>NC_066332.1:1200000-1800000 GCF_022539315.1 Serinus canaria | reverse complement strand
GCTATAATATAAAACATCAAATTCTGCTTCTGTTTCTATTTGTTTAGAATAATACAGTAATTTTAATATAAGAGTGCAAGAATTTTCATTGGAACACAGTTAAACCAAGACAAAACCTTTAGAAGCAGAAAAGGATGGCCCATTTTTAGTCTTGATTGAAGGATTTCATATAAAATCTTTTTTAAATGGGAATTTTGAGAATTTCCCTCTCTTGTGGAGGTTGTCCTAAATCTGCCCAGAGGAAAAACAGGAGCTGGGGGTAAAATACACTATGGGTGATGAACTGTGCTCTGAAGGAGCTGTGGATTGCTGGCAAAGGGGCAAAAGGAAAGATGATAAAAAAGTGAAACAAATTTTGAAACCATTTTTTACTGCCTATGCAGCAAGAGAAATTCTGACATTGTGACATTGCCTGCAGACCTTAAAAATTGACTGGGAAAATGAAATAAATCATCTGTTCAAGTTGGGGGAAAAAATATTTTCCAAGAAGTGGAGAGCTGTAATGTGTTATTGTCATTCCAACCTGCCTGGGTTGCTGACCAGGGTGTTTCCTTTCCCCTTTACAGTAATTAAATTAGATGGAACCACTCCTGTTCGATATGGGCTGAGACTGAACATGGATGAGAAGTACACAGGCTTGAAAAAACAGCTCAGTGAACTCTGTGGCCTCAAACCAGAGCAGATTCTGCTCGCAGAGGTGCACAGCTCCAATATAAAGGTAAAAAGAAAAAAAGATTAATTATTGTGGCAACATGTTGTGGGTGGTTTTGTTCCTTCTTTATTTTTAACATTTAAACTTTGCTTACAAGAGCTGTGAAATAATTTAACTAAAAGAATGGAAAAAAATCAGCTGAGTTATGTCTCTAGATGAACTTTTATTTCATTCTCAAACAGTAATTTGGCTTGCTGTAAATAGATTAAAATTGGTTGCTAAGTATATTTTTAGGGGGGAAAATGATCTTGAGGTAATAAATGTCAAGTTAAGGTGCTGTGATGAGTTTAAACACTGTCAGGACATCAGGACCAGAAGTAATGAGTGGCTTACAGTGGGTGGGTATTTCCAGGGGGATTTTTTTGCTGTAGATTAGAAGTGCTGGAAATGAGATGCTCTGGGTTTAGAGAAGCCTTGGTAACTCCTGCAGAGGGCTTGGGCTCCTTTCTTCTCCTGGAAAGGTGTGAGGAGGCAGATGGGAGGGAGGGAGGGAGGGAGGAGCTGCTAAATGCAGCTTGCAGAAGAACAGAAGACATTTTGGTCCCAGATGAAGGTGTCCAAGTGCCTGAGCAGCTTTCCCTCTCTCCTGAAGAACTTCCCCCAGGACAACCAGAAGGTCCGGCTGTCCGTCAGCGGCTTCCTGTGTGCGTTTGAGATCCCCATCCCAGGCTCCCCCACCTCAGCATCCAGCCCTGTGCAGACAGGTGAGACAAAACTCTGCTTTTCCTGCTCTTTTGAGCTGCACACTGTTGAGAAGCTCAGGACTAAGTTTCTCATTAAGTGAGGATTACAGAAAGGACACGGGAGGGTTGTGCTCAGTGTCCACAAGGAACGGAGGGGATAAAACCCTGGTGAGCTGAGGCTGCTGTGGATGATTGATAATTGATTTGTCTGCCTGCAGAGACCTCCACTGGGCCATCAGCCAACGGAGCCCCCACCATCCTGATGAACGGGGACATCCCCAAGCCAAGCCTCATTCCCAATGGGATGCCAAACACTGTGGTGCCATGTGGGACCGAGCGCAGCCCGCCCAGCTGGACCCTCAACGGCCACGTGCCCTCGCTGTGTGACAGCCCCTGCACAGGCTACATCATTGCAGTGCACAGGAAAATGGTCAGTGGCCTTGCACACTTGGGAGAAATTGGAAAAAAGCAGATTTTTTTTAATGTCCATTTGATAATTATACACATTGATGTGTGGTGTAGCCTCGCCATCGTGTCATAAAATAGAAACGGTTTTCAAGTCAGTGATCCAAATGTCCAGTATTTAATATTGGAATTAATTTTAATACACTTGCTGATTAATTTTAATTGCCAAGGTCTGAAATAAGTCCCAAGGCCAGCAATCCAGGTGATTATTGCACTGTGAGTTAATGCACCTTCACAGCTGACTCCTCCTTTTGCTCCCACAGATGAGGACAGAGCTGTATTTTCTCTCATCTCAGAAGAACAGGCCCAGTCTCTTTGGAATGCCCTTGATTGTTCCCTGCACAGTTCACACACGGAAAAGGGACCTCTATGATGCTGTGTGGATCCAGGTTTCCAGGCTGGCCAGCCCCCTCCCTCCTCAGGAAGCCAGTAACCATGCACAGGACTGGTGAGTTGGGCACCTCAGCCTTGCATCTGACTTCCAGTGCCTTACACTTGCTTGCAGGATTGAAAATTGTGCTCATTTGGTTTCTCACAATAATGGCAGTAATTAAAATTAAATTCTTTTTAGTACAGTTAAATGTAGCTGCACTTAAAATGTTGGCTTCGTTCTTATCCAGTGATTGATGATTATTTATATCTGATGAATTTAAGCCATGGAAAGGCAGCTTTTAATAGTAAATTGTAACCAAAATTATCATTTTGAGGGTTTTCTTTAAGTAATCATAAGAAGGCCAGCGAAGGGAGGTAATTGCAGTGAGAGTGCTGCTGTTTGATGTTGTGTTCTCCTCTGTTGCAGTGATGACAGCATGGGGTATCAGTACCCCTTCACCCTCAGGGTAGTTCAGAAGGATGGGAATTCTTGTGCTTGGTGTCCATGGTACAGGTAAATTGTCCTTTTTTCCATTTGCAGCAGGGAATCACTCCAGCAGAAAGGTAATTTATGGTAATGGGTCTGTGCTACATTTCAGACTTCAGAGGTAATATCAAACAATAAGAACTGGAATGTAATTTCACCAGAACTCTCTCCAGGCAGACTTGCTCTGCAGCACAGCTTTTATGACTTGTAGAGCTGAAAGTTCTGCTGCCACAGAAACTTTAAATTAGGAGACAGAAATGAGATGATCCAAAACCTGTTAACCCCTTGCAATATTCTGTGTCTGTATGCAGCCTTGGATGTCCACAGACTTGCATGGTTTGGGGGGATTCACACAAACTCAAATTTTTAGATGTAATTCATCTACCCCTGTGAGTTCCTTGCCATTTGAAGGGTAAGATCTAAAATGGGCAATGAGAAACTCACTCTGGAAGGATGCTTGGAATTTCCCATTAAAAAGACTTGCTAATGAAAATTCCAGACCTTTGCTGGAAGGTATTCAGACCACAAACTAATTTTTTAAGAAGTGTTTTATAGCTCTTAGAATTAGGTATCATGGTGAAAATAGCTTGTGGAGACAGAGCAGTGAAGTTTTTGGGGTTGTAGCTGGGCTTGGCCTGCACTGGATCATAATGGAATGGAAGGGACCTTAAAGATCATCCCATTCCAGCCCTTCCATGGGCAGGGACACCTTCCAGTGGATCACGTGCAGGCAGATGGTGGAGCTCACCCTGCTGCTTCCCTTTCCCACTCTGGTCAAGTTTTGCAGTAAAAACACAAATAACCCTGAGCATTGCTGCACAAAAATGTCTCACACTGAAGGCGAGGCCTGGAGCTTGGAGGGTGCAGAGGAGCCAAAACAGGAGCAGAACTGAGCAAGTTTAGAAGTGTTTGGAGCCTGCACTGACCACACCCAACGTTTGTGCTTCAGGTTCTGCCGTGGCTGTAAGATTGAGTGCTCAGAGGACAGGGCCTGTGTGGGCAATGCCTACATTGCTGTGGACTGGGACCCCACGGCGCTGCACCTGCGCTACCAGACCTCCCAGGAACGGGTAAATCCCAGCAGGAGCCCTTGGTTCTTTGCTAGCACCTCTGAAACAAACCCCTGCAGCCCTCTGAGTTATCTGGTGCTGCTTTTGTCCCTTGCTGTTAAACCCAAGGCAGCAATGGTGGGGCAGTGTGTTCTGGATAAATCGATGGCTTGATGTTAGAGCTCTTCTGTGGGCTAATGGTGTGGAAGGGAAGCTTTTACAGAACCACAGCAGTGCTTTTGCTGTCTGCTGTGAATTGCTTTTAAGCTAGTCAAGATATAGAATAATATATTACATAATACATTAGAAAATATCCTAATTTGATAAATTTTCTGTAACTATAAACAGTTATGCATGTGTGTAAACCTATTTCTTCATTAAACCAACAAAACACATCTGAAGGTGAGCCTGTAGCTGGGTGAATGTGGAATTACTGTTCCAATTTGTGAGTTTTATCTATAAAGTTGTGCTTTATGGATAATTTATAAGCAGAGCCCAAGTATAAGAACAGTGAATTATTTTTATCTGCCTCTTCATAGCTGAAATGAAATTCCTGCTAAAACTTAATACATGTCATTTTTATCATTAATTCTGAACAACCCAGCAAAGTTATTGGTGCTGCTGTGAGGAGAGCCCTCCTCTGAGCAGTGTGTGTTACATTTCCAAGTCAGAGACAGTTTTCTCTCCCTTCAGATCGTGGAAGAACATGAAAGTGTTGAACAAAGCCGCCGGGCCCAGGCAGAGCCCATCAACCTGGACAGCTGCCTGAGAGCCTTCACCAGCGAGGAGGAGCTGGGGGAGGATGAGATGTACTACTGCTCCAAGTGCAAGACCCACTGTCTGGCCACCAAAAAACTGGATCTCTGGAGACTTCCCCCTATTTTGGTAGGATCTCGTGTCGTTTTCCTCCTCAGCAGCAAACCCAAAGCACGTTGTTCCCAAATCTACCAAGTTGCCTTGCTCTGAACAAGATGCTTTGCTTTGTTCACACTCTCAGGTGGGGCACTGACTGAGTTTGCAGGCAAATAAAGCAAACCTCAAATCCTTTAGAATGTTTTTAGCTGCTGCCTTGCAGGAAATGGTGGTGGTTTGTGCTCAGTGTCAGCTGCTCAGCTCATGCTCAGATGGTGACAAGATCTCCTCTCTGCTTGTGGGACACCTGCAGTTCTTATTTTTCACATTTGGTAGCTTATTCAAAACAGACAGTGCTGATCACTGAATTGATGCAACCTTTGCCACCATTTCCACATGAAAATATTAGTTTCATATTTTACCGGCTCGATCCCAAAATCCAAATTGTCACACAGAGCATGATTTTTACTAGCTTAGAATAAAATGTGCATGTTTTGAGAAAAGCTCTCTTTGAACACTAAAATTACTCACTGGGATGTCACTGCCCCCCTTTAATAATTTTCTCTACCATGTTTCCCCTTAGATCATTCACCTGAAAAGATTTCAGTTTGTTAACGGCCGCTGGATAAAATCCCAGAAAATTGTTAAATTTCCCAGAGAAAACTTTGACCCAAGTGCCTTTTTGGTACAAAGGGATCCAAGTCATTTCCAAAGGAAGCAGCTCACCCTGCAGGTTGAGAGCCTTCCTGAAGCACGGCCTGGCCAAGGGGACAGCAGGAAAGCAGATGTGCAGATCACTGGCACAGCAGGAGAAGGGGACACGCTGAACAGGAGTCCATCCTCCCTAAACACTTCTGTCCTCAATAATGTCAAAGGTAGGGAATGACTGGGGAAAATTCCACTCTGTGGAATTGGGAAGGGAAAAATGTTATGTACAAAATTTTAATGTTTGGGGTTTTTTTTGCCAAAGCACTACTCTTGGAAATGTTCCTTAGTGAAGCTTTAGCATAAAAAGTGAAAGAAAATGTAAGAAGTTGCTCAGTGACAACAAATATTGGTACTTGTGTAAGTGGGCTGGAATTAGTGAGGCATGTGCTTCTGCATAACAGAATTAAATTTCAGTTTTTAGGTGCGTGGATGGGTGTGCACAAAGATGGGGTTTTATTTCTATATATTACTCATGAGCTGCAGTGAAACAGTGTTTGGTAATGTTTGGTTATTCAAAAAAATCACTTTAAAAAGAAAACTAGATGTGTTTGTACTCATCTTAGTAATCTCTATGCTTTCTGTCCCAGCATCTCCATCCTTGGGGAGGAAAAGTGGAACCAGCTGCCCCTCAAGTAAAAACAGCAGCCCCAACAGCAGCCCAAGGACTTTGGGGAGAGGCAAAGGGCGCCTGCGGCTGCCCCAGCTGGGGAAAAACAAACTGTCCAGCAGCAAGGAAAACCTGGCTGCAAACAGGGAGAACGGTGCTGAGCACGAGCAGGGGGATGCCCTGACTAAAGGACAGGCTCTGGGGGGCAGCCAGAGCGAGCTGTACCCCGGGCAGGACGGCGAGGGGGCTCTGGCCAACGGGTACCTGTGGGAGCAGAGCTCGCTCAGCAACGGGCAGGGCGAGAACCACAGCGAGGACGACACGGCCGACGACCAAAGAGACAGAGACGACGTCTGGGTGAACCCCATCTACAACCTATATGCAATCTCGGTAGGTGGCTGCTCCTCTGCCAAAGTGCCTCCTTGGCACACTGCTTAACCAAAGGCCTTCCTTGGGTTTGTGCCAGCACAGGGATCTGTAGGGAAGGAGGGCAGAAGTCAGCGCCATAAATTCACTGTAAAACTGGGGATGAATCAGGTGTCTGCTAATTTGTTCTGCTTGTGTGTGTAAAGTTAGTCAGCTCCACCTGTCTGGGTTGTCATGATGGCTCATTCACAGATAATGAACTTGGGAATCATTTACTGGATGTTTGATCCAGGATTTCTTTTCTCCTTCATTTTCCTCAGTGCCATTCAGGAATTATGGGCGGGGGTCATTACGTCACTTATGCCAAAAACCCGAACAACAAGTGGTACTGCTACAATGACAGCAGCTGCAAGGTAAAGCACTTCTTTTCCTCATTATTGCACAAATAATTTTTGCCTTGGTTACCCAGAGCTGAAGAAATTTAGAATTGGAAATTCTAGCTAAAGAAATTTTAGAATCACAGAATAATTTGGGTTGGAAGGAACCTTAAAGTTCATCCCATTCCACCTCTCTGCCATGGGCAAGGACACCTTCCAGTAACTCAAACATTTGTGGAGAGCTGCTGTTTGAAATCAGGAGCATCTCCAAAGCTGCACCAGATAAATATTAAAATTATTAACTGAATTGTACGTGAGGTTTTTTCCCAAGGTAACATCTGTTCATCAGCTGCTCCCACAGTTAAGGGAAGATGCTTATTTTGTACAAAGATGGGAAAATGACTAAGAATGGAAAGCCAGGAATACATTTCCATGATGGCAGCAGTTTGTATTCAATTGGTGAATAACTCAGCTCTGACACTTCTAAGTACTTGCATTCATCAGTATAAAATTGTCAGAGTTCCCAAGTAATTCATGGAGTGAGATAACAAAGAGGGGAGACAGCACATGGGATTCCTTATGTTGCACCCAGTTAAAAATACCCTTTTTGGGGCAGCAGGGTGTGTTTGAAGTGCAGCAGTGATCCCATGGGGTTTTTCTGGGTGTTTTCCCTGTGTCAGGAGTTGCACCCGGACGAGATCGACACGGACTCTGCCTACATTCTGTTCTACGAGCAGCAGGGGGTGGACTATGCCCAGTTCCTGCCCAAGATCGATGGCAAGAAGATGGCAGACACGAGCAGCATGGACGAGGACTTCGAGTCCGACTACAAGAAGTACTGTGTGCTGCAGTGAGCTGAGCTCCACGGGCTGAGGGAGAAACCCTGGGATGTGCCCCTGGGGAGGCCGTGACTGAGACAGAGAGCAGCTTGTGGTTGTCGTTGTCCCCTGTGAGCTGAAAGCACAAAAAGAGCCCCTGGTTAAGCAGTTAATATCCAGTAGTATTGTTTTGTTCTGTTTTCTCACTACATGCTCGAAACGTTTCTGATGTTGGACATCTGAGACTGCCACTGGCCTTTAAATCCAATGGTTTGAGAAAAGCCAACTAGGACCAAATAAGAGCTAAATTAAACATCCAAATAAGAGCTAAACAGAGTAGTGTAGAGTTTACCAACTGTTCTAACACCCCCCGAGGCTCTCGTTAGGTTTAAGGTAACGGGGAAAAACAATTTCTAGTGTTGTCTTTGGACAACATGATATTGCTACCTCCTTTTTCCTGCAGTTTTATTGCATTTTATTGGCAAAACAGGGAAGGCAAGAGAAGGAAAAGTGCGCAAATGGAAACAAATTATTGCCATGGGGAAGAGAAGTTTCCAGTTTTGCCACCACTAATGTGTGTCAGTTGCTTTCTTTCTGTATGTTGGGAGCACAACCAAATCATCATTTGAGAAGAGATTCATTTCTACACTTGAATGGTTTACTATACTTGTGTTTTCTCCACGTGTTGGCTGTGCAGATCAACATGTTTCAGGAATGGCTTTTCTGCCTGAAGAGTGCTGGCTCAAACTTTTTTGAGCTGCCTCAAGAAGAAACTTCAGGTTGGAGAGAGTAGTTGTGATTACACTCACGGTGTCTTAAAATGTGCACATTGCACAGAACGTTCCCAGCTTTTGGAAGGAAAGATGCTTGAGCTTATGTTTCATGACTGGTGTTGCTTTTGAAATTTGCACTTTTGAAAATGCATTCAATTGAAACCCACCGTTTGTTTGGTTTTGTTGTTGTTGTTGTTGTAAGGGCTCTGGAGTGAATGGCTGTGAGTATCCACTGTGTATTTCCAAGGAGGAAGCGTTGGCTGTCAGGTAGCTGTCGTAGCATTCATGGATGGAGGTTTTTTTTACTGGTTTCCTAACTCAGTTTCTTGTTTTCAGAATTTGATTGCCTTTTCAAATTACCTTTTGTTTGTTTGTTTGTTACACCAGGTTATGCAAATACTTGCGATTAAACCAGACTTGCTTTCCATGCCCTTGCAACATGCTCTGTAATTCAAGGGGCTTCTTGCATGAAGGGAAGTGTGACTGAGTCTTAGCAGAGACTGGAAAAAAAGAGGGTTGTTTTTTTTTTGAGCAGGCATTTCTTTAAACATTTTCAGTGTTAAATTGTTTGCATATCTGAATGAAGATAAAAATTTAAAAATTTTCACTCTTTTGGCCTTTTGTTCTTCAGCTGAGCTTAAGCAGCTTATTAATTTTGTCGTACATCATCTTCCCAGTTCTCTAGATTTTTGTACCTTCACTAACAAAACTGTTCCTCACGTGGTTCTCTGCCGTTAATGTTTGGGTTCATTTTGGGGTGTTTGACAAGAATGCCAAACCTTCAGCAGTTTATCATTTCCAGGAGGATCTGGGCTTTATCCATTGAAGAAATGATATCAGCTGGTCGGGCTGTCTGCTCAGGCAGAGCCCTGCCAGCCGTTGGAGGTTGTGCCTCTTTGGGGACAGCAGATCTGTTCCGAAATGAGTCTTGTCTTACCTGTCAGGTGTTGCTCCTTATCCTCTATGGTCTTTTATCTTTAAAGTGGTCTGAACATTGAGCCTAAAGAAAAGCAAACATGACTAGTGAATTTCTAGGTTAGAAGCTTTTTCAAGACCCACTTGTCTACTCCTCCCTCCTCAAACTCCATGAAAAGTGAAAGATTTTCAACTGATTTACTTTAAAATGTTTTATTTAAGCAGGTAGCACAATCTACTAATGTTATTTGATCTTCTGTGTTTGTTACATTGGTTGTAATTAATTTTTTAAATTAAATTAATTCAAGAATTAGTAGTAAATTTATTAAGTTAACTATTAACTACATTCACTTTGTAAATTATTGTATAAAACTTATTGACAATGCACTGACTTTAGAAAGATGTTAATGTACATAAATGCCTTGTAAATAAAATAGTGTTGATGTACTGGAATATGAGCTGTATTAAAACAAAGGTATTGGTAATTGTATATGGAGTGAACCTGTTTATCTGTAACTATATTATTCAAACAAATTAAATACTGTGGATGCAGATGAAGTGTCACTTCTTGTCAGATAATTTTTAATAACTGTTTTCCTGCTTTGAAGTGTCTGTGCTGCTTCTATGGAGCTTAAATGCCTTTGTCAATCCAAAAGCTGAAGCATGGGTGTGCATCCAGCAATTCTTTGCAGCTTCTTCATTGTTTACAAAAGGTAAGTTGGGTATTTTGTTGATAATAATAATAACACTTATTACTTGAAAACAATCCGTGTGAGCGGTGAAGTGATGCCTCAGGTACAGGAAGGCTCTGCTCTGGTGTCTTTGGACAGGATCTGCAGGTACCTGACGTGCAGTCCTGGTGCCTGAGGTGTCCCTGCTGCAGCCAGGGCTGTCTGCCCACGGAGCTGGGACTGCAGGCAGTGCTGGACGCTTCCCTGGGCAGGCAGGGTGGGAGAGCCCTGCTGCACTCCCAGCCCTGCTTTTCCCCAAGCAGGAAGTGGATCTGGTTGGGTTGGCAACCAGACCAAAGTCTGCAGAGAGCTGATGTCAGGAGCACGCATCACCTGGGTTCTTTAGCTGGAAATGAACCATTGTTCTTTTTTTACAGCCCCTGAAGATGCTCGGTGGGTATTTATCCAAGGATTAGCACGCAGCAGCATCCCCAGAGTGTCTCTGGAAGTGAAGCCATCTGTGGCTGGGATGGGAGGGTTGGTGCAGCACTGGCTGGTGACACTTTCCTGGTGATAACTCTCAGAGCACTGGTCATTCTTACTGGGTGTGGTCACCCCAGGCCTCACTGGCGTCACTTGGGCATTTCCAAGGTTGAAAATTTCATTTCAGTACAAAGGAGTTCCTGTCATGAATTTCCCTCTGTTGCTTTGTGGTATTGAAAGAGGAATTTAAAAGGATGAAAAACTCTGATTACTGAGGATGTTCATACATGCTGCTGTCAGTGGTAAAGCTTTTATTGATTCAGTGCAGCAGGGGACATGGAAGAGATGAAGGTGACACATCTCTGCCCAACCTGCAGCCATGTGCTGCTGCTGAATCCCTTTGACTTCCCAGATCAGAACTGTGCAGGTCTCACAGGAGGGCTCAGAAGTGAGCAGAGCCCCTTTTGTGAGGTGGGAGCAGTGGGAAATGGGCTCTGCTGGGGTTTCCCTGCTCCCTTTGAGTGTGTGGAGTGCTGGAAGCACCTGTCCTTGGTCAGCCAGACTTCTGCAAACCTGGGGTGGCTTTTGGTGCTTCTCCTGGGAGGGAGGGGAAGGACACAGCAGGGCCAGCACCTCTTGTGCCAAACCCTCTTGTTCCCTCCAGAGAGGAGAGTGATGGATGCACAACCCTGCAGGGCCCTGCTGCCCACAGGAGTGACCACTGTCCCTTCCCTTCCCTGAATCCCAAATCCAAAGGCATTTTCCATCCTGATCCAAGTGCTGGATCTGTTCTGGAGCTGTTCCAGCCCTGCTCCCTGTCCTCCCCTGGGCTGGCACAGGAGGCTCTATCCCTGCTTTTCTCTGTATCTAAATATCAAAATATCCCAGATTTATCTGTGATCATGTCCTGAGAACGTGCTGGCCTCCAGGCACAGCCGCTGGCCCGGGGCCCGGAGCATCCACGTAGATATTAATGATATTAATTATCCCTTTTGTTACCTTTTTTCCCTCAGGTCCAGTAAATTGAAGCAAGAAGTGAGTAAAATGCAGTCATCCATGCTTGCTGATTTATCGTTTCAGGAAAATAAAAACCTGTCAGGAGCTGGGGAGATTGTGCCTTTTGTTTGGGACAAGCCTCTGGCTTCCTCGATCGTGTGTAAAAGATTTCCTGTTTGTGAAAATGAAAAGCAATGTTTGATAAGGTCCCTTCAGCAAAATGAGTCACAAAGGAGAAAATAGATTAAGGATGCTTCTAGACTTGATAGAAATGAAATTTCGCTGGGAGTTGTGAGCATAGAAAACCAATGAGGAAATCTTGTGGCAAAATACAGATTTTATTTATATTTTGGGTCATTTCAGACACACCTGAAGACTGAACCTCACCCAACTTTTACCAGGGCGTTTGGAACTCGTGATGAGAACACAGAGATGTCCCCAGGTGGGTCACAAGCTGCTTTGGGTGGTCAGAGTTCATGCTCTTCCCTTCCCTGCAAAAAAAATAAACAGCAGCAGATGCTTCAGAGCCTTTGTCAGAGTGTTTGTGAGAGCTGGCCATGCAGCACTCTCTGTACTCTGATATTTTTTATCTCAGTGCTGGTGAAATTTTTTTCACCGTTAGGTTTTTATTGGGTGCAAAGTCCAAATGAGGTGGCTGGGAAAGCTGTGGTGTGTGATAACTTCTTTTGAATTTTGGAAATAGTGTCTCTAAACAGCTGTGGACCTTCTCAGTGTTGTTTCTCAGCTCTGTGTGAGGTTAAAATCCTCTGGTTTTCCCTGATCCTGAACAGGGGAAGCACAGGGAGCTCCTGGGGCCCTTACCAAGGTATTATTTTGCAATGGGCTATTAAATCCCAAGTATTAGCTGACTTTTCTCCAGCTTCTTATTCCCTCAAAGTACCTTGCAAATTACATTGTCTTTACACCATGAATTTGAGAGGTTTTGGTCAAACTGAGGTTGAAGGAAGGAACTAAACCAACAAATAGACTATAATCCACCACCAATGTTTGGAGTCAATGAAAAGGTTTGAGGCAGCAAGTTTGGCTCAGTCTTTACATCCCACAGAAGTTTGTCCAGGAATTGCTGCATCTCTTGGTAATCTGGTTTAAAGTTTGCTGAAATGTGATATAGGTTAAATCTCCTGTATGTTTAGCATGCAATGAAATTGTGCCTTCACCCAACACAGCATTTTGTTGGGGAAAATATTTATGTGTCTTGTAAATAAACCTTGGTCTCCCAAGGAGAAGGTGCAGGAAAGCTGGAGCGTGGGTGTTGGTTGGGAGCTGGAGAAAACAAAGGGAAGCTGCTGCTGCTGCTGCTGCTGCTGCAGGGCCAGAAAAAGGATCCAACACCAGCACTGGCAAATCAAAATCCTTCCAAATGGTGTTTGTACTGTGATGTTTGGAGTAGGGAGACAATGCAAGGAACAGGGTGATTACAGAGCTCAGCCAGGACATTGTGAGGCAGATCCCTCCTCCAGGGCTCCGGTGACAGTGTGACAGCTGTCCCCTGGTGCCTGGGGAGGGCAGAGGACATCAGGGGCTCGTCCAGAGCAGCCGTGGCTGCCCCTGGATCCCTGGCAGTGCCCAAGGCCAGGCTGGATGGGGCTGGGAGCAGCCTGGGATGGTGGAAGGTGTCCCTGCCATGGCAGGGGGGGGATGAAGATGTTTCATGTCCCTTCCAACCCAAACCATCCTGGCATTCCAAGAGAGGGGAAGAGTGGCTCAGCAATGGGGCAGGATGAACAGACCCCAGTGCGAGGCAGACTCAGATATTTAGGAATACTCGGCAGGAGCAGAGCCATTACGTGTGGGCTGTGATGATGTCCCTCAGCTGAGCACTGTCAGGACACAGCTGGGGCACAGCCCCAGCCCCCCCAGCTCAAACCAGCCCCAGGGAATTGCAGAGATCAGGGCTGAGCTGGCTGCAGTTGGAGCTCTGGGCTCAGCAGTTCATGCAGGGATGATTTCAGCCACAGCTCAATGCTGGAGGTTTGTGCTGAGAGCCCCCAGCAAGCAGAACAGAAATGTGGATGAATTTTTGTTCCGTGGTGCTTTCCTTCTGATATGGAATAAAATCCCCTTTAAATCAAAGCCATTCCTGTTGTACCCAAACTCTCCTTGAAGGGCAGGGAAGGATTCCACCCAGGAAGGCCCTGGTGCTGCACACTGGCTGTGAGCACATACTCATATCTGGGACCTTATTCAGGAGCTAACACGTTGGGAATGTTTGTTTGCCATGTGGCTGTGCCTTTTTATCTGCAGGTTTGATTATATAAATGTCCCTGTTTAAGAGACACACGCCAGGGAATAAATCTCTGGGCCCACAGACTCTTTGAGCACAGGCAGCCCCAGCATTTAACTGGTAACAAAGAGAGTTGGAGTGGAAGCTTTTTGATAAAGGGTTGGCAGCATATCAGAGGAGCAGCTTGGCCACGAGATGTGAGCAAGGATGTCACACTGGCTGTTTAAACTTCTTACCTTTCCTTACTATTCCTTTTTATTTTTTTTTTTTCTTTAAGTCATTATGAATGAATTATAAGAGGGACGGTGATTGTTTTCAGTGTGTGTGTTCAGAGAGTGGCTCAGTTAAAAAAAGACATTAACTTTGGATTTCAACAGAATCCAGAGATCTGGCTGCTCTAACTGCAGTTTAATTAGTAAGAATTAAGAGTGACCTGAAGAATGATCAGCTTTTAGCACGAAATCTCTTCTTTAACTGATTTAACTGGGCCCAAACCTTTGGCTATAATTTGAGGTTTTCTTCCATGAGAGTGGCAGGTGTTGCCACACAGCAAAAGCCAAGTTGAGTGTGAGGAAGAGTAGAGTTCAAATAAAATACACTAAGGGATGACTAAAGGGAGGTGGGGGATAGAACACAGATGTGAATTTCCCTTCTGAATATCTTCCCCTGCCTTTGGCTGCCGGGCTTTGATGTTGCAGAGCACAAAGAGACTCCTCCTGTACCTGAGCTCTGTGTTCCAGGCAGAGCCCAGCCAGGTTATAAATCTGTAACGTTGCACTTCACCTTTTGTGTCTTGCTTAATGACCTTTTAAAAATAAATGCAGGATGGCTGAGGGGAGCAGGATCAGTGGTGGAAAAGCTGACACGTCCGCAACCTGAGCTCTGATCCCTCTGATTGCTCCAGCCCGTTAAACAAAACTTCTTTTGCTTTGTGCTTTAAAGAAAAAAAAAAAAAAAAAAGAGAGAAAAGGGGGACAGGGAAGGGTTCTCTTAGCTGGGTTCTCTATCTTAAAATGCAGCTGGAAAGTGCTTTACTGGAGAAATGCTGCATGGAGTTACCTGCCTAAAGAACAAGGGTGCAGTCACCCAAATATCAAAATATATTCTATCTGCAATTTCATTTTCATGGAAAGCTGCAGTTTCAAGGTGCTTCTGCCCCTTTGGAAGTGTCATCCTTCATTTCTCTTGCATAAAAATGACAATTTAAGATCCTCATCAGGCTCTTTTTCTGTTTCCCACAGTACTAAATTTAATATGCACAGCCACAATATGAATAATGCCTGATAACTCTTACTCAAACCCATGAAAATGTAAGTTATCCCTGAGGAATATCTTTCTATAAAATGTCCTCCACTTGAATGAAAGGAAAACTGCAGTTTCCCACCATTCCAGACCGGGACAATAATTTATTTTGGTGATGATTATAGTGGATATTTTTGATTCATGTGTACAATAGTAAAACTGACACTATTTTCTTTTGTTTGTGTATTTTGCTTAAAATAAAAGATTACTCCAAAGGAAGGCATTTGAGGAAGACTGCTTGCAGAGAGGGGCCAGATTTATTTTGGCTGGCTGTGCTGTCCTGTCAGCTGGACAACAACCTGCACCATTCCCAGCCCTTTGGCACAATCATTTCCCTGCTGGAGCTCAGCTGACTGATGCTGACAATCCCTTGTAAGCTGTACCAAAAACTTCCCAGCAATTTTACTGCTTAGGATTCCCCAAATATCTGCAACACCAAAATCCTAGTGTGCTGTGGGCTGGTCATTGTATTATCTGTAATTTCTACGTTGTGCTGTGCCCTGTCTGGGATTTTATTTCTTTTGCTAGGGCCATAATTGAATTTTCCTTTCAGAATTTCGCTGTTTCCACCTAATCTTTGCAGTTCCCTCCTGTGCCTGGTTTTTCCCTGGCTGTGCATTCCAGCCTGTGCTGCATCCCTGGTTTGCTCCTACGAGCAGCTGAGATTTCGCAGTCATTGGTGGGGATTCTTCTTTAAACAAAAGGGGGAAAAAGGAGCAAGGGATGGGAGGAGAGGAAATGAATTTCATTTTATAAATCTTGCTGGTTTTCTGCAGGAAATGAACCGAGCTCTGTGAGGGATGCTGAACCCCTGTGCCCATGAGGGAACTCCTCCTGTGCTTTCCCCTCTGTCCCGAGGCTGAATCCTTGCCGAGCTCTGCTCAGTAGCACACAGGCAGCATTTTGGTGTTTGATGAACTTTACCTGAGGCATTTGGAAACTTTACCGGAGGCATTTGGAAACTTTTTACCTCAGGCATTTGGAAATCGCGGCCCGTGCATTGCCCGCGGTCCCACCGGGCCTTCACTGCCACGGCCCCGGAACAGCCCCGCGGCTGCCGCGGGAATCGCGCCGGATTTTAAAGGGCGATCGGAGTGTTTGTGCTCCAAGAGCTTCAATGCCCTTTTTTTTTTTTTAGGATAAATACATCGAGTTCTGTCACATGCGCGCTCCTATCTGTGGGATCATAAACCCCAACATCCCGTTTGTGGCCTGGCAGTGCCACATGAACAAAGGGACAGCGGGAGCCCAGCCCAGGGCTTGAGGTGACCCCAGAGCCCTTTTGCAGTGCTCGATAAGACACCGTGTTCCTGCCAATCAAAGAAAAAAAAATTGTTTAAAAAAAGGGTTATAAAAGCCTTGGAGGAAATGGAGCCTTGGCAATTTTTCTGCTTATTCTGTGCGCTGAGCTCTCTCCACATTGCTGGGTCTGTCCCAGCTCCCAGTGCCCAAAATGTCTGAGCTGTACCAAGGGTTGGGAGCCCTGGAATTCCCTGAGGAGATGGAAATGAGAGGTGAATCCTCCCCAAAATGTCTGAGCTGTACCAAGGGTTGGGAGCCCTGGAATTCCCTGAGGAGGTGGAAATGAGAGGTGAATCCTCACAAAATGTCTGAGCTGTACCAAGGGTGGGAGCTCTGGAATTCCCTGAGGAGGTGGAAATGAGAGGTGAATCCTCCCCAAAATGTCTGAGCTGTACCAAGGGTTGGGAGCTCTGGAATTCCCTGAGGAGGTGGAAATGAGAGGTGAATCCTCCCCAAAATGTCTGAGCTGCACCAAGGGTTGGGAGCCCTGGAATTCCCTGAGGAGATGGAAATGAGAGGTGAATCCTCCCCAAAATGTCTGAGCTGTACCAAGGGTTGGGAGCCCTGGAATTCCCTGAGGAGATGGAAATCAGAAGTGAATCCTCCCCAAAATGTCTGAGCTGTACCAAGGGTTGGGAGCTCTGGAATTCCCTGAGGAGATGGAAATGAGAGGTGAATCCTCCCCAAAATGTCTGAGCTGTACCAAGGGTTGGGAGCTCTGGAATTCCCTGAGGAGGTGGAAATGAGAGGTGAATCCTCCCCAAAATGTCTGAGCTGTACCAAGGGTTGGGAGCCCGGGAATTCCCTGAGGAGGTGGAAATGAGAGGTGAATCCTCCTCTCCTCAGATGTGTTTGGCAGGAAGGGAACGTGGGGCATCAGCAGTCCCAGAGGGTCTCAGCTTCATAGAGAAGCTTCAGCACCTCCACAGTTAATTTTTTTTGTCTTTATCCTTCTCTTTTAAACTCCTTTTGTTTTCCTCAGGGAGGTCACTGCTGCCCCACCAGGATTATTCTTGTGTTTCCCAGTGGCTGCTGGGCTCCAGGACCTGAGCCATTGTGTTTTACTGCCTGTAAGAAAAGCATTTTGTGTAAAGCCGAGAGCTTTGTGTACCACAAACTCCAGTGACTGGAGGCTTACAAAGATTCTGCACTCTTGATAGGGATTGTCTATGATTTATTTGGAGTTTAATCTCGACATCAGCACAATCAGCAAAATGTAAAAGTTCTCTGCCTTTCTTTCTCTCTCATAAATTCTTCATAACCACCCCCAATCTGCAAACTCATCCATCAAGATCTCTCAGTGCTTGGAACAAGGAGCAGCCCTGGTGGGGAGGGGAAGGGTGGTGACACTCTAAAGATGATTCCACTCGATGGAAACCAATGTATTTTTGTGAAGCAATAAAGAAGAAGGGCAGAGAAAAGTTTAGATGGCTTGGAGTGGATTATTGGGAAACAAAAGTCATTAAAACAGTGTCAGCTGTTTGGGTTTTCTTTTATATCAAATTGTATTTGAGTTCTGGATGTCTAAATCGCTTCAGAAGATATTAACAGGTAAAAGGTAATAAAATAACCCAAACTGATTACCATCTTATACCCTTTATGATATAGCTTTAAATGCAAATTGCATTCAACTGCAAGAAGGGAAATAATGTGCCAAAGGCATTTCAATTAATTGCTGTAGTTAATTACACTCATAATTTTACTTGTGTGACTAATTATAATCAGCTTTTAGTGGTGTATATGGAGTTATTTCTGATACTGAAAGCCCCAAACAGCAGGTTATTTTTAGGAAATGCATTTAAACCTTGTAATGAAAACTGCATGTTCCCATTCTCAGCAGTGGTCTTGAAGGAGCTGTGTCTGTTCAGGAGGAGTTTGGAGGAGATCAAGAAGGAAAAGTGTCCTGGCTGGGGTCACTGTGGCCCTGCTGTGCCTCCAGCTGGGGTTTCACTGCCTTTTCCACAGGTACACATAATTTACCAGTAAATCCTACATTTCCTTTCTTTAAAAATCCAATTTACATTTGAATTTCTCCCACACAGAGCGTTTTCCACAGCCACCTCAGTTCCCAGGTAATTTGTTTTTCTGTCATTGCAGAGTTTTTAAATCCCATCTCATTTTAGTGCTTCATGGAAAAAAATCAAGTCCACTTTTAACTCTATCAAAAAGAGCCTTTCATCTCCAAGAGTAATGATTTTTCATGGAATCATTTATGGAATAATAGAACCATTTAGGTTGGAAGAGACCTTTAAGATCATCGAGTCCAGCTGTGATTTTGGGGTGTTGCTCCTGTGCAATGGGATCCCTGTCCCTGGAGCAGAGGGGGTTGATGTAACACCTGGTATTTATTAAACTCCACACTTTTTAAACTCTAAAACCACCCTCTCTGTATGCTTTTTTTTCCTTTTTTTTTTTTCTTTTTGACTACAGGTGGATCAATGGATTTTTTACGTCGATTTGCTCTGTGGCATCTTTTTAGTGGGGAGGGTGCTGGCAAGTGCTGTTTTCCCTGAGGAATCCACATCTGGCTGGGCAAGGAAGCAAAGGATGAAGGAAAAACCTTTGTCCTTCTCTCCCAGCAGTCACAAAAAACTAATTTTGTCCAGACAAGTTCATTTTGAGCTGGTGTTTTGTCACAGGAGGAGCTGACTGTAAGTGGAGTTGCCAAATTTGTCAGAATTCTTTGTGCATAATGTAAATACATTTCTAGTGAGTAATGATTTTGTTTCCTTGTCTCTCTGTGCTTCCTGAGAAAAATGTTTTGCTGAAAACACATTGTATTAGGATTTTTTTTTTTTGTGCCTGCCCCTGCTGTCACCCCCTGCCCCTCTGATGACTGGGAAGGAGCAGTACCTTCACCTCTCACACCTCTGGAGCTGCTCTCAAACCAAGGTGCAGCCCAGAGCTGGGAAAGGATTGCTTGTGGATGGGTTGTACAATCCCCTGTTTGTTTTATTTGTTTTAACCCCAATTTTAATTGCCAGTGTTGTTTCATTTTCCCTGGGACTGCAGCTTTCAGTCCCAGAGCCATCAGCTCTGGCTCCATGTCACATATGTGAAATGGATCAGTGCAGTTCTGTGCTAACCCCAATGGACATGGGAAAATAATGTTCTTGCTGGATCCTTCCAAATGCTTCTGTTCCTCCCCCCACCCTTTCCTGTATCATGCCTTGGCTATTTGTCCTTCAGGAGTGACTGTCATTTCCTGGTGTCTTCACAATAAAAGAATTTCATGCCAAACGTGGCTGAGACAAAATTCCTGAAAACCAGCACCTCAGGTTACCTGTGGAACAGCAGATTGCTTTTCCATAACCATCCTCACAAAGCAAATCAGATTTCCCACTCAAAGCCTTCCTGGCTTTTCCTGGGAATAGCTTTTGCTGGGGTTTTTGTTTATTCCCTGCATTATCCCTGGTCCTGTCCTTGTCACCTCCTGCCCCAGAGCAGAGCCTGGGTGCCAAGAGGGGCCTCGGGCAGAGCACAGGCTGGTCAATCCCTGTGACAGGAGCAGATGGAGAATTTCCCCTTCCCTTACTGCCACAGCCCTGAGCCACTCAGTAAAAACACTGATCCTTGTCCAGGGAGATTTTATTCACACTGGGGTTGGTGCTGAAGAGCTCTTAGAGGAGACTCACCCTCTTTTCAGCAGAATTTTTTCTTCCTTGTAGTTCTGTTTTAATCTGTTTCATCGAGGCTGTGCCCTGTGATTTATCATTTATTATTAGCAATAAATGACTGCTGCTGAGCCAGATCCTGCAGGGTTTATTCCAATCAGCCCTCAGAGAGCCGCCTATTAAATGAGAATTGAGGAAATAACCTGAAGGAGAGGGATGGTGGCCCTTGCACACCTTGGCCAGTGCAAAAGGCATTTCTCAGGTATCCCAGGGAGTGTTCCCATCACTGCTTTGAAAGCAGGAGCTCCTTGTCCCAGGGGCTGGGTGGGGTTGGGCCCCGGCTCTGCACACCTGGGCAAGGTGCCAGACTCAGGAATCTGCTGAGTGCAGAGAACAGCCTGTGAAACAGAGCCCCCGACTCTGCTGACACTGGAAACATCCCGAGGCACTGCACATCCCTGCCCCTGCCCCAGAACTGCAAACCCAGCCCTAAACCCAACCCTAAATATTGTGCAGAAAACAGGAGGGGGGGGAAAGTCACTTTCCTCTTCTGAAAAGGTTTGTGGATTCCCCTTCAGCAACGACAAAAGAAATAAAAACTCAGAACAATTCAAATGTAGGTTTGTTGTTCACCTTTAATATTTCATTTCTGTTTGCTCCTGCAAGGATTTTCAGTTACATAAAAACTCAGTTAAAGTATTTATCTTTCCTTTAAACTTAAATAGGTTCATTTGCTTTCACATGTGGTTTTTTTTTTAAAGTGTTACTGATTGATTAATATGAAAATAATTTCCCTGCTTTTGGTGAGCTGTGGTTGCTCTCACTGCCAGGATTTTCCTGAAAATATATAAAGTGTCATCTCTGCAAACATTGCCCTTATAGGAAAAAAATACACATCTGCTAATATGAAATCCTATTTTGGTGTGGCCAAAATCTAAAATCCTAAAAGAAGCTGTAACCTGTTATATGGCACTAGCCAAAGAGAAATCTTATGTCCCTCTTCAGAGGGAGAACTAGAATAATACAAGGAAACCCCATTTCCCAACATATTTTCTATAGGTAATTGGGTAAGATCTGAAGGAACTGTTTCAAACCACAATCTTCTTGGAAAAAACTATGAATCTTGAACATGTGTGAATATTGCAGGTATGCTACTATAAAAAATTATATTTATAAAAGAAATATATATATATATATATTTATATGTAAGAAAGAGCCATTTCTTGAGCTGTCCTATTTTATTAGGCAAATAACAACTACAAAGGATGATCAGAGTTTCCTGCTTCAGAAGCAGCCCTCCAAAGAGAGGGAATTTCCACAGATGTGCCCCTGGTCTGTGGGGATGAGCCTCCTGCTGCTCCCCAGCACATCACATTGGCCATGGCATCCCAGAGAGGGATGAATAAATAACAGAGGAACCTGATAGCCCCAGCAGGAGATGGGGTGGAAGGAATCCAGTGTCCTTATCTGAAATTAACTGAGAGATTCGGAAGGAAGGAGGGGGATTTATGTGTTGGGTGAGTGCCCTTCCCTGGAGGGGATGATCCAGGTGCTGCTCTTGAGTGTGAGCATTTGATTTTTGCTCTGTGTTGTACCTTCAGGTAGGAGAGTGTGGGGTTGTAGGAATTACTCCACATTTCACTGCCAGATTTGCCGTGTTGGATGTAAACGTGCTCCAAACCAACCCTTCACAGGCACTTAAGAACAAATTCCTCTCTGAGGTTCTCTGTGCAGCACCTTCCAGTGCTGGCTTAAAATTACAGGATAATCCAGACTAAGCTTTCTCTGAGTCTATTGGCTTTTAAAATTGAATTTTCATTGCTTTATCTCCCAGTTCCTTTGAGTTTTGGTGGTTTGGGTTTCACCAGAGCAGCACAGAAGCCCTTGGTTAATGCCTGGAGGAGGACAAGGCTGTTCTATGTTGGGACACAATTCATGAGAGGCTGAGACATAGAACAGTAAAAATAACAAGAAATTAAGGCCCAGGACGTCGAGCAAGGTGGGAAAGGCTCAGTGGGACAGAGAGCTGAGGGTGCAGGTCAGAGCCAGGGCCAGCAGCAGCAGCTGTGCCCTGGGCAGGGCGATGCTGGCACCCGACCAGAGCACCTCGCGCCCGTTCAGGGGCTGTGCTGGCCGGAAATTCTCCAGCATGGGAGTGGAGTTCTTCCCATCAAAGTGCAGAGCTGCGAACTGGGACAGCTGCAAAACACAACAGCTTGTTAATTCTGCTTTAACAACTCTGGCAGTCGCGTTGCCAACCCAACCCCTGCTGCCTCACTCTGGTTTTGAACCTGACGGTTTAGTGGGTGCCTTGAACCTCACAGGAAAGGCCGTGGCAAGGTCACAGGAGAGGTCACTGAGTGATGGCTCTTTCCAGCCTTGGCAATCACGGGCACTTCCCGTGAGTGGGAGCCAAATGCTCTGTGCAGCCCCAGGACTGGCTCCCCCAGAGCTCCTGACGCACGCAGCCCCAGCCCCAGCCACCACGTCAGGGTGACACGAGGCAGGAGCAGCAGGAATTCTGTCCTTGGTCAGGTTCCTGGCTGCTCTGAGTGACCCTGGGTTATGCTGGGGGCACTGTGACAGCACGCAGGGCATACTGTGAGTGAGGAGCTGAACTGGCTCTGGGCCAGGCTGTGTGATCCCTGCACAACCTGTGTTTCCCAAACACTCATAACTCCATCTCCTCTTCCTGCCTGCAGGTCAAAAATGGGCTGCTTGATGCTGATGGGCCCAAGGTTTGGGTTTGGAATGTCTTTCTGCTACCCTGACAACGGGAGGAAAGCTGTGGAGCGGGGGAGTGAGCGGGTGCAGCAGTGGAAGTGCTGCTGACGAAGCCCTGAGCTTGGGGGGTTTCTTGGCTCTCTCCTCACGCCGTCATTTCCCCTTCCTGCCCCTTTCCTGCCATTTTCTGAGGGATGATTTAACAGGGTCAATCAGCTGGCAGCAGGGAGCACCTTCAGGCTGCTGCCAAGTGAGGGTGTGTGGAGAGCAAGGCACTGAGGTGTCACCCTGCCCAGGTGCCAGGGACAAGGCACTGAGGTGTCACCCTGCCCAGGTGCCAGGGATAAGGCACTGAGGTGTCACCCTGCCCAGGTGCCAGGGACAAGGCACTGAGGTGTCACCCTGCCCAGGTGCCAGGGACAAGGCACTGAGGTGTCACCCTGCCCAGGTGCCAGGGACAAGGCACTGAGGTGTCACCCTGCCCAGGTGCCAGGGACAAGGCACTGAGGTGCCACCCTGCCCAGGTGCCAGGGATAAGGCACTGAGGTGCCACCCTGCCCAGGTGCCAGGGATAAGGCACTGAGGTGTCACCCTGCCCAGGTTCCAGGGACAAGGCACTGAGGTGCCACCCTGCCCAGGTGCCAGGGACAAGGCACTGAGGTGTCACCCTGCCCAGGTGCCAGGGACAAGGCACTGAGGTGCCACCCTGCCCAGGTGCCAGGGACAAGGCACTGAGGTGTCACCCTGCCCAGGTTCCAGGGACAAGGCACTGAGGTGTCACCCTGCCCAGGTTCCAGGGACAAGGCACTGAGGTGCCACCCTGCCCAGGTGCCAGGGATAAGGCACTGAGGTGCCACCCTGCCCAGGTTCCAGGGACAAGGCACTGAGGTGTCACCCTGCCCAGGTGCCAGGGACAAGGCACTGAGGTGCCACCCTGCCCAGGTGCCAGGGACAAGGCACTGAGGTGTCACCCTGCCCAGATGCCAGGGATAAGGCACTGAGGTGTCACCCTGCAGGCAGGCAGCCCAGGGACACGGCACAGAACCTCCAGGCTGTGCCTCTGCCACCCACCTGGAGCAGGCTGAGCTGAACTGGTGTCTCAAAGATGGTCCAGATGACACCCTGGTAGCAGTCAGGCGTGGTGAGGGACCCCTGATAGCGAAAGTACCTCTCAAGGTCTTCCTCAGGTGGGAGGAGAGAGCTCAGTGGCAAAGGATCCACCTGTGCTGATTGCCCTGGAAAAACCATCAGGGGAAAATCCCTTGTAGTGCTTGTGGCTGCAGGTTTTGCCCACATTTATCCTTCCCCCACACAGCTTGTGAAATCCCTTACCTTTGTATTTAATATTCTTTAATTCACTCAATAGAGTTTCATAGTTTTTATTTTCTTCTTTGTCAGCCTGAAAGGGAAATATTTTCATTCCACGTCGTGTGTTTCTCTACAAGTGGTTGCTTTTAATCAGTGGTGAATAAAACAGAAAAGGGCCACAAAAAGAAATAACAGCAAGCAGGATGTAGGAAAGGGGAGAGGAACTAACTCAGTGCTGGCAGAATGCCTGCAGAAGATAGGGAGAGTAAATCTTGGGCTACTGTAATATTGACATAATCATAAACTACTGACATAAACAATCCCTCAGCCAAGCTGCTGGCTGAGATTTGAGAGGGGCAGTTGGAAATTTCCCTGCCTACCTTTACAAAGAAGGCCAACACAGCCAAACCATCTGGAGTTTTCTTGGCTTCTGTCATATCTGAAGCATCTTCTCTTATGTGGACGATATGAAGCTGGAACACAACGGCCAAGGACAATGATTTCCACCCTCAGACCTCCCATGGGGAACTAGCCAAGAGTTTTTCTGAGCAGGATCTCAGAATTCCAGAGGTCTGGAGTGAAACCCATGCTCCACCCACAGTCCCACCTACCTCCATGGGGTATTTCTCTCCATCTATGCTGTGCTCTGAGCCAGGACTCACGATTTGTTGCTCACTCAGGACTCCCCAGTGAAAATGGAATTCTACTGCCTTGTATTTTCTCTCCAGGCCTCCTCCTCCGATTTTAGGGGATGTGTCCAGTGCCACTTTAACTGGGGGAAAAAGCATGAATTGTTTTAAAGGAGAAGAGCAGGTCCTACATTAACAGAGTGTGAGAGCAGAGATGTTCTTGAGATTCAAATTTATCTTCAAGTTCTTGCTTGGCTTTTCAGAACGAGTGTTCCAGAAATTCTGCTCTGCAGAAACTGAACTCTTACAGAATCATGGCTGAGTTTAATTTGAGATTAATTCTAACTATTATGACCTCTGGAGTTAAGATATTCTTGTACCTCTCAGAGGACCCTATATTCCTTCAGTTTTTTTCCTAAAAATAAGAAACCTCTATCAAAGTAAATTTGATCCCAGTTTGCTTGGGTTTTAACCATCATTTTAACCTCCTGTTTTCTGCACTGTAACATTTCCTTTGGGCAGGGTTTAAAGATAATCTGTTTTAATTTAGAATAGTGCTGCAATTTAAGCCTAAATCATACATATTTGAGATATACTTTAAAGTTTTGCTTTTTGCGACCCCCACGTTAAGCACAGCACTTCTCTTTGCATAGGAAAATTCTGGATTGCAGCCCCAGAAATTTCTGTTCTGAATTCCAAATGAGCTTGGAGAGTGCATGAGTCATTTAGTTCCTTTGCTTTTTAATCCGTAAATGGATGAGTCAGATGTCTTTGTGGGCTTTGTTTATTTAGCTTAAGACCTTTGAGACAGCGACCTTTGCTATGTGCCCATCACGGAAAATAATGAGGGTCTAATCTCACCTGCAGCCTCTAATTGCAGCTGTAATTTAAGCAATAACCTCCTCATTTAGCACAGGAATTGGTTGCCCTCAAAAGGAAGAGATTTTAAAAGCCCAGATTAAAGCCCTAATCCTTATGCATGGCTGGGGAAGATGAGGAGCAATCCTTATAAATATTAATTTTGATGTTAAAGGGACTGTAATTGGACATTCTGGAATATCACCCTGAAGTGGGAAAGTCATTAATCCATATATTAATGAAAAGTCAAAACATTCTTTTTTCTTGTGGTCTGCCACCACATGAGAGTTTCTGGCTGTTAAAATCTCCCCAGCTGCCTTCCCACCTTTCCCTTTTAAATCAGGAAATATTTGCCACTTGCTGCTTTCTGCTTTGAGGATCTGGCAGTTAAAACAACCCATCCAAGACTTTAACTCTACCTACATGTAACTAAAAAAAAAAAAAAAAAATAGACTACAGGTTTATTTTTAAAGTCGAGGTAATTGAACATAATTTTTTTGGAGCAGCATCCTCAGTATTGTGAAGGAAGGTGGAGGAAGTGGAACAGTTCTAAATTACTGTTAATTATTCAAGGTTTACTGATTCACTAAGTAGCTGATCAACATCAGATAACTTCTGTGTGCAGAGAAAACAGCTCTGAATCTGAGAAGAATATAGCTCATTATTTGAAGAACTAATAGCACACAGCACTGGGAATGACTTTCCCACACCAGGCTTTTCTCCAGCTGGATTCTTTGTGCGGAGCCAAGAGTTGGAAAGGGCCAGCCCAGGAATGAAGTGGTTTCAGCAGAAAATGAGAAAATTCTGCCCAAACTGTTGTCCTGCCCACCTGCCCCCAGCCCTGGGCTGGGAGGGTTTTGCTTTAGAGCTCCTGTGGCACCTCCAGCTCTGCTCCTGCACAGAAACTCCTGCTGAGATGTTCAAGAACCACGTCCACAACCCCAAACCTTCATCATTCCCACAAACCTCCCAAGGAAATATTGATGCCAAAAGGTTCTGGGAGCGTCACTTCTGAAGCAGAGGGGTGGGATCCCATCTGTGCCTGCCTGGCAGGAGCCAGGGAAAGCCCAGATCCATCCCCAGGAGCAGGCTGGGCAGTACTTGCCTGTGTGCCCGTTGTTTTCCAGGTTCCACTGGGCAGAGCCCCTCACATCGTAGCCTTCAAAGCTCAGGGGCTTGAGGCTCTTCTCATACACCACATTTCGGGTGACAATGTTGACAGGGGACTGCCTTTCCCCTCTGCAATCCTTGTTTATCTGATGCCATTGGGCAGGACCTGCTCAGGGATGAAGAAAATGTTTATTTTTTTTCCCCTGTTGGCAGCAAATCCTGGAGGAAGCCAAACCACCCAACCAAAACGGGGCATTTGAGGCATCACCCCAACTTCTGGGGTGATTCTTACGTTCGTGTATTTGATTTTTACATTTGTGTATTTGATTTTTACAGTTGTATATTTACATTTTTACATTTATTTGTACATTTCTACATTAGCCTTGGGCGACACAAAATGAGCAGTTCACCACAAACACCGAGAGCTTCGAAATGCCCTGTTTGGCATGACAGGGTCACCAACAATGTCACCACGACGCATTAAAGGCTGAGGGCTGTGAATTTCTTGCATTATTTCTCTCAGCAGCCCCTTTGCAAAGCAGAAGAATCACCAGTGTGATTGGAAAAAGAAATTGCTTGGCAGTACCTTCACACTGTGGCAGCTCACACTTCTGGGACCGATAGCACCAGTGGCCCACTAAAAAACAATAAATAAAACAGGTCAGTGAAAATCTGTACAAATTATGCCCCCCAAAAGCAGCAGGGAAATGGATTAATGGATTGGCAGCTCTGCCCTCTCTAGATGTCCTGCTGATCTCTCATAAACCACTTTATAGCCATTAATATCCCCCCAAAACCTGTGCTGGCAGGAATCTTTAGGACATCAGAATTCTGAATGAGTTGCAATCCTAAAGAATTTGATTTTCAAACCTTGGCTTCCACAGCTTCTTGAGGCAAAAGTTCCACATTTAAATATATGCAGTGTTAAAGTAAATTTCCTTTTATCAGCTCTGCACTTGCCAGCCTCTCACAAACTCGTAAATTCACTTATGCAAGAGGATTTATCTCAGCCTCTTCCAGGAATTCCTTTGACGGTTACCTGGGGAATTCTGAGAAATGAAGGATCCCACTTCCTGCAGGACCTGGAGGATCTTTGGTCAGCTGGGTCCATCCCACAGGGATGGATGCAAAATTCTTCAGCAGAACATCTGAATTTGACTTTTTCATTGTCAAAAGAAATACAAAACTCAGAGGGCAAGAGCTGAATTGACTTTATGTGTTTATCTAGTTAGGACAGTAGGATTGTTTTGCTTATCCTAAGTTGCTTCAGTGACTCTTTATTTATTCTAAACTTTAAATTGACTTTGACAGGGGTAGTTCTCTTTGGCTATTTAACTTCAATCCATAACAATCCAAACCCTCTTATAATGATGATTAATACCATACCTTCTGTTTGCTTGTGATCAGTAAATTATAGACATTTTAATAAATGGCTAATCGATTTTAGGGATAGTTGTGGAGGAGCCCTGTCACTTGACTGGTAATTACCTTAATTTGTAATTTATAACACACCTGCTGGAAGGCTTTTAACACCTTTATCTTGATATCAGTGGCATAACAATGCATCCATCTATTAAGGATTTAGAAGTTCTAAGCAGAGAATTGTTGTAGAACCTGAGCAGCTGTGGCACAGAGGGAGACCTCACAGCAACTAATACAACCTTAAAAAAATGACACTTTCGCTTTTTCTTTCACAAAAACGAAATTTCTGCTGAAAGCTACAAACAATGTGGCCTCACTTTGCAATTTAGCAAGACTGGGAAGAAAAGCAAACTTTGCTTTTTTTTCTGTGTGGTAAGAACTGCAGGGATTTCTATGCTGTTACCCAAAAACTGGGTTTGATGAGGTTTTATCCTTTTATCAGATTTTTAACACACACACACACGAAAAAAAAAAACAACCCTTCACTTTTCTGGAAAGATAAAAAAAGCACTGACTGTTGCATTCTTTTATCTTTCCAGGACAGTGGCACTGAGCTCTTCCTCATCCCCACAAGGAAAGTGCAGAAGTTCCAAGCACAGGGTGTCACCGAGCGCCTTCATCGATATTTCAATCAATGAATTAAAATGATTAATTTGAATTTAGTGCAGAGTGTCAGCTGACCTCCACACTGCCTCCACGTGGCTTTTCACACGGATCAGAGACTCCAGGTGTGCTTCTGGCAGCTGCCCTGGGGTCGCTGTGAACTTTTAACAATCCCAGCCTGGCACTGGGAGTCTCTTGGCAATTTGCACACCAAGGAACCTTCAGGTGTGAAAACACCAGCAGGAATAACCTGGAAGGATTTACTGCCAAACCTTTGGGATGGAAGGCAGAGGGGGAAGGTGAGAGCTCCAGGCTGGGCAGTTCCAGGAGGTTTCACAATGGAGTGGGAGCATGGCCTGGACATCAAAGCATTTCTGTGCTGAAAATCCGATTTTCCTGGTGGTCTGAGCACAGCTGGGAGCCAGGGCAGGTTCAAGGCTCTGGAGATTTTAAACCTTTGTGGAACCACCAAATTCAAACAGAGCCACAGGGGAAGGGGAGTTATCCCCAGATTGTGCTGGTCCTGAGCCAGGGTCTGTGTGCCAGGGGGATGGAAATGGGTTCTGGCCCTTCTCAAACACAGAAATCACTGAGTTTTCACCCCTGAACAGTGTCTGGGAAGCTGTGTCAAATAAACTTGTGGGTTTCAATCACCTCTCAGTAAAGTGACTCTTGAGCACACCACAGATCTTCCAGCCTGGGCATCAAAATGATGGGGAGGAAAAGTTGAATAAAATAAAATTTAATTTTGAAAATCCAGCCCTCAGTGGCTACAGCTGCCTCACATCCAGCACTCAGGAGGTTTAATAATTATATCTGATTTTTGCATCTTTCCACCAATTCCCAATGTCTCTGAACAAGGTGAGGATTGTGTTTTCTACCAAGTCCTTACCACACTTGTGGTTGGATAATATCAGTGAAGTAGAACAGCACATAAATCCAGCACTTCATAACAAAAGTGTCCTTGAAGCTGTTAGACCTTCAAGAACGAGCTAATTAAACATAAGAGAATGCCTGAGCAAACAGTGGATTCATGTTTAGTGTGATTTAGGGCTGGTTTTTTTGGTTTTTTGTTTTTTGATTGGCAGCAGTGGAACATTGAGGAACAGGAGCCTTTGTGTGGGTGCTGCTCAGGAGGAACCACAGAGTCCTTGAGGAGGAAAATTTGCATTTGGATGTGATCTGAGTGGGATGTGAGCCTCCCTCCCTATAGGAACCGTGCATCACAGTGGCTCTTTCTTCCCCTGAGCTTTGGGGCTTTCTTTCCAGAGCAAGAAGGGAAGATCCTCCTCACATCCCGCAGCTCTCCCTGGTTCTAGGCAGGATTATGCCCTCAGGCACGTTGTCCAGGCCACTTTTAATTGTCCAGAGGCTCCTGCCACTTCCCTTGGAAGACTCTTCCTCAGTGCATTAGCCCACGCTGTCAGGAAATGTTTCCTATTTAATAGCTTACATTTTCCACTTCCTTATCTGCATCCCATCACTCCTAGAAATATCACTGAACCACCCTAAACAATTCTCTTCCCTCCCTGGTGTTTACAGCATACAAACAGTTCCCTCTTCATCTGGAATTCCTGTCCTGGCTCCATTCATCTTTTGTCCCCTCTGACAAGGCTGCCCTCCACCTTCCCACTGTCCCCTCTTCAAAATCTCCCTCTGAACCCCCTTTTTTATGGAACCCCTCAGATCCCCCCTGCTCTGCTCTTCCAATCAAACCTCCCACACTCCTTTTCCTGTAGCTCATTTTATTGCTGGGAAAACACAGCAGAAAGTGGGGTTTCAGTGTTTTAGTGAGGGCTTTTTTGGTTTGTTTTTATGGTTGAGGTGTTGAAATCACTGCTGTGATATACAGTTATAAAAATATATAGATATAGATAATATCTATATGCACACCTGTATTATCAATTATATATTTCTCCTCCATTTTATTATGGATTTATCCTTGATTTCAGTGGTTCTGGAGCATCCCACAGGTGTCACCTTGACTTTATTTGGTTTAATTTAGAGTAGGGCTGGACAGGGCTGGCTCTTCCTCCACAGAGTTCAGCACAGTTAAATTTAGGGAGTCTCTCCTGGCACCTGAGCAGTCTCACTTATCTCTGCCTGTCCCTCCTGGAATTTACAACTGCTTCCTTCCAAAGCTGCTTCTTGGCACGGGGCTGGCCCAAAAAACAATACAAATTACGTATTGTTTTCATTCTATTGCAAACGTTTTCAATTGTTTTAGCTATCAAGCCTCGTTTGGAACTCGAGGCAAAAAAAAAAAATAAATAAAATATTGCTGCAGTTGAGACCTCCCTCTGCTGCCCAGGGAGGCAGGAGGTGCTGCTGGCCAGGGGCCAGGCTGGAGCAGCCCTGCCAAGGTGCTATTGTGAGATCTGGGAAAAGACCCTTCGGCTCTTTGGACCACGCTCAGATTGTCTGAATTCCATTAAAGTTCCCAAATCTGCTCTGTCCCACTGTGCACTGCTTGCTGCCCTACTTGGAGCAGCTTGGTGTGCTGGAAATGCCATTTAACCTGTGCACTCAGGAGTCACTAAACCACTAAACTGCCTCAATCCCTGCTTCTGATACCCTGCCTGTGATTTATTCAGCTTCTATTTTGCCATTATTATTATTATTATTATTATTGCAGTTTTTATTATTATTTTTGCTGGTTTTATTCACAATATTGAGCCTCTGGGAGTGTCAATGACCTTTTTGCCCAGGACACCAGGAATGTCCTGTGTTGATTTTTAATTCAAATCCTTTCTCTCTTTCACCTGAGTCCTCTGTTTGTCCATTTAGCCTCCTGTCCCCCTTGCAGCCATCCTGCCTGGCCATTCCCTGTTCTCCTGCTGGTCCCAGTGCCCATCCCAGTGCCCCCAGAGCTCTCCCTGCTCTGCTGTCCTCATCCTCAAACCCATCCCCAAAATCTGCTCTCACCTCTGCATCCTTTTCCACCAAAATGGCAAAAGCTGGGTTTGCATGGGGTTTATTTTTAGGTTTGGCTTGTGTTGGGCTCCTCCTATTTTTAGCTGGCTTTGTGAAACTTTCTATTTTTAGTGCAAAAGACAAAACAAAAGCAATTGTTATTTAAGCCTGTCTTTCTAATTAATGGGATTGCTGAGCATATAGGCATGAGAATATTTATACCTCCTGAAGCATTGCACATCCTCAGGAAGCCCCAGTCACCCCTTTGACAGACAAAACCAGCTCCAAAAGTTCACCTCCAGATTTGTGTGGCTCTGCAAGCGTTCCTGGCCATTCACTGCTCTTCACTTTTAACCTTAATTTGATTTTCCCCAGGGACACACACCTTTATGCAGGGATACTGCAGGAGAGGATGGGGAGTTAGCCCTGAAAATCAGCTTTACTCTGCTGGTGAAGCCTTGCAAGGCAGCACCTCTGATGTTTATCATTTGCACACATAAATCACAGGCTGGATGAGGCCTTAGGAACAGACACAAACTGCAGGGAAAATCCAAAGGGACTCAGGGGCTCTGGATGTGCCCTATTAACATCTGCTAAGGACTTCCTCTGTGCTAGAGAGCAGGGGAAGGTTTTCAGCTGACCTGTGACACTCTGCTGCAGATAATGAGCAATCAGAAATGTCCTGTATCAAAGGCAGGGCTGCCACAAAAAATGAGTATCCAGGGCTAAGGTGATTTCCTCCTGTGAGAGGTTTTGCCTTGCTTTCTGTAATAAAAATGCAATTCAGAATTATTTATCTTAAAGCACTTTTAAAATTTAATTCAAACAAATCACTTGGTAGCTGTGCTGGCCTTTTGCAGCCTTTTATGCTGAGCTTTTGATGGCTGATCCTGTGGCTAAAAATATGACTAAAAATCTAATAAGAGGCCACTGGATAGATGCTGGAACACAGCAAAGCATCTCCTGCAACGCCACAGGCAGGGAAAAGAGCCTGCACAGACACAGACTCTGGACTTTGCAGCTTTTCTAGGAGACCTCAAGGTTCCTGCTGGTTTTTTCAAAGTGCCAAAGGTTTTTCTGCTCCCAACACTCCAGAGGAAGAGCCAGGAGGATCCGTGGGGAAATCATGGATAAAACTGAGCAGGATCATCCTCATCCCTGGGGAAGGGGCAGCTTGGATTCTGACCTGATGGAGATTCCAGAGTGACCTAAACCCTTCAGATGGGTCATTCCATAATTCCTGTGGCTCACTGCCTTTCTCTGCGTTCCAGGGCTGACGTTGCATTTACTACCCTTTCTTTAATCAGCTGAAAATGCAACTTTTCACCCCAGAGTGTGTCCAAGTGCGCCAGCATCCCAACTTTCCAGCCCTAAAATGGATTTGGAGCCCAACCATAAATCTGTGTGCAGTCCACACCATTAGAACTGGAAAGGGAAGAAATCACAGCATCTTTCTTATTTTTTCAAGCTGCTGATGGAGCTCTCAGGGGTATTTTGTACCTGAATGGCCCCGAGGAAACCCCAGAGTGAGAATTGATGCCAATGTCCGCATGGTTATGTAAATTTAATGTTTGTGACTGGTAAAAGCATGTGAGCAGAAATAGAGAAAATTGGAGGGATCTAATCTCATCTAAATTAGAGGAATGTCCTATCAGGCATCAATCTTTGGGAGCAGCAGAGCATGGACTGTGGGAGATTTGTCTCCTCATGGCTGAGTCCTGCTCTGTGATAAAGCAAAAGGTTAAAACGTGCTGGGGTTCATTCCATTCCCCCTGAAGAAAATTAATTTTCAGTGACTTTGCTGTAACCTCACCCCAGAGCTGCTGGAGGGATGGATGGATGGATGGATGGATGGATGGATGGATGGATGGATGGATGGATGGATGGATGGATGGATGGATGGATAATGGATGGATGGATGGATGGATGGATGGATGGATGGATGGATGGATGGATGGATGGATGGATGTCCCTCACTCTCACAAGGTTTAGAGCATTCCTGCTGGAAATTGCAGGCACTTTGTCCCTCTTTTCCCCCAAAACAGCAGCAGAGGGTCCCTGAGCTCTCAAAGGAACCAGACAAGAAACCTGAGGGGGATCAGCTGTAAATGGGACACACTGAGACCTGGATGAGGCAGAGGATGAGGGGCTGGGGGATGAAGGTTTCATCCCTGGGCAGGTGCCTGCACCAGTGTGCCTCAGTTTCCCTGTCCTACAGCAGGGATAATGCCCCTTCCTTCCTTCCTTCCTCAGAAAGCCCTCTGAGGACTGCTGACAGTGATCTGGAACCACAAGTGCTCTGCTGCTCAGACAAGGCTGGCAGCAACTGCAGATTAGCAATCAGTCATCTGACTGCTTCAGTGTGCTGAGTTATCAGCTGCCCAGGTGGAGCTGGGCTCAATGAGCTGATCACAGCCAGGCTGGGTCTGACAAGTGGCAAGACAGGAAGGAAAGTTTTGTTCGTTAAAAAAAATATAGATAACAGGAAGGAATACAACAAGGAGGAATTTCAGCTGGTTCTCAAAAGTGGAGTTTCTTGACTAAATTGTATCCTGTGGAGCTGCTGCCTGAGGAAAGTTTGGAGAAGAAGGAGCAGAGAGGGAGTTTCTGGTGTATTATTGACTGTGTAATTTGGTCCACACTCAAGGGAAAACATGCAAATAACCAGGGGGACCAAAAAACACCTACAAATTATCATTAAGATATTCCCTGTGTTGCTTCCTTCTGATAGAGAGGTAAAGCCTAATTATTGACACCAATCTAATCAAGTCACAGGGGTTTTCTGGACTGTGTTTGGTTGGCTCAATAAAGCCCCTAATGGGGCAGTAAATGGAGCAGAGTGTTGATAGGCAGAATCAATCAGAAGCAAACACGAGGGGCAGACTTTGGAAAAGCTTTTTGTGTCTGTCTGTGTTTACCTGCCCCAGGTGTGGCAGCCCCGGCAGCAGGGGCTGAGCAGAGGGAAGGGCTTGGAATGCCAGCGGAGAAGCAGGCAAAGCCAGGTGCTGAGGGACAGGGAAATACAGGCAGGGAAAGCCTTCAGGAGTTTTTGAGCAGCTCTGAACCTTGATCTGCTTTAGCACCATCTCCCCTCGGCAGGTCTCAGGGCAGCACTTCCCCCGACAGTCCCTTCTCTCCTGCCTGCACTCTGCTCTATTTCAGTGCAAACAATGGATCCTCCGGCACTTTTAAGAGCTGCTGTGTTTCATTTTGAGGAGGCTCCGTGCTGGTATTTGCATAGGAAAAGGGATTTATTCAGTGTTGCTGATTGAACAGAAGCAGGGGGGGAAATACCTGGTGCATTTTTCAATACTAATTATAGATCACTATTTAATTGAGCCATCCTAAGTGCACAGTGTACTTATAGTGCCCAGGGAGCAAAAATAGATGGGGCTGATGCAGCAAAGACATATTGTTCTTTCTCCCTCAGCAGAATTTCATCTTGGATCATACACAGCAAAGCAAAGGGAGTAGAAATTTCAAACAAGCGATTTCTGTCGAGTTTAAAGGGGTTTTAAAGATAAAGAAATTAGGGTTTGGTATTTTAAATGCACGTGCATAATAAAATACAGAGATCAAGTCAAAGCTCATTGATTTTTCTTGGAGGAGGAAGGCAGATAGAATCTCTAAAGGTGAAAAGAAACCCCCAAAGCACTAATTCATTCATGAGAAAAGCCTGTCCTTGATATTTTAACACATGTCATAAAAGGCAGAGAAATAAATAAATCAATCATCCTTCATTTCCCAGAGAGAAGAATCAGGGAGCCTGCACTGCATGTCCTGCTAGTCAGAAACAAATCAGAAATAAGAGTAACCTTAAGGTGGGGTTAGAAAGAGCAGGGAAGGACTTACCTACTGCCTCTGTCTTGAGAATGTGCAGGCAGAGCACAGCAAGGAGCAGCAATTCCATTCTCTAGTTTAAATAGGCTCAGTGTTGAAACCAGAATTGATTGGACTCCTCAGGATGTGATCATATTTCTGCTCTCAGTTTTATACTGGAGTAAGTAGTCCAGGACAGACCTGAAAGCCATAGCAGGAAGGTGAACTCCTCCCCTTTGTAATTTCTCCAGATTTGCCCTGCTCCTGATTTGCCTGAATTTATTCATTCTCCAAAGTGGATGGCAAAGGAGTGAGGTTTTCTGGCACTGAGCGAGGAGCCTCCAGTGAATAACTGAGGTTTTGCAACCTGCACAGGTTCAGCAGCCCGAGCAAAATGCTGCATTTTTATTTACTGGCAGTTTTTCTCCTGGCAGCCTCATGACATTCAATTAATACATGTCCTAATGTTTCCTTTAAAAAAAACCCAGGGAGACAAATAAAACCCCAGCTCCCCCTCACTTCTACCCCACAGCTCTCCAAACAGGATTGGAGTTGATTTGTGGGACTGGAAAATGGGAATTCCATGTGCAGCAACAGGAAATGTTAATTAGGTGACATCCAACACCTTACGTAGGTAATTAAGCAACAATACATTTTTTTAATAATCCTTTTTCTCAACTTTCTGCTTCTGCTACTGTAGAATGATAAACACACAGATTTTTTTTTGTTTTGGTCCCCTTTGTTTTCCCATCAAATTTTTTTTAAATTTAATTAAACATGATTCAGTGGCAACTCAGACTTTACATTCAACAAAGAAAAGTGACACAGCTTTATTGCAGACACAGCATCACCTTTGGGACTTCTGGGGCTGGGCTGAGGAATACAAATGAAGCAAACTCCCTCCCCAAATGTGCCTGGGGGTGCAGAGCTGGGCTGGGAGGAAGAGCAGGATGCCCGTGAGGGATGGGCAGAGTGAAGTGATGCTCTCCCAGCCGAGCTGAGCTTGCAGAGTCATCCAGCAGAGGCTGCATTCCACAAAAAGGAGCTGAGAAATCTCTCCCTGCCCTGCTGCTCCCCCAGAGGGGTCTCAGGGGCTGCAGGCACACCCAGAGCAGCTCCTTTATTGATAAAACCGCTGGAAATAACATTCCCACAGTGCAGATCTGCCGGGGAGGGCTTCCCCACCCCGCACATGGTGATGAGGTAAATAATTCCTGCAGGGGAGAACAATGAGGGCTTGGTGGCCTTTGGTCCGTGCCAGGTCCCTGCGGGGCCAGGGGGATGCTGAGCACGCAGAGCAGCTCTGCAGCTCCAAGGGCATCCCAGAGACAATTCCCCCCTGGCTGCTCCTCACCGGGGAGCTGAACCAACACCTCGGGAGGGTTTTCCTGCTCTCTTTCCTTGAAGTCCTCTGTTTGGGACTGAAAAGCTGAGGGTTAGAAATTCTGGTCTTGAAAATCAGGATCCTTGATTTATTTATTTATTGGGTTTTTCTTTTTATTTTTTTTTCTTTTTTGTTTGTTTGTTTTGTTCTTTTAGGGTTTTTTTCCTCTTTGTTTTGTTTCTGAGCCTTCCAGCCTGTCGTTATCAAAGTGGTGATAAACTGCACTGCAGTCACGTTAATTAAACCTTCATTTGAGCTCCAAAGTGAAGGCACACTCAGGCAAAGGCATTCCCTTTCCTCCTAAAGCCTGTCAGCTAAATAAGCAGGGCTGGCATCATTTGATCTCCTCATTTTTATATTTTCTTTCCTCAGGAAACTCCCCTGAGAGGTGCTGGGATATCAGTTCTTGATGGCATTGCTGCACTTCAGGGTAGTTCTGATTCCTTTTCAAAACCAAACCTGGATGCCAGGATGCCATCGGGAACTGGGAGCATTTTACACAAGGAGTTTTGGATACTGAGCCTGAAGATGTGAGAGCATCTTGGTCAGAGGAGATGACACAAAGTTAAGCAGCTCTCTGAATTCCAGGCTGGTTTTTCCTGGCAGATAGAGGGGAGGGAAGGGAAGGACAGCTGGGAATATCAAATCCAGTAAAAACTGCACTTATTTTGTGGCCTGGGGGGAGAGGGGGAGACTGGCTGGAGGCCAAACCCTGGTCAGAGATGAGCTGACCCAGCAGGGATTGCCCTGCAGGGGACAGGGAAGCACTTCCAAGGGATTTCAAACCCAGATGGGTTCCAGGATTAGCAGTGGGTGACTGGGAATCCCACCCTGCAGGGTGAGAAAACACAGAGTGCTCTTCATCTGGCTGTGTGCTGTCCTTTTATTCCCGAGAGTTCCCACGCCCCTGAAGAGGAAATCTGGAATTTCAGAGCTCTGGGTGAAGCAGGAACATCACAGCTTCATCTTCCCTGTGCAGATGTGGGCCTGCTCTGACTGTCCTGGGAATGCTGTCCCAGCACAAGCTGGGACTGTGGCAGCAGGGATGGGATGGGATGGGATGGGATGGGATGGGATGGGATGGGATGGGATGGGATGGGATGGGATGGGATGGGATGGGATGGGATGGGATGGGATGGGATGGGATGGGATGGGATGGTGTTCTGCCTCCCTCACACCCAGCTGGTCCTGGAGAGGCTTTGCTTGCCACACACCTGGTTCCAGGTGTTTGTCTCCCATCACTCCAAACCTGGGAGGCAAAAATTCCTCCAAGAGAGAGGTTGGAGGGGGGAGGAGCAGAGCTCTGTGTTTTCAAAACTGCTCCAAAAAATCTTGGACAGAGATCACACACCCCGTTTGTGTCTCCCTCTCCAGAAAGGAAGGCTTTAATCTGCATTCATTGAAACATAAATTGGATAAATAGGCTCCTTGTTTGTATCACTCCCTTTCCTGATTGTTTCTTCCTTGCAGGCCTCGTGATGCCCATGGAGAGCAGGGCAGAGGGACAGTGAGATCCCACAGCTCTGCTGAGGGCCATGGCACTGAAACTGGGATTCATGGAATGGTCCTGCCGAGCTGCTCAGGCCTCTTGGCAATTTTTGGCCCAGGTTTGGTGTCTGCAGCGTGGTGACAGTGCAGAGCTGAGAGCAGGGACAATGGGGAGAAAGCAGAACCATCCCAATCCACAGGATTTGGTGTGAGGAATGGAGACTGGGACAGGGCAGAAAGGAGGGCCCTGGAACCCCTCATCCTTTTTGGATTGTCCTGTGTGCACATGGCCTGTGCCTTGTGCTGCATCTCTTCTCCCCCCTGGGCTGTGGCACTCCTGTTTCATCACAAGGATGCAGTTTTTCCCTCTTCTCCCCCCTGGGCTGTGGCACTCCTGTTTCATCACAAGGATGCAGTTTTTCCCTCTTCTCCTCCCTGGGCTGTGGCACTCCTGTTTCATCACAAGGATGCAGTTTTTCCCTCTTCTCCTCCCTGGGCTGTGGCACTCCTGTTTCATCACAAGGATGCAGTTTTTCCCTCTTCTCCTCCCTGGGCTGTGGCACTCCTGTTTCATCACAAGGATGCAGTTTTTCCCTCTTCTCCTCCCTAGGCTGTGGCATTCCTGTTTCATCACAAGGATGCAGTTTTTCCCTGTTTTCCCCCCTGGGCTGTGGCACTCCTGTTTCATCACAAGGATGCAGTTTTTCCCTCTTCTCCTCCCTGGGCTGTGGCACTCCTGTTTCATCACAAGGATGCAGTTTTTCCCTGGAGTTCCAGCACAGTTCCAGTTCCAGCTCAGAGGACATGGGCTGCAGTGCCCAGGGTGAGGGTGGGAGCTGTCCAAGGGCTCCTGGGCAGGGCTGGGCTCAGCTCCTGGATGAATTCCCTGTTTTGGGATCAATTTTGGTGTGTCCGAGCTGGGTTCTTTCCTTGGGAGCCCCTGTGGGTCCCACTGGAGGCTGAGAGCTGCAGCTGGGGGCAATTCTGAGGCTGGGAGCTCAGCTGGGTGAATTTGGATTCTCCACACTTGAACCATCACTAAAAATCCAGCCTGAAGCCTCTCCAGCGTGGTCAGTGGTTATTGTCTTCCCCACAGGCACCATCAACAGATAATTCCACAAAATGAGGCCGTTTCTTACACATACATCAAAATAAATTGGGCATTCAGATAGAGACGTGTCAATACAATCACAGAACTCAAAGAAAAGCAATGCCAGAACTAAACAAAAAGTGTTAGAGAAGGTGAGATCTGGGTAAATGTAAATCTAGGGCTGCCCACAGCAAGGTGCAGTCAGTGTTTGAGGTGTCAGCCCGAGATCCTGGAGATTAGATTGAGTTCCCTGGAATCCTGTGTCACCTTTAACAAATAATGGGATTGTTCTTTCTCCATTTACAGGCTGCAGATAACAGTTCCTCACCAGGGTATGGTGAGGTAAGCACAGGGAATGCTGCACAGTTCCTGGAATACCGGAGTAGAAAAACGCCCTTGGATTGAGGTTTTTCCATGAAGAGGTTGGGATTCAAATTTAAAGTGTTTTCCACCTGGTTTTGGGAGCCCCAGCTGCATCACAGAGGGCTGGAATGTACAAACCTGGGGGTTTCTGTCTGTTAAAGCCCACTAAAAAAGCAGCTTCCACACTATTGTCTCCCTTAATCCAGCAACATGATGGTAATTTGTATGCAATTCTATTAGAGAAATCAGATTACAAATCTTTTGTGGAGAGCTATTTATACCACTTGATATGACTTTAATTACATTCTGATCTCACAACATTTAGCACTTTGTGCTCGAGCACCAAATTTTCAAATTAGAGCAACTTCAAGCAGCATTTTCAGGAATACCCAGAGCCCTCTGGAGCCCAAATTCACAGAGAAGTTATTTTTAGCCACAGGGATATTTTCCAAACCGTTTTGCTCTGTGGATGTTGTGCTCATCACAGGTGTCCTGTGCCCACCTGGGCTGTGCTGCCACTTCTGCTGGGAGGGAAAGGATTTGCTGGGCTGGCTCAGGGGTGGCAGAAATAGTGGGGCCCTTGTTCAGCAGCAACCTCACACCCGAGGTGTGGCTGCCAGGGCTGGGATTACAAAGGGAGTTTTATCTGGGACACTGGGAGAGGAATATTTTATAGGGTGTTAATGCAGCCCCAGGCTTGACTGGTCAATTCTCAGCCCTTATTTCTATGTTATCATGGCCTTGTGGCCATCTGAAATGCTTCTCGCTTACCTAGGCTTGTATAAAGTATAATAATCACGCTTAAAAATGTATTAATTAATTATAAAATATTCTGGGTACACAAAAATTGTGGATGCTGGGTGCACATTAAACTGAATATACTTTCATATACTTCAATAGAAAAAAAAAAAAAGCCCTAGAAATGCCCGTTTTAAACTCAAAATTTTATCTTTGGCAGAGCTATCAGAGTTCACAGATTCCCACCTCTGGGGCTGGAATTGCTGCTGTAATGATCAGTGCTGATTGTGGGAGCCCATAAATTCAGCTGAGCTGCTTGGGAAGGTCATGGTAGAAAATTGTGACCAACAAAGGTGAATCCTTTGTTAAGGTAACAATAAAACACAAATCGAATCAGAGTAAATAACGTGGATAAATGGATAATTTACCTGGATAATTGTCCTGCTCACCTGGACTGCTCAGCTGGTCAAAGGCTCCCTGCTGCCTCTGCACCCTGTATTTTATTCCAGCAGTGCCCTCTGCTGAGAGCATGGAATGTGTGTCCCCAGAGCTTTTTTCTCCTCCCAACTCTCAGGTATTTTCGGTCTAAGTTCTCAAAAATCATTTGCATTTAAAAAGACAGAGAAAGAGAAGCTACACTGGTGTTGGTACTGGTTTATTAATGCCCAAGCCACATGAAACAAACACAAAATATCCTGTAGCAAAGGCATGGTAGTGGTGTTGGCTGGGTTTTAGCTGTGTTATCATGGAAGGATTAAGTGGGAGAAGGCATTTTCTGGGCTGTTGGGGTCCAGGCTGGAGACACAGAGCTGATGTTTTATTTCAGCTCCCTCAGCCCTCCAAACCCACAAAACTCTGCTCCCCCTTTCCTGGCTCTCTAATCCTTTATGATCGAATTGATTTGTGAGTTACAGCCGGATTCACTTCACTCCATTTGAGAACATCCCTGAAGAATTTTAAACTGCAGGCGTCACCACCCAATCTCCCCAGCCCTGGGCAGGTTTCGCTCTTGTCAAAGGTTGCTTCCAGCAACTCATCCGTGTGGGAAATGTGCTCTGCAGTTTGGGCTATCCTAGCAACTCCCAGGGATCGGCACAGCCCCCAGCTGGCAACCCAAATATTTAAAAACACTCCTGGTTAAAGTTTAACCCCTGTGAGGATGATGATGTGGCAGCAGGAGCTGCGTGTCAGGAGAGGATCCGCGCCTGGCCATCGAGGTGGGAGCTCCTGTGGAGAATGGGATGAGCAGAGCAGGCCCAAAGGAGCATTTCCCACCATGAATGGGTTCCTAAACTGCTCTGCCAACCACACCAAGATCTGGAGTCACTACTTGGTGCTGGCCCTGGGCATTCCCCAGCTGACCATCAACGTCGTCTCCATCATCTTCAACTGCACCGTCATCTTCACCCGCCTGGCCACCAGGGACCTGCACAAGCCCATCTCCATCCTCTTCTGCAACCTGGCTGTCTCCGACCTCTTCACCAGCTTCTCTGGCTTCTGGATTTCCATGCTGTTCATCACCAACCCCGACATCACCATCTTTGGCTCCCAGGACATGCTGGCTCCCTACTCCCTGTACACCACCTCCATTCTGTCCACCATCTACAACCTGGTGAGCATCGGCATCGAGCGCTACCTGGCCGTGGCCGAGAGCATGAGGACGAGGTTCAGGGTGGCCAGGAACCACTCTATCGCTGTGGTCTTCATCAACTGGGTCCTGGCCTTCTTCCTGGGCTGCCTGCCCCTGATGGGCTGGAACTGCCTGCACGTGGAGAGCAACGTCTCGGTGCTCTACAGCCCCTTCTGCGTCGACTACCTCGTCTTCATCGCCATGCCCAACGTGGCCACCGCCTTCCTCGTGCCCCTCTTCACCTACCTGAGGATCATCATCATCCTGAGGAAGAGGAAGCTGAGGATGCAGGCGTGCGGCCAAGCCACGGGCACCTACAAGTCGGCGGAGACGCAGGTGGCCAGGACCAGCATCTCCATCTGGCTGCTGGCCCTGGTGTCCTACGCGCCCTTCCTGGCCGGCGTCATCTTCGACGCGGCCAACCAGCGCTGCCACGGCGAGCTGTACCCGGGGGTGTACATCTTCAGGAACTGCACGGCCATGCTGATCACCATCACCTGCCTGGGCAACCCCCTGCTCTACACGCTGAGGCTCAGGGCGCTGGGCGCCCGGCTGAAGGCGCTGCGCGGCCTCTGGGCCTCGCGCGTGAGGGCCTGCGCCATCGGCCACGTCTGAGCAAACCCACCCACCCTCAGCTGCCCCGGGGGGATGTACTGTGACAGATGAGCAATGCCGTGGGTGACTCTCACAATGAACTGACAAATATTGTGTGTATATCTTGAGAAAAGTTGTTTAGAGGTGAGGTACCCCCTCACGCGGCTGTCAGGGGACAGCTGGGAGGGCCGGCTCGTCGCTGTGGTGGCACCGAGCTCCAGGCAGGATCTGAGGAAGAGATTTCCACCACTGGACGGTGAAGAAGAACTTTGGGAAGGGATAAAGAACTTTGGGAAGGGTTAAATAACTTTGGGAGGGGTTAAAGGGTTAAAAAGGGAAAAACCTCCATTGTGAGGGGGCTAAGCACATGGCGGGAAAAATCTCTTGCTCCCAAAACCATCTTCTGCTCCCGGCACCGTAACTTTTTTCTTTCTTCAGTCTCCCGTTGTATTTTTGATAAGGTTTAATAAACCCTCCTAGGCTGTGGAACGTGAGTAGCCATTTCTCACATTCTGATGTTTGTGTCCCCAGCAGTGTGTCCTGTTCGTGCTGGATATTCAGGGCTGGCTCTGAGGGCAGGGAGGGGAGAAGCAGCAGCAGGAGTTTGATATCAGGGACTGCACTCACTGCTCGAAAAACAACTGTGAAAAACGCCAGGCACTTGTTCTTAAAATTTCAAAAGTTTAATAGCAATAAAATGGTTGTAAAAATAGCAATATAATTAGAGGAATAATAGCTTGGACATTTTGATTTAGGACAATGTGAGACAATAGAAACAAAGAGTTACAGACAGTCTGGGTACCTTGTTATGGGTAAAATAAGCCCGAAAAAGGACCCACGTTAACAGAGGATTAACCCTTAAAAGCAACAGCCTGTTGCATATTCATACACCTCATATTTATACATCTCATGATGCATAAATTCCATTCCAACACAGGATTCTGTCTGGGCAGTGTCAGCTTCTTCCCCTGAATCCTGGCGGCTCTTCAAGCCTGAGCAAGGCAGGAAGAAGTTCATTTCTCCTGATCATGGAGCAATAAATTCTCTTTCTCTGAAAGATTTAGGTGTTCTGTGACTGCTATCTCGCTGCTAGTCCTTTCGTAAAAAAAGTATCTTACACAGCATAGTTTCTATTTTAACATTTTGTTATAACCTAAAACTATATTTACCACACTACTCAAGAGAATTAATACAGCATCACTTTCTAACACAACACATATAATATTCATTTTAATATTTGCGAAAAGCCAATAGTAAAATACGCAGTTTCACATATATATATATATATATATATATATATATATATAAAATTTATTTATTTATTCTGTTTATCTCTTTTATAAATGCCCATATCTATACCTCTACCTCGATATATACATTTCTCTCTCCACTTCTCCCTCTTTGCCCATATACAGCGCTATCTCTTTACATATCTATGTCCATATATCCCCCTCTATTTATCTATTTATAGAAATAGCTCGATAAAACGCCCTGGCTAAGGCTGCGCTCGGCGGTGGATTAAGCACGCCTGGCTGGCGGCGCTCGATTGGCAGCCCTGGCCGGTGGGGCGGAAGCGGAAGCGGCAGGAGCGGCCATGAGGGCACCGGGGCCGTGCGCGGAGTGCGGGGTGGGGGCCGCGGCCCGGTACCGCTGTCCGCGCTGCGGCACCGCCTAGTGAGCGAGGGACGGGCTGGGGGGAGCGGGGGGCACGGCGGTACCGCGGGCTGGGGGTGCGGCCGGTGGTACCGGGCTCGTTTCTCACGCCGTTCTCCCCGCAGCTGTTCCGTGCCGTGCTGCCGGACCCACCGCGGTGAGTGCGGGTCGGGCGGGCTGGGGCTCACCGGGGCTAACCGGGGCTCACCGGAGCTAACGCGGCTCTGTCCGCAGAGCGCTGCGCGCCCGGTGCCCGGCGGGAGAAGGAGGCGGCCGGGCAGGGATCTCCCCCTGCCCCCGCAGGCAGCCCCGGGGCCCCGGAGGACATCCTGGGCGAGGAGGAGGAGCAGGACCGCGTCCCGCCGCAGAAACTGCAGCTCCTGGGTAACAAATCTGCTCTTGGCAAATACTGAAATAAATCCTGGATGCGGTATGTGGGAAAGTTATGCTGTGCTAATCTCCTTTTGTGTTCATCTCCTTGAAGTAGTGTGGTAAATAGAGTTTTCAGGCTATAGCACAATATTAAAAGAGAGAGTATGTGATGTACTTTTTTTAACCAGCCCAAAGAATGGAAAAGATGATCAAGAATCTCTTCACATTATCCTCTCTGGATATGGAGATAACAACAAACAGATACCATAATCCCAAGAGAAGAATTATTGCCTCCTTATCAGGAAAGCTCAGACATTGAGGAACCAAGAAAATTGATTTACAGGATGAAGGGGGGAAGCTGAAATTAAGCAGAACACCCTGGTTTGAAAGGAATGTTTGAATCATGTCTGAGATCTATGAATATGCAACAGGCTATTGCATTTAAGGAGTAATCCTTTGTTACCAAGGGGTGCTTTGGGGCAGAGTGGGAGGTCTGTAATTCTTTGCTTTTTATTGTCCTAACTTTGAGTGTCCAAATTCTTATTGTCCTAATTTCCCTTACTCTTAAGCCTCTCACACTTTAACACCAGTGCCTGGGTTTTCAGGGAGCTGAGCTTTCCCTGAGAGCTCTGTGAGTTTCCCTGACGGTTGCTGTGTCCCCGGGAAGGTTTGCTGGCCCCGGGCCCGGCTGTAACTCTGGGTTTTTTCCCTCCATAGGTTTGCTGGCCCCAGGCCCAGCTGTAACTCTGTTTTTTCCCCTCCCTGCTCCAGGAGAGTCGGCGGAGCTGCGGGATCTGCTGCGGAACCCCCACCTGCGGCAGCTGCTGCTGGCCCTGGAGCAGGCTCGGGACAAAAGCTCCCTCCTGCGGCGGCTGATGCAGGAGCCGCTGTTCCTGGAGTTCGCCGACTGCTGCCTGGGCATCGTGGAGCCTCCCGAGGAGAAGGAGAACGTCCTCCCCGAGTGAGCTGCTGGGGGAGAGGGGCTTGTTTGATTTGTCAATGAGATTTTTATGTGGTGAGGTTTGTGCGCACTCTGCTGTGTGCCCGTGGATGTCAGAGCTCTGAGTTCAGGCTGGAGCTGACAAACAGGGCCAGGGCTGTGCTGGGACTTTGTTTTTTACATCCTGGGGGTTGAACTTGGTACTCTGTGGGATTCTTGGGCAGCCACAGGAAATGTTGCTCTACAGTGGCAATATTAAATATATCTGCGTTGATTTTAATCCACGAGCACTCTGAAATGTTTTTGTTCACTGAAGGTTGTTGGGAAGGGTCAGGCACCTTGAGAAGGCATTGAGCAGTTTATTTTAAATGACATACACAGAGCAGCTGAACATTTTCAAGATCCACAAGCAACAAAGGGAGGGTTCAGAGCACGCCTGGGCAGGGTGGTGCTGTCTGGGGAGCTCTGCACACACCTGGCAGCTGTGAGAGCTCACAGATTTTGGTTCTGTGGATAAAAGCAAGAGCCCAGCCTTGCTTTTCCCTGAGACATCTGCCCTGGTGCTGCAGCTGGCTGCTCCTCACCCCCCTGGGGACACTCGTGCTCAGTCAGGACGGTTGCAGGAATCAGGAATATTTATTAGCATTATTTTGCTCACCCTGCCTGCTGCAGGCAGTTCAGTTCAAGTATTCATTGCTTCAAGCACCTGATCTGTTGGAATTGATTTGTTCCCATAGTGTTGCTATTTCCTGTAACGTGGAGGGGAGCAGGAGCTGCCCCCCACACAGTAAATGTAATTTAATGTTATTACAAGGTTATTATAATGTGCATTATGAGGGGTGTCCCTCTCCCTCACGTTGTACGTACAAGGCAGCGCTGTGGAAGCTCTGAGGTAGCAGCAGAAGTGGACACTGAGTGATTTGGAAGCAGCAGCTTGCGGAGAGCCCCCCTGGAGGCCAGGGCCAGAGCTATGTGGGCAGGAGTTCCTGTCTGTCCAGCAGGATCTGGTTGAGTCCCGTGATGGAAAATGCCTCCGTGTGGGGGCTGACGTTGGCAAAGTGCAGGGGAGACCTCCTGCAGTGGAACTTGACAGGGCCCTGCAGGGACAAGAGGAGAAGAGTTCAGCCAGATGTGCAGCTGATTTTGTTACTCACATTTAGCTCTGGAGTGCATGAACCACAGACAGAGGAACTCCTCCAGAGGAGTCCCCACAAATGGACTGAAGAGAAATGGTCACTAGAGAAATGCCAGCACTGAATTGGACTGAGATCAGCTCAGCCTCTGGAGGTTGGAGTGCCCAGCACTGGCCCTGGCACCGTTTGCTGCAGCTGGTGCAGTTCCTGCACACAGAATTTGATGCAAACACAAAAATGTTCCCCCCCAGACCCGAGGGTGATTTGTAAGTGCAGTTTCTGAGGGAAGGCAGTGCCAGCCAGTGGGAGATGCTACCCCAGCCTGTTCCCAAGCTGCAGACAGGAGGGAGGGGTGGGTACCTGTGGGAGGGCTCTGATGGAGGTGATGCCACAGCCCAGGTGTCCCTTGGGGCCCTCCTGCAGCCCCCTGAGGCAGCCCAGCAGCGCCAGCGCTCGCCGTGGCCCCGTGGCACTGCCAGGGGCTGCAGCCAGCACCAGCCCCAGGGGCCAGAACTGCACAGCTGCCTGCAGGTGCCACGCTGTGCCCAGAGAGCAGGGAGCTTTGGCCAGGGCAGCTCCAGGGGCTGGGAACTCCTCTCCTTCCCCCTCATCCAGCTCTGCTGCTGCCAACGCGGCCGCTTTTGCCTGAAAGACACAACGACAGCAACAACAACGCTCTCAAATGTCCTGGGCACTACTCAGGAGTGCAAAGCTGAGTCTGTAAAGGGGGAGTATGGAAGCACCCCCCAGTTTCCAGGCAGGTAAGGAATGAGTTTATTCTGCAGGATGAGCCAGAAGCAGCTCCACAGGACTGCCATCCGCTCTTCAGCTGGAGAACAATTTTCTGGAGCACTGGGTTTGTAGTTCTCAGAGTTATTACTCTTTCTCAGACCCCAAGAAGCCTCAGGCTCCTTTCAGTGCTGTCCTGTCCCCCAGACTCACCTTCCACCTCCTCCAGCCCCGCTGGATGGCACGGGCAGCCCTGCGCAGCCTCTGGAAGCGACTCTTGGCCAGCCAGGAACGAACAGCTGGGGATGGGATGAGAGAAACCTGAGTGCACAGAGTATCACCAGCTCCTGCACACACTGGGAGATGGCACTTAGCCACTTGTGCCACTGTAATGCCCCAGAGTGGCTGGAAATGTCCCTTGCTCTGTTATTTCAGTCCCACCCCACAAATCACCTGCTTGGATGAGAGTTGCAGAGCGTTTCTCCTTTGCTGTTTTCTTCTCTTTAAATCTTCTCCAGCAGCACTGGATGCAAAATGCCTTCTCATTTAACACCTCTGCTCTCCTGGCTTCCAGGAGCTCCAGCTGCAGTGGGGAACAGGAGCCTGGAGTTAGGAATTGTGCTCACAGCTCTTCCCTCTTTTACAGCCTCAGCCTCATTCCAGTGTCCTGTGACTGCTGCATTAGGCTTGGGAAGTGTCCTCACTTCTTTTGTGAGGTAACATGGAAATGAAAATGGAAGTTCTTGGGGAGGAAAGTGGAGGCTCCCAGAGTCCCAGCAGCAGCAGGTTCATACCCAGCTCCACTGAAGGGGCTGCTTCTAGGCAGCAAGCCTGGCAGAAGTGCCTTTGACTCCTTCCTCTCTTTCCCAGCCAAATCTGTTGTGTGGAGCTGAGGAAAGCTGCCATCTTTACTGGAATTCTGACCCAAGTGCAGCTCCTTGTCCAACACAGAGGCCATTACACAAAGTGCTTTGCAGAGCTGGATTCTGATGGGTGCTTGATGGAGTTTAATAATTGGATGGAAAATGCCCAGTTCTGGTCCCACTGGCTTGGCAGGAGTTTTGCCTCTCTCTGTGCCAGAATGGCCCTGAGGCAGGAGCACTCCAGAGGCATCAGCCAAGGAACAGCACTTACCAGGGAATTAGCCAGGAACACTTTGGTCTTGCCACAGAAGACTGAGGGGATTCCTGCTCCATTCCCTGCTGCCTGAGCAGGGCTTTGTCCCCTGAGAGCATCCTGGAGGATCTCCAGAACAGCAGCACGTGGTGCTTTGTCATCACCCATGGCTGGAGTCTCACCTGGAAGTGAAACATTGAGGAGAAGGCACCACAAAATTTGGAAATGGGGCCAGGACATTGTCTTTGCACTGAGATTTCTTGGCCACTTAGAGGGGAAGCACCTGCAGCAGGAGGGGATGGCTGAGAGCACTTGATGCTGCTGTGTTTAAGGCTAAAATGGGAGAGCACAGATTGCAGCAGGTGCCAGCAAGCAGCAAACCAGTGTGGGGTGTTTAAACTGGGCTGTGGCTGGGTGCTGCCTTCTCATCTGTCATCACCTCTGTCCTCCACAGGTACAACTGTCATGGGGGCAGATCTAGGGAGGCTCAGGTGTTCTCCCATTCCAAGCATCCCACAAGGAAGCAGGAGAAAGCAGCAGCAATGCCATTAAGAACAGACTGAGCAGCTCAGTGCTAAGAAAATCACATTAAATACTCAAACCTCAAAGCTGTGGGAGCAAAGAACAAAAGGCAGGGAATTGTAGCCTTAATGTACTGAAAAGTGCAGGAAGGGGAAGCAAATTCTACACAATTGTACAGCTGTGCAGGGCACTGGGAGCAGCTATGGGGTCCTGGACTGAGCAGGAATTTATGGCAGCAATTACAGGTTATTAAAGCCATTTCTGGGACACAGTGCATGATTTTTTACATTACAAACAGGTCAGCCAGATTAATCTCTTTGGAAATAGAGACAGACTTAATTCAGACCTGGAACAAGAGATTGTTGCAGGAGTTCCTGCGTGCACAGGGCTGGATGGGTTTTGCATCATTCCATCCTGGATACTGTTTGCTTTTCTGCTATAAATATTTCTAAGGAGATGAGAGCATTTTAAGCTCCTGAAAACAAACAGAAGCAATTCTTGCTTACAGGAAGACATCTGGTGGCTCTGATGGTGTTCATGAGGCTGGGCTGATAAGGGAACCAAAAGCTTATCCCTGTGTTTGGGCAATTGTTTTGCTTTGTTTGCAGCTTATTACCCCCTCAAGATAAAAAGGACTAAAAACCCATCACAAAGAGGCTTTGCAGTTAATGGGTTTGTAATTGAGGGGGAAAGATCCACTGTGTAAGTAATTTTCCAGCCTGCACTTCCTTACTTCACCCCATTTCCACAGGGTGAACAGATTTCCACCAATTTTACTCATCTGACCAGGCTGGTCCTGCTTCCCACAGCTGCTGCTCCTTGAACTGACCCAGTGGCTGAAGAGGGGAATCATCTGGGGCACAGAAAGGGGCTGCAATAACCTTTAATATTAAATGTAACCACCTGATGAGCTCCTCCTCTCAGCAGTTCACAAAGGCATTACCTGTGGGCTGGATTGTGTTTGTTAAAGTCCATCCTCACTCTTGCTTAGAAAAAGAGAAGTTTGCAAAAGGTGGAAGAAGCAGCAGAGTCCAGGTAAGCTGGAAGGTCAGTGATTCAGCAAGAAAACAAGGAGAGGGGAGAGAAAGGAAGGAGAAGGAAAATAAAGCAAAAGGTAAGTGGCTTTCAAGTCTACTAAAGAATCAACTCTAAATCAAATTATATTGGGTGAGAGGAACCCCAGACACTTCTGAAACTGTTTGTTCCACCCACTAGGAACACAGAAAACCAGCAGTGAGGGGTAAGATTTTAAGTGTTAAGCAAATGAGAAACTCAGGCTGGTGATAGGTTAAAGAAATATTTTGAGGATAGTGGTGAATACAGTCATTACCTGATCTGTGTGAGACCAAATGGCTGCAGTGACAATTTTACTTGATGGCAGAGGGATTACCTGAAGAAACTTACCTTTTTTCTCAGCAGGATGAGAGTTGCTTTTACCCCACACTCTTTTTTTGCTGGAGCCCCAGGATTTCCTCAGCAGTTCATAGCGCTCAGTGAAACTTTGGAAAGGGATCCTGAGAGACAAAATGTGCAGTGAATTCCAGGCAAGAGCCATTACTGTAAATAACTGATCCTTTTTGCTGAATGGTAAATAACTCATCCTCTGAGGAGGGAAAATTCCAGAATGGCTTTGTGGATCGAGTGCTTGGGATGCAAACAGACTGATGCCTGAATGGTCAAACAGGCCAGAAAGTACAGGACTTGTGAAGAAATTCAGATTTCCCAGCAACAGTAGCAAAGCCAGGGCAGGAATTGTGCTTGGATATGCTGATGGTGCAAAGTATTTGGGTTTCCTGCTTTATAATAAGCTCTTCTGAATAACTAAATGCCACTAAGTGCTATAGAAATGGATTAGAAATGCTGAAGAGGCTGGACTTACCTGACAGGGAAACCTGCTGCACTGATGGTGATGGCTTCCACTATTCCACAGGCCTGGAGCTGGCTGAGAACCTGAGGCATAAATTGAGATGGTTTAGGCAAAGCTGCCTTTTGTGGAAGCTGCTCCTTGTGTGCCCTGTCCTGGGCATCCCCAGCCAGCAGGGTGTGAAAAGCCAGTGGTGGTATTTCCAGGCTCAGTGTTGGTATTTCCATGCTCAGCAGATTCCATGGCTGTTTAAAGCCTCGTTGCCCATCAGATGAGGATCTCTAGTTACAGCTTTAGCATCTGCTGCTCTGCTCCCAAAGCTTCTCAGCTTCCTGGAGTCCAGGAGCGAGCACAGCTTTGTTTTGAAGGTGTTTGTGTGCCAAGGGCTGGGAGGGCAGCACCCCACATCACCCCAGCCACAGGCAAGGTGCAGCTGGAAGAGCTGCTGTGCTTGGGAGCTGGCTGGGACAAGCACCTCAGTGACTCTGGAAGGGTGCTCATCTCAGAGGAGAAAGAGCTGTTCCAAAATGTGCTGTGCAAGTGACTCAGGGTCCTAAGCCAGCCAGTGCAAAGCCCTGGGGAAAGGCTCTGGACAGTTACCTCTTCTCTCCTGAAAGTCATGGCCTTGCAGTCAGCGTTGGGCTTGATGCAGCGGATGTAATGGGGTGTGGTTCTGCTCAAAATCTCCATCAGGTGCTCCAGGGAGCTCTGCAGGAACAAACACAGGGCTCAGCAGGGCTCCTCCTCCTCAGGGATCTCCCATCCACCCCAGGAAGCTGCTCTGGGCAGGGATGGCTTTACAGACTCAGTGTTAGAGCACTTCTGCAGGACAGCTTGAGCACAAAATCCACTCTGTGGATGCATTTCATCAAACTGTTGATGGTAAATCCAGAAAGTTTCCAAAATTACAGCAGAAACCTGAATAGGATGTACCTTGAACTTAGACACCACTGTAACAACAGCTGCTCTGTTCTGGGTTTTGGTGCTATTTTGGTTCTTTTCTGTCACAGGAAATAATTTTTGAAGCAAAGGATCCTTTGAGTTCTGCAAAACGTGGATCAGCTCTGGTGGAACAGCATCCTGCAAACAGACATGACCTGTCAGTACCTGGACCTGGCAGTACCTGCACCTCTGAAAATAACTAAGAATTGCACATCTAGAGATAGAACAGTATTTCTGATGCCAGATTTGATGTGACCACAGCTGCAGTTTCAAATCTGATGATGTGCATTCATTCACAGTCAGATTTAGGAACAGAAGAAAATGTTTGGCTGAACATTCAGCAAATCCAGGCAAATGTACAACTGCTCCCATCACTGCTCTTGTTACACAGCCTAAGTGAGCTCCAGCTCTCAGGGGTGGTTTAATCCCTGAAGAACAAACTGCAGCAGGCATTAGAAATATTCCTGTGAATTAAGAGATGGAGTTTTATTTCTAAATAAATAACAACACTTGCCATAATTGTTGGGGATGTCAGAGCTGAGAAGGGACCCTGCTCTCTGCAGGCTATTTCACATTTCACTTATTCCCTGATGGCCAAAATTTGAGTACTTTGAGCACTTTCAGCAGTTAATCCCAGCTCTCATTTCTCATAAATTTATCAGAATTTTTTTTTTGGGAATTAAGTGCTGTATTTGCAGTTATAAAAATGCCATTAACAATTCTAGATCCCCCAGGAATGGAAGAAGCCCTGATTTGGTGATGGTTCCCTTCAACCCCAGCTCAAAGGTGTAACAAAGCATCTGCTCGTGCCCGTGGTGGTTCAGAGGATCACACCAAGGACATCACCCACTTTCACAGGGCCTGAAGGATTCATTTGCAGCAAGGTATGTCCAGTACCCAGCACGGAATGTATTTGTTTGACTTAAATCAATTTAGCTCTGTAGGATAATTTTCAGATTTTTTAAACAGCTCTTTCTGCAAACACCTACCTTATTTTTCTCCACCATTGCTGCCAGCTGATAGCAGACTTTGCCAGCATAATGTGAAATGATAAAGTTGGGCTTCTTACTGAACTTATCTCGACTTAAGCACTGATTGCTGGACAAGGCTTTCTCAATCCTGGTCTGGAACAGGTCAGTGTTGGAGGCTCTGTTCAGGCGACACTCCTGCAAAGGACACACAACTGCAGCATCCCTTGTTTGGCCCAAAGAACTGACTCTAAAAGCTACAACATTTAACATTCAATATGTAGCAATTTTACCTTTAGAGCTGCTTTGAGTATGCAAGGCCTGAAATATTGGGGAGGAAGGGGGGGAAAGAAGTAATTGAGGCTTCATATTTGAATCAGAACATCCAGGATCAGAGGGAAAAAGCTCAGAACAGGAGGAAGCAGTGGCATGATTCTGTGAAACTGAACCCTGCAGAAATTTTATAGCTGACAGGTTTTCTATTCATTTACTGTTTGTGTTTTCTTTGGTGGTGTGGGACAAAGGCAGGAACCTGGGCCCAAAAGTGAAGGGTTTGGATCACACTTACCTCATTCAGCAAGGAAAAAATGCTGAGAGGATTTCCCTCTATCAGATCAAGGCAGTTCTGGTTGTCCTGGTAGTTTATGAATGACCACTGCAGGCCCTCAGCTGCATATTCTTCCTGAAGGAAGAGGGAAGGGGTTATTCTGCAGCAGAGGGCACCAGAGCTCAGAGCTCTGTGCCTTGGGCAGCTGATCCAGGTCCTGTTTGAGGAGTTAATCCCAGCTCAGCTCCAGGTCAACACCAGCCTTGAGAAAAAACAACCCACATGAGGATATCCCACCCCAGGTAGCTTTTGGGTGTGGATCAGAACCTGCTGGAACAATTTATCTGAGGATTTGGGAACCCCCTGGATTTATCAGAGTGAGCTGCAAGGCTGCTTTAGAGAGCAAACAAAGGCCACAGTCACACAAAGCCTCTCCTGCCTGTGCTGAGATTTTCCCTGAAGGACAAGGAACAAGCAGAACTCCTTCCTTGGAATGGGGAACAGCCCCAGCCCAACCTTTGTGTGCCAGGCTTTACTGCCTGAGCTCCATTTAAAGCAAAGCCTGATCTGAAAGGAAGTGCAGGGAGATACTGGTTGGAATAATTGGTACAATATTTATGCAGAATTACAGGACAAACTGTCAGCAGTGTTTAACAAGCACAAGCTCTGGGCAGTTATTTGAAAAGCCTCCTGCCAAAAGCTTGCTCAGCACAGGCACTAATGGCATTTAAGTGGTTTGGGGGACAGCCAGATCCAGAGGTAAGAGGGCAGGCAGTGAGTGGGAGGGGTGCTATAAACAGAGGTCACAGAGCCATTTCAAGCAAAGCAATTGTGTGCCTGGACTTGCTTTCCATCTTCCCTGACCATTAACCCCTGGCATGCTGACCAGGGCAGGCAGGGACAGCAGCCTGGCAATAGCAAAGCACAAATGGCAGTCAAAGAAATACTTAACTCCTGAATAAATTGACAAAAGCCTGCTGTGAGGCAGGAGGTGCCAGCACGCTGCTGCCATAAAGAAAATAACTTCCCTGCTTCCAGTTAATGGCAAAGAGCATTTTGGTAATGGATCTGCAGTGGGGAGGGGCAGAGCAGCAGCCCTGGCAGGGACTCTGCACCTTGCAGGGCACTCAGAGGAGAGCTGGAATTAGCAGTGTGTGACCAGTGAGGGACTGCACAGTGCAAAAAAACCTTCTCTGCTGTAAAACAACTGCATTTGTGTCCCTCCTTACTCAGGGATAACAGCTGGAACACACTGGGGCTTGTTTGAAAGGCACCAGCATGGCTGGGCACAGGGAGCTGTGCTCCACAGGTCCCTTGTGCTCAGGTGTGGGTGCCAGGGGCCTGGTGGGCTCTGCCTTCACACCAAGCTCAGCCTAGAACTCCACTCTTTAAGGACTTTATGCTTCATGGCTGTAAGCAGAAACTTCCAAGAGAATCTCAATTCAGGCTGCACTTACCCCAAGAATTGAGTCTCAAGTGTTCAGCTCTTTGAGGAGAAGCAAGCAGTGTGACAGGCAGGGATCCAGTGGGGCTGGGAACAGATTTCCAGTCCCCAGGAGACAAAGCTGTGTCATTCCACCTGCCCCACGCTCCCCTCTTTGCAAAGGCACTGCTCCCTCCCACTTCTTTCTGTGCCATTACTGACTGAAGGTTCCATCTGACCATGGGCACAGCAGTGCAATTAAAGTGACAAAAAGATGCTGTTTGAAACCAGATATTGCAGATTTGATCTTCAGTTTGGGGTGTTACCTGCTGTGCCTTCAGGTAGTGAGCTACGAAGTGCTGCTGCAGTTTCTCATTGGCATAATTAATGCAGAGCTGCTCCAAGTTGTTTTCAGGGAAGGCTTCAAACCCATAAACATCCAACAAACCTGGAAGCAGTGTGGGAGGACAGGGAGCTTTAGTTGAGGAGCAGCCTGGAGGGCTGCTGGCCCCTGAGTTAAAGCAGGGTGGGATATCCATACCTATGAAGCTGGTCCACACTGAGGGATCTGTGTAGATGTTTTCATTTATGACCAAAACCAGCCACTCAAACAACCTGCAGACAGCAACAGTGGGATTAGCTGGAAGAGCTTGCTTGCAATAATCAGAATTGTTTCTTTTACTGCTGTTTCCATCAGTGGCAGTTGGAAGGAAGAGGAATTTCTGATGTGCTGCCACGAAGCAGCAGCAAGGAAATCCCTCTGGCCTCCCCATTCCCTCCCAAAGGTCACCTGGGTGAGGCCACCCTTACCTGGCATAGATGACTTTGGCCAGGCAGTCCCTCCTGGTCTCACACTCAGCTCTGGAGCATGGCTTCTTGAACACCTGCTGCTGTTTTCCAGCAGTGATTGTTCGAATCCTTAAAGATTCCAGGAGTTCCTCAATGGGAATCTGGAGCAGCTCCCCCGTGGTCTTCACAAACTCTTGCTCAGGAGAACAAACAGTGCAAGGTTACCTGGTGTGTTCATGCCTCTGAAGGTAAGGAAGGTCTAGAGATTGTGGGGGAAAATGCCACTTCCATCAGCTCCCCAAATTAAATGTGGATTTTGGATCTTTCTACCCAAACTTGGGATTAAGTTTTGCAAAACCAGATCTTAATTTGGATGCAGAGTGCCCCATGAATTCTGGGTCCTCTCTTTAAAGTGAATACCAGAAAAAGCTGAAGTTTGCCACACTGAAGTTGATTTTCTCTCCAGGTGTGTCTTTGTTACTTTTTCACCTTTTTTGAGCAGGGACCTCAAACTCCTGACAGACAAATCCAACAGTCATGACCAGGAAAAAGCAGGGATTTGGGGATAGAAAGGCAGTGTAGAAGAATGACAAAGCATTTAAGATCTTCCTCAGCTGAGCTGCATTCAAAATTATTTGAGTATTAAGTAGTTGGAGTTCAGAGCATGTGAAATTGTAGCAGGAACCTTCACTATTCAGGGCAGTTTTATGTCTGAAGGAAATCCAGATCCACAAGCCTCTGAAGACAGGCAGAACAACCTCTGCTTCTGCTGCAATTTAACAGATTTGTTGTCGCTGCCTTTTGGTCTTTATCATGAAAACTTCCAAGCTTTCCTGTGAAAAGCTCTGCTCTCCCTCTGGGTCAGATTTCTGCCAGCCCTGTGATGGCAGAGTAAGATTACAAACAAGAGCCACAGTTCTGCCAATAATCCTCCTGAAATCACTGGCTAGGGCTGCAGTTGCCCTGACCTGTCAGGGAAGGATATTATCTCTCAGGCAGGGGAGCATTAGCTTTTTGTTTGTTCACAAACACACCTAAATTTTGGGTTGCTCATGGCTTTGATGTCTCCTATCAGCTGGAGAGTTATTGTTAAAATTATTTTCTTTAATAAGGAATGCTTTCTGAATTAAATGAAGAAATTAATTTAAATTAAATAATTTTGATTTAATAATTTAAAATGCAATAAATTAAATACAGTTTAAACAAATTTATTAATTTTCAAAATTAAGTTATTAATAAAGTAATTATTAGTAGTTAAAAGGAATTAATAATGAAAAGTAATAATAGTTAAAATTACTCAAGTGAAAATTTGGTAGATTTAATAAACTTTAAGAAATGTCAATAATGAAATAAATATAGTAAGTAAATCTAAATTAACTAACTAAATAAAAGAAAGAATTCTCTCCATTCTTTCCTTCCTCTAATCCTTTCCCTTGGGCATTTGCACTGAACTAACAAGGCTCTGGAGCATGGCGTGGTTGTTGCCTCACCTTTGGTTTTGTCTTCCAGCTCACAAGGCTGAGATTCATCCAGTGGATTGGAGAACTGAACATTCCCGAGGTGCAGAAGGCCTGATAACACCTGCAATGCAATCAGGGAGTTTTTCAGGACAGCTGCCCCCCAAGGCAGGCTTGTGTGTTTCCCTAATGCTGCAGTTCCTGAAGGCAAACTGAAATTCAGGGCTGCACTCTTAGCTCAGCTCTAACCTTTGGCTGTGCAGCCTGACGTGGGGCTGAGGGCTCTCCAGGGAGGAGCAGCAGCTCTGCCCAGTGACAGGGATTTATCCCAGCAGCAATCCCACCCTGGGAACACATTCCCAACACCCTCAGCAGCCTCCTGCTGTCCCTGCTGGGTGGCTGACCTTGAATATATTGCTCTGCGTGGCACGGCCGATGCCCAGGTGGAACATTGCCCCTCTGGTCACCTCGAAGCAGTCCTCTGAAAAGCCAAACAGTGCTCTTGAAAAAGCCAAGCACACAAACAGGGGCAAGCAGAACATCTCAGCACATCCAATCCAGCTGGAATGGTCAGTGCAGAGCAGGGAAGCTGTTTGGATAAATCCCACACACCTACTGCAGAACCAACCCACTGCATTTTCTGTCAGGTGAAGCACGTGCAAAGACAAGAGAGTTTCTAAACAAAGCCACAAAGATGCAAATTTGCCAGGCTGGTTTAAGCCAGGTGACTGATTTTAAGCTTTAAGACTTAATAGAGCCAAGTGAAACTTAGAAAGAGCCCCATTGATGCAGGTGGCTTTGCAAAACATCTGCTGTTGGCTGAGCAGGGATGGACCAGGATGTATTTCTGCCTGCCTCCCTTTAAAGTTCCAGCCAGTATTAATGGATTGATTAATTAATTAGTTAGTGAAGCTAATCTTTACCATCTAAGTTTCTTTCAGAATTTGGCAGCCAGCGGTACTCAGCTCCTTCTGGAAGGTTCCACTCCAGCCTCTCCTCTGCAGTAGCACCTTTTGTGATCTGGAGACAGAAAACAAGGTAAAAATTGAATTCTGCCCTTGGTGTTTACAGCTCCCAGACAGTGAAGAATAGCATACTGGGAGGATGATTTAATTTGGAAGCCTGGGAGACAGGGAAACTGGTAATTATTAAAAGTTGCAACTGTGCTAAATCTGGTGATTCCATCCCTGCTGTGTGTCAGAAATACCCAGCAAAATTAACTGTAGGCAAACCTGATAAAAAATATGGAAATTTCTTTCATTGGGAGCCTGATAGGCAACTCTTGTTTTCTCCAGAAGGAAAGTCTGGATGGAAGCACCAGTCAGATGATGGAATCTAGAGAGGGAGAAAGAGCAAAGATTTCAACAAAACCTTTTCACAGAATCCAAGAGGGGTTGTGCTGTTCTGAGACCAATTGACTGTGAATGCTTTGCAGTTCACCTTCAGTTTTGTTCTTATTTTATTCGGAGTTCTTTACTACATCTCTGTTTTTCCATTGCTCTCTTTTAGAGACCTTAAGGGTGAAAGCTAGCAGGGAAAAAAAAAGAAACCCCAAAAAGGAAAATAATAACAGTTTAAGCTGCCAGCAAACCAAAATACGCTCTGAAGACATACAATATTCTATGGCAGATTTCAGAGATAAGCTTTAAAGGAACAAGATGATGAAGATTTAAAGGTCCAAGAGAAGAGGTAAGGTTTTCCCCAGTAATTCTTACCTGTCTAGCTGGAGCTGGATGTATTTCCCAAACCTGCTGCTGTTGTTGTTCCGCAGGGTGCAGGCGTTCCCTGTGAAATTGCCAGTGGCAGACACAGACAGTCAGAGTGGTCCCACTCTGCCAGGCAGCACATACAGCTATTTAGGGTGCTCTGGAAACAGCTCCAGTGTTTGAAGAGTTTGTTTGTAAGGAGAGGACCAAGAGATTGTTCCCACACGAGTTTAAGCTAAGGAAATCCCCACAGTGGCCATTACTTCAGTTTGTTATTAAAAAAAGCCACATTTACCAAATGCCTCCATGACAGGGTTGGAATCCAGCACTCTCTTCTCTATCCTTTCCACAGTTTCATTGCCTTCTGGGGAGATAACTGAGGCAGCAACAGAGGCATAGAACTTCATAAGGCAGCGAGAGGTCCAGGTCTGCAAGGGAGAGGTGTGACAGTAGCTCTTTGTCTTTAACATGTTATCAGTTATGGCAGGGGAGCACTGCTGCCTTGTGGAAACACAGTGTGCAGGTGGAGGGGAGGCTAAAGAGAGGAACTGTGTCAGGTTTGGAGCTCTGCTTCAGTGGGAACTCTGTGCCACAGACACACATTTCAGTGCTGCTGCAGTGGGAGTGCTCCATCGAGGTGTCACCATCTGGAGGCTCAGCCAGAATGAACAGCTCCTGCCTTGGGATGGAATGAATGGGAGTGGATTTTGAGTCATTACCATTCAGCAAAGCATCCTGTTCTTGGGCTTTAAAATACCCTCAGCATTGTCCTAGCAGGAATGGACCATCACAGGAGGGCCAGGGCAGGAGCTGAATCCACTGCTCTAAGTCTGTACAGAGAGTTTGCTGAGCTCCCTGACAGACCAGGCTGAGGCATGAACTCAGGTGCAATTCCTGCTGAATGATTCAAACCCAGCCCTCCAGAAATGACAGATGTCACCTGAAGAGCTGCTATATTAAGCAGAGAGTGTTTAACTGCAGCAATCACTTAATGCTTCACACACATTTCAAGAGAGTCGTGCTGGGCAGATTGGCTACGTGCTGTGTCAGAGGGGTTTTAATTCATCTTTGCTCATTCACTGCACTACTCTGCACTACAAATCACCGGCAGAGCTCAAAACTTGAGAGCAATGTCACAGAAGAGCATTTCCTTACCTTCCCAGCACCACTTTCTCCACTCACAATGATGGACTGGTTCACAGGGTCCATCTGCTTTTGGACATTCCTGTAGGTTTGCTCAGCCACTGCAAAGATGTGAGGTTTTAAATCCTGGCAGTGAAAGAGAATATTCATATTTAAGAATACAGTAACCACAGAGCTCAACAGCAACGGAGAGCAAGGGTCATCTCACATTCACCTGAAAACAGCACTGCTCTTTTAACAGAACTAATATTTCACAAGAAATGGGGTTTATCCTGTGGGAGTATTTTGCTCAGATAAATTTGGAGCAGTTTGACACCTGGGCTCTGCAGAAGGACAGTGATCTCAAACACAAGGGTTACCTGAGGACAAAGTGCAACGTGGTACTCCCTCATGAGCTCAGGTGAGTAGAGGCAGGAGAAAGGCTGGAAAGGATTTAAAGCCACCAGGCTGCAGCCAGCATTTGTATAGAACAGGTTGACTCTGTATCTTGCTTGAAGACATTTCAGAACTGAAAAGCAACACCTTCTGTCAGCCAAGTGTGTTTGACCCTTGCTGTGCCTGCTGGTAACAAGAGTCTCAGGTGTGTCACCTATCAGGCTTAATGGAGAATGAGGTGACCAAGAGAGGACTGCAGGTGCAATACACGTGGCTGCATCCATGCTGCAGGTGCAATATGCACAACTCCCATGCTGATGGTGTTAAAGCAGTGAGAGCAGGAGCTGCCAGTGGCCAGCAGGGAAGGGATCCCTCAGCAGACCCTCCCTGGCTGCTCACCTGTCCTGGTTGTCACCGGGTTCACCTTGGTGAGGTCATCAAAAAGATGCAGTTTCTCTTCATCACCGAGGAAGGCTCTAACTTCTTCTTCAAATGATTCACTGAGGTCATTCTGGATGAGAGAATCTTCCCTTTGGCCATTTTCCTGGAGGGGATGTCAGATCAGCACCAGTGAAAGGTGAAGAGCTGGACTTTCACCTCATCCCCTGCTCCAGCTCTTCTGCTGCTTCCATGTCACTGAATTTCAGTCTCAGCAGGAGCCAGACCCCAGGATGTGAGAGCTACTTCCCCTGCTCTGATGTTAGAAAAGGGTTCTGGCTGTGAGCAAAGGCACTCAGAGAACATGGCCTTGGGCTCACACTGCAGCTCTGCACACACACACACACCATGCTCGTGCAACTGGCTCCTTTCTAAGCCTCTGCACGTCATGCATTCAGTCCAAGCAGTGCCCTGGGCTCAGGGAGGCAGGAAGGGCTGGCTGCAGGCACAGCTGGGAGCCCCTGCAGGCTAAAACAAATGCAGCTTTCCTAGCAGACACTCTCCTTGTCAGGGTGAAAGCTGCAGAGTGCACACATCACAGCCAGGGCACAGGAATGGTGCTGGGAGAGGAGCTGCCCCGCCTTAGCTGAAGTTTTGTCCCCTTTGAATCACTTAAAATATTCAAATCTCAGCCTCTGGGCTCCCATGTCCTTGAAAACATTATTTGGAAGGACACACTTGTTGTATGTAATGGAAAACCAGCCAGAAGAGAGATTCCAGGACCTGTTTGCCATTGCTGGGGAAAGGAGAGGCCAGAAGAGAAAATGAAGAATGGAAAAGAGGCCAGTCCTGATTTCTGCATTCTGTATCACTCTTGTTATCTCCTTCTCTTTGACAGAAAGTTCTCCACCTGTACCACAAGCTAACCCATGGACAGCATCACCTTGTTTATATAGAAAATGCTAAATTTAGCCAGTAGCATTCCCACTGTGTGAGCTGAGCTCATTAATATAGGGGAAATGCACTGCAAACCCCACTTAGCATGTTCCTAAAAAAAAAAAGCTACTCATTTAGGAGCATTTTTATCTTTTGCAGACAGCATAAATACTTCATTTCCAGTGATACAGAATTTTACACAGTAAGGGAAAAAAAAAAAAGCTTAGCAATGCAGTAAAGCCCTGCCATCCAAGTGATTTCTGTTATTCTCCTCTGAATGAGCATTAAGCAGCTTGCTGCTGTCAGAGAAAAAAGAACAGACACCACAATTAGGAAACCCTGCAGGGACTGAGGAGTTCCTGCCCATTCCCCTTTCTCCCCATGCCCCTGTGTCACACCAGGCAAGTCAAACCCACTGTGAGACTGCAAGGCCTGAGGAAGGGCTTGGTTCTGCTGCCCTGCTCAGCCAAAAGTAAAAGAATATTTGCCAGTAAATCCTAACTCTCGTGTCCATTCAGCTTCCTGAACAAACAGCCTTAGGATGTGCTTGCTGCCTGCAAGAACACCTGCCCTGTTAGAGCCCAGGGCACCACAAAAATCACTGCCTGGTGTCCCTAATTCAGCTCAAACCCACAGTAAATAGGTCCAGTCAATTCATGAAGCAGGGGTGAATATTCATTAGTAGTTACCTAATCTTGACTGCATGGAAATAAGCCAAGAATTCTCTCCTGGCAGTAACATTTAATTAGCACACACAATTCCTGCTTTTCTTTTTACCTGCTTTGGCATCTTGTCCAGACCTGTGGACGGGAACACTGGAGAGGGCCTTTACTTTAGGGTACTTCATTCAAATCACCCTGGAGAATGCTTAAATAAAGAAAGTAAAAAAGGAATTTAGATAAAAATAACTCTGGGCATGTTATTCTCCAGTGGGTTCCACAAGCAAATCCCAAAGACTTCAGACAGAATTACTGATCCCAGTGGAGCACAGGTAACATGGGAGCTGGAAATCCTACCCAGAGCTATGGTCATGTGCTGCTGCCCTGCAAATAAAGCTTTTTTGGAAGGAATTGTGTATCTTCCCTTCCATCGGGAATAAAATGCTTTTCTTTTCTTTAATAAAGCAGGTTTTATAGGCAAGAAAACTGCAACTACTTGTTAAATTCCTCCTGTTTGGAGAAACAGGGCAGATCTGAGGGTCTGACAGTGCCAGACAAGCCAGAGCTTTGGGAAGGGGAGTGACTTGGAGAAGTTTGTGTCGTCCCCTTCCTGTTTTCCTCTGAAAATCTCTGGGAGCCAACCCAAGGTGAGTCAGGCCCTTTGAATTTCTGTGATAAACGCTGAGGTTCCAGTCACACCGCCAGGAGGAATTCTGTCCTTCCTACAGCTGAGGCTGCCTTTACTTCTATTCCTTTTCTATTCTAATCCTATTCTATTCCATTCTAATTCTATTCTAATTTTGTTCTATTATACTCTAACTAATTCTATTCTATTCTAATTCCACCCTATTCCATTCCTATTCAGTTCCTCTTCCTCTTCCATTGTTATTCCTATTCCATCCCTAATTTCCTTCCTAACCCGGCATGAAAACACCGCTCGGAGCAGTTCGGAGTCCGGGGCGCGCTCCCATCCCCAAACCCCTGTCAGATCCATCCCTGCAGAGCCTTTTGTGCCGGCAGATCCCGGCGGACCCGGAGGACACGCGGGGGACACGAGGGACACAGAGGACACCGCGGGGACACGCGGGGACCCGGGGCAGCTCCGGGGCGGCGGGCGCGGTGTCCCCTCAGGGCCGCGCGGTGCCGGGGCTGAGGCGGGCCGGGACTGCGGCCAGGACGGCAGGGCAGAGCCAGCTCGGGACTTACCGCGGGCGGCAGCGGGGCCGGAGCGGGGCCGGGAGCGGGAGCGGAGCGGGGCGGGCGGGCCGGGGAGGCGGAACCGGGGAGGGGCTCGGGCGCTGCGGAAGCGGCGAAAGTGCGGGCGGGGAACGCGGCCCGGCTTTACTGAGCCCGGCTCCACCCCGGCCCCGCTTTACCCGGGCCCGGCTTTACACCGGCCCCGCTTCGCCCGCGGCCGCCTGTCCCGCCCTCACGGCCCCGGCTCGGCCCGGAGCGGCCGCGGGCCCCGCCGGCTCCGGCCCCTCAGCGCCAGCCGCTCCCGGTAAGCGCCCGCTCCGCCCCGCCGCGGAGCAGAACCCCTGATTAATTCACGCTTTTTCCATCCCGCAGGGTTCTCCTGCTGTGAAAAGGCACCTGGGGGCTGCAGCTGCTGGTGGTACTGACCAGACAGCACAAAGTTCTGTAGGATCGCGTTGCTACATATCTGTGCCATTTGGACCACAGAGGATATGGCAAAGTATGTACTACAGAGCAGTAAGGTTATTAACCATGTGAATAGTCGGTGGAGTGTTTGATGTTTTAGAGATCTCTCTCAGAAATGTAGGAAGCATCTTGCTGGAACTCAGCAGGATGTAAAATGCTGGAGGTTCCTCAAGCCTGTGCCTGTCCTTGGCTTCCCAGGCCAGCTCCAGTGATGCTCCGTGTTCTTTAAATTGAAAAGCAACTCAGTAACTTCTGAAATCAATGATGTTTTAATGAACTGATTCATTTTTAAGGAGTTCGGAGACCCGTTTTACAAAGCTACCTCAAGTTCACATCTTGTGTTTTCAGAGGAAGGAAGAAGAATGTCCCAAAAGCAGCTGAAAGAAGCCTTTGTCAGCAACCTGAACGGAACGAGTTTGCTGGAAATTTCCGCAGGTTTGTCCCTGCTTCCGCTGTGCCTGCTCTGCAGAGGGCTCCTCCTGATCCTGTACTACCTGCACCATGGAAAACCTGTAAGCTCAAGGAAGTACAGCCTGCTGCTGGACTTCCTGGTGCTGGTGTCTCCTCTCGTGTTCTCCTGCACTGTCTTGTCTCCAGTCATCTTTTTCATACCAGTTATCCTTGCTGCCTTCTGTGCCGGAATATTTTCCAAAATATACAGCCAGACAAAAGGGAGGCCAGAGTGCCCTTTGGGCAAATTGTAAAAGAATTCCAGAAGGCACACTTGGACCCCGAGTGCATTCCAGCAATAACTGTGTTCCGTGTTTACATCAACGTGCTGACGTCCATCAGCATTTTGGCCGTGGATTTCCCGCAGTACCCCCGGCGATACGCCAAGGCCGAGACCTACGGCACCGGAGCCATGGATTTGGGGGTGGGAGCCTTCATCTTTGGAAATGCTCTCGTGTGCCCTGAGGTTCGGCAGAAGCCTCACGGGACACAGCCCAGGCTCTCCGGTCTGGCCAGGCAGGTGTTTTCCGTGTGGCCGCTGATTGCCCTTGGCGCTGGGCGGCTGCTGAGCGTTAAATCCATCGAGTACCACGAGCACACCTCGGAGTACGGCGTGCACTGGAACTTCTTCTTTACCTTGGCACTGGTGAGACTTGCAGCCTCTCTGCTTTTAGCCATATTCCCCAAACACAAGGCTTGGCTTGTGGCTCTAGCTGTGGCTGTACTTTACCAGCTTCTCCTCAGCACGACCTCCCTGAAGATGTTCATCCTGCACGGGAGCGACGGCAGGGGCTCCCGGCTCGGCTTCCTCAATGCCAACCGGGAAGGGCTCTTCTCCCTCTTTGGCTACCTGGCCATCTACCTGGCGAGCGTGCAGGTGGGGCTGTGGCTGCTGCAGCGCAGGAGCTCGGTGAGGGGCTGGCTGGAAGCCCTCAGGGGGCTGGCCCTGGCCGTGCTGGTGCTGTCGGTGCTGCTGCAGCTGTGCCAGGCGTGCACGGAGCCCGTGTCCCGCCGCATGGCCAACCTGCCCTTCTGCACCTGGGTGCTCGCCCACTGCCTGCTGCTGCTGGGCTTCTTTGTGCTCACTGACCTCGTCCTGGTGTTCACAAAGCTGCTGGTCAAGGGGTCCAGCGTGCCCTGCTGCTGGAAGGTTGTGCAGCCTCCAGATTCTGGGAAAAAGCATGGAAAGGAGGCTGTGCTGGTGGGAAGGCAGGACAAGCTGTCACAGCTATGCCTGATTAGTGCTATTAACAAAAATCAATTACTGTTTTTCCTGCTAGCGAATGTTATGACTGGTGCTGTGAACATCCTGATAGACACAATGCACAGCAAGGCTGCCTTTGCATTATGCATACTGCACTTGTACATGTTTTTTAACTGTTTAATTATGTATATATTACATGCCAGAAATATAGTATTAAAATTTTGGTGATTCCACTTTTGGCTGAGTGGACTAGCTGGACTTTGTTTGCTGTTGAATGATGGTATTGAATGGAAAAATAAGTATTTTTCCTGGATGTGTTGCAATAATTTATAGTTTAGCAGAGCTTTTTATTATTTAGTGTTGATTACTCTTTAGTGGTTCATTTTACCAAATTATACAGTTGAAGATCTTACCTGTTGGGAGTTGTTGCACATTATCCTGAAAACTTAGGTTTGGAGACTGCTGAATATTCCTGCTGCTCCTGAGAGTAAATTGTATTTACAGTTAGTGAACTGTGCTCATACCCAACGAATTAGATAACAAGGCAGAGCAGAAACTAGATGAAAAGTAAGATGAGGAGTAATTATATGGAGAGAGAGGCCTAGCTGTGTCAAGATTTACCTAGTTAAGGCTCTTGCATAAATAATAGATAAGAATAGTTCTTTATATAAAATGTATTGAATAAGTGGATACTTGAAAATGTTTTGGCCCCAGTCCTGCAAAGACTTATGCATATGCTTGACTTTGATGGTAGTAATTGTGGAATGTTAATCATATACTGAAACCTAAATTAGCCTTTGAATTAAAGCTAAATTTTACTTCCGTCCCCACTGATGAATATAAATGAAGACCTGAGATAAAGTGTGATGTTCTGAAGGATAAACTCAACTGCAGATGAATTCATAAAGCAGTTGTTGGAGGTTGTGGTGCAGATAATAAGAGAAACACTTTGTAAGAAAATACAAAGATAGCAAATGAATTCAGCTCCAACCTACAGACCAGCACATTGGATACTGTATTTTGCCAGCTGAGATTTCTCCAAGGGGGGACATTTGGTATCAGTTTTTATTAGCAAACAAATAAGCTGCAGATGGAAAGAAGTGCAGTGCACTGGGTCAGGGTTCTGGTGATGGCTTGAGAAGGGAGCTGCTCAGTCTTCCTTGCAAGGCCAGAGCAGAACACCCTCTGTGTTCCCTTTCCTGACTGTGACAGTTCTTCCTGACCTCATCAAGCTGTTGGGAAGAGAAATACGTTTAAAGACTGTGAGGAATTCAATAATGGGATATAAATACTTTAGGAGTAAATACCATTGGTAGTTGATGATAGATGTCCAGTATCAGTGGAGTTACAGCAGTACACGTGGGCCATATTTCATATTTCTCCTTGTCCATCACAAGTGATGAATCATCAGACCTTTGGAGAATAAGCCTCCAAATCAGATTCCTTAAGACAGACATGCTGTGGAAGAGTCATAAATGTATTAAGTTCTCCAAGCCCCTGGCCAGCAGAAGGGTGAAGTCTGAGGATTGCAGGCTGTGGCCACGCTGAGTTCATGCTTGTTTGCTTCCAACTGAAAGCCATGTAGTCTTGAGAATGAAAGCAAAGCAACCTGTATTATCCTGGGGCCAGATGCAAGAACTGGCAACAACCTCTTAGAAACAGTTGTCAGTTTATAGCAGAGTTTTCTGGTAACTGGTGGATGTGTTTATTTTAAAACACTTCCTAGACTTGCCTAGGGAAGAAAGGTCTCCCTCGTGAACCAACTGGCACTACTCATTTATGCAAAATTACTCATGGATATTTATTTTTGAAATATTTAAAGCCCGGGACCTGCAGCGAGTTCTGCCTGTGAGCACAAGCCTGTGGTGTGATTCAGAACAGGTTGGGTGTGACAGGCAGAGCTGTGTCTGGACAAGCACAGGGCATCCAGGTGCCAGCTGCACTGGCTGGAGCAGGGAGGACGTGGGAGGCCTGGTGGGTGAGCTCCACATGGGCTGGTACTGCCAGTTCAGGGCTGCAGCTGTGGTTGGCACAACAGCCAGCCCAGGGGATGGTGTGCAACTGAGTGAGAGCAGCCCTCTCACCAAGGCCAGCTTCTCATCCCGAGACTTCTCCTGGCCTGAGGAGGAAGTTGGAGGTTGCAGCCAGGTGGCTTTGGTCTCTTCTCCCAGGCAGCAAGTGACACAAGCAGAGGACATGGCCTCAAGCTGCACCAGGGGAGGTCCAGGTTGGACATCAGGAGGAATTTCCATGGGAAGTGTGGTCAGGCACTGGAAGGTGTTCAAGGAATGACTGGATGTGGCACTCAGTGCTCTGGGCTGGTTCACAAAGTGTGGATCAAAGGTTTGGCTTGATGGTCTCAGAGGTCTTTTCCAACCTAAATGATTGTGGGATCCTGTGGGCTGTTCACCAGTGAATTAATGAGACAATTCTCATTGCCTGTTGTGGATAACAAATGCAGTGAGCTCTGCCCTGAAGCCACTGGTGCAGTTCTGAATGCTGAGTGTTGAGCCCATGAACACAAGAGGCCTCTGAAAGAGCCCAGAGGTGCAAGCGAGCATCCTCTGATCACAGGAGGAGCAAACAGCTCTGTTTGGGTTGGAAAAGATGTGGAGAGGGAACACCTGGACACTGCTCTCCACACAGCTCCACAGCTGAAGGAACAGGAACTCTGCATTCACTTCACTCTGGGCAGTTCTAGACAAAGAACCCTTTGTACAGATTAAAGGTATAATTTTAAAATCAGAAACTTTTATTTAGTCGTTACAGAATGAGCGAAAGTTTAAGATGTTTCAAGTAGGGAGACTGATGGTTCTACCATGTGTCACCTACTTCATCAATAGTAAAGCAGAGGAAAACAGAAATTATTTTGCCTTTGCTGCCACAATTCCACCAAACGACCTTTCTGTAGGGCTGCAGGGTAGAAAAATGCTGGGATATGGTGGGAGAGTGGAGCTGATTACATTTATCCTTTTTATGAAACATCACTAACTCCTTAACGCATCTCATTATTTTTAAGGATCACTCCAGCATGCCTCCTCTCCCGGCTGCAGTGGTGTCTCTTTTGAAGTCAGAAGTTACCCCGAAGATTCCAGGCAGTATCCTATTTCAAAGCCCCACTGTCCCAGAGAACAGGTATTTCTTCCAGGCAAAGAGGCCCATGCAAATGAGCACAGGAAGGGGCTGGCTGCCTTTCCACCGCATTGGAGATAACAAAACAAGCCAAATGTTCCAGCGACTTAAAAAAAACATTAAAAATCCACGAATAAAAATGCTACTCATGTAGTGGTGCTTTTTGTATCAATGTGCACTCCAAGAATACAGAACCTGGGACAATGCTGCTGTTGGTGTGGGAGGGAGGAGTGACACAGGAAAGCATATCCCTGACAAGACCTAAATTCATCGTGGTCAGAGTGCTCTGGTGTGAGGAACTCTCTCTGGTAACAAACCCCCAGCTTTCCTGCTGCAGATAACCATGAACACACCGACTGCTGTTCCCGTTACAGCTGCTGCACGAGGAGCCCGAGTAAACGAGCTCCTCCGCTGAACATCCCTTGTATGCAGGCACAAGAAAGAATCCTGCTCCTTTATTACCTCCCCTGCATTTCCTTGCGAGGGCTTTACTGCCTATATCCATACACAACAAGAATGAACAGGTCAGCTGTATTATTCAGTAGCTCAAGAAAGACTTTGGGTTCGTTGTTGTTTTTGTAATTTTTTTTTTTTTTTGGCTGCTTAATTTAGGCAGCCACAGGATTTCGGGCTGGCTGCACGGGGGTGCTGCAGGCGCCAAGCAGAGCTGTTAAATCCTGCCCTGCCTGGCTCGGCACCAGCGCAGCGAGGGCTGAGCCGCGTTTGATGCCGGGGCAGCGTCTGAGGCGGAGGAGAATTTAGCGAGCCCCAAGGACACCGAGTCCAGCGCTTATCCCTGCACAGGACACCCCAAATCCCCCCCTGGCCGCGCCTCAGAGCGTTGAGCTCGGCGCGGTTTTATCAGCCCGCGCTCCCGGCGGGGCCGTTCACACCCGCGGTAACGCCCGGCCCGGCCCCGCTCGTTGTAACCCCCAACGCTCCGGGGCCGGCACCCGCTCCCGGCCCAACCGCCGGCCCGGGGGCCGTTCCTGGCACCGCCGGGAGCCGTTCCCGACGCCCCCGGGCAGAGCCCCGCGTCCCTCCCGGCCGCCCGGAGCGGCCGCAGCGCCCCGCGGCCTCGAGGCCAGGCCGGTGCCCGGGGCGGGCCCGGGCGGTGCCCGCGGCTCTCGCGAGAACGGGGCGGGGCGGCCCCGGGGCGGGCAGGGAGGAGGCGGCTCCGGGACCCGCGGTGCCGCCCGCCTGTCACAGCGCCCGGGCCGCCCAGCGCCGCCAGCAGCCGGTAAGGGCCCGCCGGCCGCGGGGCAGCGCTCACGGGGGGGCGAGGGTAGGGGCGGCAGCGTGGGGTTCCCCCCGCCGCGCCGGGCGGCTCCCCGCCAGCGCAGCCCCGCGTGGGGAGCCGGGCGAGGCCGCGCAGCAACGGGAGGAAGGGGTGGGTCTGCCGGGGCAGCCGGGCTGCAGCCCGCGGGGAGGCGGCGGGGCGGGCGCTGGGGCCGCTCCGCGGGGTGCCCGGGGCAGCGCCGGGCAGGCGGCGGCTCCCCCCGCGCGGGCCGGGGGCGGCGGAGGAGCCGCAGAGCCGCGCCGGGCTGGGCGGGTCCCGGCGGCCGCGCTGGGCCGGTGGCGGGCGGGGGGTGGCGGCTCCATCTCCCCGTGGCGGCTCCATTTTCCCCCGCGGGCTCCATCTCCTCTCCCAGCGCTCCATCTCCATCCCCGCCCGGGGCTCCGTCTCCCCGCTCGGTCTCCACCTCCCCCTCTCCCGGGGCTCTCCGTGGCCCCGCGGCTCTGCCTGCGCTCCCCCCGCGCCGTGCCCGCTCGCCGCCCGCCCCGTGTGCTGCCGCATTCCCGGCCCGTTGCCGGCCCGCGCGGGTCCCTCCCGGCGGGCTGGGTGGGCCGGGCTCGGCGTGGTGAATCAGGCGATGGGGAGCGCAGGCTGGGTGCCGGCTGCTGGTGAAAGTGTGGCGGGGAAGCGCGGCGGGTGTTTACCTCCGGCCGGGGCCGCCCGCAGGCTGGAGCGGGGAGGAAGCGGCAGCAGCAGCAGCGATGGCGCGGCTGGTGGCGGTGTGCCGGGACGGCGAGGAGGAGTTCCCCTTCGAGAAGAGGCAGATCCCCCTCTACATCGATGACACCCTCACGGTGAGTCCCCGCCGCCCGTCCCGCTGTGCCCGCGCTTCCCTCGTGTTGCAATTCCCCGGCCGGGCCTTTCCTCCTCGCCGGGCCTCGCTGGCTCCTCCTCGGGCTCCCGCAGCGTTAATCTTTGGGACTTTGCAACACTTGGGGTTAACAGAGCTGAATGTGGCAACTTTTTTTATCTGATGGCCGGCTCTGAAAGCGGGCGAACCGCGTAACGAGGGAGTTATCGCCGTGCCGGGGCCTGTGCACAAGTTGTGCCGGAGCCACGAGCGTGGCTCGGTGCTCAAGGGTGGAGCAAAGCCATTTTTCTGCTGGGAAGGAAGGGAGCCATGTTAACGTTAAACCCGGCTTAAAACCGGCTGATTGTTCTGCTCTCAGACGGGCAAGAAAAGGCTAAAGGCGTTTCCGAGAGCTTTGGCGTGAAGTCAGGCTTATCGAGCCTGCAGAAATGTAACAAATCGGAGAGTTCCCATTTCAGGGTGGTGCTGGGAGTTGGAAAACGTGGTTTGGCCGTTTCCAGAAGATTCAGTGGAAAAATCAACTAAATGCATCTCGGAGGTTCTCTGGTCCTTCTCCTCGTGAGTTTAGAGGAAGGTTCCAAAATTGCATTGGAGGAGAACACGGAGGAAATGGAAGAAAATTCTCTAACTAGCCAGTTTCTCTTTGTTTTAATTCTTAAAGCAGGAAAATGCGTTGAAAATAATATTGCACTTAGTGTAATTTGGTATCTTAATGATTCATATTTGATTTCTCACGATAGTGGAAGAGTAACTGTTGTTACTTTAAGTGATGTGAAGTTTAAGTGATTTAAATTCCTAATCTAATGTTTAGGATGGAAGAATCCCTGAGTTTTCTCAGCTGAGGAAGGTGTCCCTGCACATGGCAGGGGGGTGGAACTGGATGATCTTCAAGGTCCCTTCCAACCCAGAAGTGTTGAATGTCCTCAGACAGGCCCCATCTGGTTTTGCAGCATTTAAAGGAAGTCCTATTGCTATATTTTGGTTTTGATCAATGTGAATGGTGGCATATTATTAATTTACCAAATATAATCCCTGGTTTTGGCTTGTCTCTGGTTGGCTGTGTTCAGGTATGAGGCAGAGTTTCCCCTTAAGCTGTCCAAAGCAGGATCTGCCTCTCCTAGGGGGCTGATGACCTGGAAAACCCAGCACTGTGCAGGAATAGTGCAACTTTGAGTTTTTTGGTGTCTTGGCCACACCTTGAAAGTTGTTTTGTCCATTCATTTTCCATGTGGTTTTAAGCTCTTGGATTTTTCTCTTTTTTTTTTTTTTTTTTTAATTTTTTAAAATTTTTTTAATCCTTCCTGGACTCCTAAAAATTACCCATTAGTTTGTGTCATGTAGACTTGCCATGCTCTTGTGTATTTTTGTTGTGTGTAATAGGCTGAGAGTGAAAATTCAGCTCTACCAGGTGGATGACTTCAGCAAACCTAAAATGCCATTTGTGGTTTAGTCCCAGAATTTAATACCAGGCCCAAACTTTGTGTAATTGCACTGTGTTGTTGCTGCCCTTCTGCTTTTTACACCATCCTCATGACTGAAAGGGTCCTCTAGCTGTAAATCAGTTTTATATCCATCTGGAGAAAAGGCATTTATGCAAGTGCAAGTCATCCTCACCATGAAGAAATCTTACCTTCTGTCCATTTTTTTTTTTTTTTTGCCATTCTGTTACTGTTGTTACAAACTATTTGGATTTTTAGGTGGTTTCTGGAGGCTTTTATTAAAAAACTTCTGCAGCAGCAAGTGAATGAACTCTGAGCTTCCTTGTCTGTCATCTATAATTTATTTTTTAAATACTTAATGAGAGCTATTACAAGACATGCAGCTGTCTTTGAAACAGAATTTTACATCTGCAGCACTATCTTTAAAAACTAATGGTGGTTATTGATAGTGACTGGCTTCTGTTACCTCTTTGAAAACTCAAGTTTTAAAAATAGTGGGACCAGTCAGCTGAAGGAGTTAATCTGTGCCTTAAATGTGGAATCAGTGATTGCAGATTAGGAGTGGATGGCCCATGTGCTCCTCATCTGGAATGTTGCCTCCTAGGAGCCCAGGCAGCAGCTCAGGTGCAGGGAGATGCTGCTGCCCTGGGTGGATTCTTCACCACCTCACTTCCCTGTTCCTTCTGGCTCAGCCAGAAATTAAAGGAGGTTTCAGTATTGAACCCTTTTCATTTCTTAAGCAGCTTTTATGGTTTCTAGAAGACATTCCATTTGATGTGGTATTACAGGATTTTTTTTCCCTTCCAGTTCAGGGTGTGATGGTGGTTGATGTTTAACCACTTAATAAAATCTCATCAGACACATGAATTAATTTAGTCTTTGATTCTTTTGCTCTGTTGTACAGAATACCTCAGGGTGTTGTCTGATAGTGGGAGATGAAGGTGAGGGGGGAGAAATAGGCAGATTTATCTCTTGTCTCTGTTATTAGCAGATAGAGCTTTTACTCTTGCTTGTGGCTCCTGGCCCACAGAAACACCACATCAGTGATGTAGGGAACCTGCAGAAAGTGCTGTGGATGGCTCAGGGCTGAGGGTGGCTGGGAAGGGAGCTGGGGTTAGGATTGGCACTGCTCTGCACAGAGATAAGGCAGCTGTGCCAGCGCTCAGATTGGGGCACACGGGACAGCAAAGCAGTGCCTTGTTCTCAGAGAAATGCTGTTTATTTTGGAGTGGTGCTCAGTGCCTGGAGAAGTGAGTGTGTGAGTGCTCTGGAGGTAGTGTTGGTAATCAGGCAGGCAGCAGGGAATTCTGCCTTCCCTAGACAGCTGAGGGGAGGTGGAAGGAGGAGAGGGGGTGAATCAGACAGTTTTATTTGGTGCTCATTTGCATTGGGGTTATTAACCAAGGTTGTTATTTTGCCTTTCAGATTTTAAAGTGAACTTTCAGTATTTATATTGACAAATTCCCTGTTTGGACAGAGAAGAGATCTCAGCCAGGCTTTACACATTTTTCTAGTTGCTTTCATTTTATTTCATGGTTGCACAGTTGGATTTTTGACTGAAAGTTACTTTCCTGATTTTTGCCTCCTCCCAAGAAATTGCCCTCTTTGTTTCTCAGTAATTTGATAAGAAATGTTATTAATTACTTACAAGTAATCACATTGTTCTGTAGGCTTAACATTTTGCTTTGAGCCTCTTGAGAGTTGCAGCTGCAATCACACAAAGCAAACTATGCCTTGGAGTACCTTGTTGGCTTAATATGGTTTGAAATTAGCCTTTGGAGGAGTCGAGTCTGTCATTAAACTGTTGTGACTGTTTCCTCAGAGCTTTATAAATTGAGTTAAGCTGTTGGGTCCGTTTGGTTCTCAGTGTGTTGAAGTTTTGTTGTTTTTTTTTAAATTGAAGCAGGGTCTCAAGTCATGTAGATGATGATATAAACACTGATGGTCCATTTAGCAACTTTTGCTTTCTAACAGCTATTTAAGAGTTGTCATTTATAAACTGCCTCTAGAACGTTATATTAATGAAGCATTTATTGCTTTGCTGAGACATTCACTATCTGAAACAGTTACTTTTATCCTTTCCCAAGCTCCAGTAATTATGTGAAAAGAATGAGCATTTAACATAATTTCAGTCTTATTTCCCCCAAGAAAGTAAAACAACTAATGCTCTGTTTGGCTTTTTTTTTTTCCGTTTGTTTGTTTTGTCTGAAAGCTCCTCTTTAAATTGTTTTTCCTCCCTTGTGTAGATGGTGATGGAATTTCCTGATAATGTGCTGAACCTCGATGGACATCAGAATAACAGCACACAATTGAAACAGTTCATCCAGGTAAATCATGTTTCCTCAGGTTTGTGTTTTTTGCTTCTCCAGGAGGTTGTGACTCCTGGAATGCCTCAGACACGTCAGCACCTGGGAGCAATCACACCTTGGTACCAAAGTGCACTGGGCTCAGTTGTGCTCTGGATTCCTCAGCAGTTAGTGCACGTTGTCTTGTCAGGAGGCAATTGCTGCGTGTCTGAGAGCTCAGAACTCACAGTGGGAGCTACAGCTTCTAAATACATCCTGATTTTTATTTTTCTGAGCAGTTTTGAACCACCCTTTCAAGTGGAAGTGTGGATTGCTCGAGGTTGGGTTCATATGATTAGTGCCCATACCGGGGTAGAATTTGTGTGCCAATTTGTAGATTTTATAGAGACAGGTAGTGAGAATTGGTTTTGTGGTACCCCAGAAACTTAAATCCTGGAATCAGACCTGCCAAATTCTGGCAAATTACTGCAGCACTGTGACACCTGTAGCAGCTGCAGAGTGGTGCCACTTGATGTCCAGGGGGGCAGAGGTTGCTGCTCTGCAGTTGCAGGGTTGCCTCTCTCAGGGCTGACAGCAGCAGTGCAGACACGTGCTGCATGCCAAGTGCAGCTGGGTTGTGAAAATAGCTCGTTCCTGCTTTGCTGTGGCTCCTGCAATTAATTACAGGAAACAGGGTTATTGCAGAGTGATAGTGCTTGGCTTGATTTAATGGGCCTTTCCTCTAGGAGCACAAACCTTCAGTGTTACCTGGTGGTACCTCTGCTCTCCATATTGCATAGAAGGAGCTGAGAGCACTTTCTCTTTTCAGTGGGTGGGAGTTCTGCTGTATTGTGTGGTCTTCTTCCTTTCCCCAGAAATTGTGGCAAGTCCTTTGTGCATTGTTGGGGAGTGTTGGAGTGGTGTTATGTGACAATAAACCAGAGAATTAATTCTCTGGTGGTGTGACATTGCCAGTGCAGATACAACTCAATTGTGGGTTTGTGTGTTGGGGTGTGAGGAAGGGACTCCCTGCTCTGCACAGCTCTGCTGGTGGCACTCCAGTGCTGCTGAAAGCCAAGGCAGTAATTCAGCAGTGAGGACTAGAAGGGTGTGTGCTTTTAGTGAGGATGTGTGCCTGGATGTGTTTGACACAGGGGCCAGGAGACACATCTACAATTGTTTATTGACGTGAGCAATATTAGAAGGTGTTCTCATTAATGTTCTATTCATAGCCCACATTGGATGTTCACTGCTGAAGTCAAAGGCTTCACCCTGAGTCGTAATGTGTGCTTTCTTTAATTCCAGCTAGTGGGATTGTAACGGGAAATGGCTTTTAGCCTTCCAGGAAAAATACTGCTAAATTGTCATGGTCGGAGCAGAACGAGCTGGTTGTAAATGAGATTTCCATAAATGCCAACGAGCTTTTGTGAATTTCCTTTCCATGTGCCAAAGACAAAACGAGTGTGAGTAGAAGATGAAAACTTGCAGTTGGTGTGTGTGTGAGACCTTTTCTACAAGATCTGTGCTGAGGTGGAGACAAAGAATTTCCCAAGTGGGATGGGCTGGTTATTGTGGGACCATCCCGTTCTTGGGACGGTTATTCTGAAGCAGCATTTGCGGTGAAAGGAGGCAGCAAAGAGGAGAAAAAGCCAGAGAATAAACCTTGAATGATTTGATTTTTGTGGTGTTTTTTTTTTTTGCAGAGACACAGCATGCTGAAGCAGCAGGACCTGAACATTGCCATGATGGTGACGTCGCGGGAGGTGCTGAGCGCGCTGTCGCAGCTGGTGCCGTGCGTGGGCTGCCGGCGCAGCGTGGAGCGCCTCTTCTCCCAGCTGGTGGAGTCAGGGAACCCTGCCCTGGAGCCCCTCACCGTGGGGCCCAAGGGGGTGCTCTCAGTCACCCGCAGCTGCATGACTGATGCCAAGAAGCTTTACACGCTCTTCTACGTGCATGGGTCAGTGTCTGCGAGCCGCTCGCGCCATCCCCGCTCTCTGCGTCGCCTTCGTGGTGATGCTGAGTTGTCACAGCACATTCTCCTCTTCAACATCCATAATTACAGCTGCTTGTTGCCTAAACTGGGGGAAAAGCAAACCTAATCTTTGGTAGCACCAGTTGCAGTGCCATGATTGCAGTTGGAAGATGCCAATATTTAATGTTTGGGCCTTAATCTGATGCAGGCGCTGCGGGGTTTTTGTGGTCTTTGGAAGAGGAGTGTTTGCCTCACTAGCTGGCATGTAAAAAATAAAATACAAGTGTTAATTTTTTCAACCAAAGTTTGCTGCACTTGGGTAAAAAGGTAACACTGAGAAAGTGAAACCTTCTGGGCTTGGTGAGCACAATAAATAACCCAGTGCCATTAGTTCCTGAGCTGTCAGCGGAGCAAACAGTGAGTGCTCAGCACAGTGTGTCTTGGCCTTCCAGTTGGCTTCAGCTTGTTCTTCCTGCTCCAGTTAGCAGGAAAAGTAGGGAAGGTTAGTGCAGAGTTGAGATTGAGATGGGGAGAGTGAGGCAGTGTAACCTGATCCAGTGGTTTTCAGAATACAAAGTTCCTCACTTTTTGTTTTTCCATAGGTCCAAACTGAATGACATGATTGATGCAATTCCCAAAAGTAAGAAGAACAAGAGGTGTCAGCTACACTCCCTGGACACACACAAACCAAAACCTTTGGGGTAAGTCTGTGTTTAACATGCACAATTGGAGTATTTTAAGGAAGCAGAGTATTGAGACTATTTTTAAGCATTGAGTTCAATTTTTATGCTCTGATCTGCTTGCCAGAGTAGCAGTTGGATTGTAGCAGACCTGAATAGTTGTTGGGGAGAGGAAGGAGAAGCACCAGGAGTTTTGGGCATGCTCAGGGCATGGATGGCTTCTGCACTGTGATATAAACAATGCTATTAGAAAGACAAACTGGTTTCTGTGCTCTAGACCAAAATGGTTGCTCAGCAGATTTTCTCACATTGAGGTCAAAGGGTACATGCTAAATAAATATACATCATTTTGCTTGGGATTATTAAAAATGCCTTGCACAACTGTTAACCAAGGGCTTTATTGTGGTTGGATGCAGGGTTAAAACTGGAACCCCATAAAATGTATTTTCTCAAAAGTGACAGCATGTTTTGAATACACCACTGAACAATATGCATATATGCCTCTGTCTTGAAGTTGAAATGATTTATTCCAGCTGGCTAAGCAGAAAAACACTCCCTGTACATCTATTGTGATTTTGGGGAGGTTTCTTGTTTGTGGGGTGGCTCCTTTTATTTATTTATTTATTTTTTTTATATGATGACCAATAAATTAGTCTCTTGGGCTTAATTGGAGTGTCTGGATCTTTTTTACTCAGCTGTGTTCTGCTTAAGCCTCCAACCTGTGAAAGCTTGCTGATGGTTTCCAGTTACAGGACATGTATTTTTCTATGCAGATTGGAGTCTCTGGGTTTAGTAAAATCCCCTGGGATACCAGGCATGTGGAATTTGACACTTGATTTTTGCTTGTGCTGCTTGAGGATACTGGGGACTAATCATTATCTTCTATTATATTTTGGTTACAGGCCTTTCACAAAATTAGTTTAAGGCTTGTGTTGCACAAGATCCTGAGAATACAGGGGTGTAGATATATATATATATTTATTTTTTAAATAAAGCAAATTCCTAGCATCATGAAAGTGGGTTTTGGGGTTTTTTTTTTATATTTAGTAAGCTTAATCTTTTCTGTATGAGAACAGATGCTGTGGAACCTGCAGTTAGCACTTGGGCAAGGTAGAACAATTCTGAAGCTGAATGAATAGAGAGGAAAATGCTGCTTTTATTTCCCCAGTTCATGCTGGAATAAGCCCCCTTTGGATGTTGGCAGGTTCATAGGGAATATGAGGAAGAGCAATATTTTATACTCTGCAGGTAAAACCTTGGGGTTGTCAGAGACCATGGCCTGTGGGCAAGCAGAGCAGTTTGCTAAAGAAGCAGGACTTGCCCTCCCCTCCTGAGCTGAAGCCCAGAGTGTATCAGCACTGATATAAATTGAGATAAATCTGCCTGCAGTGGACACAGGCTCTGGCTGGGCTGTGGAGGCACCCAGCTGTCACAGAGCAAACTTCATTTACCAGCACAGAGCTCCTGCTCCACATCTTCACAAGAAACTCCTTCAGATGAGTTGCATCTGTGGGCATTTGCTCCACACAAGAAAGGCTTTGAGCTGGAGCTGTGTGTTTAATTAGAGGAGTTATGTAAGCAGCTAATGCCACTCGATGTCCTCAGTCTGTGCCTGGCTTTTGGCTCCTCAGCTCTGTTTGGGGCTCAGGAGCATTTGAAACTCTGCTACCTGCAAGCCCTATGACCTGGCAAACTGGGAGATGGCACACAGAGCTCCTCTAATTAGCAATCAGGGCTGCTGATTGCCATTGTCCTGCTCTGTTGTGTCCATGAGACAGAAATGACCATTCTGACAAAGTGTCAAGTGTACACAAGCCTGTAAGTAACCATGACTTATTAAAGTCCATTTTTTGTTACTTTTAGCACATCCAAATGGGAGCTGTAAAGTTGTTTTGATATTCTAACAGATTTTTGAAATTTGAGGTAGAATGTTTTATGGTAAAAATTGTTTGGGTTTTTTTTTGTTTTGCTTTTTTCTTTTGTTATTTTACCAAATTGTCTTCAGCTGACAAGTATTAAAACTTGTATCTGTTTATATTTAAAGTAATATTCTGAAAATCACAACTGATTTGCAGCTGTAACATTAGAAAGTCATGGTGAGTCTTGGTTATAAACATGGGCAGCAAAATTTGCATCTCAGTTCTGACCCAAACTTTCGTAGATAATAAGGCTTATAAATTAAGCCTTATTATCTGTGAAAGTTTGATAATTCTATAAAGAATTCAAATAAAATTAAGGAACAGAGCAGCATTTTCCATAGGATTTGTTTAGGAAGAATAACTAGCTGATAATATATATGTTATAGGTCTGAAAAATGTTTGGTAATACTATGTGACAGTGAAAGGAGCAGTAGCAGACTCAGTTCAAAGAAATTAAGAGCAGTTAAGAAAAGTAGAGAAGACAGGAAGAGGAAAGAGAACAAGTGTAGCATCATTTTCTGCTATGGACCTTCCCAGGGAGCAGTCAGGTAAAGAATGAGGCTCTTCTGGGCTTCTTTGCTGCCCCCCAGCAGGATGAGGAAGAGTTTGGTGTCATTTCCTTGCAGGGGTTGCTGGATGGATGTGTGGGAGCTGATGTCCCAGGAGTGCAGGGATGAAGTGGTTCTGATCGACTCCAGCTGCCTCCTAGAAACCTTGGAAACTTACCTACGGAAACACAGGTGTGTCAGGGGGGCACAGCACCTTCCTGGGGGAAACACAGGCCTTGGCAGGCCAGAGGGTTCCACGTGCTGGGGGCTTTTTCTTGTGGAGCTGGAGGTCTCAGCTTGGTGGTGCTGGAGGGCTTTGCCATGTGGCTGATGAGACAAATGGTGGAATATTCTTTGTGCTTAATGAAAGGGAAGATGTGGAGACCTCTGATGAAGTCATAGCTGCTTGTCTTTTTTTTTTTTTTTAACTAGGATTAAATGATGATTTACAGTTTAATGTTTAAAAACTGTGTGTTCTCATTCACTCTTTCACTGCTCTTGGGCTCTGCCTGTTTTTAGGCTTTCAGGGAGTGTGTGCCATTTCAGAATCCTGTGAGCTGCACTAGTGCAAGCAGATTTTAGGCTTGGTGTTGCCTTTAAAGCACTGTTTTAAACCACTTGTTTGTGCCTGGTGCTGTTAAATCTCCCTTGCAGGGCAGAAATAAGCCATTAAATTATAGTTGCATGTGCACAGGACCTGCCGTGCTGATTGAAAAGTTTTAATTTCCAGCAGTCTCAAGGTTCTGATATCAACTGTGGGGGCACAGATGGGCGCGGGGGTGGCGGTGCTGTGGAAATAACACTTTGGAAACAAAATAACTTTAATCTCCTGTGACATTAAACACTGCCTTGGCTGCCTTCCTGGTGCTAACCTGCAATAATACTGCTGTTTTCTCTCCTTCCACCACAGAAAGCAGACAGGTATCGTAGGTCTAACAGCAAAATATGTTTGATTTAATGCTGTCAAATGGCTGGAGACACTAGGAAAGGGAAAAACACCATCCAGAGCTGGCATGGGGAGCCAGCTTTGAGCTGAAATGTGAGCAGCTTGTCTGACTTGCATTTTTAGAGTCATCCAGCAAGAGATCTGGTAGCCTCTTGAAGGTTACTCCTCTTATGACACAGAATGAGCTTAATTTGCTTGTATTTTAATTATAAGTATTCTCCTGTCACACATGAGCTGTCACATGTTTAAAATGAGTACGTTGTGTTATAAATAACCCTAGTTTGGCCATCAGCACAGCAATCTAATAATTCCAAATATGTTTGTAGTGGAAACAAGGGTCACTCATGTACAGCAGGCACCAGAGGATCCTTTGCCTTGTTTCTTATCACTCACTTGAGTACACTTGAAAGAACTGCTAGAAGGTGATGTGGTATGTGTTACTTGAGAGAGGGATTTTGCCTGGTTTGCAGTACTTGCTCACTGCTGAGATTTCTGATCTTTGAGTTGAATTCCACGTGGGAATTTCTTCAAATCAAGGATTCGCTGGGTGGGCTCCGCTCCATGGGTCGGAGGACAGGAGTTTGATATCCAGGTTGGTAATGTAGGATAGATGGGGTAATTCATGGCCAATTTAGGTGGATCACAGCCAGAAAGCACTACACTAGTTACTATTCTAAGAATACTCTAATAATTCCATTTTTGAAGCAGCACAGCCCTCCCACAGCCCAGCTCAGACACATCACCGCGCACCCAGCGCGCTTGGGCGAGCCGAGCCTGATCCCGTCCTCTTCCCCCAGATTTTGCACCGACTGCAAGAACAAAGTGCTGCGTGCCTACAACATCCTGATTGGGGAGCTGGACTGCAGCAAGGAGAAGGGTTACTGTGCTGCCCTGTACGAGGGGCTGCGCTGCTGCCCCCACGAGCGCCACATCCACGTGTGCTGCGAGACCGACTTCATCGCGCACCTCTTGGGCCGGGCCGAGCCCGAGTTCGCAGGAGGGTATGAGTATGTAATTGGCTAGAGTGGGCTATCTAGCGCTTTGCTTCTTTATTTGACTCTCCAATGTCTTTGCCCAAAGTGGCTTTTTGCCTCTTTGCTGTGTGATGAACTCGTGGTTGTGGATATCTGTAGTGGTGTAGGCTCGGAGAGAGCGCTTCGAAGGTTTCGGCTGTGCCTTGGAAGGAAGGAGTGACCAAGTGTCTTCCAGTTGGTTGTTTGCTCCCTAGAGCTGCTTGCTTGTCCACTGAGGTGTTCAAATATGCGAAATAGAAAGAGAGCCTTGGTTGAGTTTTGCCAAATGCCAAGTATTCAAGTTAGTTTTGTTGCCATTTGTGTATTTCTGAGCCTTTTTTTAAGCGTCTTAAAACCGTCCAGTGAAAAGTTCTGAGCTCAGTATTGGAGAATCATAGAGTGAGTTGGAAGTGACATTAAAGATCATCTAGTTCCAACCTCAGTACCTTTAAAGCTCAGTCATAACTGTTTAATGAGGAGGGTAAATCCTTTCATAGTAGTTTTACCTTAATAGATTGACCAGATTGATAGATGATAGATGGATAATGAACAGATTAGCGCTGAAATGTTTTTACTCTGCACGGTAAGTAATGTACAAAATTCCCTGTGTGTTTATTCAGCTTGAGATAACTGATGGTGAAATAATTGCTGTGAACTCCAGCAAATTTTAGGACACAAAAGAATGCATCTCTGGCATTTAAACTCTTGATCCCTCCTGGGAAGAGCAGGATATGGCACCTGAAGCCAGAGGTGGCCTAGTGAGAAGGCACGGTGCTGCTTCACAGTGGTGGCTTTGACCTGTTCCTTTCTATTTTGCATCTGCATGCAGCACAGCAGAGCCCTGCCAGGCTGCTCCTGCAAACACAGCTGCAGCTGTACCTCCAGAGAACACGTCAGCCCTGCTTTGATCCCTTGGTTGGCTTCTAGCTGCTCTAACAATGCTTTGGTTCCCCTTTCCCCCAGACGGAGAGAGAGGCACGCCAAGACAATAGACATAGCCCAGGAGGAGGTTCTCACCTGCCTGGGCATCCACCTCTACGAGAGGTTGCACCGGATCTGGCAGAAGCTGCGGGCTGAGGAGCAGACGTGGCAGATGCTCTTTTACCTGGGGGTTGATGCTTTGCGCAAGAGCTTCGAGGTAAAACCATCCACGTTTGTCCAACTCGTGTCTGAGGTGCTGGGCCTGTTGGCACTGTGATTCATTTTGTGCTTTTCAGCACTGGGCTGCAAGGAGTGTCAAGGGTGTTGTCAAGCCCTTGTGGAGTTGTGTGACATCCATGCACAGCACTACTGGAGTGTGTTCCCATGTGGAATAAACTGGAATAGAAAAGATTGAGGCTTGCTTTTACTTTCAAGCTGCCCATTCCAGTACACTGAACCTTCTGTGTTACTAATTCTGTTTTTCTACCTGATTGCATTTAAAGTAGCTCAGGCTACAACAGCTTTTGGTTGGTTTATGAGTAAAAATGGAGCATGTGGTTTTGAATTACAAAAGTGGTTGCAAATGTTGGTGTTCAGCTTGTTCCAAATGCACTCTGATCCTGTGGGATCCTGAGCTGCAGACAGAACTCCTTTAACATATACCAGTACTTTAAATTAATTACCAGTCTGTATGACATGGATGTCTTTTTTATGTTCATCATTCAGTCATAATAACTGTTCTCTCTAAAAACCTCTAAAACACCAGAGAAGGAGGAGAAAAAAGAGATCACAGATCCAACAATGCATTAAAATCTGCAGCTCTTCACTGAGAAATGTCAATCTGGGCCATAGGTGCAAGCCAGAGCTCCCCCACACATGAGTTTCCAGCAATCTAAACCAAGTGGCTGCATCTTGGTGGGCATTTTTCTCCTGTGGTCAATAGTGGTGCTTGCTGGGAATTCATTCCTGGCTGTTTTCCTTCTCCTGTTTTATAAATGAAAAAGCTTGAACTGTGATGACTTCTGTAACTGGATGTAACCTCTTGTAAACAGATGGCTGTGGAAAAAGTGCAGGGCATTAGTCGATTGGAGCAGCTCTGTGAAGAGTTTTCAGAAGAAGAGAGAGTGAGAGAGCTTAAACAAGAGAAGAAACGCCAAAAGCGCAAGAACAGAAGGAAAAATAAATGTGTGTGTGAGATCCCTGCTCCTCTGCAGGCAGCAGAAGAGAAGGAAATCAATCAGGCAAAGGTAAACATTGGGGCTTCAACCATCAGCTCACTGTTCCATGGTAGAATTCGTGAGGGATTTTCTTGTGTTTTGGTCCTTGGTGGAATTTTATGCTCTTTCAGGTGGGCAGAGTCTTTGTAAAGTAATTACCTGTGACTCCTCAGCTTGTGTGGGTTCTTTAAAATCATAAATCAGAGGTTCAGGGAATGCCAGTCACTCAGAACCTGGGGATTCAAATGCTGCTTGCAGACAATTACCACTGGATTTTTGGAGAGGGGGAATCTTTAGGTACAGTTATTATTCAGGAGCTCTTGGCTGGCCTTTAACGGGCTGTGACTGTGGGTCAAGGTAAATCGGTTGGGGTTTTGTTTAGTTGTGTTGTACTCATGAAGAGTTCTAAGCAGTGCTGTTATCAGTCAGTGTCAGCTGGTTTTTCTCATGGCAAGAGTATCCTTTACAAAAGTGCTGGCTGAGCTGCTGCAATGTTTTTTGTTTCTGTTTGAAGGAGAACTCAAACTTCACGGAAAGCAGCTGCAAAGCCTGTGGTAGCGGCGAAGAAGCCAACAACTGTGTAGAAGTAATTGTTACTAATGAAAGCACTTCTTGCACTTGTCCTAGTAGTGGTACCCTATTAGGCTCACCTAAAATCAAGAAAGGTATGTTAAATGTCAGTATTTTTCAGTTTTAAAAAGCATTTGCCATTTATGGGGTGACCAGTGGTCGCCTGTTTATAAAAAGGAGTCCCTGAGAGAGGTGGCAGGGAGAGGTGGAATGAGGGGGTTTTTAAGGACACTTCCAACCCAAACCTGTTTGGGGTTCTCTGAATTCTCTCTTGTTAGAGGCATAAGTAAAGAATGTGCAGCAGTTCCTACAGATGGCAGTAATTTTGGCCTCTGTCTCAGGTTTATCTCCACACTGTACTGGCAGCGACTGTGGCTATTCCTCGAGCATGGAGGGCAGCGAAACGGGGTCCCGGGAGGGCTCGGACGTGGCCTGCACTGAGGGCATCTGCAACCATGATGAAAATGGTAGGTTTGGGAAGAAGATAACGATGCTTTGATATCCCCAGAGCTGCAGCATCTCCAAAGAAGCTCTGCTGTGTTTTGCAGGGGACGATGCCTGCGTCCATCGCTGCGACGACAAGGAGGAGGATGGAGACAGCTGTGTGGAGTGCTGGGCTAATGCAGAGGAGAGTAACACAAAAGGCAAAAACAAAAAGAAGAAAAAGAAAAGTAAAGCTTTGAAGTGTGAGAATGACCACGTAAGGAACATGGCTCTGCCAGATGCTTCTCTAAGTGCTTGGTTTTGAAAGTAGTTACAGCAGGATTTTAAATTCCGATTGAGACTCATGCTGAAAATGGGACAGCAGGGATCTCCTGTTCCCTTGTCATCCCAAGTTTTGGAGTTGAGGTCCTTCCTCTAGAGTAGGTTGTGGTGGAATCTCCTCTGTCTTCCTAAGCATGTGCACTTTTGCTCAGTGAATGTGCCACCCCCCAGCTCCCCAGGCACAAGTTTCAGTGTAAATATCTACCCTCACTCACCTTTGAACCTTCCTCTTTTCCCTCTGCTTCCGTCTCAAGCTCGAATATTGCACGTGAAAAACACTGCTGGCAGTTGATTGCAGGCTCTTTTCCATTCCAGATCCAGAAACTTGGGAGCTGTCTGGCAGATGCAGGTAGCAGAGAGAGCTCAGGAAATCTCACGCACACAGAGTTTCACCGCGACAAGACCAAAGACACACACGCTGAGAGCTGCTGTAGCGCAGACAAAAGCGGCCAGCAGTTGCCTTGGTTTGAGCATATGAAAAATGTGTCACAGTTTGCAGAACCTACAGAAATGTCACTTGTCCCTGATACTGGAAAAGGTGCCAAAAGCTTAGTGGAACTCCTTGTAAGTAACCCCTGCATTTGAGTTTTGGGTTGTAGCATCTCGCTTTAATCTTCAGGGCTGAGAACTCAGCTCCCAGTGAGGAGTTGAGTGCCAGTGTTCAGCTCAGTTCCCTGTGCATGTTCCCTGAGAAGTTTATAATTGAATGCTTTGCAGAGGAGGAGAAATGGTTGCTGGAATGTGGCGACAGAACTTGTGTTGCAAGTGCTCATCGTCAAGGATTGCGTTATTCTGTAACGTGAAGTGGGCATTATTGCTGCCTTCAGGCCTCAAATGTGGCTTCCCACTGCAGGCTCCTTGGGCACCTTTCATCTCTCTCCTTTCCTTTCCTTTCCTTCTCCTTCCATTTACTTAGATACTTTACTCTCTTTCCCTGCTTTTTCCTTTTCTTTCCTTTATTTTCATATTCCCTCCCCTCAGTTTTCTCTCTCACTGCCCTCCTTTTTTCCCCTTTTCTTTCCCCACCTTTTTCCCAAAACCCTCTAATAAAATCCATCTTCTTCCCATGGGAATGTGCTAAGACTGAAGCAGATTTGCATCCATTTAATGACTGAATTGGCTGCTTCTCAGCCCAAACCAGCAGAGCCCCGTGTGAGCAGGGTGTCTGGGTCAGCCAGGCTTTGGGCTGGGGTCAGATGTGCTGCACAGGAGGGCAGTGCTGGAGCTCTGAAATGCCCCTTCTCATTGCAGGATGAGTCAGAGTGCACTTCTGATGAGGAACTGTTCATCTCCCAGGATGAAATCCAGTCGTTCATGGCAAACAACAAGTCTTTCTACAGCAACCGGGAGCAGTACCGGCAGCACCTGAAGGAGAAGTTCAACAAGTACTGTCGCCTCAACGACCACAAGGGGCCCGTCTGCAACAGCTGGCTGGCAACAGCTGGAGCCAACTGAACCCAATCCAACTCTGTCTGTCACTGAAACTCGAGATGACTACTGCGCCTTCTCCTTCCAAACTTAATTTAGTGACTTACGGCAAAATTTTATCTTAAATTAATGTGATTCTTTTTTTTTTTCTTGTTTTTTTTTTTTTTCAGGGGGAGGCTGGTGGAGGTGATTTCCTTAATTTTGTTCTTTCTCCAGGCTTGTATCTTTAGTTGAGTAGCTGTGCAAGCCTCTCTTCTAATTTAAGCCATCTCTTTTCATTCAATGTTTCTCTTCCTGTGAGACTTACAAAAAGCAAACTAGTGGCAAAGTAATGTTGTACCTATAATTCTGTACAGAATGACAAGGAGCTGAATATAAGATTTTACAAAGTAGACATCCATTTGCAAAATGTTTTGGATGTAATATGTTAAAGCGCAATGTGCAAAAATTTAAATAAAGAATATTTATTAATATGCATAGTAAAGGTGAGTGTCTATGTTTGTACTTGGAGTGCTCGGTTCCTGCGGTTCAGGTGCGTGGAGGTTGGGGTAAGGTGAGGAAAGCTGGTCTGGGAAAGGACAGATCCTGGAAAACCAGGCTCTGCTCCTCCAGGGATGGTTTGGGGATGTGGAGCTGCTGCCAGCCCAGCAGGGACCGTGAGGGCCCAGTGGCACAGTCCCAACCTGGCACTGCTGGGCATCAGGTGCCTGTTCTGCTTCCAGGAACTGGGATAAGGGATGGCCAGGAGCTGGCAATCATGGCCTGAGGGCTGTGCCCAAGGGCAGCATGCTTTGGGGGAGGGGGTTGGATTTTGGAGGGTGCAATTTAAACCATTTTTGGGGCATTTGTTTAATCCCACCCTTTTCTTTCATCAATTCAATACCTGTCCTTCTGCCTCTTCTGTTCCAATCAATCCATTTCCTCACCCATTTCTGGGAATTATTTGAGCCTCCTTGGCCCCTGGGAGGGGGATAACACCCCCTTCCCCACTCTTTGCTCTCTCCACACCCATTCCATCCCCCTCCAAACCCCGCTTGGCTGCTGGATCCTGCTCCGCGCATCCCCCCCGTGGCTTCCCATGCTGGGGAGCAAAACCCCCAAACCCCACTTGGAGCGGAGCCCCTCAAACCCAGCGCACGGAGGACATGTCCCCATGGGCGTGCCGTGTCCCCGGCATTCAGGGGCGTGTCCTGGGCGTGTCCCCGGGGCGTGGCCGAGGGGCGTGGCCGGCGGGCGGGCGGCGCTTTGTGCGCGGCGGCGGCGGCGGGGCCGGGCCGGGGCCATGGAGCGCTGGACCGGCCGCGTCGCGCTGGTCACCGGCGCCTCCGTGGGCATCGGCGCGGCCGTGGCGCGGGCGCTGGTGCAGCACGGCATGAAGGTGGTGGGATGCGCCCGTAGCGTCGACAAGATCGAGGTACCGGCGGTACCGGCGGCGGGGCGGGGGCCGCCTCCCCACGAGGCCGCGGCGGAGCGGGGCCGCTCCCGGCCCGGCCGGGCGCTGACACCGCCCGGGGGATGCCCGGCCCCGGCCGCTCCTGGTCACCGAGCCCCTGCAGCGGGGAGAAGGTGCCCGAGCGAGGAGCGGGGTCGGTTTTGGGGGTTTTTTTTTTTTTTTTTTTTTTTTTTTTTTTTTTTTTTTTTTTGAGTCGCTTCTTATCGAGGTTAAAAATAGCATCTCCCTCGCCGGGAGCGGGATGGGGCTGCGGGCGCTCGGGGATGCGAGCTCGGGAGGCAGGGCGTGCCTGGGAGTTGGTGTTCGAACAGGCTTCGGTCCTGCCAGGAGCATCTCCACAGCCCCGTCAGAAACCTGATGGCGCTGCCTTGAGAATAAAGATGCTCAAAAGAAATGTTTTCTCGGGATCCTTGTTGTGCGTCGGTCAGCTGTGCCTCGCAGGGGCTTATTTACCATTTAGGAAGTTTCCTCTGAGAGTGGAAATAAGTTTTAGTAATTTTAAATATTGCCATCCTGGCTGTTTGGAGCTGAAGGAGACCCGTGCGATATCCAGGGTTGTGTTTCCCTGGCCCAGGTGATAAGGGCTGTGCACAGCTGACTGCGCGGGGGACAAATGGTCCAAAATTCATGGAAACCAAGGCTCGACATCGGCGGCGTTGCTAAAGAAATGCTCGGGAAAAGCCGAACTTTTCCCTTTTTTCACTGCGTATCACGGAGCCAGGGAGAGTGTGACCCCTAAGTGTGACTCGGTGCGCTGTCCTTTGGGGCCGCTGCTGATTTGGACTTGCAGCGTTTTGGTGCCGCGCTCTGAGGGAGGGCTGAGCTCTCCAAAGGCTTTCCTTGGGCAGCTGGATGTGCTGCAGCCTCGGGGTGCTGGCAGAGGATGCTGCAAAGGATGCTGGTGCTTCCCATTCCCCTCCAGAAAGTTATTTCCAATATTGCTGTTTCCAGTAGCGCCCTTATCTTGGATCTTGTTCTGGAGTCTTTTCTTTTGGGAAAGAAATCAATGCAGCTTGTGTTTGCCTTCCTTGCCCAACCTTTCCTGGCCACAATGCAGCGTGGCTTTAAAAACGGGCAGTGCTGTGAGGCTTTGTGTTTTGATTTGGATCTGCACCTGGGCGATCACTCCTGTATTGATGATTGATTGATTAATTGATTGATTGATTGGTCGGGATTGCAGATGTGCCGGGCTGCTCCCCGGCGCCCTGTGCTGTGTCACACACGTGTTCCCCCAGCAGCTGATGTTTGTCCCCTCGCTGGGACCCGAGTGTGTCTGCAGGGCTGTCATTTGTTTTGCTGGGTGTCTGGACTGTGTTTTGCTCCGCTGCTATTCTGGGTTTATTTATTGTCGAGCATGTTTCCTTAACGAGGAAGAAAATCCCAGCGGTGCTGGAGCGTGGGGGGATCCAGGGTCACTGTGGGAACAGCTCTGTCACCTCCTGGCTGCCAGGGATGCTGTGGGAACTTTGTACCCAATCCTGCTTCAGGGCAGGGCTGTTCATGGAGCTGTCCTCCAGGAGACTCACCTTGAGGCTTTTCCTTTAAAAAATTTAAAATAAACCAGGAAGATATCCAGACTTGGAAGTGTTGAGCTGGGGATTTGATTGGGGGGGGATTTGAGGGATGCTCTGATGGCTGGAGCACAGTGATGGAGGGAGAGGGAAGGGGAATGTGAAGGAGCTGAGGGTTTGGTGATGCCAGAGCATCACAGCCATAGTTAATTGTGGCATCCCAGGGGGTTTGGGTTGGAAGGGACCTTATAAAGCATCCCATTCCAACCCCCATGGGCAGGGACACCTCCCACTATCCCAGGGAAGCTTGACATGGACAGAGGGCAAACAGCAGGGTGTAAAACCTGGAATGCAGAGCTCACTCTGTAGCCCAACATCACATTTCATCAAAGTTCATGAAGGTCACAGGTTTTAAGGTGAAATGCTGGAACCCTTGTGTAAGGTGGTTTTGTAACCTCCAGCTAACTGAGAGAGCAGGTTGTCTGGTGGGGATTTAGCTCGGGCAATAAATGCTATGTCAAGATTTCTTAATCTCTTGGAAAATCAGATAAGGGCTTGAGGCAAGATAACGAAGGATTTGCAAAGTTGCGTGTTTGGCATTAAACCCCTGTCACAACTCCAGTGCTCTCTATTTGCCTTTTGATATAAAAATGTTAATGGCTCACAGAAAAAGCCCAAAACTGCAGAAGGATCTTTTTTTTTTTTCCTTCCCGTGGCTCCACTGGCCACATTTCCCTCTCTGCTCCAGAGCAGCCTCGTGCTCCCACTCCTGCTGCTGCTGCAGACTCTTTGTGGGGGTCATCAAACAGGAGCTTAAGCAGTCAGACATCGAGGAATAAAATAGAATTAAACTGGCTGTATTTCCCTTCTGCATGCCAGGAGGTAATTCTGGTTGAAGGCTTGTTTTAAATGCAGAGCCTGGAGGTACTAACAGCTGTCAAGGACTTCTTGGCGTGTGCTCAGAGAGCCTTTGCTGCTCTCCAGACACCGCCACGCCTTCCCAGCCAGGAGCTCTCAGGAGGCAGCCAAGTGTTTCTAGCAGCTTGGAAGAGCAGCTTTTTTGGGGGGAAAATGCTCTCACCCTCCCAGGGACCCCCCTTGCTGCTGCTGGGGTCTCCAGGGTGCAGAGACTCGCTGAGATTTACAGCCACAGCCACTCGGGTGCTCCTCAGCTTCCCCCTGCTCCTCCTCGTGTTTTCCAGGAATTTGTGTTTGGTGCCTGGCTCCTTGCAGCAGCACAAGAAAAGGGGAGAATTTGCACATGCATGGGACAAAATGTTCTTCCTGCCCTCGCAGCTGGCAAAGCCCTCTCTGGTCTTTTATTCAGTGAGATATGTGAGGTTTATTTTGCAGGGTTTTTCCCCAGGGTGGGGAAGACTTGGGAGGGTTTTCCTGGCTCAGAGGGACTCTGCAGTTTTTCCCTGGGAGCACAGGAAGGCAGGAGACAGGGAGCTGTTTCCAAGGGGTTTGCAGTGATGCTGGTACTATGCTTTTTTATAATTAAAATTGGTTTATTTTCTGTTGCTGGCAGGTGCTCTCCCTCCATCCATGGTGCCAGAGCCCTGGAGCTGCAGGGAGGGACATGCTCCAGGTGGGACAGTCCCACCTGCTCCAGGCCACTGGAAATCCTCCAGCAGCTTGGTTGCCTTGCTCTGGTGTGAGCAGGGACACCATGGATGCCCTGCTCCAAAGGAAATCCATTTTTCCCCCCTGTCTTTGCTGGCGTGCTGAGAGCAGAGCCGTGCAGGAAGCAATAAATGTGACTTAAGAGACAAGGTTTAACCAGTTAATTCCAATGCATTTGTGACAGGTATTGATCAAAGGTGACATTTATAACCAGGGCCTGCTTTGTCAAGGTTAGATCTTGCTCAGGAAACCGCCTTTGATAAGCTGAGCAATTGATTGCAGCTTGGAGCAGCCCGGGCTCTGAGGAGGAGGAAGGAGCTGAGTCTTCCTCCTGGGATCTGAGCATCCATTTTTGGCCTCTCTGGTCACTTCCACCAAGGGAGGCTCTGGACCCCGGGGCTGCTCCTAGGAGGGTAATTAACAGGGTAATTAGCAGCTGGTTGCAGAGTGTGGTGTTTAATTCCCTGCAGGCAGATCAGTTGATGGTTTCCAGGTCACCTGGTTCCCCTTTGGCATTTTGTCTGTCCCTGGTGGGTCTGTCCCTCTGCCCAGCAGCTGGCATGGGTTTCCTGGGCTGTTCCCACAGGTTTTCCCCATTCTGAGCAGGATCATCCCGGGGCATGGTGCCTGTGGAGTGTGAGTGACCTTCAGAGTCTCCTTGGCCCTGGCAGGGATTGTTCTGTGTTTGGGGATGGGGGCTCAAGGCCTCTGAAGGGCTTTTATTGCCACTTGTCCCTGACCAGATCCTGTCCTGATAAACAGCAGACATCCCATAACTGCTGTCAGAGTGGGGGGAACAAATCCACCTCTGTCCTCCTGGAAACTCAGGGGGTTTCCACCAGGGTGGATTGCTCCTCTTTCTCCCCCAAAAAGTGCTTTAAGAATGTGACTTTGCAGCAAGCCCCCTTCCCTGCTGCCCTTCTGTTCCCTGGGGTTTGCAGGGGAGCAGCAATGCCACGCTCAGAGCCCCAGAAATAAACAATAACTGAGCCTTTCCTGGGGTTTTGGAGCTGGGATGGGGCTGTGCCGTGCCTCAGTTTCCCCTGTAAAACCTGGCAGCTGTCCTGGGAAGGTGGGAGGGCTGTGCAGGAGCAGAGCTGGACCCAGAGGGGAATTTCTGGCTGGTTTTGGGTTTGAGGAGAGTGCCCAGGGCAGGGAGGTGTGAGGAGAGCTGCCACAGTGGTGTTTTTCCTGGAGCATTCAGGCTCTGCAGAAAGCAGTGGCTGTGCCCACCTGGAGTTCCTCCCTCTCTCCCGTGTCCTGGTGGGCAGTGCCAGGGGGCTTTCCTGGCTGACAGCAATTCCAGGTGGGTTTGTGCCACCCTGGCTCTGTGAAGTGCCACATTATGCTGTTGTACTGCTATTAAATATTAATTAAAAGCAGCTTCAGACGTGCCAGTCGGTGGAATGGGAGGTTTGTAAGCCCCCAGTTTTCTCTCCCAGCCGTGGTGTTTTTTGTCACAGTTTTTCTCTTTCATTTCCCTCGGATAGCCAAAGCAATTGGGGTGATTTTGGTGCTTTCCCAGCGGGTTCCTGGTGCAGCTCTGTGTTCAGGCAGGAGCTCAGTCAGTAGGACACTGTGGTGGGTGGCAGGTTAGATTAAAAATCACCCAGAGGCTTCTTCTGCCTTTCATCTCCCTGGGCTGAACGTGCCTGAGGCTGATGGGAGGCTTTGCCAAGGAAAGCCCCACTGGACTCCTTCCTTCCTCTCCCCCCTCCTTAGAGCCCCTTAACATTTTTATCTCAATTGTTCTGTGGAACCATTTCACCAGGGCTGACTGTGGGTGCCCCAAATGCACAAAGAGCATTAACCCTTTCAGGGCAGAACTGGAGCTCTCTGAGCACAGCAAACCCATCCCATACAGGAGAGGCAGCCCCTGGCTGTCCCTTTCCAGGCATCCAGGGATAAATGGTGTGCTGCAGAGGTGCTGGAAGCATCCCAGGCTTTGGAGCAGCCTGGGACAGTGCAAGGTGTCCCTGCCCATGGCAGGGGTGGGGGCTGAATGATCTTTGAGGTCCCTTCCAGCCCAAACAATTCCTATTTCAGATTTCCATCCCCACCTGCTGGACTTGCACCGGCCTCCTCCGTGTTGCTGTTGCGCCACCTGGTCACTCTCAAATTGTTGATGGAATCTGGAAAACCAGCTTTTCCCCCTCTTTTCTTTCCCCCTGGTGCACCTGGTGAGCTCTAAGTGGGATGAGCATCACTGGAGTGACTTAATGGATGCTCTGAAGAAAAAAAGCTCCAGAGTAGCTCAGAGTTGCTTTTCAGAAGTCTCTTGCAAACTTGCCTGCAGTTGATGTTTCTTTGAAGAGCCTGTGATGGCTCTTTATCTGGAGATGGCTGGAGCACAACCCAGCCCTGCCTGGGTGTCAGCAGTGTTCAGCACTGGCTTTTCAAAGAGAATTTGTTAGCACAAGTGCAGCCTGAGAGATGAAAGGATCCCTGCTGGAGGCAGCCAGACACCAGACAGGGAAAGAAAGGTTTTGAGAGAGATTTGATTTCCCTGGTCACTTGTGGAGAGGAGCTTTTCTTCCAGGGTGAAAATCCTTTCCCCTGGTGTGGCTGGGAGCAGAGGAGGGGCAGTCCCAGCCAGAATGCTCAGCTTGGAGGGACCACGTGTGCTGCAAGCTCCCTGCTCCAGCAGGCTCATCCCAGAGCAAACCACAGCCCTTGATCCCTCTGCTCCTTCAGCTGGGTCTGCCCTGAGCAGGGAAAGGTGGAATTGGAGGCAGAGCAGTGAGACACAGCCCCGTGTCCCTCTGGGCTGTCAGGGAGCATCTCTGTCCTTTCCTCTCCGTGTTGGTGGCCCCTGTTCCCTCCAGCCAGCTCTCCTGGCTCGGCTCCTGCTCTGGGAGACTCCTCCCCACCCCTGTGCTCGTGTTTCTCATTTCTGGACATCTTTGGCATTCCTTGATTCTCACTCTCACACCAGTTCATGGTCCTTTTGGCCCTTTTTCCCTCCTGTGTGTTTCAGGAGCAAGGCTCCATCCCTGGAGCAGTTTAGAACCTTCCAGCAGCCCTTCCTGCTGCTGTGAGTTCCCCAAATGCTGCTCTTGCAGATTTCCCCTCCCCTCCCCTGCTTTTCCAGCGTGTGCTCCAGTGGTGGAAAGGAATGTATGGAATGTATTCTCCCACTCCTGTCAGCACATCACCAACGAGGTTACCTGCATGGCCAGGTGAGGCAGCCCCAGGAGGGCACAGAGGGCTGGGATTCAGTGCCAGGGGCACCTTTGTGCAGGCAGGGATGCTGTCAGCCAGCCCAGCAGGGCTCTCTGGGGATGCTGCTGGCAGGGATCGATTCCAGCTCCACTCAGCACGTCCCTGCCCTCCCTGCCTGGTGCTGTGAGAGCAATAATAATCATTCCTGTGTTCTGCAGGGCCTTCCCTGAGCTGGCAGCCAGGCAGGAGAGCAGCTCCTGCACCACAGCTCAGCCCTGGGCTGGTTCTGCCTTGTGGTCCATGAGAGCTGCTGGGGTTCGGGGAAGGTAAAGCAGCAAAGCTGCACTCCCTGCTCAGGGCTCTGGTCCAGCTCTGTGAGCTCAGCTACTGGGAAAGGCTGAAAATAATTTACCAGGCAGCCCCAGAGTGCCTCATTTAGCAGAGAGCCCCAGAATGGTTCAAGTGAACATGGTTGGGGTGCAGGCAGGGCTGGGCAGGAGCTCAGAGCTGCCTCCATGTGCCATCACTTCCAGGGGATTCCTGGCCTGGCCCTGGCTCCTCCTTTCCTGCAGTGCTGGGATGCAGGAGGAGCTGGGAGCAGGGGCAGTGCTGGGATGCAGGAGGAGCTGGGAGCAGGGGCAGTGCTGGGATGCAGGAGGAGCTGGGAGCAGGGGCAGTGCTGGGATGCAGGAGGAGCTGGGAGCAGGGGCAGTGCTGGGATGCAGGAGGAGCTGGGAGCAGTGGGAGCAGCCCGTGGTGGCAGGAGCAGGGCTGTGCTGCTGAAATGTCACCGCTGGTGACACTGCCAGGGCCACGTGTCCCAGGGATTTGGTGGGCATTTGTAGCCAGAGTCCATCTCCCCTCAGGAGCCAGACATCATGTGGCTCCTGCCTGGCGCTGGGAGCTGTCACTGTCACTGTCACTGTGTGTCACACTGGGGAGGAGATGCTGCTTCTCATTAGTGTCAGGGGTAAAGGGCACCCTCGGGGATGAGCTGGCAGCTGGCAGCAGCTCCTGGTTGTGCATCACCCAGCCTGACAAAAGGTTGGGCTGTTTGGAGTCATCCCTGGCCATGGCTAACGAGGAATTGTCCTTTGCCAGGGTGGCAGCCTGGTGCCAGGGCAGCACTGATTTCTATTTTTGATTTCTCTTTTTGATTTCTCTTTTTGATTTGTACTTCTGATTTCTATTTTTGATTTCTGTTTTTGTTTTCTATTTTTGATTTGTACTTCTGATTTCTATTTCTGATTTCTATTTTTGATTTCTATCTTTGATTTCTATCTTTGATTTCTATCTTTGATTTCTATTTTTGATTTGTGTTTTGCCAGCGCTGCTCACCTTGAGCAGGACTGCCCAGGGTGATGGACGGGCACTGAGCCTGTCCCAATAACTGAGAGGCTGGAACTCCCAGCTTCTCCTGGATATTGCTATCTCCTTTTCCTCAATCAGCATCACAGTGATCCTTCCCCAGTGCCTGCTGAGCCCTGAGGTGTTGCTTTTCAGGAAGTGCCTGGATAAGCTGCTCTGTGGGGAGAGGGGGCTGATGGCTCTTTCCATCCTTCTGCTGGCTGGTTTTCCTTCTGGCTGTATTTTCCCCTCTCTGCTGTCTGTTTTTCCCCTTCCTTGTGGCTGTTTTTCCCCTTCCTGATGGCTATTTTTTCCCTCTCTCTGCTGACTGTTTTTTCCTCTTCCTGTTGGCTCTATTTCCCTTTCCTTCTGTCTGTTTTTCCCCTTCCTTCTGGCTGTTTTTCCACCTTCTTGCTGGCTCTATTTTCCCCCTCCTGCTGGCTCTATTTTCCCCCTCCTTCTGGCTCTATTTTCCCCTTCCTGCTGGCTGTTTCCATCCTTCCTTTGGGCTGTATTTCCATCCTTCCTTCTGGCTGTTTCCCCCTCTCTGATGGCTGTATTTCCCCCTCTCTCCTGGGCTGTTTCCCCCTCTCTCCTGGCTGTATTTCCCCCTCTCTGCTGGCTGTTTTCCCCCTCTCTCCTGGCTGTATTTCCCCCTCTCTGCTGGCTGTTTCCCCCTCTCTCCTGGCTGTATTTCCCCCTCTCTCCTGGCTGTATTTCCCCCTCTCTCCTGGCTGTTTTCCCCCTCTCTGCTGGCTGTATTTCCCCCTCTCTGCTGGCTGTTTTCCCCCTCTGATGGCTGTATTTTCCCTCCTGCCTCTGTCTCCTAGAAGCTGGCAGCTGAGTGCCAGAGTGCTGGCTACCCAGGCACGCTGATCCCCTACAAGTGTGACCTGTCCAACGAGGAGGAGATCCTGTCCATGTTCTCTGCCATCAAGACCCTGCACCAGGGGGTGGATGTCTGCATCAACAACGCGGGGCTGGCCCGGCCCGAGCCCCTGCTCTCGGGGAGGACAGAGGGCTGGAGGACCATGATAGATGTGAGTATCCCTGGGCCACTTTTCTGTCTCTTCTGGCCACCAGCTCCTCGTTCCAGAGCTGAGGATCTGCTCCCCAGCCTGCTCTGACAAAGCCCAGTTGTGCTGCTTGGGGAGGGGAAGGACATCCTGAGCCCTCACCTTGGAGGATGGAGTCACAGCAGCAATTTTCCTTTAGCTCACTGGCTTGCTGAAGGGTGAAGAGCCTCCCTTTTTCTTTTTTTTTTTCCTTTATTTTTCCTCAATAAAGCAGGAAATGGAATGCCAGGCACTGGGGTGTGCAGCTAATCCTGTTAGTCGTGGCAGTGGTTTGTAGAAATGGGCAGATTCTTTTTGGCTTAAAAAGCTGTAATGCTTTTTGTCTTTACAGCTTGATTTTCTGCCCCTAATCTGGTTAGGGCTGGGTGTGAGTGAGAGGATTTGATGTGCAGCAATGGGAGGTGTGCACAGGGCCCATCCCATTGACAGCTCCTCCCTGGGTCCTCCTGCCCTGAGGTGCTGCTGGGCATCTTCTGTGGCTTCTCCTTTTTTTGTCTTTATGTGGGGGCCCTTTTCTGCACAGAGCAGTGGCAGCCACAGCTGTGGGACCTCAGGGTGGTTTGGGTGTCCTTGCAATGTCTCTGGCCAGTGAATGCTGGATTTTGGTGTGATTTCCCCTCCTGTGCCACCTTCCCTTGTGCACAGAAACGTTTTCCTCACAGGAGCAGGAGTGGAACTCAGGGCTGGGAGCAGCCCTGGTGGCACCTCCAGCAGCTCTGGGAGCTTGCCCTGGTGAAGGGAAGGAGATGTCTGAGGTGTCTGAAGGCTCAGGAGCTGTGTCCAGCAGTGGGGTCAGCTGGGAGGTGTCAGCTCCCCTGGCTGCTCCTGTGCTCTGTGTGAAAGAGAAGCACCCTGAGACCTCAGGCTCCTGCTGCCGGGCCAGGAGCTGCCATCTCCTGCCTAATTAAGTTCTTGTTAGGATCCTGGCCGGCCTGCTGGCTGCTGTGGCTGCAGCCAAGGCCACCTGAGCCCAGCTTTGTGTGCCCAAGGAGGCTTCTGTGGGCTCCCAGCCCGGGTCACTGCAGCTCCCGGCCCCGTTGCCATGGAGGCTTTGTAGAAAATGCACTGAAGTGTCCCCTGGCAGTGTCCCCCCTAGCAATGCCCCCCCTGGCAGTGTCCCCTGGCAGTGTCCCCAGCAATGTCCCCTGGCAGTGTCCCCTAGCAATGTCCCCCCTGGCAGTGTCCCCTTGGCAGTGTCCCCCTGGCAGTGTCCCCCTGGCCATGTCCCCCTGGCAGTGTCCCCCTGGCAGTGTCCCCCTGGCAGTGTCCCCTGGCAGTGTCCCCTAGCAATGTCCCCCCTGGCAGTGTCCCCTAGCAATGTCCCCCATGGCAGTGTCCCCCCTGGCAGTGTCCCCTAGCAATGCCCCCCCTGGCAGTTGTCCCCTGGCAGTGTCCCCCCTGGCAGTGTCCCCCATGGCAGTGTCCCCCATGGCAGTGTCCCCATGGCAGTGTCCCCCCTGGCACTGTCCCCCTGGCAATGTCCCCCCTGGCAGTGTCCCCTGGCAGTGTCCCCTGGCAGTGTCCCCCTAGCAATGCCCCCCTGGCAGTGTCCCCTGGTAGTGTCCCCTGGCAGTGTCCCCCCTAGCAATGCCCCCCCTGGCAGTGTCCCCTGGCAGTGTCCCCAGCAATGTCCCCTGGCAGTGTCCCCTAGCAATGTCCCCCCTGGCAGTGTCCCCTGGCAGTGTCCCCCCTAGCAATGTCCCCCCTGGCAGTGTCCCCTGGCAGTGTCCCTGTGTCCAGGCGCCGTGGCAGGGCTGGGGGGCTCTGCAGGGTCTGCCAGGGCACCCCAGCCCCAGAGCAGCCCTGGCCAGGCCCCTGTCCCTCCCAGGGAGGGCTGCCAGCACCTTCCAGGGGCCGCTGGGCTCTGCAGAGCTGTGTGGCAGCAGGGAGCTTCTTCCCCAGCTTCCCTGGAGAGCTGGGAGATGCTGTGGGAGAGCTCCTGGTGTGGGGCTTTTCCCATCCTCTGGGCTGCAGGATGGGAGAAGTTTCCCAGCAGCCATCAACCCATCGATTCTGGAGGCATTAGGGCCTTAAATTAAAGGCTTTTTTTTTTTTTTTTTCTTTCCTTTTTGGGAAATTGATTTTTGCTTCCATGCATTTTTTATGAGCTTCGAGGCTCTGCGTCCTCCCAGATTCCCCTCTCAGTATCCTCCTTCTTGCTATCCATCTAACAGTCAAAACCATGTTGTAATTTACTTTTTCCTCTCCTTTTCTAGTGTTCTGGCCCTTTGGGGTGGTGTTACCCTCTAGTGGCCTTTGGAGAGGCCCTTGGGAGAGGCTGCTCCAAACAGGAGCTGCCTGGTGGGCTGGGGCAGGCAGGGATTTGTTGGTCAGGGAGGGTTTGGCACCAGCAGGTCCAGGGTTTGACACCAGCAGGTCCAGGGTTTGACACCAGCAGGTCCAGGGTTTGACACCAGCTGCTTTTACACCAGCCAGATCCGTGTCCCAAAGCCCAGGGCCAGGCTGCAGGGTGACTCCTGCCCTCCCTGCTGTGGGATCCCCAGTCCTGCCCCTGCTCTGGGCTCCCCCCCAGTGCTCAGGGGCCCTTGTGCTGCCTCCTCTGCTCCTTTTCTTCCTGGCACAGCCCGGGTGGATTCCCAGGTTAAAGATTTATCTCTGCAGCCCCGGGTGTGATGGTGAGGAGCCCAGCAGTGCCTCTGCCTGACCAAAGGGCACTGGGCTGGGGGTGGTGGCTCCTCTGGTGCTGCCTGGCTGCTCCAGGGTCAGATTAAAGCCCTCTTGATCTCTGTTTATCTCTAAGCCAAACCCCTCAGGGATGGCCTCTGGCAGTGAGTGGGGAATAAGGACCAGACAAAAGCAGTGACAGAGATCTGACCCTGCTCCTCTTTGTGCTGCTCAGTGATTGCCTCTCCCAGCTCCATCCCTTACAAACCTCTCCTGCCTGTCCTTTTGTCCCAGTTATTCTGCCCCATTCTTGTTCTTTATTTTCCCAGGGGTGATCCCCAGCCCTCTCCCATCTCCATCCCTTGCTGTCCTTGTGGTCTCGTTCCTGCTGCTCCACTGCCTTCTGATTCATCAGAAAATCACTTCTTCCTGCAGGCTGCACCCTCTGCAGTGTGTTCAGACCCTTCTGGGCTGCTCATTTAGCTGGCAAAGTGACATGCTGTCACCCAGGACCTGCCAGGGGATGCTCACATCCTTTCTGGAGGCCTTCAGCAATTCCCTTCCAGATCTGAGCCCCCTGAGCAATCAGCCCTGCTGCTGGGATTGCTGCTCAGCAGTGCTGCAGCCCCCTGGGCCCTCTGCATTCCAGCTGGCAGAATTTCCTCACCTTTGGCTCAGGACAGGCTGGAATGCTGTGCACTAATGCTTGTGCAGGTGGCAGGACCGAGTTTAGCCCAGCCAGGGCAGTGCTGGTGCAAAGAGCAGGAGCCTGGAATGCTCTGGGTCCTGCAGGGCTGGGAAATTGCCACTTGGGGCTGGGGCAATGTCAGCAGGCAGGGTCAGGGACAGGGACAGGGACAGGGACAGGGACAGGGACAGGGACAGGGACAGCTCCCACAGCCCCAGGATGAGTTGCCCACTCTGGGCTTCCCCATGGCACCAACTGAGCTTTGCTTCCTGTGCCTGGGAGCTCTTCTGGTGCCTCCTGTGAGCTGCTGGCGCTCTGCCAGGCAGGATCTGGGGATTTCCTCGTTAACGAGCTGACCTAATTACCTGCTGTGAGTGCCCTGCCAGCTGCCCACACCCCGGAGTGCTCAGTGAACCGGGGGCTCCTGCCTGCAGTGCTGCTCTGGGGAGGGCTTTGCTCTCCCTTCCTTGGGCTTTACCCTCACCCCTGCCCCTAAAACAACCAATTCCTTTTATTTCTGCTCCCTCTGGGTGTCTGTGCACCCCCTGCCCCCGTGGCTGCAGCCCCCAGCTCAGCTGTGAGGTGTGAGGATGAGCCATTCCCTCTTTGGGTTTTCCTGGGAATTGCTGGGGACAGGGACTGGAGCTGATCTCCCAGATTTTGGGCACACAGGGGCTGCCAGGCAGGGCTGCTGGCCTTCATTTGTTCTTCTCTTCTCCCCCCAGGTCAATGTGATGGCCGTGAGCATCTGCACCCGGGAGGCCTACCAGTCCATGAAGGAGAGAAACATCGACGATGGGCACATCATTAACATTAACAGGTGTTAATTTGTACATTAACAGGTGAACAGAGGGGTTTGGGGTCAGCCTGGGGGTGTCTCCTCCTCCCTGCCTCACAGCAAGGGGTTCAGCACTGGAGCTTGAAGCTTGCTGGGGTGCTGATGGGGTTTCCTGAGGATTGTGGGGGTTGATACTTCAATCTTAGTCTTTGCTGGTCTAGAGGGAGGAAGACCAAACCAGGGAGAAAGGGATGCCCCAAAAGAAGGAGAAAGGGATGCCCCAAAAGAGGGAGAAAGGGATGCCCCAAACCAGGGAGAAAGGGATGCCCCAAACCAACGGGATAAGGATGCCCCACCAACCAGGGGAAATATGCCCAACCGGGAGATAAGGATGCCCCAAACCAGGGAAGGATCCCCCAACAGGAGATAAGAGCCCCAACCAAACGGGAAATGATGCTCCAAATGAGGGAGATAAGGATGCCCCAAACCAGGGAGAGAAGGATCCCCCAAACCAGGGAGATAGGGATGCCCCAAACCAAACCAGGGAGAAAAGGATGCTCCAAATGAGGGAGATAAGGATACCCCAAACAAGGGAGAAAGGGATGCCCCAAACCAAACCAGGGAGAAAAGGGTGATGCCAACCCCTGCTGGTGGGGCAGGGCTGACATTTGGTTTCTGGAGCTGCTCAGGGAGGTCTGGCTGTGTCAGAGGCGCTGCCTGTCCCCGCTGCAGCCCCGTGCCAGCCCCCAGGGGGTTCATTGTGGTGCCCTGAGCGCCCCGGGGTCCCTCCCAGCTGCCAGCAGTGCCCCCTGTGCTCTGTCCCCAGCATGAACGGGCACAGCGTGGTGCCCCAGTCCGTGGTGCATTTCTACAGTGCCACCAAGTACGCGGTGACGGCGCTGACCGAGGGGCTGCGGCAGGAGCTGCGCGAGGCCAGGACCCACATCCGAGCCACGGTGAGTGCCAGGGCCCCTCCCCGTGGGGAGCAGCCAAGGGCATCCAAAATTGGGGCTCAGCACACAGGAGATCCTGGGGAAACTGTCCCAGGCAGGATCAGGAGCTGTGCGAGGCCAGGACCCACGTCTGAGCCACGGGGAGTGCCAGGGCTCCTGCCCTGTGCCAGCCATGGGAAACAGCCAAGGGGATGCTAAAATGGGGCTCAGGACTCTGGGAATGGTCAGGAGATCTTGGGGGAACTGTCCCAGGCAGCATCAGGAGCTGTGCGAGGCCAGGACCCACATCCAACCCAGGGTGAGTGCCAGGGTTCCTGCCCTGTGCCAGCCACGGGGAACAGCCAAGGGGATGCTAAATGGGGCTCAGGACTCTGGGAATGGTCAGGAAATCCTGTAGGGAACTGTCCCAGGCAGGATCAGGAGCTGCACAAGGCCAGGACCCACGTCTGAGCCATTCTGAGTGCCAGGGCTCCTGTTCTCCCTGCCCTGTGCCAGCCATGGGAAACAGCCAAGGGGATGCTAAAATGGGGCTCAGCACCCTGGGAATGGTCAGGAAATCCTGGGGGAACTATCCCAGGCAGGATCAGGAGCTGTGTGAGGCCAGGACCCACATCCAACCAACAGTGAGTGCCAGGGCTCCTGCCCTGTGCCAGCCATGGGGATGCTAAAATGGGGCTCAGCACCCTGGGAATGGTCAGGAAATCCTGGGGGAACTATCCCAGGCAGGATCAGGAGCTGTGTGAGGCCAGGACCCACATCCAACCAACAGTGAGTGCCAGGGCTCCTGCCCTGTGCCAGCCATGGGGATGTAAAAATGGGGCTCAGCACTCTGGGAATGGTCAGGAGATCCTGGGGGAACTGTCCCAGGCAGGTTGGGGCATGGAAGGTCTGGGAAGGGATTTTTGGGGTGCACAGAGTGGGCAGTTGCTTGTTGGAGGGGTCACATCAACAGAAGGAGGCACTCAGCATGGCTGTGGGTGCTCAGTCAGAGCTTTTCCATGTTTTCCTTTGCTTCTCTGTCCCTCTGGGCTGCGAGGAGGGAAGTGCCCACCAGAGGTACCTGCCACAACGATCAGTAAGGCCTGCTCACTTCAACTGGTCCCTTAGAAATGGGTGGGAAAGGAGAATAACAGAAAAAAACGAAATATCTGGTTTAAAATTCTTTTTAACTGAAGAGGAATTACAAATCCTATTAGGATGTGCTCTGCTTTTTTTTTTTTTTCCAGTGTATATCTCCAGGACTGGTGGAAACAGGATTTGCTTTTAAACTCCACGATAACGACCCTGAGAGAGCTGCTGCCACCTACGAGAGCATTCGGGTAGGACCTGGAGGGCTGGAAGCAGAGGGGAGTGGCTCTGGTTGTAATTGAGCATTTCTCCTGGCCAGTGGTTCCAGAGAGTGCCCAGTGCTCTCCAATCTCAGCCCTCAAACCTCAGATTTTCCTCTGGTATTTACACACCGTGTAGGTTTTCATTTGGGTCCAGTTTCCAGCTCCTGTTTTTCATTTTTTCCTTTTGTTTTGATGCTTCTGTCAATAAGTGTCAGTCAGCTCTGCCATTCTGCAGGCTGGGACTGCTTCATTGCAGAGAAGGTGGGACAAGCAGAGTGCCAGCACAAGGAGAAGTGTTTTGCAGGTGGGATTCCTTGGGAATTCCTGACGAGGATGGCACTGCCTGACCTGGCAGAATCCCTGTGCCAGCAGTGGGATTATCCACAGCAGATTATCAGCACCAGACACATCCTTTGTTACATTCCCGGTGCCCAGGGTATTTCCTGCTTGCCTGCACCTCCTGGACACGCCCCAGTGACACTGCCAGACCTCATCAAGGATGGGCAGGAGGGCAGGGATCCCCTGGGCAGCTCTGGGGGTGCCCTCTGACCGAGAGCCCCTTGGTTTTGTTGCAGTGTCTCAAGGCTGAAGACATGGCCAATGCTGTCATCTATGTCCTCAGTGCCCCTCCTCATGTCCAGGTAGGCTGGGGCTGGGGCTGGGGGAGCTCAGGGCTGCCCTGGCCTGGCTGATCTGCTGCTGGATCAGCTGGGAGCTTAGGGAGCCTGTGCTGGGGATTAGCAGGGATCACGTTTGTTTACACTTCCAGCTCTGGGATGGCCCTGCTCAGGGTGTGGGATGGCTCTGGGATGGCCCTGCTGGGGCTCTGGCCCTGCTCAGGGTGTGGGATGGCTCTGGGATGGCCCTGCTGGGGCTCTGGCCCTGCTCAGGGTGTGGGATGGCTCTGGGATGGCCCTGCTCAGGGTGTGAGATGGCTCTGGGATGGCCCTGCTCAGGGTGTGGGATGGCTCTGGGATGGCACTGCTGGGGCTCCAGTGCAGGGCTCCAGGGCAGGATTCCTGTGCAGGATTCCAGGGCAGGGCTCCAGTGCAGGATTCCAGATTCCAGTGCAGGGTTCCAGGATTCCAGATTCCAGTGCAGGGTTCCAGGATTCCAGTGCAGGATTCCAGATTCCAGTGCAGGATTCCAGTGCAGGATTCCAGGGCTCCAGTGCAGGGTTCCAGTGCAGGATTCCAGTGCAGGATTCCAGATTCCAGTGCAGGATTCCAGTGCAGGGTTCCAGGGCTCCAGTGCAGGATTCCAGTGCAGGATTCCTGTTCCATCCCCCGCTGGTCTCTTGCAGATTGGGGATATACAGATGAGGCCCACGGAGCAGATCTCGTAGCAGGATGAGGAGGATGAGGAGGATGAGGAGCACCATGAGCAGCACCGTGCCCACTCCACCTGGAGCCCTCTGGCAGCCCAGGCTTCCCTCAGCTGGCTGGCAGCGTTTTAATCAAGTACCAAGGATCATGTTTGAAGAATTATTTTTCTCTCCCTCTCTCTGAGCTGGTGCTGGTGCTGAGCCAGTTTGAAAACAAAAAAAAAAAAGAGCCACAAACTCGTAGTGGGTCTCTTTCTCCCCCACTCCTTTCTGAAACTGCTTAAGAGTAAAAATGTGTTTGGAAATAATGCAGGGAAGTGGTTTGTGGAAGATTGTTTGTCTCCAGGCTGGTTTATTCTTCATTTTGCTTTCTTTTCGAGGTTTGTTTGACCTTAGTTGCTGATGCTGTGTGTGGACCTAGGTGAAGTGGCACAAGATGTTTGCCAGCTTCAGTGTGCTGAGGGTTTGAGATTTCCAGTGAATGAATCCATCTAATATTCCGAGTTTATTTTCATCAGGTTGATTACTGGTGGTGGTGATGCATGTGATATTTTCCATTTCTTTTGAACTCCACTGCCCTAACCCCAGTGTACAGCCTCCCCCAGCCCTCCTTTCCCCTTCACATGACTCATGCCTGCCGAGTTTGAGGAAGTATAAATGTGTGTGCTTGATATTTCTCTTTTTTTTCTAGCTAGGTAAATAGTTGGAGGAAAAGCACCTGTCCCTGTGCAGGTTAGGATGATAATCTAGGTGGCATAGTTGCAGTAAGAGTGAGTTGTTTGGTATTTTTAATAAAAACTAAACGTGTGCTGTCTTGTGACCACCTCTATCCTTGGTATCATCTCCCACCAGCACTCTCGATGTTCTCTGTGTGATATTTGCATGCATTGACACTTTTCTGGAAACGTGGATTGCTCTGGTGCTGTTGAGATGCTGGTGCTGAGGAGCTGGCAATGGTGGAAGTTTATTTTTATGTAGAGACACAAACTCTGAGAGAGGGAGAGAGAGAGAGAGAGAGAGTGGAGCGAGCCATGCCAAAGGTGTCTGGATTTGGAGGGATTTGCAGGGGCATTTTGGCCACAGAAAGCTGCAGGGGAAGGCTCTGGCTGAGCTCTCGTGCTGGTGCAGCCCCAGTGTTTGGCTCTGGGTTCACTCTGAGTTGAGGGAGAAGAGAATTGGCCCCAAAGCAGAGCTGGAGTTGTCTGGAGACCCTCTGCAGGGAGGTCTGTGTGTGCCCAGCTCTGCGCGGAGCTCTTGGGCACGTTGCCTTAAGATTGCAGACCCTGTCCAGCTCCTGCTGGGCTCCAGAAGGTCAGGGAGGGTCAGAGAGAGGACAGAGAGCCCGGGAAATCAGGGTTGGATTGTTTGGCTTACACCAGGAGAGCCCTGGGAGTTCACCTGTGTTACCCCTGCACGAGGGAGAGCAGAGCTGGGCCAGCGAGACACGAGTTCAGCTCCTGTACAGCCTTGGGCAGTCACTTCACCTCTCTGCCTCAGTTTCCCCGTCTGGAGAATGGGGATAACACTCACCTACCTCACAGGGGTGTTGTGAGGACTCACAAGCTTTTGTAAAGCACTTTGACAGGCGCTGTGTAAGTGCTGAGTGTGGATATTGAAGTATTATTATGAATCAAACCTTGTGATACCTAGAATTCCTTGTGCCAAAGGTGAGCAGCTGGAGGAGGATGCAAGGAGAAAACTGGCAAAATGTTCCTTTCACCATGGCAAAAACAAAAGGCAGTTTGCCCCCTTTTCCCCCCCTTTTTTAACACATGATGTATTCTGTCCATTCTCTCCATTCACCAGTTTTTACTGACGAGTGCACCTGGATTTGGCTTTTTAATTTATTGAAATCCCTGCCCCTTGGGAAGCCTTGCACTGCCCTGCTCCAGGGTGCCAAGGTGGTGCCTTTGTGTGGGTTCCCAGCAGGTGCCCTGGGCAGTGTGTTCCATCTTCAGGAGAAGGTGATTGAACTCCTAAAGAGGCCAAAAAAAAAAAAAAAAAAAAAAAGAATAAAATTGAGAAATTAGGAACTTCTGAGCAGGGATGTGGGCAGCAGTGGTGAAACGTGGAATTGTGGCAGCAGCTGTGTGCAGAGTTCACAGATGTTGAAATGTGTGGCTGAGGAGGGCCAATACATCTCCCTGTGCTGTAAAAGGAGGATTTGGAGAGAATCGTTTGAGGTGCAGAACCTTGACAAAGGGTTTGTCCGGGTACTTGCTCCCTGCAAACACAACCTGGCAGCCCTGCATCCTTGGAAGTTGTTTTATTTTTTTCCCCCAAGAACATTTGTAAGTCTCTAAAATCTCCTCGAGATGATGTGCAGTATATTTTTCCATTTGAAGTGTGGTTTTAGGGGATCATCCCTGCTGCCTGTTAACCTCCCCCATAAGGAGGGCTCCTCGGGTGGCCTTGGTGGCACCTCCTGTCACCTTCCTGGGATGAGATGGGACCCCACTCCGAGGCAGTGAAACCCCTCAAACGCCAGGATCAGTGACCTGTGTAATTTATCCGTAGCTTTCTATTGTGAACTGTAAAATAAAGAATAAAAAGAGAGGCACACTGTGGCTCGTCTGGGGCGTGTTTTGTTATTTTTGTGTTAAAACTGAACAGCCTTTTGGCTGTTCACACCCAGAGTTTGTTTGGGGAACGATCCAAACAGAATCCTTCTCTTTGGGGTCTTTATGGGGAAAACCAGAATTTCTTTCCAGAGCTGGACAGCATCCAATTGTGTTGGGGGTGACCTGTGGGGGTCTGGGGTGACCTGTGGGGGTCTGTCCGGGGGCAGCTCTGGGATGCTCCGTTCCTGGGCTGTTCCCAGTACTGGGGGTCACTGCGGTTCCCTGTTCCTGGGGTGTGTCCGGGGTCATTGGGGCTCCCCATTCCCGGTGCCCGGGGTCTGTCCAGGGACTCTGGGGTTCCCCGTTCCCAGAGTCTGTCCGGGAGCTCTGGGATGCTCCATTCCCATTCCCGGTGTCTGTCTGGGGTTACTGGGGTTCCCTGTTCCCGGGCTCAGTTCGGGAGCTCTGGGATGCTCCGTTCCTGTTCCCGGGCTCTGTCTGGGGTCACTGGGGCTCCCTGTTCCCGGTACCCGGGGTCACTGGGGCTCCCCGTTCCCGGTACCCGGGGTCACTGGCTTTCCCCGTTCCCGGTACCCGGGGTCACTGGCTTTACCCGTTCCCGGTACCCGGGGTCACTGGCTTTCCCCGTTCCCGGTACCCGGGGTCACTGGCTTTACCCGTTCCCGGTACCCGGGGTCACTGGCTTTCCCCGTTCCCGGTACCCGGGGTCACTGGCTCTCCCCGTTGCCGGTACCCGGGGTCATTGGCTTTCCCCGTTCCCGGTGCCCGGGGTCACTGGGGCTCCCCGTTCCCGGTACCCGGGGTCACTGGGGCTCCCCGTTCCCGGTACCCGGGGTCACTGGCTTTCCCCGTTCCCGGTACCCGGGGTCACTGGCTTTCCCCGTTCCCGGTGCCCGGGGTCACTGGCTTTACCCGTTCCCGGGCTCTGTCCGGGGGCTCTGGGATGCTCCGCTCCCGTTCCCGGTGTCCCCGCCGGCCGCCAGGGGGCGCTGCCGCGCGGGGCGTGCCGCTGCCGCCGGAACGGGAGCGGGGCCCGCGCGCCTGCCCGCCCGCGGCTCCGTGCGTCTGCCCGCGGCTCCGGTGCCCCGCCGAGATCCCCGCCCGGCCCCGGCCGTTTCCCCCCACGCCATGGAGCGGACCCTGCGGCTGTGCCGGGCCGGGCTCCGGTTCTGCTCCAGCCGCGGGGCCGAGCAAGGAGCGCCCCGAGGCCGCGATCCCCCCGCGTCCCTCCCGCAGAGCCCGGGGGCCGGGCAGGGGTCGCGCACCGGGCGGGAGCTGTGGCGGGCACAGCAGGACCCGCCCCGGGCCGGCAAGGGGAAGGGACCGGAGCGAAAGGCGCCGGCCCTGGAGAGAACCAAAGGCTCGGAGATCCTGTTCGGGGTGGCCCCGTGCTGGCTGGCGCTGGCCCGGGCGCGCAGGGCGCTGTTCCGGCTGTTCCTGAAGGAGCAGCGCGGCGGCCCCGGGCGGCCCCTGAGGGCCGAGCTCGCCCTGCAGGCCGCGGCCCGCGGGGTGCCCGTGCTGCACGTCCCGGGCCGGGCGCTGGACACGCTGTGCCGGGGCCGGCCCCACCAGGGAGTGTGTCTGGAGGCGGCCCCGCTGCCCTTCAGGAGCCTGCGGGACGCTGAGGAGCCGCGGCCGGGCGATGGAGAGAGCGGGGGCCGGCAGCTGCTGTGGCTGGTGCTGGAGCACATCCAGGATCCCATGAACCTGGGGGCACTGCTGCGCTCCGCGTACTTCCTGGGGGTGGACAGAGTGGTGGCGACCCACAGCAACAGGTACGAGCCACAGAAACAGGTAACGAGCCACAGAAATAGGTAACGAGGCACAGAGAGACACACAAACAGAGACAAACAGGTAATGAGACACAGACACACAAACAGGTATGAGACAAACAGGTAACGAGCCACAGAAACAAACAGGTATGAGCCACAGCAACAGGTACAGGCTCCTCCAGCCCCTCCTTTCCTCCCAGACACGTTTCCAGGCTGCATCACTCAGCTGTTGTTTAGGGAGATTTCTGGGGCTGATCTCTGGAGCAGGATTTGGGATGTTGCTGCTCCGCAGGCAGGCTGTGGGATGTGGGATTCCAGGCTCTGCCTGGACTCTCCTTGTTTAACCCATTTTGTGTTACTGTTGTCCTGCCTGTGACCTGTTTCCTGGGTTAATCCCTGAGCCCTCCTGTTCTCCATAGGAAAACACACCCATGTAGTGAGTGGGATCTAAAAATCCACCTGCACTTCTCTCGTGTGACCCTTGTCCATTCTTTTCCCCTTGCAGCTGCCCCTTGACTCCCACAGTGAGCAAAGCCAGCGCTGGAGCCATGGAGGTCTTTGATGTGTACAGCACAGATGATCTGCAGGGCTTTCTGAAGGTACACTGAGCCACTTGAGGGTTTTTTTTTTTTCCTTTTTTCAAGAAAACTCGAACACTGCAGGTATGACATGGAGGGGAGGCACAAGGGGAGCCTTGAGTTATTTGGGACACCCCCAGCCCCATTCCATCGGGTAGGGGGAGAGGGTGGCTGTTTTTTCTGGGAGCTGGAGGTACCAGGATAATCCTGCAGCTCTGGGGAGGCCGGGCTTTGTGTCCCTTCTCCTCGGGACATGTGGCAGAGCAGCATCCCGGGGCCCAGGCACACGATGGCAGCATTGGGCAGCCTTTGGAGCAGGGAATGGAGGAGGAACCAGGGATGGGGGGAGCTGCTGGGAATCTTTTTTTCCCTGTGCAGTGAGGTGTGAGAGGGAGCTCTTTGCAGGCAAAAATTTAAGGCGTGCCAAAAAAAAAAAACCCTAGACAGCTTAACTGAAAATGTAAAAAATAGAGTGCTTGCATTCTAAGCTTGAGTATTTGGCAATTCTGGATTTCTTTCCTTTTCTAGGCTAAGAGGGCAGAAGGCTGGGACGTGGTGGGAACAGCCAGCAGGCCTGAGGATGTGGAAGGTGTTCCTGTCATCAGCTGCTCGGAATTCCGGTGGGACAAACCCCTTATTGTAGTGATAGGTACTGCCATTTGCAGAGCTGGCTGGGGGATGCTTCACTCCAGGGCTTCTTCCAGGTCTGGAAAAGAAAATCTGAGAGGGAATGATGGAATTGTGTGGCTGTGGATGAAGCAGGGACTGGGAGGAACAGGGGGAGCTGAGGGGGCTCCCAGCAGGAACAGTTTGTGGGTGCAGAGTTCAGCAGCTGTGGAGGGTCTGGGGGCAGTTTTGGTGCCAGGGCAGTCAGAGGGTGGGGTTTGCTTTGTGTTCTGTGTTTTGATCTGTGCTGGAGCCCCAGGTGTGGATTTTCTGTGGTGGTGAGCCCCAAGCTGAGGGAGAGCCCTGGAGGTGTTTGCTCTTCCTGCACAGAGCTGCTCAGGGAGGGCTGTGCCACATTTCCCCTTAAAAACCAGGAATGTCTGGTCTGGGAAGAACCACCAGGGGCTGTTGCTGGGCATGGTCTGGCTACAAAGCTGGGCTTTGCAGTCACCCCTGGGAGCAGTCAGGGCACACCTGGGAGAGGGCAGGAGGTGCTGGCTGTGGAGCAGGAGCAGAGGAATCTCCTCCCTTTTGAAGCAGTGCCTGCCACTTCCCTGAACACTGCACTGGGCAATTCCTGCAGGGAATTCTGCCCTCTCTCTCACCTCTTGTAGGCACAGTTTGGACTTGTGCAGCCTCCCAGAAGGTGAAGGGAAGGGGAGTAGCAGCTCTGGCAGCTGGAGAAAGAAATTCCCCCAGGAATGCAGCTCCAGGCACCTGTGTGTGGCTGTGCCACGTCCCCCACTCCCTGTCACCTGGCACAGGAGCTGGCTGGAGCTTTCACACTTGGAAGTAGAGCCCTGCTGGCCACGAGCCAGGGAGGGGCTGTCATCCTGCCCCGTGCTGGGGCTGGCTTGGCTCGGAGGATATTCCTTTAATTAAAATGTTTATTGAACTCCTGCAAACACTGACAAGACAACGCTGCAAATCTGGCATCTCTGCAAGATGTGTGGAGCTGTATTCCAGGGGGAGCAGGGAGGCTGGCAGCTCTGCTGATTGCCCACAAAGAAATGCATCCCACAAACGGCGACAGCAGCCGGGGAGAGGCAGGGGCTGGGAGCGGCAGCAGTGTCGTTACCTTGAGTTATGAGAGATTTCTCCAGGAAAAAGTCCAAATATCCTTTTGTCAGGGGAGATTGGAGGCTGATTGGTAGATGCATGAGGAGAGCTCCCGGACCTTGCAGCAGTAATGATTTCAACTCTCTGCTGAGCACTAACTCTTGGCTGAAAAGAAAATTGAACATTACGGGGCTGATGCTGGGCTTGTTGGGAGGAACGTCCTGGATGTGAATATGGAGCATTCCTGCAGCTGCAGGGAGCAGCAGAGATAATTCAGCCTGGGATTGAGCTCCCTGGCACCACACAGATTGTCTTGTAAGTTAAGCATTTGCAGGCTGCAGTTCCCTCTCCTGGCATCCTCGCTGGCTTGGCAGAGAGTGATTTGGACAGTCCAGCTTAATGTTGTCTGCACTGGAGTCATTGCTGGAGGCGACAGACAGCTCAGACTGGGAGCCTGGTGCACACAGGAACAGATTGGGAGCACTTAGATGGCTGAGTAAGAAGAGTTTCTGGGTAATTTGTTCTTCTTAGACCTTCAGTCTTTAGCTCGGGGTTTAAGGCTCCTCACAGAGCTGGTGGTTTTATGGAGGTGCTCATTTTGCATATTTTTCTGCTGCTGGATCTGAATTTCCTGCACTGGGAACTGCAGTTATGAGTGGTGTTAATTGTAAATGGGGCAGGAAGTGTGTTTTGTCATTTCTCCAAGCTCTGGTCTTTGAGCTCTGTCAGTGAGGGACGAAGCTGAGAGGTGGAAGTTAAAGATCTGAAGTGGGAAGTGTTTTGTTCACCAGTCTAAACGAGGATTTAATCTGATTCAGTCAATACTCCCTCCCTTGTGTCACACTGTGCAAATCTTTTTGCCCTGAATTTATCTCTCCTAATTATTTTAAGCAGCCAGGGCCATAAAAAGCTTTGTAAAAGCTGGAGGCAAAATTGGTGCCTTTATTGGGAATTGTAAGACCCTTATCAGGAGCAGGAGAGGATTTCTCCAGGAGCCATTGCTGCTGTCCCAGCTGGAGAGTCCTGTGGGAGTGTGGCTTGGGAGGCTCAGGAGGCAAATACCACAGTAAGGTGTAAAACCTTTCCAGGGTTTCCTGAGCATCCCTGGAGCAGTGGTGAGGAGAGAGGCAGGGCCAGGGGAGGCCTGGCTTTGATTGCTGGTGTCACCCTGTGGCCTTGGATGAGTCCCCCAGGCCCTGTGTGCACTGCTGGCTTACAGCAGCAGGGAGAGATTGGTCAGGATGGGCTTAGGGGCTTCTGAGGGCTCACTGACCCCAGCCAGAGGCTTTGGCCATGACTGATTGCATCTGGGAAGGTGATGCAGGATGCATTACCCAAAGCATCCTCTTCTTACCCAAAGTGCAGCCCAGTAAAACATGAGGGGAAAAAACCCACCTGGGAATGATGGCATTTCCCATCCCTGTGTGCTCAGAGGGATCAGGGTGCCCTGGCAGTGCCATCCCACACTGCTGTGGGGCTCAGCCAGGCCAGGGCAGGGGTTGTTGGAGGGGTGCCACATGCTGGGCCTGTTTGCCAGAGGTGTTTGGGATGAGCTGGCCATCCTTGCAGCCCTGGAGCTGCCTGTGCTGCTCTAAATAACAAGAATAAAGAATTCTTTGGGGAGCCAGGCGGGCTGGGAGGTCCAGGGCCCTCTGCATTTTCACCTGTCTGCACACAGCATTGTTTAAAGCCTCTCCCTTTCCATTTCCCTTTGTGACAGTGTGAGTCAAACAACTACTAATGACCTGGGATAGATTTCAACTCTGTTTCACCAGTGTATCAGCCCAAACATATCAGGGCTGCTGCCTGGTTTAACAACTAATCAATTGAAGCCTCTGGTTAAACTGTCTGCATGCACAAGTTGCACCCAGCCCGTGGGGTGTGTGTGTGTGTGTGCTGGGAAGGCTGGAGCTGTCACTGGCTGTAGGGATGTGGGATTTGCTGGAGCAGAGCTGGCCTCTGGCCCCTTGGCTGCCTTGTCCCTGTGCCAGCAGCCTGTGCCCACGGGGAGCTCTCTGCTGGCACAGTGGCTGCTCCTCGTGGGGTCTCTGTGCAGCTGTGTTGCATGGATAGTCCTCAAAACCTCTTCAGGTGCTGGGGAGCAGATCCAGGGAGGGCAGGGAGGGCAGGGAGGAAGGTGCCAGGCCCCCCTCTGGGGCTCAGTTCTGTGTGGGAGCTGGTGAGGTGGCTGAGCTTGGGGAGAGAGTGTCACAGGGACAGAGCACCAGCAAGACCTGCTCTGAGGAGGGAAGGGAGGTGCAGTGCTGGGAGCTGAGCTGAGCTGAGCAGTGTGTCTGTCCTGCAGGCAGTGAAGGGGAGGGCCTCTCCCTGGAGAGCCAGCTGCAGTGCCAGCAGATGCTGGCCATCCCCCCCGGCAGGGCGCTGCACCCCGGCCTCGACTCCCTCAACGTCTCCGTGGCTGCAGGTGAGAGCAGCTCTGGGCACCAGCCCCAGCTTCTGCATTCAACAATCAAAGGCCCACTGAACGGTTTTCTTGTGTTTTGAAAAAATGTATTTGTTTTTGCTTTCCTGCAGGTATCCTCCTGCACTCCATCTGCAGCCAGAAACGCAGGCAGGGAGATTGAAATCCTCTTCATGTGCTGGAGGAGGCTGCTCAGTGTGGATATGGAAATGCTCTTCCCAGGGTCTCCACCATCACTGTGACTTGCAGGGAGAGCCCCAGAGACCTGAGCTGCACTTTGGCTGCTGCAGAAGCCACCAGATCCCTGACTTGACACCAAAGGCAGAGCCCTGCTGTTGTAGGTAACACCTGGAGGAGCAGCTGTGGGAAGGCAGGCAGGCCTGGGAGCAGCCAGGAGAACACCCAGGGATGGCTGCCAGCCCTTGTGCACTGGGGACTTTGTGCATCACTTGAACTGTGGGTGAAAGTGCCCTGTGCCCTCCCCCTGGGCAGCAGCTGCTGAGTACCAGCTGTGCCTGGGAACCACTGGAGCTGGTTTTTCTTTTTTTCTTCTTTTTTTTTTATTTGGTTGTAAACCAGGTGTGCAGCCCTGCCAAGGGCTGGCAAATGTCTGGACTGGGGGGAAAATGGAGCCTGTGGAAATAAAGCTTTTGTAAAGATTGGTTGTAGACTCAAATTAATCCATTTTGTGTCATATAAATCCAGAGTGCAATTAGTCCTTCAGGTGGGAAGAGGGATCTAGAGCTCGTTTCCTTTCCAAGATGGGCTGATCCTACTGAAGGCTGAGGTGCCCCAGGACCACTGTCCTGCTGGTGGCACTGGGGTGGCTTCATTTGCAGCTATCCTGCTTGAAAAACCAGGCTGGCTAAATTATTGAGAGCCAAAAGAATGTTATCACTTAGCACCTTAATTATTTTATTTAGCTACCGTGGCCCTTTGCATAGGATTCCTCATTAACACTTAATTTACAGTGCCCTTTAGGGATATTTTCAAACAATTCCGTTCAGCCTGCCCCCTCCCCACTTCCAAATGAATAAGTAAATCACTCTCAGTGACTAATTAGGACTTTCCTTTGAGCCAAATGAAGTCTGTGAGCCCTGGTCTGTGGGTGTGGGGCTGTTCCCTGTGTGTCCCTGGTGGCACTGGGGACACTCCAGGTGCCTGGGACATGGGACAGGGCATGGAGCTCCTGAAAGGTGTCCAGGGCTCCCTTCTGTGGCTGTGATGGAGAGGAGGGTGCCTGGGTGGGGACACGTCCCCTGAGCTGTGTCCTGGAAAAGGACAAATCCCAAATCCCTCTGGAGTGACACCATCATACAAACAGGGCTGTGTGACCCAACTCCATAGGGAGCTGGAGAACCTTGAGCTGCAGCCTCGTGCACTGAGAGCTGGTGCCTTTTGGGAGCTGAATTTGCCCTTTTTTTCTGGTTTAAAGCTGAGAGGAAAAGGCTGCAGGCCCAGAGGGCTCTGGCAGCCCTGTGGAGCTGCTCAGCAGCCCGGGGTGCCCCAGCAGAGGGTGCCCGTGGCTCAGGTTTGCTCATTTTCCAGAGGAAAGATTCCAGGATTCAGCATTGGCTCACTGAATCCTTCCCCTGGAGCAGCAGGGATCGGGGTAAAGCCATTTCTTCATCCTTCACCCACAGCTGAGTACATTTATCTCCCATCTCATAGGATCTGCTGCTTCTCCCTTTTTGTTTCCATTTTTTAGAGTTTGTCCCAGCCGTGGGGAGGCCCTTCCTGGCTTGGTGTGCCTGGCAAAGCCGGGCTCTGGCAGGCTGTGCTTGCCCATCTGCTCAGCCCCTCGAAGGAGGAGGCAGCTGAGGAGCCCTGCAGCAGCTCCTTCACTTCTGGAAGGCTCCCAAAAAGCTTTGGAGCCTCTGTGTCCACTGGAGGGGAGGAGAAGCTCCTGCTTGGCCACCAGTCCCGCAGCCATCTCCACTCTCCTGTGAGTTCCCCACTCCTGTATCCTTGGAGCACCTTGCTTTGGCCCTGGAGCACCAGACAAGGCTTTTTGGGAGGTGCTTGAGCTTGAATTTTAGGATTTGAGTCCATAACTTGGACTCTGCTGCTTGTGAGGGCACTGAATCCCACCCTGGATGGCTCTGCTGTTCCCTGGGATCCCATTCCCCTCTCTGCTGTTCCCTGGGATCCCATGTCCCTCTCTGGTAAGTTTTAGCCCTGTATTTTCCCACTGGGACCCACCTGCAGTGACTTTTGGTGGAGCTGATGTTTTGTCCTCCTGCCCCAGCCCCATCCTGAGGCTCTGAGGAGCGTGGGGACCTCTGCACTCTCCCACCTTTGGTGCTGGAGCTTTGTGCTCTGCCATTTGCCCCTGATCTAATAAATGCAATCCATTAATTGGATCATTGCCTGCTTCTCCAGTTAATTTCCTGGATATTTTTAAATGTTAAAATGTAGTTTTTATAGTCTTTCATTATTTTTAGCCCTAAGCTTGGCTATAATCGTCCCTGTAATGTAACTGTAAAAAACTCCCAGCTTTATATCATGAAGGGGGACATTAATTGTCATTTTTTGTGTACATCAGCAAGATCAAAACACGTTTCCTGATTACTTCTGTTTGTACATAGAGTCTCTTTGATATTTAGATATGAATAAAGTGTGTGTGTGTAATTTGAAAGTCAATTCTTCCCTCCCTGCTGCTTGTCATGGATTCCTTTCAGAGGCTTATTTACCAAATTGATTTTAAAATTTACTAATTGCCCTTCCAGGATGATTTCTCAATAATCAAAGTGTCTCTAAGCACAGTGGCAAAATATTTGTCCTCCTTGATTCACAAGATGAGTTCAGCACCAGCACTGCCTTCAGCCAGGGGAAAACTCCAACCTCCCATCTCCCAAAATCCACCCTGGGGAGCTCTGGCTGGGAGAGCAGCTCAGCCCCTGCCCCACATTTCCCTTTTGTGCCCAGGGTATCCCCAGCACTGGAGAAATCCCATCCCACCCAGTCCAGCTGGAGAAATCCCATCCCACCCAGTCCAGCTGGAGAAATCCCATCCCACCCAATTCACTGCTGGGTCCCAGTGATGTTTTGGAGGCTGGAATGACTCTGGGACAGGGGACACCTTTCCCTCTGCAGAGGCCAGGCTGGTGGCAGGGGAAAGGAGCAGCCTGGGGGGCTGCTGGGGCTGGGAATGCTGCAGGAGATGGGGCTGGGATTGGGAATGCTGCAGGAGATGGGGCTGGGAATGCTGCTGAAGATGGGAATGCTGCTGGAGATGGGATTGATGCTGAAGATGGGAATGCTGCTGGAGCTGGGATTGATGCTGAAGATGGGAATGCTGCTGGAGCTGGGAATGCTGCAGGAGCTGGGATTGATGCTGAAGATGGGAATGCTGCAGGAGCTGGGAATGCTGCAGGAGCTGGGATTGATGCTGAAGATGGGAATGCTGCAGGAGCTGGGAATGCTGCAGGAGCTGGGATTGATGCTGAAGATGGGAATGCTGCAGGAGCTGGGATTGATGCTGAAGATGGGAATGCTGCAGGAGCTGGGATTGATGCTGAAGATGGGAATGCTGCAGGAGCTGGGATTGATGCTGAAGATGGGAATGCTGCAGGAGCTGGGATTGATACTGAAGATGGGAATGCTGCAGGAGCTGGGATTGATGCTGAAGATGGGAATGCTGCTGGAGCTGGGATTGATACTGAAGATGGGAATGCTGCTGGAGCTGGGATTGCTGCCCACAGGGCACCTCCGGCAGGCACAGCCCCGCTCCCGGTTTGTAAATGTAATCAACCTCGAGGTCTTGTTACTTCCACAGGTGCAATTAACATCACCATCTGCTAATCCGTGATTAACGATGTTTACAAACACGCTACAACACGGGGAAATGGGCTGGCACTCTTTGGGGGTTTTCTTCCCTTTATTTTTTCCCCTCCCTGCTCCGGCACAGGAGCTGTGCACGGGAGGGATTGCCCCGTGGAAGGCTCCCCCCACCCCTCCCTTAATTCACAGATATTTTACATTTTCCTCATTTAAAAGTGCTGTTAAAGCTCCAAACCAGCTGCAGGAATGACGGGTTCAACTCAGAAGGTCAGTGCTGCTAAATGGGATTTAATTGCACGGGGGTTGAGGTACAGACTGAGGAATCTGAATAACAAAACTTTGTGGGGAGCAACATATGGTGCAGTTTTAAAGTAAATTCTTATCGATCATCCCACAGGTGATGTGTTAATGGGATGGCAGCCTTTGCTTTGGGTTTGATATCGACGTGGAGTTTTAATAATGTCACCCAGGAATACTGTGGAGGGGTTTATAGTTTAAAATAATAATAAAGAAAAGAAAGAGTGTTTTCTATTAACTGCCTTCTTCTTTTCTAGGAGAGAGGAATACACTCCAAGGCTGCCGTGTGTCCTCCAGATGTAGGTTACATGTAATTGCTCAGTAATTGGTAGAACCATGTAAAAGCCATGGTATTTGCCAGTAAACCCTCCTAAGTTACCATGAAATTGGAGTGTGATATTTATTCTCTACTAAACTGCCTGCCCAGCTGCTGGGTGGGATCTGCTGGTCAGTGCAGAGGAGTTCCTGCAGGATCCTTGAACCTCCTTGGGCCTCAGCCTCAGGGTTATCCCCCCTAAATAATCCTGGAATGGTTTGGGTTGGGAAGGGACCTCAGAGATCTCCTCATTCCACCTCCCACTGTGCCAGGCTGCTCCAGCCTGGCCTTGGGCACTGCCAGGGATCCAGGGGCAGCCCCAGCTGCTCTGGGCACCTGTGCCAGGCTCACCACCCTCCCAGGGGAGGATTTCTTCCCAATATCCCATCTAAATGGCAGCTATTAATAATCTATAATATATATAGATTAGAAATAATAATCTTACAACCCTCTAATTATTAGAGCTGTGCCAAGGCCCAACTCAACATGATGGAAGCTTCAAGTTCTCATGTTTTCAGTGGGCAGGGAGCAGTAATTGCACTGATGATGATTTTTGGAGCCTTTGGAGATTGAATATTTCTCAGTACACTGGGGGTGCCTCTGTGGGTCACCTGTATTTTACCTTCTTGTTAAGCAGCACATCCAGAACTGTTCCCAGCTGGGCAATTTCCATGATTTAACCTCGGCTCTGATCTGGAGAGCTCCAGGAGCCTCCTCAGGAATGTTTCCTGCCAGGTCAGCGGTGGCTCCTCAGCCCTTTGAGCAGAGCAGCAGTGGTGCCTCTCCCACAATCAGGAGTTTTACACTTTAAAACTGTAACAAAGTGCTGGGAGCTGATGGGAACTTAAACCTGGCCTGGGTTGGGAGCTGGGCAGGGCTGTGCCCATCCCCTGGGGGCCTCCCCAGCCAGGGCACACTTGTGGCAAGCTTTGGGACTCCTGGCAGGAGTCCCAGAAGGGACAGTCACCCTCTTCCCTCAGGATCATTCCTGGCAGCCCAGCTCCAGCCCAGGGCAGCATTTTGGGGTGAACTGGGCATTTTCCATGCCTGCTCCAAGCTCTGGCACAGCCTCATCCCTGCCTGCTGAGGATGGAGCAGGGTGGTGCCACAAACCCACCTCGGGGTGGGCACCTGAGAGCCCAGGGAGGCCAGGAAGGGGGAACAGGTAAAGAAAAGGGGGATGCAGGGGGGGCTGAATCCCCTGGCAGGATAAGGAGGTGTTGGTGCTGCCTCCCAGCTCTGCCAGCCCTCATTAGCACCTCCCAGCCAGGCACAGCTCATCCCAGCCTTCTGCTGGAGATTGCATCCCTGCCTAATATGCATTTTGATATAAACAAGGGTGCTAAATGGCCTTTCCCTTCCCTCTGTAATGCCTTTTTTAATGGAAGGTCCTGAATTAAGAACATATATATATGACTCGAAGAATTTTCTAAGTGATATTGAAAACCTATTGTAGAGCAGGATTTCTCCTTGCAAAATTATTTTAATGAGGTTCCAGTTTATTTTCTGGCTATATTTTACTTATTTAATCCTCCAGAGGGGCTTTTCAGAGGCAGCATCTCATTTTCAATGCAACTATTCTTAACATTAGGGAAAACTACCTTTCTGAAATGCATGAAGGGGAAAAAAAACCCCAACCAGAGGAAGATGTACGAGATAAGAATAAACTTGAAAAGCTTTGAGGTGGTTTATGGCTTCTCTGGAAAGAATAACAGTTCATGTATTTTTGTTATGGTGTGGTTTAATGATGCTTGCAGAAAAAAGATAAGGTAGGAATGGAAATATAAAATTAAACCAGCAAAGTGAATGTGATTATTTTAGTTACCAGTATTACCTGGGGAAAACGCTCAGGGGGGTTTTATCTAGACTAAATATTTGCTTTTCTAAGAGGAAAGGGCTCTCTGCATCTCCTGGCACGAGGCTGGGAAGGGGAATCCTCCTGTGGTCCAGAGGGAGGATGAGGATGGAGGGAGCCCTGGCTGTGCCACTGCTGCTCTCCTGGGAGTGGGATTGGCACGGGGCTGTGCCAGGGGTGATGTGACCCCAACAGGGAGTCCCCAGCCCCACCCTGTGCCTTGTGGCACCGTGTGTGCCCTGAGCAGGGTGGGGAGGGGGGTGTGTGCACCCAGCATGGGCCTGAGCTGGGCGTCCTGGATCCTTCACTGGGGTCTGGGAATGGCTGATTCCCTGGGAGGCATCCTCCTCCCCCCCATCCTCCCCCCCATCCTCCCCCCCATCCTCCCCCCCATCCTCCCCACCATCCCCCACCACCATCCGCCTCCCCCCCAGCACTCCCCACCACCCGCCCATCCTCCCCCACCATCCTCCCCCCCATCCTCCCCCCCATCCTCCCCACCATCCTCCCCCACCATCCTCCCCCCCATCCTCCCCACCATCCTCCCCCCCATCCTCCCCCCCATCCTCCCCCCCATCCTCCCCACCATCCTCCCCCCATCCTCCCCCCCATCCTCCCACCATCCTCCCCCCCATCCTCCCCATCTCCCCATCCCACCCCAGGCTGTGGGGGCACACCCAGAACCCCTCCAACCCCTCCACACCCCACCCCAGCCAAGGCTCTCCCACCCCCCCAGTCCAGGAGTTTCTGAGTTCCCTGAGCAGCTCCAAGGTTGCCAGGCTGGGGTGGTGCAGTTTGAGGAGGGGTCAGCAGGATCAGCCCAATCTGAGCCCCCTCTGGCACACCAGGCTCCCAAACCTCCCCCTGCAGCCCCAAACCTGATCTGAACCTGATGTGTGGCCTTCAGCCTCCCTGGGCAGTTAATTTTTCAATTTCTTCCAAGGATCCAGAAGAGCAAAAAGTTTGTTTATAATTAAAATACTTGGAGATTCGTACTTTAATTCAAATAGCTGAAAAGAAGCAGTTTCTATGTAGGTTTCTTCACTATCAGAATCTAAACCAGGTTATTATGTAAATTTTCTCGATCCTAAATTCATTACAATATTCAATTTCAGGGAATGCTCTTGACCATCTGCTGCTGCTCCAAGAAATGAGTCTTGGAGATTGTTTGCTACCAGAAATGTTGTAGGTATTTGTGGTAGATGGGAGGCTGAGGGCAATGCTCTATTTCTGAGCCTGGCTATTTAACCTGGAGTGCTGAGGCCACAGCTGGGCTGGGAAGGGCACCAACAACAGCAGCAGCAGCTTCTGGCCCTGTCCTGGTGTCACCCCTCCCCAGCCGTCCTCAGCAGAGGCTTCCAGTCCTTCTCTGGCTCCTGGGGAGGCAGTCTGGATCAATTCCAGGAGAGGACACAGTCCCAAGCTGGGGAAGGGATGGGTTGGATGTTAGGAAACATTTTTCACCAAAAGAATAATGAAGGTTTGAGCACAAGGCTCGTGTGTCCCCCCAGCAGCACAGGAAGGGAATGTGGCTGTGGGTGGACAGCACAGGGACTTTCAGAGTGCTTGGATGAATGTTGGAACACAGAGGGGGGTGGAGAGGGGTTTTCTTCCTGTTCTTCATGCATGGACAAGCTGGAACTGGAGTTTGCTTATCTGGAGCTGTCCCAGGCTCCAGCATTCCCACCCCAGCCCCAGTAATCTCCTGATTCCCCTCCTTCAGGGCAATTTTAACTCCTGTCCTCTGCTGCTGAGTAGATCCTTAGGCTGGTACTGACGTGGACAGAGGAAATGAGCAGCCCTGTCCTGCCCCTTCCCCGGCTGGGAACCACTGCAGGATTCCAGGAAAGCACTAAAAAGGTACAAATTTACATTCAAACCATGCTCCTGCTGCCGAGGGGCTCTGTTTGATGGGGTGCAGGCACTGGGTGGGCACCTTGTGCCCTCTCCCTTCCCTCTCCCCCTCTCTGAAGCCCAGCAGCTCCTGTTTGCCCCCAGGGTTTGGCTCTGGGGACAGGTCCCACATCCCTCGGAGCGCCCAGGCTGGCATCCCTGCAGGCAGCAGGGCTCCCCTGGAATGTCCCAGCCAGGGGCTGAGCAGGATGGGCTGTCACTCTGGGGGGGGACACACGGGGACAGGGCCACGCTGGCCTTGGTGTGGCCGTGCCAGGCAGATGTGAACAAAGCCGAGTTCGATTTCCGAGAGCGCCCGGGGAGCGTGGCTAACTAATTATAGCAAACAGAGGATGGGCTCCCCTCCTCTGGCAGGTTTTGATAAACATTGTCTCCTCTCAACAGCTGAGTATTTAATTAGTGTTGATTGTTGTTCTCGTGTTCAATAAGCACTCATCAGGAGGGGGTGTCCGCTGGGGCAGCGTGGCCTGGAGCACAGCGGAGCCCAGGGTGTTCATAATTAAGGATGCAATTTATTTGAGCAAGTCATGTGTACAGCACCCTGTGTTTTAGGTTAATTTTCAAGGTTAAAGGGGAAAAAAAAAGAGCCCAAACAACTTTGGAAGGGAGAGACGGTTGGAAACTCAACAGTGGAAACTGCAGGGAGAGAGGAACATAGAAATAAATCAGTTTATAAAGGAATCTGTTTTAAATCTGAGGCACCCAAAGCTCTGTGTGTGCCCGTGCATGCAGGGCTTGTCTGGGTCCCCCATGGAAGGAGGAGAAGCTCTGGGGACAGTGCCTGCCCTGCCAGGGTGGGTTGTGCCTGGGCAGGGGCAGCAGGTAGGGCACTGCAGAAGCAAATTCCTGGCTGGTTGCCCTGCCTGTGTTTCCACGTGTCTGCCCTGCCTGCAGGGATGGAGCTGTCACACCGTGGTGGCCACGGGCTGGGGCTCCAGCACCTGTTCTGTGCTAGTCCCTGTGCTCACAGGGGGACCCCACACCACCCCAGCACACAGAGCAGGCAGAGAAATCAAACCTAATTACATGCCATTGATTCCCCTCCAAATTTGCTTCTAATACACTTTTTGACTACTCCTTGATTTTCTCTTTTTTTTTTTTTTTAATTTTTTCCTCCACTTTTCCTTTCTCTTCACCTCCCACAGCATCAGCTCCTCCCAGGAGTGAGTGCTGCATTCCTGGGCTGGACCCCCTGGAGCAGAGGGGAGCAGAGGGGAGCAGAGGGGCTGTCCTGGCTCTTTAGGGGGGCTGGGGATGATCTGTGTGCTGAGCCTGCTCCTGAGGGACAGGTAGGACTGTGCAGCTCCTGCACTGCTTTTCCCCTTCCCCTCCTCGGGTGTTTTCAGTGCCAGCCCTGCTGTGGGCAGAGCTGTTGGCCACACCAGCTGGCTGGGTGCTCAGGAGGGTGGGCAGGGGGGCTGGGCTGGGCACTGGGGGCTGGCACTGGCCAGCAGGAGCACAGGGGGGCTGTGCAGCTGCCCCAGGGGTGGCTCAGAATGAGTCTGCTCCTGGCTGGGCTGGGGGCTCAGGGGGCACAGCAGGGCCTGGCTGGGGCTGGGCAGCATCAGGTGTGTCAGGAGAGGAGCTCCAGGCCCCCTGGTGACAGCAGGGAATGGCTCAGGATCGACCATTCCCCAGGGTTTGCTGCCCCTGAGCTTCCCTGGCACCCAGGGTGGCAGGGGCTGAGGTGGCTGGGTGTGCCCAGCCCTGGGGACAGCTCTGCTGGGTGGCACAGGGTCCTGTGTGAGCTGTGGGCAGCAGCTGAAGGGTTAAAGGCGCTGGATGCAGAGGCACAGGTCACTCCCTGCAGCTCTCTCTTGTCCATCCATATATTGAATATATTGAATATCTGCTCATCTGGATCAGGGGCACTGGGGAGGGACATGGGGACAGCCACAGCTGCCTGGGCCTGGGGACAGCCACAGCTGCCTGGGGACAGCCACAGCTCCCTGGACCTGGGGACAGCCACAACTCCCTGTGCTGGCCCTGCTCAGGGAGGGACCTGGGGACAGCCACAGCTGCCTGGGGACAGTCACAGCTGCCTGGGCTGGCCCTGCTCAGGGAGGGACATGGGGACAGTCACAGCTGCCTGTGCTGGCCCTGCTCAGGGAGGGACCTGGGGACAGCCACAGCTGCCTGGGGACAGTCACAGCTGCCTGGGGACAGTCACAGCTGCCTGGGCTGGCCCTGCTGAGGCAGGGGAGGGCTCAGGGGCTGCCTGGGCAGGGCTGTCCCTGGGCTGGGGGACATGGGACAGTCTCCTCACCCTCGTCCTTCCCCAGGCTCCCTCTGACCCAGTGCCTGCTCAGCACGCTCCCAAACATTACCAGCTGTGACAAGCAGCAAAGGAAACCCCAGAGAGAGAAAATCCCAAAGATTGCTCCATCCCTTCCCTCTGAGGGGGACCTCGAGGCCATGTCCTGGGCATGGCCACCAGTGTCACCAGTGCCAGGGGGGCATCCCACACCCACAGCCCCTGGGAGCACCCACCCAAGAGAGGCCAGATTTATGGCAGAGGAGATGTATTTGGGCTCATGGCAGTTCAGTTGTGTTAATTATGAAAATCTAAAGATAATCTATATTTAATGTCAAATTTTTCTCAAATTTGCTAAAGAAGGAGGAGAATATATGCACATGATGACATTTAAATGAAGAACAAGGTGCAATTAAACTCCAAAACGTACAGTAGACTAATTGGGGAGAGGATGACAAATATAGTTATCATCAGCAACTAATTAGGGCCCTGCTTTAGCTTTCCCTGCTTGATTAATCTTGACTAGGTGTTAATAAGTTCCGTGGGCCTGGCCAGCAGTTGGGGACAGGCTGTTTGTGGCTGCAGCCTGGCCAGGAGGGGTGTTGGACCATGAGGGGTCGGTTAAAGGGGTTGGGTTTATTTCTGGAGGAGGATCAGAGCACATTTGGGCTGTGGCATTGTCCCCAGGGAGCCTGGGAGGGCAAAGTGAGGAAGAGGAGGAGGATGAGGAGGAGGAGGAGCATCCATGGCCAGCCCCGGTGTCTCCCAGATTTCCACTCCTATCTTTCTGCCCTGGAAGGTGGGAATGGCAGTGAAATGTTCACGCTGTACTCCCCATGCAAGGCTGCCTGTGCACAGGGATGTGGCTCGGGAGGCAGATAAATCCCGGCAGAGCTCAGCCCATCCTCCCTGCCAGCCACAATGACACCCCAGCTCTCCCAGCACAGCCTGGCACCAAGGGGGCTGCAGCCCAGACCCCCCTGCTTCCCACCGGCGCTGGAGTTTGGTTTGGTGACCTCAGAGAGGTTTTGACATTTGCTGCTGGCTCTGGAGTTTCGGTGCCGTGAGGATGCTGAGGGCACGGAGCAGGGCAGGAATCTCCATCCCTGGCTGCTTTCCTGGCAGGTTTGCAGCTCTCCTGGAGAGGTGAAGCCCGGGGGAAGGTGATGGGGGAAAATCTCCCCAGCCTGGCCCTGTGGGGCTGGGGATTTACAGCCACCCCACAGATGTCCTAAACCCACCATGAGCCAATCCCAAACGCTGCTCCTGCTCCTGGAGCTCCGTTCCCACCCGGAGGGAGCAGTGCCATGGCGGGGGACAGTGCCAGCACCCTGCACAGGTGTCCCCAAAGCCCCAGGAGGGTCGGGGGGCTCTCCCGCAGGGATGCAGCCCCTGGGGGAGCCCGGGCAGTGTTTTTGCCCAGGAGCAATCCCGGCGGAGGTGGCAGAGCAAAGCCATTACCGAGGAGGATGAACTTGGCTCAGTCGCCATGGAAACGCTGGCCGGGCCCGGCATCGCCGCCGTGAGCGCGGGGCCCGTTGACCTCACTTAGAATTATTACCTTTAGCCAAATAAAATAATTTGTGTTAATAAAGAGACCATTTTCTCTCGGCTTCCAAGCGAGCCTTCCCCAGAAGGCAGAGTGACTCCTTAATTACACTTTTACTGCAAGGTGATTAATGTTCAATATGTGATACTCCGTTTAAATAAGTCGCTTATTAACACCTTTAATATATTTAATTTTTTTTTTTCCCTTTTCCCCCCTCCTTCCCCCTGGCCCTGGAGGGGCTGAGCAGCGCTAGATGGAGCTCTGATCTTGGGCATGGGGGGTGAATCCGAGGAAGGGGCTGCTCCTGGAAGGACAAAATGATGGGAGAAGCAGGAGGGGAAACCCTGAGTGCCAAGGGCAGGGGGTGGCAGGGTTGGAGTGGGGAGCAGGGGAGGAAAGTCGCTTTGCTTTGGGGGTTTGTGGCTCTGGGGGCCGGGCAGGGAGTGTCCATCCTTGGGCAGGGGTGGCAGCAGCTCTGGGATGCTGGGCTGGGGCAGCCCCAGGAGTTTGGAGAGTCCAAAATGGCCCAGCTGTGCCCATCTCTGCAGGCAGGGATAGGGCACGGGGAGCAGGGCAGTCCTGGCACATCCCTGGCACATCACATCCCTCCTGTGAGGGGCACGGGGAGCAGGGCGTCCTGGCACATCCCTGGCACATCCCTCCTGTGAGGGGCACGGGGAGCAGGGCAGTCCTGGCACATCCCTGGCACATCACATCCCTCCTGTGAGGGGCACGGGGAGCAGGGCAGTCCTGGCACATCCCTGGCACATCCCTCCTGTGAGGGGCACGGGGAGCAGGGCTGTCCTGGCACATCCCTGGCACATCCCTCCTGTGAGGGGCACGGGGAGCAGGGCTGTCCTGGCACATCCCTGGCACATCCCTCCTGTGAGGGGCACGGGGAGCAGGGCTGTCCTGGACATCCCTGCACATCCCTCTGTGAGGGGCACAGGGAGCAGGGCAGTCCTGGCACATCCCTGGCACATCACATCCCTCCTGTGAGGGGCACGGGGAGCAGGGCAGTCCTGGCACATCCCTGGCACATCACATCCCTCCTGTGAGGGGCACAGGGAGCAGGGCAGTCCTGGCACATCCCTGGCACATCGCATCCCTCCTGTGAGGGGCACGGGGAGCAGGGCTGTCCTGGCACATCCCTGGCACATCCCTCCTGTGAGGGGCACAGGGAGCAGGGCAGTCCTGGCACATCCCTGGCACATCACATCCCTCTGTGAGGGGCACGGGGAGCAGGGCTGTCCTGGCACACCCCAGTGCTGAGGAAAGGGGGAAATGCCTCCTCGGGTCATTGCAGGGTTATTTTTGGGGATGGGTGGCAGTGACACTGCTGGCTGGTGTTTAAAAGCAGAAGACTGTTACTGCCTGAAATGGATTGTTCCTCCTGATTGCAGCTCAACTGCTAAATTTAAAAAGTAATTTTATTTTATACTGGATTTCTTCCTTTTAGAACTATTTTTATTTGTGCGGCAACAGCTGTTTGTAAATAGATGTCATTATTTGGCACATACAGAATGCTTTGTTCCCAAAATGGGAACTCACAGAACCAACACCTGGCATTGGTGCAGAGTTTGGGAATGGTGCTGGGAGTTTCTCCTTTTGGAGCCCTGTGAGCAGACAGGGAAGGGGCAGAGAACCCCTGGGGGACAGGGGATGGCACAGCCCTGGTGTCACCGTCCTTGCAAGGAGCCCTGGTCCCTGTCACCCAGCCCCGACCCAGCTTTTCCTCCCTCATTTATTGGGAGCAGCCCCTCAGAAGGACAAACAGCAGATTTGGCATTCTCATGGCACAGGGGAGCTGCCTTCCTGCTGGGGCTCCTCCTCCTTTTCATCCCCAAATTCTGGATCTCTGAATTTCTGCTGGGAGCCTGCCCAGAGCTGGGTGGGAGGAGATGTTCCAGCAGCCCCAAACTCCCCAATTCCAGCCCAAACTGCCCCAAAATGCAGCTCCACATTTCCCTCCCTTTCCCTGGTTCCTGCTGGAAGTGGGGTTAGTGATATTCACCATCACAGAGGGAGAAATATTCTGTGTATTATAGAGAGAGAAATATTCCAGGGAACTTGTGAAGATCTGCCCTGGCTGCTGCTGGGGGTGTGTGTGCTGGAACCACTGCAAAGTTAAATAAAACTGCAGAGAAACAAATGATTTCTAAAGGAATTGGTGCCTGGATCCATCCCTGAGAGCTCCTGAGGAACTCAGCTACTCCCAGTTACCAGAGAGGGGAGTTTTCCTTGGGATCCTCATTCCCCCCAGGTTCCAGGTGGGGATTGCTGAGGGTTATAAATACCTGAAATGCAGATTGACTCCTGCATTTGATTTCCTGCCCTCAGCTCGGAGCCTCCTGCAGGGAATTCCAGGTTTGGTGCTGCCAGGGGTGGGCTCTGCTCCCCTGATTTTGTTCCACTGCCTTCCCCCTTCTCTTTCCTCCTCTTCTTTTCCTGCCAAAAGCCATTTTACTGGAGGGATACCTCTGAGACCCCGGCTCCAGCTGCTCTCCTTGCCCTGGATTCCTCCACTTTATTAAAATTCTATTAATAGGAGATGCCTGGTAGAGCCCTGTGAGGGAGGTAACACCTCTGCTTTTCTCCTGCTCTGGGCTGGGGGACGTGGGCTTGCTTTGGGTTTCGTTCCTCATTTCCTTGCAGTGGTTTGAAAAAGGCAAAGAGCTGTGTGAAAATCTGAAGGAGCAGTGGAGGAAGTGCTGCTTAGCTGGTGTAAATGCTGAGCCCCCTGTTAATTTCAGGGCTAAATTAGACATTTTCTTAATTGTTTATCCTGCAAGCCCCGCTCTGGCAGAGAGGCATCAGCCCCCTGGAGCTCTGCAGGTGTTTGGGAGCTCCCTGTGCATCACCTGGCATTTCCTAACAGCCATCTCTTTCATGATTCCCACCCAAAATGAGCTTTTATTGCATTAAATAAAGCTTCAGCTTGTTCTGAGGACAATATTTCTCCAGTGTGCAAGGGAGAGGCTCCAGCCAGGCTGGTGCTGCTCAGTCCTGGGCAGGGCTCTCCCCTCTCTCTCTCATTTCCCACCTTGGCCCCTTTTGTATCATTTTTGCAGCTGGATATTTTGCTCTGTAATTTCTGTCTAACAGTGCTTGAGCTGCAGCAGGTGAGGCTAAATAGGATGAGGTTTGTCTTGGCTGAGCCAGGGCTGCCTGGCCCTGGTGCAGACCCTCAGGGAGCAGTGGCACCTCTGGGCTGAGAGGAGAGGATTACCCAGGCCAGCACACCCTTCCTAAAAGAATAAAACAATTTTGGGGGTTGTAGGAGGCTGTGAGCAGCGAGGGGGCCACCAGCACAGTGCCAGGGCTGTGCTGGCCATGTCCCTGTGCCCAGGCTGGCCCAGCCCTGCTCCTCTCCTCCTCTCCTGCCCTGACAAACTCCTCCAAACTGAGCAGTGGCCAGGAATGAACCAGCCCAGGTTTATTGCCAATAAAGGATGAAATTAATGTGAGTAATCCTCATAAACCGCCCTGATTTGTGCTGCTCTGGCTGCAGGGCTCTGGCTCCTGCTCTGCACAGCTAATGGGGCTGATGAGGGTTAATTAGTGAGTGCCAGCCCTGCCTTGGGTGGCTCCTGTGGGTGCTGCCCTGGCCTCTGCACCCTCAGATCCCACTTCTCCTCACCAGGGTCTCTGATAAATGTGTTTTCCCAATGGCTGCTGCATCCCAAAGGTGTTTGTGCTTTCCACTGACCCACTGCACTGAAATCACTGTGAATCATGAGAATAATCCTGACAAAAGTAAAACCCCACACCTCAGTTTTCCTCTGATGCTGGGGCTGAACCAGAATGGCAAATTCAGCAGACACAACCCCAGGAGTTTGTACCTCTGAGCCTGCAGTGGCTTTTTATGGTGGTCACTGATTTTCCCTAAATTGATGAGGCTTAAAGGGGAAGTTAAACTTTTCACAGATACAGAGGTGAAATAATATTAAATTCCCATATTAAAGATCATCATTAACCTGTTTGGGTTTTACTGCACTAACAGTAAACACAACAAGCTGTGAACAGGGTGCTTAATTATCTCAATGAATATTCATAATGTACAGGACCCTTAGAGGAAATAAAGAGAGGAAATTGTTCTACAGCAGTTGGGAGGGTGACAAGCAAAGATTTTAATTGAGGGAGGAAAATGAAATACACCTGCACTGTAACTTGGTGCATATATTTACATTTTTATTTATTTTTATATATTATATATTTTTAAGAAATGAATACAACTCTTAGTTTTCAATGGACACTAGGTGTGTTTAGAATAACTTAAAAGAAGCAGTATTTATTTGGGGCCTGCTGCTGCAGCACCACGACTCAGAATCCAAATCCCATCACTGATTTCTGTAAAAATCAGGATTTTGGCTGCAGGAGTCCCTCTGTTTCCCTGTCTCCCTCTTTCTGCTGTGTCCTGCAATAGCTCCAAAGGTGTTTTCTGCCTCTGCCAGGTATTTTGGGAGTTGGTTAAATAGGAGAAATCACCAAGTGATCTGCACAGCCTCTCCCTGGGAATCTGGCCCTAAATCCTTTGTCCTACATTTCCTATAAGGGCAGGAGCATTTTTAGCTGTCCAGGAAGGTGGGAGCTGTAAAGCTTTGGACAGACAATGGGACTGGGCCATAAAGGGACATTTGACTGGTGAATTAAGACACTTGGTAACTTGTGGAATAATGGCTTAAAATGACTTTATTTTATGGCCAGTTTCTGCCATCTGAGTGATGCTGCATGTATTGGTTGTATTTATAACTTAATGGCTTTTCTCAATTTTATTATTCTTTTTATGAGACCTGTGGCTTTATGGTAGTTCATCATTTTTCTCAGATTCATTAAATCCCGTGGAGGGTGGGGCTGGTGGCATTGCCAGTGCCATGAGAGCCTGGAGCCCAGGCTGGTGGAGCTCTGGGTCACCTGTGCAAGGTGCTCCTGCCCATGAGTTTTAAAGTCCCTCCAATCCCAGACCAGTCTGGGATTCTCAAAACCCCCCTGGAATGAGGAAGCAGCTCCAGGCTGAGCTCAGGCAGTGTGAGGTGAAGCTGGGATGGAGGGAGAGGATGGAGAGGGGGGTGAGAGCTGAATTCCAGCAGCCTGGCCCTGGCACTGACAGATTCCCTGGGGTTGCTCCCCTTTCTGCACCAACCTCGTGCTTTGTTTGCTGTCACCTTTCTGTTCCTGTGCCAAAGCCCCATCTCAATGTTCTGGGAGCTCTCAGGGGTTTTGGTGTCACATCCTCCCCAGCCCAGGATGTCCCCTCGCTGTGGGCACGTGGAAAATCCTCTCTGCACCTTCCTGCCTGTGGTGCTTCCTTGTGTGCCTGGAACTCTCCCAAAATTGGCTGAATTTACCCAGATTGGGAGCGATGAGGAGCCTGGGCTGGCCCTGGTGTCACAGCAGGGGGAGGAGGGGAAGGGGAAAGTTTGGGACACCATCTTTGGGATGGTGGCAGCTCTGCTGCCATGGGGCTCCTGGAGTTGGAATACCTGAGAGAGACAAAACCAGCAGAATCTTCTGTGATAAAAAACCCCCAACAAAACAAAGGGAAGCAACCTCAGGGACCCCAAACGTGTCTGCATTTAAACAAAAATTGTCTTTTTGGCTGGTACTGAAATCAAGGGCAAGGGGTAGAAAAGCTGTGTGCCCTCGAGGGCAGGTGGCACAGGAATTCCCAAAATCCCAAACTCCTGAATCCCCCAATTCCAAACGTTGCATTGCACTAAATCTTACACCCAAATCCCCCAATTCCCAAATGTGCATTGCACTAAATCTTACACCCAACTCCCCCAATTCCTGAATTCCCCAATTCCCAAATGATGCATTGCACTAAATCTTACACCCAAATCCCCCAATCCCCCAATTCCCAAATGTGTCATTGCACTAAATCTTACACCCAATTCCCAAATGTGTCATTGCACTAAATCTTACACCCAAATCCCCCAATTCCTGAATTCCCCAATTCCCAAATGTGTCATTGCACTAACTCTTACACCCAAATCCCCCAATCCCCCAATTCCCAAATGATGCATTGCACTAAATCTTACACCCAAATCCCCAATTCCTGAACTCCCCAATTCCCAAATGTGTCATTGCACTAAATCTTACACCCAAATTCCTGAACTCCCCAATTCCCAAACGTTGCATTGCACTAAATCTTACACCCAAATCCCCCAATTCCCAAATGTGTCATTGCACTAAATCTTACACCCAAATCCCCCAATTCCTGAACTCCCCAATTCCCAAATGTTGCATTGCACTAAATCTTACACCCAAATCCCCAATTCCTGAACCCCCAAGCTGGGGCTGTCCTTGTGTCAGGGACAGCCCCTGAGGAGAGGAGGAGATGCTTCTCCCTCCCCAGAGGCAAATCTGCCTTTGGTGCATCCCGGGGAGAGGGAGAGGCCGGGATTGCCCCTCCTGTGCAGCTGGGACCGATTTCATCCCGAGTTCCACTCTCGGGACAAGGGGAAAGGATGGGGTTGACTTTTCCCTGTGTCCCTGCAGTTTGGGAGGGGGATTTTGGCCCCCTGACCTGCTGCCTCTCCCTGTTTATGATCCCCAGAGATAAGGAGCTTCCCACCTCGCAGCAGCTTCATTACAGGCTCTTGGGCTGCGGGCCCGCAATGCATTTATAATTTTTATTGTTATATCTTTTAATTTTATTTTGCTTTCCTTGCTGTCTGCGAGGAGGGGAGATAGGAGTCCGTATTTATTACAGAGCAAACGATCTACCTCTGCGAATGTATGTATCAGTTAATTTAATCTCACCAGTTTTATTTAAACTGTTTTTCCTTCCTTTCTTTACCTCCCTCCTCCCCCCTTTTCCTCCTCCTCCTCTGGGCGCAAGGTGATCAGTTTGTTTAAAAAAAAAAAAAAGGAGAGAGAGAGAAGGAAAAAAAGCTGGAAAGTAAAACTATCCCGTGCCTTTTATAATGTGGATTGAAAAGGCTTTTTCTGGTTGCCACGGCGTCGCTGTGCCTTTCAGTGCTTACGCCTGTGTGCCTCCCGTGGCCCCCGTCTGATTGACATTTACAAATTACCAAGCTGAGAGTGTTCAATCTTTGACCCGTGTGTTTCTATTCAGCAATGAGTGAGATTTGCAAGCATTTTGTCATATAATTACTGCAAATCCCTTGAAAATTTCCACAACAACGCCTAGATGAATGGTAATTTGTGCAGACAGCCGCTGGTGCCTTTACAATGCACTCAGATGCAAAACAGTCTAATTTTTTTTTTTTTTCACCCTAAGATTTCTGGGGAGGGGGGGGGAAAAATGTTCTGCGTGTGAGCGTGTTGTAAAATATTTGGATTGTTAGATTTATTTGCTTACACAACCTATATTTGTGCTGATTTTATTGTATTGACTGTATGCATTTTTTTCCTCCCATTCTACAGTTTTATTGTGCCTTGGTCATATGCATACATCACCCTCATTGTTCTCCAGGAAATTTATTCCACCTTTCAGCCTGCTCTTGATAGGACTTATTGCATTACTAGTTAAGTGCTGAGATTTGCTACTACAAAGATTTGAAACAGCTCCTTGTAATGTTTATTTGCCAGACATGGCTGAGATCATGTGTTTGCATCCCACTTGGAGTGCATCTGCACTTTGGGGCTGGCAGGGCCAGGTGGGTTTGGGGTTTGGTCCTTGGGCACCTCCCCAAGCTGGGTGGCCAAGGGGGAGAGCATCAAAGAGCCCGAAGGAAGTGGGTGTCCAACACCTGTTGAAATGTTCATATTTACTCAGGGAATAGCCATAGAATGATGGAATTGTGAAGGTTGGGAAAGATCTTTGAGATCATCACATCCAGCCATCAACCCAGCACCACCTCCACGTTCACCACTACACCTGTATGGAAAATACCAGAATCATTTAGGTTGGAAAATGTTTAAAACCATCAAATCCAACCATTCCCCCCACACTGAACCACGTCCCAGGTGCCACATCTGCCCTTTAAATCCCCCTGGGAATGGGGACTCCTGCACTGCCCTGGGCAGCCCCCAGTGCTCCTGCAGCTCCTCACCAGACCTGCAGTGCATGGAGTGAAGGGTGGAGATGCTGCCTGGAATTTTGGGTTTGGGAGCTGTGGTTTAAAATTAACTATTTTGGCAAATAATGTTTTGGTGGAGTTTAGTAAGAATTTGCCTTTAGCAAATAATTTCAACTCACCTGTCCAGAATTTCCCTGCACTGGTGGGTGTAAATATTTATATTTATATTTTTATTTTTATAAATGTGCTGTGGCAGCAGGAGCCTTCACTGGCTTTGGCTTTCAGGGGCTCGCTGCCTGGCATCAGAATTGTCACGTAGATTTTGCTGTTGTTTGTTAAAACAGCCCTGAGAGAATTTACCAACTAAACTCAGTTTTGGTATTGCTTTCGTTTTGTGCCTTCTGCTGCTGGCTGAGCTCCTGGCCCAGGTGCAAGGGCAGAAACTCTGCTTTTTGTGGTTTATTTGAGGGGAGGTCACTGTGCCTGATGCTGTCACAGGGAGGGCACAGACCTGGGGGGGTGTTGGGGTGGCTGATGGGGATGAGCCTGGCTGGGGGCTCTGCTGGAGCTGGAGAGGGGCTGCTGGAGAATTGTGCAGGGTGATCCCCCTGTGGAGCAGCCCCAAAGCACAGGGATGGGGGATGGATTCTGCAGGGTGATCCCCCCATGGATCAGCCCCAAAGCACAGGGATGGGGGATGGATTCTGCAGGGTGATCCCCCCATGGAGCAGCCCCAAAGCACAGGGATGGGGGATGGATTCTGCAGGGTGATCCCCCCATGGATCAGCCCCAAAGCACAGGGATGGGGGATGGATTCTGCAGGGTGATCCCCCCGTGGATCAGCCCCAAAGCACAGGGATGGATTCTGCAGGGTGATCCCCCCGTGGATCAGCCCCAAAGCACAGGGATGGGGGATGAATTCTGCAGGGTGATCCCCCCATGGATCAGCCCCAAAGCACAGGGATGGATTCTGGAGGATGATCCCCCCGTGGGATCAGCCCCAAAGCACAGGGATGGGGGATGGATTCTGCAGGGTGATCCCCCCATGGATCAGCCCCAAAGCAGAGGGATGGATTCTGCAGGGTGATCCCCCCATGGATCAGCCCCAAAGCACAGGGATGGATTCTGCAGGGTGATCCCCCCATGGATCAGCCCCAAAGCACAGGGATGGATTCTGCAGGGTGATCCCCCCGTGGAGCAGCCCCAAAGCAGAGGGATGGATTCTGCAGGGTGATCCCCCCGTGGATCAGCCCCAAAGCACAGGGATGGATTCTGCAGGGTGATCCCCCCATGGATCAGCCCCAAAGCACAGGGATGGATTCTGCAGGGTGATCCCCCCATGGATCAGCCCCAAAGCACAGGGATTGGGGGGATGAGCTGGGCTGGGTGCTGGGGCTGTGCTGGCAGCTCATCCTCCCCCAGGCAGCACAGCTGGAGTTTGGTGCCCTGCACCTTCCACAGCCCACAGGTGATTATTTACCACCAGTGTGGAATTCCTGCTCAGCCCTGCCTGCACTGCAGCATTTCCCATGGCTGAGGGATCTCCTCTCTTGCCTTTCAGGGTGATCCTCCTGAGCAGCAGCAAAGCCTGGGGAGCTGCTGGGTTTGGAGGGCTTTGCTCTGAAACCACTTCCAAACCAGCTCAAGCTCGGCCTGGGCAAGCAGGAGGAGTGGGATGGGAGGAGATCTGGGCCAGTTCTGGGCTGGGTGAGGGATGGAGCAGAGCTCAGGCAGGGCAGCTGGAACAAGCCAGGGCTGTCATTAGGTTGGAAATGCAATCTCTGCCAGGAACAGCCCTGGGAGACTCTGCAGGACCTGCTCCCCTTATGGGAATTTAGTGCACCTGGTGGAATCTAACTGCAGGCCATCAGCCTTTATTGGCACGCTGCAGGCGGGCAGGGTGATGGACTGGCCTGGCAAAACATTAACAAAGATAAAAAATAATCCTGGATGGGGTTTTGTAGTGGGTGTCATTGAAATCAGAGCAAATGCTGCTCTTCAGGTGCTTGTGTGCTCTTCCCAGGTGATTGCTGCTGCTGTGCTGCTGGTGTAGATAGTCTTTTATATGGAGTTTGCAGATAAATTTTTGTCTGACACATATCTAGAACTTATATAGTCACCTACTAATTTAAACCAATTTGCCCTAGGTGATGGGTGAATACACTTGAAAATTAAATGGGTCTGATTTAAGCATCCCTTCTCTGAAGCCAAAGATTATATAATTAAATTAAAAGAAAATGCGTTTTATAATAAACTGTATTTCCTCTTGGCAAAATCCAATTTTGAAACAAGATTGTAATATCATATCTAAAAATGTTTTCCCATGGGTATTACCAGTCTATTTCATTTAATTGTTTTCACCCATCATATTATGTGCTTTCAAAGTAGTGAAATGAGTGTGGTTTTTACGAAGAACAAGGGAGGAAATGGCAGGGAGAGGGAAGGTTGGCTCCTTTCCCAGGAGGAGCTGCTGGAAAATCAGGGATGGGCACCTGGTTGCCTGCTCCAGGCTCTCAGTTCCTGACCTGGCTGGTGGGAGGTGATGCCATGGCAGTGCCAGGCCCTTGGCATCTCGGGTTCTCCTTCTCTGCTGAGGGTCTGGCACAGGAAGAGGCTCCAGGAGCTGCACTGTGAGGATTTTGCACTCAGGCAGGAAATATTTAACACTTGCAGCAGCTGGGAGCCCCTTGCCCAGCGTGGCTGTTTGTGGCAGTGCAGAGGGGTTTGGTGGTGCCAGAGCTTTTCCAGGGTGTTCCTCAGCAGGATCTGACCCTGAGGGTGAGAGGGACCTGCTGCAGGACCAGCAGCATTTTGGGGTGGGATCCCTGGGGGTACCACAGCCACCCTGTCCCACCAGGTGTTCACACCTGGGGTCAGGGGAAATGCCACATAAATACAGGACACATTTCCAATGGAATATGAGCTAATTCACCCCTAATTAACACGCTCATTTTCTTCATCTGTTTGTGTGTTGTCCCTGTGTGCCACCAGCACTGCAAAGGGAGATGGGTCACTGCCATCCTCCCACTCCTGATTACACTTCTGCTGGACATGGCTGATGAGAACTGGAAGCCAGTGGTTCTGATTCTGCATCGATTTGGCAAAATTCTTTGGCAAAACACGAAGAGAAGCTGGAGGTGTGAGCCCATCCTCTGCTCATCCCAAGAGCTGGAGCTGCTGAGATGGGGGCAGAGCAGCATCTTGGTGTCTCTGCTCCTGCTGTCCCCATTTATTTCCTGGCTGGGACTGGGGCTGTGTATCATGACCAGCAATTCCTCAGTCGGGGCAGGGGAGTGGAAGCAGCAATGAGCAGCAGAAATGTCTGTGCACCAGAGCTCAGCACAAACCCTGCTGGGGAGGAAAACACCCTCCCACTCTGGGAAAGGACGCCTCTCTCATCCCACACCCCCTTTTTTATTTGGTTTAGAAAACCCTGGTTCTGTTTTTATCGTTATTTTTCTTCCAGGGGTTCCTGGCAGCTTTGGGCATCCCCCCAGAGCAGGCAGACACGTGGGTACCACCATCCTTTCCCCACCAAACAAATGGGGGAAAACTTCCTGGAATTCGCTGATTTTTTTAATGGCAGCAGGGTTACAGGGCTCCCCCCGAGCCCGGGGACAGATGGAGTCAGTGCCAGCTTCTCGGTGACATCCTGGGTGCCCCCAGATCCGAAGCACGCTGGGATGAGGGAGGGAGCAGCCCCGCACATCCTCGCAAGCCTTTCCCGGGGACGGCCCCGGCCGCTCGAGGGAAGGCGCTGATGGAAGCGGCAGCGAGCAGGAGGTGGAAAGAGCTGATGGAAGCGGCAGCGAGCAGGAGCTGCCAGGCTGACATCGGGAGTTTGGGTGGTGTTTGCCCGAGGTGGAACGGGAGGGCGATGGCAGCGCTGCTGCCCCAGCCCTGCCCGAGCAGCGCCCGGGGGCACCGGCGGCGAGGAGGACCAGGGGATTCGGATGATGGGAAGCGTTTTCCACGGGCGTTCCACTGCTGTCAGCCATTTTAGGTTCTGAATTCTATTTCCCCGGTGCTTCCGAGAGAAGCTTTTGGGGGAGTCCCCAGCTAAAACTCAAATTTGCATTTAAATGGAGATTTTTTTTTTTTTTTTAATGAGCAGGATGCATGGGAGACTAAGACTATTAGGTTTCCTTGTGGGAGAGTGCAGAATTCTCTCACCTTTTACATCCCACCCCCTCCCCAGCCCCTTTAATGCACACTTTAAATTAGACATAAAAAAAAAAAGAAAAGGAATGGTGCGTCTTTAAGGAGAATATAATCATAAACAAATAAGTCTGGCTGCCCTTGCAGCAGAACTAATCTTCCCTCAGCTGAGCTGTGATATAGATCAGTAACAAGAGCCACGCGCAGGGGGTTCCTTTGAAATGCATAATACCTCCTCGTATAAATTGGAGTTGGTGTGATGGAGCTGTGAGATGACATATTGTGGCATGACCCCTCTCTACTGATTGTGGGTGAACCCTGCAAAGGTAAATCTAACACGGCGCACACATCAGACAATTTCATTTTCATCACCCAGGGACAAAAACATGGCAACAGAATCTTTTCAAATGATAATCTGCATGCTAGGCGGAATATTTTCCCTTCCTCCTTTCCTTTTTTTTTTTCCCCCTTCTTTTTTTTTTTTTTTTTTTTTTATGTTCAGTTCATGATATAAGTGAAAGGAATTATAGATTTATTCCAAAGTTCATTCATTCCCTTCTTCTCATTCTTCCCGTTCTTTTCCTCCTTCTCCTTTGGCTTTTGTTCTCTCTCCCTTTTCCTCCCTTTTTTTCCTGCCTTTGTCTCCTTCTCTTTCACTTTTTTCTCTTCTTTATCTCTCTTATTTCTATTTTCCACTTCTGTTTTCCCTATTTCCTCTTTTTTCTCTCCTTTCCCCCACCATCTTTAATATTTTATGTTCCTTTTTTCCCCTCTCTTCTCTCCCCTTTTCTCTTTTTCCCCCCTCTCTTCTTTCTCTTTTTTCTTCCTCCATCTAAAGTTTGGCACTGTGTGTGTGTGTGTAACTGATTCATTCTTCTCATCCCCTCGGGGACATCCAGTAATAATGATTTATAGGAGTGCAAAAATCCCTGCTCTTGCTGTTACCAACTAACATCCCTCCTACCCTCCAAAAAGGGAGTTTGCTGTACAAAACCTCCTCCCTCACGTCTCTCCCCTCTCCCCCTTTGCCTTCCTGCACTTCTCCAGTCAGCTGGTTTGCCTCGTGCCAACCAGGAGTGTTCAGTCCTGCATCTCTCACCTGCAGCTCCAGGGATGCCATGGCTGCTCTTTGCTGTGTGTCCAGCTGGTTTCTGTGGGGTTTGGCACTTTGAGACTGAGGGAATGTAAAAATCCCCTGTAACGTGGTGGCTCTGGTCACCGTCCCCTCCCAAACCCAGGTGTGTTTGCCAGCTGGAGGAGCTGCCTGCTGGGATGGGAATTGCCAGTGCCCATCCAAGGCCAGAGCAGAGGCTTTGGGCACAAACCCTGGTGGGTTTGTGGTGCCAGGGCTGAGCTGTGCCAGAGCTCAGCCTGCAGCAGGCTCAGCCCCCTGGGCTCCTGTGGCCAAAATCTGTGCTCAGCATCAGACACACCAAGGATCCTGAGGGGCATCCCAGGACCCTGCCCTGAAGGCAGAGAAGAGTTTGGAAGCTCGGGTAAGAGATGCCAGTCCTGGCTCTGAATGTTCCTGTCTGGCCATTTTTACTGCTGGAATTTGTACTAATTAATGGCTCTGCTGATCACCACGCTGGCAGTGCCTTGGGCTGGCCCTTTGTGGAAGGGGCTGGGTGCTCTGGGCCCTGCTCCCCTCCAGGAGGAACCAGGAGGAGCTGGGGACAGCTCTGTGGGGTCACTGCCACCTCTCCTCTTCCCTCTGTGAGGTGGGCACTGCTGGAGCAGCTCTGGGGGTGGCACAGGGTGGGCATTGCAGAGCAGGGCTTGTCCCTGGGTGTCCACCTGTCCATCCTGTGGCTGCAGGACAGCCTTGGAGGGAGCAGGCATGGCATTGGGAAATCTCCATCAGCTGTCTGTGCCTCAGTTTCCCCATCAGAGATCCTCAGTTTGAGGTACAAAGTGGTGCAGAGATCTCAGTTTTACCCCTCCAGGAGGAGTTCTGCCAGGAAACACCGATCCCAACACCCAGAGCAGCAAGACTTCAGATGAACGTGCTGACAATGAAATAATCCTGCCCTGGCCAGGAGTGGGGTGCAGTGGGAAGGCTCAGAGCTGCTCCCAGCAGAGTGACACGGTGTCCCCGTGCCGGGTGACACTGCCACTGCCGCCGTCAGCCCGTGACACCCAGATGAGTCTGTCGGTTCCATGCAGTGTGATTGTCACCTCCTCCTCGCCCAGCACGGCAGCCAAATTGAAGGAGAAAAGGTCAGCAAGCCCTGGTCATCCTCTCCCTTTCCCCCACATCACTCCCTGCCCGGGATGGGAAGGAGAAATGACAGGTTTGTGTGGCACCTGGGAGCGGGGGGATGGCAGCCAGCACAGGCACCGGGGCTGGGTGCTGCTCCTGGCACCTGCTGACACCAAAGTGACAGTGACAAGTTCTTTGATTAGAAGAGGGCCCCAGCACCGCCTCCCCCTGCAGAAAGGTTTGTGGGAAGCACCACCCTCTGCTTAAAATGTTGGATGCAGAGGGAGGTCAGCTTTAAATGGATTCTTTTCTTGTCTTCTCTTTCCATTTTGGTGCAGCAATGTGTCAGCCCAGGTCCAGGAGAATCTCAGCCTGAAAGTGCTTTTTGTTGGTTGGTTTGTTTATTTTTGTTTTCCCCTTCTTTTCCCCATTCTTCACATGTTTTTTTAGAGAAGGAGCAGTATTGATAGCACCCATCCCCTGCAGTTATCCCTTGTGTGAAGAGCACCTCAGTGCTTTCCAAGAGAGGTGTAATCACTTCAGGCTGTTTTGCACTGCTAATTGTTTTTCTGTTTTTATGCAAATGTCAAAATCCTCATTTGATCCTTCTAAAAAATACTATTTTTTACAACCAAGTGCTTTTATTTGGGTTTCAGGGAGAAAGTGCTGCTCTGAGAAGGCTGGAGGACATCACAAAAGAAAAAGGGGAGATGCAATATTTGCCACAGATCTGCAGGACCTTGTGGCAAAATGGGATGGGGAAGGAGATTGCAGGTAGGGAAGGTGAGAAGTGCCTGCAGGATTGTTTCTGTTGAGGCAGGTGAGATAACCCAGCTTTGTAATGCCTCACTGCAAATCTGCCAGAAAATTAATCTTTTCATAATATTTTTATATGTACAGCCCTTCCCCAAGTCCCCCGGGATGTTTTTAATGGGGTGCATAGGATTTTTTTTTCTTTCTTGTTTCTGGAAGAAAAACTTTTTCACAGGAAACATGGGGAAACAACCCTCCCTTTTTCTGGTGGGAAAATAAGTGCCAGTTTTGTTCACCTCTATTTCTGTGTAAATGGGGTTGTTAGAGAGAGAGCCTGTGCCTGGGGTATGCAGAGCCTCACCTGTCTCACAGACAAAACCCATCACGCCTGACAGCACGAATTCAATGATTTCCCCTCGATTCCAGTCGGAGAGGAAGGCACAGAAATGAGAGGAAGAGAAATGCACACTGTCCAGGTGGAAACTGCTTTCCCAGCTCTGTGATTTTTCCTGGGAACTGAAGCCAGCAGACTCCATGGCAGGGCTGCTCCAGAGGCAGGAACTTTTCCAGCTGCTCGCCCTCCCCTCCCTGGGTGCTGCTGCTTCTGTGCAGTTATAGATTTTAAGATAAGGTGCTTTTGTTTCCCAGTTGTGCCTGGGTCACCGTTTGGAACTGATATGACAGGCCTAAGGCTAGCAGAGAAATTTGTTACAAGTTCCCATTTCGGGGATGTGTCTCCAGCCCAATAGCCTATTTACTCTCTCGGGGATCTATTTTTAAAAGTTATTAGCAGATTACTGGTTTTCTATCAACCTCAGGCACCAATCTCCCAAAGATACTATTGTACTTTAATAAGGTGCATTTGATAATCCTCAGATAAAGGCATTTGAAGTGAGGGGGAGGAGAGGGAGAAACTCTCGCGCCGACTCGAGAAAGGGACACACAGGCCAGAAAAGGGTTAAATACACTCATGTTTCTAAATGGCTGAACTACTGTATGTTGTAGTTTTCAACTGCAAATCATCTTTAATAGCAGACATCACGGGATGGCTCATTACATTAAGCTATTTTTCATGCTATCTCCTGTAATATCCTTTAATCCAATGCGTTTCAAATCACCTCAGGCTAAAATAAGAGACATAGCGATGTAATAGCCTAGTGTATTAGTGGGTTAATTGCCCTGTTGTACTCTCTAGTAGATATCTCTGGAATGAGTTCTATATTAATTGTAAATTGCTTAATACATTTAACTCCTTGAGCAGCTTGGTCCTCCGCTCTGTCTTTAATGAAGAAGAAAACTTTGGAGTTGGGAGTAGTTGGGATTTTTGGTGCCCGGCCCTTCCCCACCAGCTCCCAGCACTCACGTCATCCTCTGGCACTTGGGGAGAGTCAGCCTGAAGCACTAAAAGGAAATTATTGCTCTTTTTCCTGGCAGGTGCCAAGTTCTGCAGCCTGCAAAGCCACAACACCTCGCTCAGAGGGAGCTCAGAGCCAGCTCCCTGACCCCAGGCCCTGCACAGAGCTGCAGGACATTAGCCCTGAGCTGGACAATCAGAGGAAGGGGGAGAAAAAAAGGGAAGGTTTAAATAATACATAAGATTTTGTCTTGCCAGAAAGGGAAGATGGATGAAGTGCTCTGCAGCTCTGCCAGAGGATGCAGCAGTGGGTCACTGACACACACAGCTCACAAAGTATTGCCCATAATGTGCAGCAGCTAGTTTTCTAAAATTACTTCTGCAGCACCAGGCAGATTTGCAGTCACTTTTCTGAAGATTGGAACATAAGTGTCACCAGGCTACCAGAGGGTAATGTCACTAATTTCTTTGGATTGCTCCCAGTGTACATCAGGGGGATGCAGAAGGAATGGGCACAGTTCCTCTCCAACAGGAGGTTGGAGAGGGTTGTATAATTTTCAGGTGAGACATTCTTTATTAATTTCTTTTGGGACATTCTGGATTCTAAAACTCCTGGCAAAAATGTTAGTGTCAATTTAAAGGCAAGGCATGGAGGAGGAATGCTGAAAAGTTTCTTGCTTTGAAACTTTGGAGGAAATTCTTCTCTGAAGTGCCCCCAGCAGGATGGCAGCAGTGGGGGAAGGGGGCTGGGGTCAGTGGTGTGAATTTAACCTGTGTGACCCAAACTCCTGCCCACCTGCTCTGGCCTGTGCAGCTCAGCCTGTTCCCAGCACAACGTGGCCATGGAGCAGCATCCTGGGGGCTTTAGAGATCCCTTTCTTTATGCCTGACAGCAGTTTTATTTTGTATATTAAATATAATATCATAAAGGTGCCATTCAGCACACCTTTTATAAAACTTGAATCTCAGATTCCAGTGGCTCTAATGGAGCTGCTCCTTCCAGCTGGAGGGTTTCACAGAAGAGCTGCTTTGCTCCAGGTTTGTAGTGGGGGCTCAGACAGGTCCTTCCCACCCCTGACTTCCCTGTGCTTTACATGGATAGTCTGGGCTAAAAGAAACATCATCCCTCTGCTTTAAACCTAAGGTGTTTGGGAGAGAATGTGCATGAGAATTCCAAAGCTTGTGAAGGAAAATGCCTGTGGAACTAGGGAGACAGTTGGGCTTGGAAGGGAAGACACAAAGTGCTTAGACTGCTGGAAAAAAAATCCATCAAGTAATTCTCTACCTATAAAATAGGTGGTAATGCAATCTGAGCTTAATTTTGATGGCACACTGTACTTCATAACAGTGACAACACCTTAAAAATGTAATGAAAGGGCCTGATTTATTGCTGAAATAATCCATTTAGCACTCCAATAAATAAAAGGAGAAAATACAACCAATGTTTCGTCAGAAAGGGGAAAAAAGAGAGAAAAATTGCAGTGTGTAGCAGTTTTCTGGAAATGCATCCAGAGTTTTGGGGCTGATTATTTTCCTGAAGACAAATATAAATTCCCAGTTAGATTTTAAGATTTAGAGCTGATGTCCACTCTGCATTCTCGTGTACTTCAAAAGCAGCAGCCCTGTGACACAGCAACACAGGGACCATGTTTGACTGACAAAGGGAAGGAGAAAACACTGAAAACCCACTAACTTAGTGCCTTCCAAATATTTGATTTTGAATATGCTCCTGTAGCCATTAGGAAGTGCAAAGCAAACATATTTTCCCCTCATGCCAAATTTGTTTTGATAACATGAGGTTGCTCCTGCGGATGTCAGCTCCACCCTCCTTTCCCCGTTTCACTCGGCCCACGGTGGAGCCTGGTGGGTTTTACACTCCCTCTACATCACTTCTATTAATCTGTTTAATCTGCTCCAGGGCCTGGCAGTGGCAATGACAGGAAAAGCAATAAAATGCTCCCGTGGCAGATGTCTGTGTTCAGGTATCCTGAGAGCAGAGCTGCTGCTTCTCCAGAGAGGAGGAAAACTTCCCAGTGCAGAAACACTCACTGAGGGCTCTGGACTCTGACAGCAGAGGTTTTAAAGCCATGAATGCTTCAGGGTGACCTAATGGTGACTTTTCAGCACCTGAAGGAGCTGACAAAAAAGATGGAGAGAGACTTTACAAGAGCCTGGAGTGAGAGGAGAGGGAATGGCTCCACACTGGGTATCAGGGAGAAGCTGAGTTCCCGTCTCCCAGTCCAGGTGTCAGTGCCTGCATCAGCCAGAGCTGCTCAGTGTTCCAGCCATCACCAAACTGAGTGGGAAGCAGCATGGATGTAAAAACGAGGGGAGAAAATCAGCAAAATGCAGCCACGCTGCCCATTTTGGGGGATATTTTGCTTTGAGGCCTCGGAGCAGCTCTCCCTGGTGTCTCCATCCCTTGTGGGCACTGTCAGCAGCCAGGGCTGCAGGAATGGCCCCAGTGCTGGTGTCCCACAGTGCCCTGCCCAGCCCTAATTGGCCTGTTTGTTTTGCAATAAGTGATTCCTGCCTGTCTTGGGGTGGATTGTTTTTCACACCATTAAATGAAGTTCTGCTGTATTGATCCCTGTTTTTCCAATTTGAAGCCTGAAAAGTGATGAAGACATTCTCTTGTTTTCTCATGTACTTTTCCCTCAGTTCATTTAGGTGACCTGTCTTTAGTTCCTGGCTCTGCTCGCTGTAATTGCTTCTTCAGAGTAATGTTACACCGGGAGCGTGGCTCTGCAGCCGGGGATGGCTCCCTGGGAGTGATAAGGACAGAACAGAGCAGCGTCTGACTCTGATAAGGGCAGGAGAACAGCACAGCCTTGCAGAAACAGATAAAGGATGGAAGTCAGGCAAACAGAAGCCATGCAAAACGCAAGCAGGAGGCCAGCCCAGCTCTGCAAGGCTGCCAAAGCAGGAGCTGTGCACAATAATGATGATATTGTGCTCACTGAAAAGCAGGGGGTGAGGAACAAGGACACCGGACCTGAAAAGGACACCGGGCGTGAAAACCCACCCTAAAGAACCATATTAGGACTTCTGCTAAGGGTGTGACTATGTAAAATAGCTTAATGCATATGCATGATATAAGTGGGGATGGCTCATGAATATGTAATCAGGGTGCGTGATTAAAACTCTGTTACCTGGCGCTCGGGGCACTGGAGCAGAGGAAGGGCTCTCTGAGGGCTCAGCACAAGGAGCTTTCTAATAACCAGAACTGGCAGAAAGTTTGTCTGGCCGATTCTGGTATCGGGTTGAAGTCATCCTGCAATGTTTCCTGGGGAAGGTTTGTCTCAAATGACGCCCCAACAGCAGCACCTCTGGCTGAAGGCTTGGCAGGGCAGAGCAGTGCAGAGGGTGAGAGCAGGACCACTGGACAGCTTTGTCTCTTCAGGGTGCTTAATATTTTGCTCAAGAGATGGAACATTATCTCTGGACAGATGTTGTCATTGATGTGCTCCTTGTCTTTGTGAAGAACCCCAGTGCTCCAACGTTTGCAGCAGATTTTGCCAGATTTTTGTTTGGCATTAGCAGGAGGGGTGGGTTTTTCTAGAGGAGCTCAACAGGGTGAGTGCTGAACTCAGGTTTAACTAAGGAGGGAGCAGTGGTTGCTCCAGCTCAGCCTCACTTGCAATTATTTCATGTGTGAGGTCTAAACAGAGCCCGTGCACACAGAGAAGTTTTCCAGTGGCTTTGGTAGGCTGCACACTTGCAGAATTTACTGCTGAAAACCAGAAGTGCAGCAAGCCTGGGAGGTTGGGATTGTTTCCTGTATCCCTGAGCCGTTCCCACCGAGCCTGGCACAGTCTGGGATGCTCCAGGTGGAGGGAGGGAAGGCAGGACCACTTTGCTGGCTCTCCTCAGTGTGTGGGCAGGGACTGAATTTACAGTTTGAGTTGTGAAATGTCTCAGAGCAGCATCCTTGGGACCTCTGCACTCCCCAGGCTGCCTCCCCACGTGCTTGTATCAAGAGGGTGGTGCAGTAGACATAGTAAAGAGCAGAGAATACACAAACAAGGAGGGTTCAATAATTTCCTTTTTTCCCCTCTCCAAATCCTTGGAAAAAAGGCTAAAAAATTAGGTGGTAATTTGCAGAAATGTTCAAATCTGCTCATTGCCTAAGAGATTGGAAGGATTTTGGGGTTTAAATTTTTTTTTTTATTGTAAACTACCTTATGACAATTGGTGATAAAAGAGCTGAGCCTTTCAAAATCCATTTTAATAAAACACCGTGTGACCTCATAGATATGCATAGGATTTAGAAATAACATGGATTTTAATGAAGGTACTTGAAAGGTATGGTGCCATATTGCAATTTTATGGAAGATCTTAGATTAATGAAATTAAACGTGAACTGCATTGTTTAGATGATGAACTTAAGGTCATATCTGCAGCATTTGAAAGAGAAACCTTGAGTGGAGGGTGTAGAATCATTGATTTAGACCCTGGTAGACAGCTGAATAGCAAGCACTGAAGCATGAAGGTAAATTCCCATATTTCATTGTTAGAAGGTTAGCTGGTGGCTGCCAGCTTTTCAGTGATAATCACCAACCAATTCCACCCTGTTTCAAAAAAGATTTTGCCTTTGTGTGCTAAGACACTTTTAAAAACCATTACTGTTCAAAGCAGGGGCACACTGTTTAAAGGGAAGCTATTTCTGCAAAATGCAGGATGGCAATGAGTTGATGCTGTCCTTGGATAGTGATGCTATTAAGTTCATTAGGATCATCATCCATTTTAAATGCTTATAAGCAGAATTGCCACTGTTTTGCTGGAGACACCAGAGGTACCTCCTCCTGCAACCCCCAGTGATGTGTCATCAGTGATTAGCTCTCTTGCTCCCTTTAATTTTTGGTAAGACAAGGGCCCTTTTGGGTTTCAGTCCTGTCTGCATCCTCAGGGGCACGCAGGGAATAAATGCACCAACATGCACGTGTCCTGGACTAATAGACAGGAATTTGTACAGCAGGAAAATTGCAAGGGACGAAATCCTCAGGCCTCAAGAATAAGTGATAATAGAATGATACTGCCAATTACTGCTGGAGACCAGTGTTGTCACAGGGAACAGCTCCTGGAGATGGAAGGAGCAGGGGCGGGGAGAAGATTCCCTTTCGACAGTTTGCTGTTAAAGGGAATTTGTCAAGGATGTTAAAATTAGATCTAACTGGGCCAGATCCTCAGATGACATAAATCAGCCTGTAGACTTCAAACCCTGATCTGGCCACATGCTCCTCTTTGTTCTTTTCCCAATCTTTATTATCTGCATCCTGACCCTGCCTGGGTGCTGCTCAAGCCCCAGCCCTGCTGATGAGGAATATTGTAATATTTACAGGGAGCATTTAGCTGCTGGGGTGCTGGGCTCTGTCTGGGGACCAGAGAGAATAAACCTGAAAAAGAAGCTCTCAGGTGGGAACTGAGGCTTCTGTGTCTAATGTACTTCCTTGTATGTTCTCTTCCAGCCTGAATTTTTGGCAAGCTGAGCTAAACTCTGCCGTATCGTGAAGCCGTGTGAAAGCTGCCAGTAAGGAGATTGAGTAAGAAATAGTGTTAGATAATGGCTGTAAATGCATTATGATCACTCTTTTCATTAGAATCTTCTTTGTTTTCTCCCTGGTGTATACCACAAACAGCTTGCACATGATTTATCTGTGTGTGCTTGGGAAGGAGAGGCAGAGGGGAAAAAAAAGTCTTTGCCATGAGATGCTTTAAAAGGCAGTTGGGACACTTAGAGACATGATACTTATTAAAATAAATGGAAGCTGAGTGTCTAAATCCCCAGGTCATCCTTGGAAGCCTTGTCCCTCATGTTGATCTTGCAGTGGTTTCCAAAAGGGGGATTGCACATCCCATTCCCAGGGTGTGTCAGTGCAAATGGACAGCAAAGCTGAGATCACACGGGGGCCAGGCCCAGCTCATGCCTTGGTATAAAGCTTTGAAATGAGCCAGAGCTCTCTGGGAAACCCTTTGTAGAAAAACAAGTCCAGGTTCCACAGAAGTTAAGGGATTGTGCCTTCCCTCTCCCACTTCCAGAAGTTTCTGCTCTGTGCAGCTCTCAGGGCTGGACAGACTCACCCTGCTGTGTCCAGCTCTGCAGAGCTGACTTGCTGAGCTTTCAGGACATTCATAACTTCCCACCCTGTTGTAAATCTTCTGACAAATATTTCTTAATTTTTAAAAGAAAAAACTCTTGGCATTGTCCACTTTGGAAATGCTGGCCCATTAAGTCTAAACAGGGCATGTTAAATATCAATTGATTATAAAACCCATATTAATTGATGTTCAGCAGCCCTGCTAATGGAGAGGAGCTCATTACATAGCAGTTAACCCTCAATGCATATATATTAAATAATCAATTAGTATTTATTTAACATACAATAACCTCCCTATTAGTGCCAAATGAAAAGCCTCTTTATGGAGGCCTTGCAGAAAGCCCTGCACTGTGCTAACCTGGAGCCAGGAATTTGCATTGAGAGCTTCAATCTTTGTTACCTCTGGTGCCCCCAGGATGATTTTTAGATGTTAAGTGAAGGAATAAAGGGGCTGTGTCTGTGACAGTCACTTGGCCCTGCTGGGGAGGGGGTCAGTGCCAAAAAAGTTGGTGAGTTGCTGCCCATGTGGTCACAAGAAGATGCAGAGACCTGGCAGGTGATGGGTGAGAGGAAAACAGAGGGATTTGTACTCCAGTAAAAGAAATAGAAGTTGAGGAAAAGTAGTTTCAAATGGAAAAAGAAAGAATGAGCAGAGAGACAGGCAGACAGCAAGACAAGATAAAAGCAGAGAAGTGGCAGGGCTGGGTAATAGAAACAGGGCAAGCTGGGGAACTCGGAAAAGGAGCAGTTGAACTAAATTGCCCAAAATGAGTCTCTCCTGTGCCACGTCCTGAGCTGCCATTTATATCTGTGTGCTGTGTGGAATATTAGCAGGTGGATTCACTCCCATCTCTGTCTGGCCTGAGTGTGACAAGGAGGGGAATAGAAGGGAGCTCTGCTGTTTTCTTTGGAGCCTGGGTGAGTTTTATATTGGGGTCTAATAGGCCCAGACCCTATTTGGAGCTGAATTACATCACATACCTATGCAATAATCTCTTTTCTGGTGGGGGGAAGCTGGGAAATCAAGCAGCTTCTCCAAAAGTCAATTCTGGTACTCAAAATGGAGCCAGCTCAAGAAATTGTCATTGATCCACTTCTGATCTTGGAGCAAATTTCCATAAAAATAATCAGATCCTCTCAGCTGCAGAAGTTTTAATGCCATGTGTTTCACTGGGTGGGATGGGCAGGCTGGGAGAACAGGAGCTGAGCAGTGATTTGGGTTCATTTTCCTCCTCTTTCCTAAACCACTTTTGAACAGGGAGCTACAGGGTGAGGGGGATGGGAGACAAGGCTGGTCTCCTTGCAACTTTTTGGCAAAAGGGAGTAAAAACCAGCAAATTGTTTGTTCTGATCCTTAGTAGATGAAAACTGGAGCAGTCCTTAGTAGGGCTTTAAAAAGCTTGATTAATTTAGGCTCCTGGGAATGTGGCTGGCTGAAAACCCCTTGGAAACTCAGAGAAGCTCTGACAGTGGGGCAGCCAGGTCCAGGCTGGAGCAGGTAATGACAGCTCCATCTCAGAGGTGTGAAGAAGAGCAGGGACCCTGTGGAGCAGCCCTGGTGGGATGGGGGGTGTCAGACATGTGTAAAGGGGGTGGGTGCCCCCCTTCCCTCACTGCCCCCCTCCAGAGGGAGAGAGAGAATCCTGTGGCAGAGGGAGACAAGGAGATCTGGAGCTGACAGAGATGGGCCAGAACAGGTAAATGACCACAGATTTGAAACATCAGCAGGCAGAGTTTAATGAAGGGATAAGCAAAATAAAACTGGAGGTGAGTGCCAATGCTGTCTGAAGGGTAATAACGAAGCTGATGGAAAAATTGCTTTAACCATTTTGGATCTCAGGGAAGACCCAAATGTAATTTTACTGGGGAAATGTAATCATATTTCAGGCTTTTCAGGCCTGCCAAGGAGCGTAAGGCACGCACACATCAACGCCTGCTCTTCCTGAAGCTCAGGAGGACTTTGCTGTTGGCTGCTCACTGTGGTAGAGAGAGACCTTCAGGTCTTTCCCTCCAAGGACAGCGCCAGCTGTTTGAGCAAGTGATGGTCACCTGTACTCACAGGTATATGATGTATTTGTAGCACTCGCAATAAATTACTTCTTTTTCTCCTTACAGCTTCTGGAAGCATTCCCAGTGGCTGGCCTATTCATCAGGGCTGTTACATTGCTGCTGCTGCAGAGAGGGAAGTACCTTTTTTCTCTTCCTCTTTATTAGCATGTGCCATGGTGTGAGGCGCTGTGCTGGGGAGGGAACCCCGCTGTGACCAGCACTGGGTAAACACAGCCGAGGTGACAGTGACAGTCCTCATCACTGAGTGTTAGCAATTCAAACAGCCACGTCAGTCAAGGGCTCGGAGAGAAGGGAGAGCAGAAGGGAGAGTGTGACAGTTTGCAAACACTCCGCTGCATGATTTTGTCGTAGGTGTGTTCATCCTGGAAGTGTCTTGGAGGAAATGCAAATGAATTTTGTGCTGGACAAGTCTGTGTGCAAGTGAGGACTGCTGGGGCTTTGTTGAGTGTGGGGAAATTTCTTCCCCTTGTAGATTGAGATAATCAAAGGGCTTTTGGAAATTTCAGGAAATTATCCAAGGCCAAGTTTTGCCTACGGGGCAGTCTTTACTAATCTATTAAAAATAAGCAGGAGAAAGTAGTAAAACAAAGCAGTGAAGCAAAACCAAACCCCAAAACTCCACCAAGCAAAACCTGATTATTTTCCACAGTAAAATTTTGGGGTGTTTGAAATGTATTGACGTTTTCTAAAATCACCAATTTAATCCCTCCACACTGCACTGGAAATATCAAAGCTCAGAAATTTAAGAAATTAGGCTGAAGGTTTTCTATTACCCTGAAATTTTGCCTTTGAGAATCGGTAACACAGATGGAATTTCCTTGGGAAAGAATTGAGTAAAGGATGCTGAGAAATATTTTTAGTTAAACTGACTGCAATGCTAAAAATGAATCCTGGAGTGGCACAGCAAAGAAACTCATACTGGAATATTAATTCTGCTTCCAATCATCCAAGGAATTCAGTCACTGAAGTCAGGAGTGAATTCAGTCTGTCTGGTTTCCAGAGGCTTTAGGGAGGCCTTGCCAATACAATTCTTTCCTGCTGGATTTGTCTGCAACTCTTCAAAGTTATTAGTGGAAATAATTTCCTCTCTGAAGAAGCAGCAGCCTCTGTCCTGCTGGTCTGTCTCTGCTGTGGATTACTCCCTCACACATCACATCTCCCCTCAGTCCTGGGAGGCAGCTGTGCCTGCAGGGTGTTGTTCAGCCCTTTACCCAATTATCCAGGCACAGAACACCCATCCCAAGCTAATCAGGAAGGACAATCTTCTCTGGGTGAAAACCCTCTCTGAGGACTCACCTCTGCCGTGGCGCCTTCAGGGAACGAAACCACTAATTATAGGAGAGGAGTGTTTGCATTATCTGCATGATGGTAAGAGCAGAAAGGGAGACCCCAGGGCTGAGAACCCTCTGCATCATGGGTTTGCTGTGCTCTTTCTGTGTGGGACTCCCCCCCTGGAAATCCCAGTCTAAGCACGAGTGTGCAGAACTTAATCTGGAACAAGGAATTTCTATCTGTAAGGAATAATTCCTATCTGTAAGGAACAGGTAATTCCTCTCTCTACCCCATTACAAATCCTCAGCCTGCAGGCACCTGGGCAGAGTAAAATGGTGATTTGGGCTGTATCATCTCTGCGATTTCTTGTCCTCCATCATGGCCCCACTGATTTCAGCTCTCCAGAGGTTCCAGAGCTGCCTCACAGCACTTGCCCACAAACTGTGCAGTTTGAGGAAGATGTTGCCTGTTTTCTGAAGGACAGGATGAAATCACCCCGCATATGTCCTCTCTCTATTGCTTCTCTGAGCAGGGAAAACCAAAATGCCTTTCCCACCATTTTATTTATTGTCTTTCATCTGTTTCCTGGGAAAATCCTTTTTTTTAGTACTTTTGTGCCTGCGTGTGAGCCTGCGTGGGGTAGGCGTGTGTGTGTGTGTGTGTTTAGGAGGTTAAAAAAAATTTCTTGCTGTCAGCAAGTGATGTTACAAACCTGCTCTGACAAGGCTGGTTGTATATTTACAGTTGGTGAGAGCGAAGGCTTCATCAATCTTCACGCTTTGAAAGGGACAGGCCCGCTCCCATGAGCACCTGCTCCGGGAGAACAGCTGAACTGTGACTTTCCAGGGAGCTGGCTGTAAATTTTAGCCATTCCCCCTGCAGCCCACGCATGCTTGAGCTCTTTAACCTTCCCAGGCTGGCAGGAGTCCCAGCAATCAGTTTAGTGCAAAGACTGGGGTTCTTTTTAATTAACCTTTTGTTTCCCACTGCAGGTGTTTGAAAGTTTTAAAAGGAAGGGGGGGGGGGGGGAGGAAGAAAAAATATTGTTTGCAGAGGTGCATCCAGGTTTTCCATGCTTGGTGATCAAAGGGGATCAGCCTTTCTTGTGTTTCCCCTCCACGTTCACCTCCTGGATGTGTGTCTGTGCCAGCATCCGCTGGGAATTGGCAGCAAGGCTTCCCGTGGGACACCTGCAGAAAGTATTCCTGGGAGTGCACTGTGCTGGCAGAAAAGGGAAGTGCCCTGTTTGATCAATAGAATTATTAGTTGGACAAGGACCTGTGGTATCGCTAGGAAAATTCATGTGTGGGAATTTATCACAAGGAAAAAAAAATGCGTTCAAGCCCCACTTAAAACAATAAAACATATCTTTGAGGGAAAGTTTCAGACTTTCTTCTATAAAGGAATAATGGTTTCTATAATTTAATAGGTGGGGAATTTGGTGAGGACTGCCAGCAAATCCATTTCACATAATGATATTTTATCTCCCTGGGTATGGTCATTTTCATGAATGTCTTTTTATTGGTTTCCTTGTCCCACGAAGTGTCCAAGGTGGTGCTGCTCATCCTCAAACGCTGAGCACATACAGAGGCAGGGATGGCTGGAGAAAACTATTAATAATGGTGACACAAAAAATGGGCAGGAACTGTGTGACAGTTAAATGTGCTCCCTATAAATAAAGAACATTTCTATTTGACCCTCAGGGCTGTGGCTTTTCAGCACTTACTTTTGTAGGAGTTAAGGTGGTCACAGCTATTAAAAAATAGAGATAAGCTGCAAGGAAATTCAGCTGAGGATAACAGGGGAAGAAAAAAAAGAGGGTTTCCAAAGAAGATTTCACTGAAAGTTGGTAGAAAAAAAATCTGAAATAGCCTTTGGTGAGGGATTTTGTTTACATAGGCCAGGGCAATTTGCTTCTTGGGAAAAGGAGTGATTTATTCTCTTGGTATCTAATTGCAAATTCACAGAGGCAAACCTTTGTCTCGTGTTGCTCTGCTGAGAGGGATGGGAGCATTAGTTACAGAGGTTCACAGATTTTTAGAACCCTCACAATGTACATCGAATCTAAACTAAAACTCACAGTTATGGTTTCATTCTGGCTGGTACTTTATGCTGACTAGAGGCAGCAACCACAGTCAGTGACTGCTATCACACAAAATAAACTGAGTTACTGGAAAGGGAACTGAGAAATTTTTCTTGAGGGGAAAAAGAAGCAGCAAGTTGGAAGAAAATCAGAATAAAATGTAAGGAAAGGGGAAATATACAAGAGTAAGTTTCCAAGAGGCAATGTATGGTGTTATCTATGTGATATATGCACTTGGTATAAAATGGCCCAGAGCAGCTGTGGCTGCCCCTGGATCCCTGGAAGTTTCCAAGGCCAGACTGGGCAGGGCTTGGAGCACCTGGGACAGTGGAAGGTGTCCCTGCCATGGCAGGGGGTGGGATGAGATGGGCTTTAAGATCCCTTCCAAACCAAACCATTCTGTGTTTCACAGTCAGCACAAGGTCTTTGCTGCCTTCCCTCTCATGTGCCATACATGTGTGGAACCAAAACTATCTGAATTTTGCCTTTGTATTCTCCCACCTGGCATGGCTGGTTGCCTGCCTGTGAGATCTGCAGACCTGCCTGCCAGGAGGAGCAAGGATTGCCAACATGTGGTCCTGGAACTGCAAATTCAGAATGAAGCAAGGAGTAAAAGAAGTAACGAGATGAGCCGTCATGGGAAATGAAGGGAAAACGGTGAAAATGGTTCTAATAAATAATAAGAAATGTAGCATGGGCCAAAGGAATAATAGATCAGCACTGGGAAGACTCTAAAAGCTGCTGAGAGTTATTGATAGACATTGTGTAAGGAAAAGAACATAAAAAAAGAAACCCCTGACAGTTTTGCCTTCATGTTCACAAAGGCGGGTGGCAGGGCAGATGCCAAAGTGAAAGATAAATATCCTTTTGCATAAAGAAGAAATATTGAAGGAAACTGGGCAGAGGTGACGGAGAAATTAAGAGTGTTAAAAGACCCTGAAAGCATGTGGTCCATGTCAAACCCCCTTCAGGATTTTGAGCCAAGTCAGCAAAACATATGAAAAATCTGTTGAGGGAAATGAGAACCTCTTTGAAGACCAGTAATGGAGAAATCCTACAAGTGTCAAGTCCAAGGAAGCTTTCCAGAAAGGAAAGGTGGTGGCTCAGAAGAAGGTGCCTTGCACGGCCAGGAGGCCAAAGTGTGTTTTAATCTGGAGTTCCACTGGAGAAATACTTAAGAGAAATTATGAGCTTAATTAAGGAAAACCATCAAGGATTTTAAAAAATTGGGATCCGTGCCAATAAAGGGAGAACAAAACTGACAGCAGCTTTCTGAGGAATTAATGCAAATCACAGGCCAGGGAAAAGCCAGAAGATATAACTTCTGCTGTGGCAGGAAAGGTTGGATATAACAATGGGAAAGTGTAATTTGGAGTGAAAGTGATGGGTGAGGGACATGGAAGTGGCTGATGGGTTCTTGCCACCGAGTAAGGATGCATTTGCTTGTGCTCGGAGAAAGTGTGATGCCAGAGAACTTCAGGACAAAGTGAATATTGAGGTGAATTTAACTGAGGGAAGAACAGGGACAAGAGGAAGGGAACAAACCCAGCCAGGGTCTGAGGGCACCTGGCTTGGGTGGGGAAGCAGCGAGCAGGAGCTCAACGCAAACACCGCACGGGCAAGTTTCTGTGTTTCTGCAACGAGTTTTCATGAGAGATTTCTGACACACACACACACACATCCCCTTAATGAAATAAACTCCAAGTGTTAAGGAAGTAGGTAAGTGCACGTTGAAGAGCCACCAGCAGATGTGGTGTGTTGGAATTTGCAGTGTGGGGAGGAGGACGGGAAGATGGTGGTGAAGGCGGGAAAGTGCAGAGTCTGTGGGGAAGGTAAGAAGGTGATGAGTTCATGGGGAAGATGGGAATGTGGAAGGTCTGTGGTGAGGGTGGGAAGATGATGGATCTATGGAGAAGGTGTGAAAATGAGGAAGGTGGGAAAGTGAAAAGTCTGTGGGAATGGCAGGAAGGGAACAGGTGTGTGGGGAAGGCCGTGGGTCTGTGGGGAAGGCGGAAAGATGGAGGGTCTGTGGGGAAAGCGGGGATGTGGAGAAGGAGGGAAAGTGGAGAGTCTGTGAGAAAGGTGGGAAGGGGACGGGTGTGTGGGGAAGATGGAGGGTCTGTGAGGGAGGTGGTGGGTCTGTGGGGAAGATGAAGGTGGGAAAGCGGAGGGTCTGTGGGAAGGTGATGGGTCTGAGGAGAAGGTGGAGGGTCTGTGGGAAGGTGATGGCGCTGTGAGGAAGGTGATCGCACTTGTGGGGAAGGTGATGGGTCTGAGGGGGTGGCAGGAAGGCGGGAGAGTGGCGGCTCTGTGGGCAGGAGGGGAAGGTGAAGGTCCCCGGGCTGAGCGGCCTCCATCCCCTCAGCCGAGCACCCGCCATGCCGGCTGAGCCGAAGTGGCCGCCGGCCGCCACTAGAGGCTGCTCCACACCTCATTAAACAAACACAAACAGCAATTAACGCAAGAGGTCCCGGACGGCGAGGCTTTGACCTCCCGCTTCCCGCACACCCGAAAGGTGCGGGACATCTCCAGGGTCTGATCCCCCCCAAGGAGTTTGTGATGTACAGCGGGTGTTCTCCTCAGCAATCCCCGGGGGTTTTGCCAGGCAGAGTCCCGCACTAAACGCGTCTCCACGAGTGCCCCTTGCCCACTCACGGGGAGGTTTTATTGGTGAGGAGAGTTCCTTTGTCTGCCAGGAACAGCCACATGTGGTGAGGTCAGGCAGCACCCCAGAAATTATTTCCCTTTTGGGAAAATACCAACAAACAGCCTAGGGTGACACTCAGGTAGCAGCGGCACAAGTGCCACATTCACCCTGCCAGGCCCAGCACCATCGGCCTTGGATGTTCCTGTAACCTGCACAAAAAATGCAGTGGTTGTTATTAATCTCGGTGCTGCTGCTCTCACAAAACAATGCACAACTTCATCCAAGCGTGCTGCTGTCGCTGTCTGCCTGGCACCTCGGGCTGCTGCCGCCGGGGAAGGCTTTATAGGCACTGCATCTGCAGTAAGTAAATATCAGCATTTTCCTTCCTCCTCTCCCCAAAGCTCAGGCTCTATTGCCGTTCTCCCCACCACCTTCTTTTGCCACCAACTTCATCTTACTAGTTTGCAAAATTATAGCCTTGCTGTAAACCTGGAATTTGGAACTGAGGAGAGTCCCTAGCAGCAACACTCATGTTTTCATTTTGTATTTTTCACCAGTGATGTTGGTCCAGGGTTGGTTTTATTTTTTTTATTTTATTTTTTTTTCAACACTGCTCTGGAAGGATAAAGCTGGAAAGCCCTATTTCCTGGAAAAGCCAGTCTCTGTCTCTGTCGGTATCTGCTATGCTGTGTACACTATGATTTAAAAACAGCTACAGGAATGCACAGAGCAGGCTAGAGAAGGGATTTCTCTCACTCTAATTCCCATATTCAGTGGCCCACCGTATTTCTTATTTAGTCCCAGTGTGTGGGAAGGCAAGAAATAAACAAGAAATAAACATGAAATTTACAAGAAACAAACATCGAGGATGTGATGGTATCTTCTTTTTGCACCCTGTTTTTTTTGGAGTGCTCCTCAGCAGGGTGAGGAGTTGAACTTGGCAATGCTTGTGGGTCCCTTCCAAGCCAGGATATCGTGGAATATTCCCCTTGTCTTCCTTTTCTCTTGTCTGGAGAACCCTCCTGTAGCATTTACTGGTTTTATAGCTTTTTATGGAACATGCAACTCTGGCATTTCATTGCTGCTCCGTAATCAATATTAATTCTCCTTTTATGATTTTAAAAATCTACAAGCTCTACTCTTCCAAACTCTGTAAAATGTCACTAGTATATCTTGGGATGATCCTGTTTTGTTTACAGATCCCTTGCTTTTGTAAGTCTCTGTGTTTCACTGGTACAGTTACCAGAAAATGGATTAAAAATTAAATGAACATGTTGCTTTGTTTATTTGTTTTTAATGAAAGCTGTTTTGCAATTAGCTCTTTATTTGATCAAAGATTGCCTCTGAGTTAATTGTGTGATTTTGCCCAGTCTATGATTCTTTCTCTGAGATAACTGGGTCAAGTTTTGTGTTGTGACCCACATAAACTTCATGGTAAACCACACTTGGTTCTCTTTCCTAAAACTAGAGCAGCACATAGGACATCTGCCTGGAAATTAAATTAAAAGCACAACTGTTGTGTAGAGTTATTTGATCCCAGCATGTCTCACTTTTTCATGAGAACTTTTATCCCCTGCTCTAGCTGCCATTCCTCTTTGGGTTACGTGCTGGGTGAACATCACAGACGTTGGCAGAGGCAAGACACTGCTCACAAACTGTGTGTGCTGCTTGTTGAAATCCCTGATGATGTGTGTGTGCTGGAGAATCTCTGCTTTGGGCTGTCTCAGTTTGGAAACTCTTACAGCCATTTTTTAAACACTGTTCCACCTTGTTTTGCAGTGCTGTGCCAGACTTCAGACCATTCCTCTTCTGGCCTTCTCCATGTTCATTTCCATCGTGGGCTCCTTCCTCCCCAGCTTTGAAGAGATGAGAACAACTCCTGAGGCATGGCTGATCCCAGCTTTGCCCCAAACACTCGTCACTACCAGAGGTCATTATGAGCCCTGCTCTTGATGTCCTCCCTGTGGCCCTGGTGTGGCCACTGTTACCAGGGTCACTGTCCAGTGCTGTCTTAGGAACCATGGTTTGGAATTAGCCTTGCCCAGCAGCTCTGTAGGTAGGAGTCACAGCCTGGCCATCTCTGCCAGGAGAGCTCAGACAAATCGCTGCAGAGGTTTGGAGAGTTGTGCTAGGCAGAGATGAATCAGGCTCAGAGTGTTTCTCTAGGATGCTCCTTTGGCAATTCCTGGCAGGTTTTGTCCCAGTTCTCCATGCAGTGCCTTTGGCGGGTCCCTCTCCGCACTCCACGGTGAGCGAGGGCGTTTTGCAGAGACAATGTCTGGCTTTGCATCCCTGCCTCGTACGAGACCATCCCTGGGACGCCTCTTTGGCCCGTGTTTGGTGTTGCTCCGTGTGAATCCCAGGACGTGATGATGAGAGCTGCTACCTGGGATCTGAAGTGAATTGTTTGCTTTCTCAGGCAGCCTCCCGCTCGTCCGTCGCCTTCCCCTTTGCACGCCCGCGGCCGTGCTTGCGCTCGCGCAGGCACACGGGGCCGCGCCGTGCGGCAAATTGCTTATACACATGTAAGCAAATATCTTCTCAAATCATCTCTTATCGCCAAGTGGGGTGTGGTGCTTGTTGTTCAAGGGGTTGAGGTTGCCTTTCAATCTGCCAGGGCCAGCCTGACACCAAAAATAAACAGCATAAGCCTGGAACGGTTGTCACAAGGGGCAGAGAGAACTTGTCAGGCAGGAGTGTGTGAGCCGGCAAGATGATAATGTGGCATGACACTTCTGAAATGAGACACCGGTTGCCATGGTGAGGAGTCAGGAGGGACTATCTCTCCAGAGGCTGAAATAAAACATGCTTTAAATGATGTTTGATTAGAATTTAGATCATGTAACTGAGTGGCTGGACCCTTTTTTTTTCTCCCCTTCCTTTTTTTTCCCCTCCCTTTACTTGTTGTCGTTGTCTGTGGCTGCTGGCAGAGTTCACTTTGGGAAGAAAGGGCTCCAGGGTTCTGAGCAGCCCCAGCTGTAACCCCCCTCGCTCCACCACTTCCAGCGTGCTGAGAGGTTACTTAGTTCCATGCCCAGTCAATTATACTCCTTGCTAACTCTGCTTGCATTTTCCACTTGAGTCCATCATAGTTTAAACCAGTTAAAAATGATTCCCTCTGTTCTGAAAAACAGTTAATCAATAACACCCTGAGAATATTTCTTGCCTTCGTTTTCTTTCCCTGACCAGTCTGCTCAGGGTATCCGTCACCTTGTTAATATATATTAAAAATGCAGCCCAGGAAGGATTATACACAATATCCTTCTTGGACTTTTCATATTAAAGGTGGATGTGAATGTGTGAATATGTGACAGTTTGAGTGGTAAAAGGAACCTGAAGCACAAGGGACTGAGAGAATAATGCAAAACAATTGGCAAAACCAAACGTATTTCTCATGTCTCTCCCAGCAGAAATGGACAATGAAAGAGCTGATTCTGGGTTACAGAGCTTTCTTCCTCTGTGGTGCCTTTTGGTTTATCACAGCCTTGGAGTAGGTATCCAATGTCTGGATAAATCTGCTGGAAAACAATAGACAGCCAATTCCAGTGCCTGGATGAGGACAAAAGTGCTCATCAAAGAAGGGCAAATGCATGGAGTTCTGCAAATTCTGAGATCACCTGAGGGCAAGTTTAGCCCGTGCTGATGCACACACAGCACCAGGGCTTTGCCAGGTGTCCTCTGCAATTGGTTGTGAGTGGAAGGTGTCAAAATGAAAGGGATGTTTTTTGTGTGGGTGCTGGAGTGAGCTGAGTTTGATGAATCACTGTTGAGTGCACGTTGGAGAAGTCAATGCAGAGCAGGTGTTATTGGCAATTTTTGACTGAAAGGCAGAAAGTCAATCGTGGAGACTCCACTGCAGCCTGCACGGTGTGGAGATGCTTTGTGGAGACAATCTGTACAAAATTGCTAATGCCAATGAGGACACTGACACACACACATTCCAAATGATCTTCCCCTTTAGAAGCACATTTCAATTGTGCCCATTTGCTTTGGTATTGAAACAGTTACACCAGGCCACTGAACATGTGATTACGTTTTTCTCGCCTATTAAAATCCCTATCCGAGCCCATGCTGATTAGAGATCCTATTGTGTGTGTTTAGGGGCAAAAAAGGCTCTGTAGTGGCTGTGCATGAGACAGAGAATGTTCTAGCAGCCAGAGGATGCCCTGTAATTTATGAGAGACAAAGAGGTACATTAGATATTGTTAGAATACATAATAATCCCCTGGCAATAATTTATTTGGCTTGCAAGGTTAGGATCTCCATAATTCTTGGTTGCACTCTAATGAAGACTGCTGATGCTGATTATATATTTTTGTGTACATTAGGGATACCTGTGAATATATGGATACTGCTCTTGCCTCCTGCTACCTCACTACTCACCGAGCTGCCAGTGGGACTATATTGTGTGGTCCATTTGTCTAAATAGTCCAGGCAAGTGCATCAGCTGTATTGGCTTCTTGTCAGTGGTTCTCTGTAACTTTGGGCCATAAAATGATCTTCTGTAGATTTCACCTGCTTTTTTTATGCTGTTGGGTCGCCCCTAGCTCCAGGGTGACACAAACATCATCAGGAATCAGGGGTTTCAACAGGACATGCCAGGCTGATGTTCCCCTGGACATTTTAAACTGGGAACTCAAAGCTGATTAATTTGTTGGTGGGATGGGGTGGGGTGCTCTTGACTGAGAGAAAAGAGTGGAGGAAATGGAAAATTCAAAACTTTCCTCCCTTCCCCCTCAAGAACTCAGTGACTTCTCATAAAAATTTTGCTCTGAAATCAGTTTATGATTCACCAGTAAGGTCATTTCCAAGTGATTTATTACCATCTGACAGTCCACTCCAGGATTTTTGGTGACACTACATGGGTCTTTTGAGCTTTATGTTCAAATTTAATGGTGGTCACTGCAGCCAGATGGATGAAAAATACCCATTTCTTCACCACGGTTTCTTGTACTGGCCTCAGGGATTAGAAAAGTAGGTCTTTTATTTAGTTACACTGTCAGCAGCAATTTGTATGTGAGTTCAATTGCTTGGTTTGGAGTTCAAATATTCCAGTCTGAATACAGCTGTGTGGGCTCATAAAGCATCCTGAAATCTGCTCTGCCCAGTGCCCCACGTCAGCACAGGGGATTGTGGTGGTCACTGCTGGGTGTAAACACAGAGGATGAGAGGGAGGGAAAGCCAGGGAAGAAAATAAATCCATTTTGATGGAACAACAGGGAGAACTGGGAATGCATGGGTGAGAACCTTGCTGAGGGCAGCACAGACCTTCCATGCTTGGGTGTGTTCTGCTCACATCCTCCTTAAGAATCATGCTGAGGAAGGGGTTAAAACTGCTTAACTATGGGGCTTTTTTGTGCATATTAATCAGGCATTGCTCTATTTTATCACTGTAGTGCACTTTGTACAGCAGTTTTAAAAACGCTCTGAGTAATGTTTGCTATGCTTCCTGCAACCTAATCTGCCAAATAATTTAGGTTATCCATGCCACGGAATTGACTTAACACTGGCGTGGAAATGAGCCCTGAAGTGCTGGAAGATCCCAGAGCTGCTGATTAGGGGGGTCTGATAAGAGCACAGGCCTATAATGATTTTATACAATGTTTTCCTGTAATGGTGGTTCTGGTTTTGAAGGCAGTCAGCATTTTGATCGTGGAGATGCACATTTGATGCTCACCAGCCATTGGAAAAGCCACTCTGGGCAGGCTGTGCTTTGCAAGGCTCCAATATTAAGCAGCAGGTCCTTGTAGCAGAGCTGTGTCTGTGGTCTGGAGTCAGCCAAGGTCACTCACCATGGTAGTGACAGTAAAAGAGCTAAAAGTTAGTTTTCCCCCCTTCCTGATGTCCCAGGTGGTGCAAGGCACTGTGCCTTCTCTGCAGTTGGGTGAGGTTTGTCTGTTCAATCCACCTCTAGATTTCCATCTCCCATTTCAGGGCATTTTAGTGAATTTGCAGCAAACGTTGGTAGTGTGTCTCTTGGAGAGTGCCTGATTTTTGCATACAGCTGGCTGGAATTTACCCTTCCTGCTGAAGCTCAGTGCATCCAGTCAGCTGCTGTGGTACAGGGCTCCACAGGATAATTAGGAATCAGCAGAGAGGAAGTGATCTGGAAATTATTATACACTTTCTTGAAGGACTTTCTATGCAAGGAGATTTTTTTTTTCTTGAACAGAGCATTAAAATCTACGAGATTCTTCCACAGGGAATTTTCCAAGTTTTCTTTTTTCACACTCTTGTCTTCCTTTCCTTTGGCCAAAGCACATACCATAACATTTGCATGTGCTGTTGGAGCACACAGCTCTTCTGATTCCACATCAGGTGTCAAATCTTTAATATGATTTCCTACATGTTTGACTAATCAATGCAGAACATCATCATGAAAGATAATTTTACCCTCTGGCACTTCAGGGACAGGATAATGAGGCCTGGTGTTTTCCATTTTTTATTCTTCCACAAGAATCTACATTTTTTAGTCCCAGCTAATTGATTTAAGTTCATGGAGGAAGGTTTTTTTCCCTTTTGCTCCCAGTATCTTGGATATTAATGGATTCTAGTGAGCTAGCAGAGCTGTGTGATCAGTGTGTTTAGAGATTCAATATACTGCCATTCTGACCTTTCAGAAGCCAAGGGAAAAACATCAGGCCCAGCATGTTGATCCCACATGAACACAGAAATCTCAGGCAGCTTGGAGCTGCTTGAGCTGCCTGGAGAGAGGGGTTCTCTCCAGGAAGGGAGGTTTGCTCTCAAATCATTTGCCAAACAGGAGGGAAGTTTCTCTCACAGTGCAGTGAGAAGTGGAAGATTTCAGGCAGAGCTGGAAGGCAGAGGGGTGGAAAGAGAGACTTTCAGAAGAGCTGGGGTGCCTGGCATTGCTCAGGAGAGCGTGGGCAGGGAGCATGGCATGGCAGGGTGAGGGATAGCCACGGAGCTCCTGCTGCCCTGGCTCCAGCAGGGAGTCATCATCCCCTTCCTTCCGGCAGGCTGTGAAGTTTTTTTGACAAAAAGCTGCTCAGGTTCTGAACAGATCATCTGTGGAGCTGAAGGAATGGGACAAAGCCCTCTTCAGCATGAGCTGGAATCCATTCATCTCAGCAAAAATATTTCTTAGTCTAAATATCCTTCCCTGAGACAATGGGAACGGTTTTGTTTACTGATATGACGGATCAAACATTTCCCAGCCACATTGTCCCTGTTGGCCATGGGTCCACTAAATCTACTGGATGAGACTCCAAAAGGAGTATATGCCTGCTGCACCATGTACCTGAGGCTCTAAAAAGTGTGAGCTAGATGTGTTTTTATGAATAATCCATATATTTCTTCGATATTTTACTACCATTAACTAGAGTTATTCTTGTATTATTATTTTATTTTTAGGGATGGCAGCAGCTTACGACAGATTTGTTTAGGGTTAGCCCTGTACATAAATTAAGTGGCAGATAAAATTTAATTTTTCTTATAAGAAAAGCCTATAGCTCCTTAAATTGCTCATTTAACATCACTGAAAAGTAATACTCCACTTTAGAATGGACATGGTATTAACTTTAAAAGGCCTATTTAAAGTGACGGTTGTCAGTGAGTGAAAGCCAGATATGGTAATTTCCAGTTACAAATCAGAGTGAGGAAACTGGAGAATGGACAACCTTGTTAACACAAGCGCGACGGAGGAAGCACCGGGGTCAGAGTGCCAGCACGGAGAGGAATAAAGACACAGCACCAAAAATATGTCCTATAATTAGGGCAGCTGTAAGAGTCAAGGTTGAAGATTCTTCACCATGACATGTCTGATATAGAAAAAGTGATAGCCAAGAGTAATCACTTACAGGCACTGAGCCTTAAAGGAGCAGCTCTGCGCTACCCTGGCTGGGGCAGGCCAGCCTGCAAGACAAAGAACGGGGGGCACGGGGTGACTCTGAGGCTGGGAGTGGGGGAGGGGGGGGGGAGGAGCTGGAAATTTCAAGGGTCAACACTCAAAGGAACCAAAAATAGAAAAAATTGCTCACTCGGCAGAGGGGTTTCTGATCATGGTGTGGAACAGTGGTGACTCAGAGAGCAGGGTGGGCTGTGTTGTGTTGGGGAGGGTATTCTGGGTTCAGATCCGAGTGGATGGGCACAAAATTACTTCTGGGGGGGCACTGGGGGAGGAAGGTGACAGGAGGAGCCTGGAACAGTGTGTTTGTAAATGGAGGGACTCAGGTATGCTGGCCAGTGGGAGAGCAGAGCTGGGGAAGGGACAGTTTGGTGGGCACACAGCCACTCAGGAGGCACAGAGAGGAGCCAGGCTCTGAGCAGGCAGGGCACACATCCCCTTGGATGGCCAGCAGAACTTGGGGTGCAGAGATGCTTCCTCCAGCTCCTCAGGGCTGGGTGCTGATGGAGAGAGGGGCACAGCTCATGGGGGTCTGCTCCAGATTCCCAGGTCAGCCTGCAGAGATCTGCCCCTTCCTTTGGGTAGGCAGTGAACCAGGAGCAGCACACTCCACACTTCCTATGGGAATCTTCATGGACACAGGGTGTGGACCCTGGAAAGGAGCAGGGAGCTTCCTCAGCATCCTGGCTGAGGGGAGCTGGTGTGGCCTGACCCGTGGGGATTTGGGGAATGCTCTCTTGTCCTGGCTGCAGTGTTCAGAGGAACATCCCTGACAGCTGGGTCAGAGCAGAGCAGGGGACAAGGGGACATTTCCATTAGTGAAGAATAGCTCTGTATTCCAGTTTTCAGGGGATCCCTTGGGATCTGTGGAAACCTTTCAGGCTTTCTGCCTCATCCATGACCCCCTTTGGCAACGGGTGTGTAAAAGCCCCAGGAGGCTGTTACAGGAGAAGCCTTCTCCTCTTCTGCTGCATTTCCCTGGGGAACGATCCAGCCCAGGCAGTTAATGTGGAGTGACATGGGCACATGCTTTTCCTCCTCAGTCCCCACCTCCTCCATGGGATCCACTTGAAAGGATAAAGGAGATTCCAGCTGAACTAAGTCCCTTATCCAAACACTCTCTCTACATTAAAGGATGTTCCACAAGAACAGCTGTAATGTAACATAACCCCCCTGCACCTGAGCTCCCTGTCCTTCACTGGGGAGCTGGGGCAGACCCTGGGGGTCTCTGGGAGCTGGGCAGGGCTCAAACTCCAGCCCCACATTTCTGAATAACCCACACCAGCTCCCGGGACCAGCCCGCTCTCACCTAGCCTGGATCCCTCCTCTCAGTATTTAAAGGCTGGTAAGTAACAACCATGAGCCCTGAAGAGGAGCACTCTTTGACCTTGCTTTAGGCTACTGCCTCCCACTGCTAGCCCAGATCTGGTTACCTGACATCCATTTTTCCCTGCCAGCTCCTAGAGCCAAACCTTTCTTCAAGGGCAGGAGGATCAGCCTGCCCCTGTGGACCTCTCCAGCATCCATCCTTTGATTTGCAGCCTGCTCAGCACGGGGTTCAGAGGCTGACGGGAAGAAGAGCATTTCCACCTCACAAAAAATCCTGGGAACGGAGTCACTGAGGCACTGGGCACAGTTTCCTGGCAGACCAAAGGCCAGGAGTCCTTCAGCCTCTTTGTCAGCCAGTTTATTTTGCCTTTGTCAACCTGTACTTGGGGATGCTAATTCGATTTTCCATTGAGAGGTGCGGATATCTATATTATTTTCCTAAAACTCCAGAGAATATTATAAATTTCTTTTTATTGCTTCCAGCCATGTTATTTAAAGTAATTAACCTTAATTTATAAATTTTTATATCAAACTGCCTTTTAACTTTTAGAACTGGCAGGAGAAGTCCATTTCCCAGGGCTCCTAATAGTTCTCCATTTAATCAAAATTCATCCATCAGATTCCAGTGTTAAATCATCTTTTAATTGGGAGTTACATTCTGGTTAATAGTTTTATAATTCGCCGCCTCTAATAGTTTTTACCACAGGGATCTACTCCATTTTTTCTCACTCTATTATTCCTGGTGTTCAGCAGGGACATTTTAAAAACGTTCACTTCCCCTGCCTGTTCTTTGTGATCTCATTAATTCTTGATAGCAAGTTCCCTTTCTCCTCATTACTGGAGCATAACTACCTTTATCACTAGGTGAAACCTTGCTTGTTTCTACAAGTGCCGTCCAATTTTATTTTTTTTTCCCCTCCTCTTAAATAAAATAACAATCTGCAATTTATTTCAGAAAACAATATTCTGTGTACTGCTTATGGTCATGGTGCTTGACACCGCAGAGATTTCAGAGTGGAGATTTTTGGGGCAAGAACTTGCTCTAACTTTGTGTTTGCAGTGTTTCTCCCAGCAGGGCCCTGACAGTAGCTGGGTTTTCATGGAGATAATTCCAATTAATAAACTACTGGTACTAGTGGCATGAGAAAACCAAGGAATTGATTGACAGGAATGGCAGATCTTTTTGGAGGGGATCATTCCATGTGACCCACACCCCTTCTGCCCGCTCTCACCTTCTCCTGCAAGTGAGGAGCAGGATTGGGCCTCAGCACCTCCACCCCAGGGGCTGGTTTTGCTCCAGGTGAACTCCACGGTGGAATTGTCAGCCAGGGCCTCGCTGCTGCAGCTCTGAGCAGTCAGGGCAGTGTTACATTAGCTTGGGATCCTCCCCAAACCATAAAAACTGCCCAAGGAGAAGTAAATAACCTTGTATATGAGGCAGTAAAGCCAAGCTTGTTGTTTTTTTAAAAAATGCCTAGAATTAGCGTAAAATTAAATTTGAAACCTTAATCCTCCAAGGGCTGATTCTCAATTTGCAGATCCACAAAACCTCTGCAAATTACCCCACCAATCCTACTGACAGTCTTATAGGAATATGTTATATTGACTACCCAAAGTCAGGCTCTGCAAAGGAGAGCACATTGTAAAGTGCCATTGGAGAGAGTGAGGAAAAACAATCTCCAAAGGTTTATATCTTAGTCCCTTGAACAGTCCCATAGAATCATTTCATATATAACTTTCTACAAGAAAAATAGGATGGACAAGTGTAAACAGAATTATTATACAATTACAGTGGTCCTTGCAATAACAGTAACACTGTCCACTGTAATTTTTATGTCTCCATAAACTACCAGCACTGCAGGATTCCTGTAGCCCTTCTCTCACCCCACGTGGCAATGTAATAACTTTTCCTAGTTAACGCATGCATCAGTGCAGTAATTTGATATGACAATGATTACAAAATACTCCAGCAGTTTTAATTGACTAGTGTTGAGATCATATCACCAGCAACAGACAAGATCTTATCTCGTGTATGACTTCCATCCCGCCTGACTGGGACAATATTTATGTTAATAAGGATCGCAGGCATTAGCCAAGTATTAAGTCCTCAGCTGTGCTAACTACATTTAGATGCAAACAATAATTTCACAGACTGCTGGCCACCCTTTCCTATGTGGGTAGTGGTCGTAAAGAAATAAAATATCTGGGGTTTTTGCACGGTACAAAATCTACCAAAGGAGTTTTTCTGCCTGGAACCCAGATTTCAGGATTCCTTGGCAGAAATAGGACTGTAATTCAGCAGTTAAGAAGTCGCCAAAGCTTGATACTGTATCTGAAGAAATTACCATAAAAATCCGAGGCAGTATTGTGCCTCCTGTATGCAGAGCAGGCAGACTATTACCTCCTCCTTTGTTGCTGCTGCAAACATTTACTTGGAGAGACCTTATTGTCAATGAGTTTTTGACAGAGGTCAAAGTATTTCTGAGTGAAGCTGAAAGAGGTCTGGGACTTATATCAGACAGCTGACAGCATCAACAATAGTGTGTTTACTCATCCTGCATGCTGGAAAAATTAATTAAAAGTGTTTGTGAGATGTTCTGAGCTGGCAGAAGCTTCACATGCTTTTGGTAATGAGGATGCTGCTCTTGTCTGTGGGTGGAGGAAGCCTCATGGAGGGGCTGGAGAAGGAGGAGGGCTGAAGGAGCCAGGGCTATTGAGCCTGGAGAAAAGGAGGTTTTAGGAGGCCCTTTTAGCTCTTTGCACTTCCTGAAAGGAGGTTGTGGTAAGGGGGCTCAGTCCCTCCTCCCAGAGAGGGTGACAGGAAATGGCTGAACTTGCACCAGAGAGGCTTAGATTGGGTATCAGGAGAAAGATTGTCATGGAAAGCACAGCAGAGCTTTGGAACAGAGTGCCCAGGGAAGTGTTCAAGAAACCTGTGGATGTGTCTGGGTTTTTCTGTCAGACAAGCCAGGTAACTGAAGCACCTGACAGACTCATCCCCTAAATTCAGATAAATTCAGATTAATCCCAGCAGTGATGCAAATGACAGATTGGCTGGACATTAAAACCAGTGCCTTTGATTTTGTGAATATATACACACACACACTGCTAATGTTTGGCCACTTCAAATATTCATCAAGTATTTTTGCTCTGTTGCTGTTCACGAATGCAATTTTAAATGCATTTCTCATTTCTCTTCAATCAGCCCAGTCTCCCCTTTATGAATCCTTATCTCTGTCCTATGGGCATCTCTCTCCTGCCCTAATGTTCCACTGTACAAGAACCAAACTGCTCATAGCCCTAATCATGCAAAACCAGATGATTCATTACTGAAGTGGATGAAAGAAGGCATTAAATACTGGCACAAAGGAGAAACTATAAACTGGTACCAAAAGGTTCATCTCTATTAGCCAAAGTGTTTGGGGACACCACAGAAATAAACCCAGCATTATAAACATTGCCCTGGATTGGGAACCTGGAAGGAAAGCCAGGAGAAGGAACTTCTGTGTTCTGTTTTGGACAGGGGACTGCCTGTGAGTGTCCCACTGAGGGTCAGGGCTGATCACTGCAGGAACAGCCTGGGTGCAGCTGTGAGGGATTTGGGCTCTGGTAACTGTGGGCATTCACAGCCATGGAATAACTCAGGAATTACTGAGAGCTAAAAAACCAACTTGTGGGCTCTTTTGGAGTGCAGTGTAGATGTCAGGGATCTTTATCTCATCTCATTTCCCATCAAGTAGGAAGATTAAGGACCTCTTTGTGTTTTTTAATACAAAAGGCAGTTAAATTCAGTGGACTTCAGGAACTGGGACTTGAGGAAAGGATCAGGTCTTGTAAAACTCCTGACTAAACAAGAAAAAGAGGGAACAACCTGCAGAGAAGAACTGCACTGCTGAAGAAGGACATCAGTGATTTGCAAGGTGATAAACACAGCCCTGTTCACCACACTGGTCCCAGATATGAGCTAGGACACAACATCAGACCCCTACAACTTGTTCTTTGATGCACCAGCCCAAACCCTGGGGATGGGCCTTTGAGCAGAGGGCAGGGGCTGGGTGGGCAGCAGGGAAGGGCCAGGCCAACCTGTTCCCACTCACTGCCATGGGGCCCCCAGTTGTGGGTGATTACCCAGGAAATAAAAGAGAAGCTTGGGGGACACAGCCCTTCCTCTCCAGCAGGGTGAGGTGTGCTTGTGCCAGTCAGCTGCAGTATGACCTTCTTGGTGTGTGCTTTGGAAAGCTGCTGCCTTGGCTCCCACGTGTGGTTCATTTCCCAGAAGAGCTAAGACATTCCTGCTTTCTTCTCTGGGGCTGGGATGTGGAGGAGGTGGGCGAGGTCGTGGCTGTAGCAGTGTGGTGTTCCTGTGTCCAGAGCAGGCTGTGTTTGGCTTCTTGTGTTTCTGCCTGGTAAAAAGGGAAGGGTTTTTATGGCTGTGATGGTTTGTTCCTCCTCCTCTGGCCTCTGGAAATGTGCCTGGATGTGTGCCCTCTGCAGCAGAGCGCTCTCTGTGTCTGAGCCAGCTCTAGGGTAGGAGCTGGAGTCTCCTCTGGAGAAGAGGAACAAGGTGGAGTTTCTAGATAGAATACCTCTGATTTGAAAATAAATCCGTGGAACAAGATTTGACTCCCTTTTATCACTCAGGTGGTTTCTGTGGAAGCTGTGCTTCCCTGGAGCCCATGTCCCAGAGCCCGTGAAATAACAGCCCCTGAGGCACAAATGAGCTGTCCCTGGAGAGCCGGGGAAGCGGGCAGTTGGGAAAACAGCATCCTCTGAGCATCCTCTCTCCCTGCCGATGGCGTGTTCAGCTACGTGCTGTGATGTAAGGCAGCCCTAAATTACAAGCAAACAAACACAACCCCCTGTCGTTCCTCATCTCTCTGCTGTGTGGGCAGAAACTCATCTGGTAGCCTGGAACAAAGTGCCTGGGTGGATGGGAGCCAGGGAGGCGGCTCGAACCGCTCCTCCCGCGGAGATGCTGCAATTTAGTGAGTCATTAAGAAATAATACGGGGTGTATCGCTCTCTCTTGTTCTCTCCACACACAGCCAAACAGAAAATATGCAACATAATCTCGTGCATTTATTTGGGGTGAGGGATAATGGCCCTCAGAATTAAACACCAGCTGGCTTTGAAGGAAGCAAAATGCTCTGGCCGCCCTCTGTCCCCCAGCTGACTGCTGTACTTTATTCCAAAGAGTGGCAGTGAAGGGGGGAACCCTTACTGAACTAATTTAGTTAAAATTTACACTCCTTGATTTTGTGCCTCTTCTTTTTCCCTCTTCTAGTTTTGTAGCTATGATGCAGTATTGATCCAAAGATCTATAGGATCATACCATGGCTCCAGGTGGGTGGCAGAATTGAGGCTAGGCTTCATTTCCATCTGAATGGTGCAGAAAATAATTCCACTTTCCAGCTTTTATTGCTCAGAACATTGCATTTCTCTCATTGCAGTGTATGGGAATTAGCTCTGGAGGAAAGAAATGATTTTTTTTTGCGCTCCCCCCTTGATGCAGAGTGGAGCAGAAGGATTCAGGAAGAAGTAATGTAAGAAAGCAGACAGCAAGCTCATTGCTGTTTGAATTAGGTGCAGCTGGATTGCTCTAACGAAATGGGACTGCTCATCCAGGGTTCAAGTGGTGTTTCTGCACAGGGATGGTCTCCAGACTGCAGATGCCTTGTCTGGCTGGGACAGCCCCCTGCAGCCCTGAGAAATGCAGGGATAGCAGAGCAGGCAGAAGCTCAGCTTTGTTCCGGGTGTGGGTGTGAGGGGATGCACGAGGAAATCTGGTTCTTTTCTATCCCAGCCTGCTGCAACGGCTGAAGAGAGCAGCTGAAATGGTGACCCAGCCTGGACTGGCAGTGTTGCCACAGCTCATTGAGTTTGCTGTGTGAGTTTAGTAAATCAGAAGGAACTTCCCTGCCAGAGAAGCAGGCTGCCACCTGTTCATCACTGTGGCCACCTTAAACTCATGCCTCTGGTATTGCATCCTGCTGGAAGAGTTTCCCACGGTTATTTCCTGCTAGAGGGGGAGGAAGGAGAAGCTCAGTAATGTGCCAAGGAAATACTGCTGTCTGTGCATCCCGGGAAGGAAAGCCTTTCAGAATGCAGTGCATACTCTAATAAACACAGCTCAGAAAATGTCATCAGCATGCTATGACTGCTTTCAGAAGCACAGGGCCTGGGAACTCCTTGTCAGTGCCAGTGTCTCAGGCAGGAGTAAAGGGGAAGTAAAAAACAATCTAGAAGGGTTTAGGATAATTTATGAAGGTTCCTGTAAGGCTGTAACCAGCAAGATGCTAAATGTTTCTCATACCACAGAGGTGCTCTCAGGAGAATACCTGTCCTCATGAAGCATTTCCCTCTAACACAGAATAGATGCTGCTGCTGCCTGGTGTCACTTTAGTCATGGCACTTCCCATGACAGCAGTGGGATTTTGCTGCCCTGCTCACCCAGCAGGTCCCACCCCTGGGGCTGTCCTGGGCAGGTCTCTGAGGGTGCTGATCTCATTAGCACCCTGAGCACTGCCTGCTTGGCTCAGGGCTTGGAAATGTGCTCAGGCTCTGGCCACAGGATTTGTGCTTTCTGTCAATGACAAGTGGAGCAAATATTGACAGTGCTCTCTGAGACTCCAGTTACTCTTGCTCTTGTTAATTCAGGGCAGAATTTATCCTCGTGCTACAGGCCTGTGTTAGTCTGTGCTATTGAAGCAACTGGACTGTCCACTCCCATTTTTTTGCTGTGTGGGTAATTTGGGGAATAAGGGCAAGAAAACTAAGGGTGTGTTTGGTCATCTGTGGAGCTTTTAAAACTTTTTTTTAACCCCATGCTCTTCTGTCTTATTTCTAACCCCGTGTTAGACTACTCATGTGCAAACGTAGGGAAATTCTGTTAAAGTTACTTCAAGTTGGGAGAGGGGGGAGATGGAAATACTGAGAACAAAACAGTAATTTTTCTCCTGAAGCTGGTGAACTTTTGGGTAATGTCCTGGACATCTATCGCTTTTAAAGGCTCCTAGATTTAAAGAAGGAAAAAACCCTGTAAAAAACAGACATGGAAAAAACCTGGATTAAACTGTCACTCATTCACAATCTATCCAGGAAACTCATCCATGCCCCTACAGGTAGCTAGTTATCCCATCAGGAATTTCATATTCTTGTCTGAATCCTGGAACACAAATTGCTCCAGCGCTATGGGTCTGCCTTGATTAGGGTCTGCTGACACAGATGTCCCCAGCATGTGTTCCTAAAAAGCCTGCTCAAATAACTGCTTCTTTCCCCAAAGGGATCAAAGGTTGAGATGGTCTTTCCAGAGCTTTAGCCAGGCTGTGCAAAGCATCCGCAAAGTTTAATCCCTTAACCTCTCCTTCCCTCCCTCCCTTGTCTATTTTTTTTTTTTTTAAAGGATGGTATAAATGGAGTTATGGGGTTTATATTTTTTTTCTTTATAAAAACAGCTATTACTTGTGAAGAACCCCTGGAAAAGAAAGTGTAGCCTTGCTTTTTAGCCAAGAGACAGGTTTTGGCCATTCTGTCAAGGATAAAGCCCAGAATGCCTCTGTACACTTGTGCAAATATCTAATGCTGACATCTTTTGCCAGCTGCTGTTGTGGCTTCTTTTTCCTTGATGAACCAAATCCTCTCGTGATGTGGCCTCTGAGCACCATTATAATTAAAAGAATTAAAATTCAATTTGAGCTATTGTCGTTACACAATGCAAAGTTCAACACCACTGAAGGTTGATTTTATTGATTCTGTATTGGGCACTCCATGGAAATCAGTTACCTTGACACAAACATGCTATTGGCAGTAGAAGGCACAAATGGTCCAGCTCCTGCCCTTGCTCACTCTAATTTTACTGTTAGCAGCACCTTTGACAGTTGAGGCAGCATTTCTATCTTAAAACATGTTATTTCAAGATCACTTTGGTACTGGCATTATCTTCAGCTTAAATAGCAATATAAGATATGCAGCCTTGGCCGGAAAATATATGTATGAGAGGTAAATGCTACAAAGCTTGTTAAAATCGCAGCTGTCAGTGGCAGCAAGGAACCCTGCTCTTCCTGAGACAAGAGCATGTGGTTGCCTTTCCCCCGCCCTTGCACTCCTACTGTCCTGGCCTGCATCTATCTATTTTCTTCATTTATTTTAAACCCCAGACACAAAGTTTATCTGAATTTTCCCAGATCTGTTTCACTAAGAAACATCGAACTGTCGCCATCAGCTGTCTCTCTATTCAACACAATTATTTCCAAGAGACTGGATATTGACTTGAGCTCATCTCTTGTGAGTGTGAGATGCTTTGAGGCGCTGATGAGAATTGTTGCTGCTCTCTGGAGCTGCTCCTCTAAGCGGAGCAGCTGCAGCTCCTGCTCGATGCAGTAACGGCTCCCTCCACCACCACAGGGGCTGGGCACTGGGAAGGACCAAGCTGTTGTGCTGGGGTGTGAAGGAACCTTTCTGGAAGGCAGGGAGGCACTTGGACAACAAGAGCATGGAAAAGGTCGATCTTTGGAGGCATCTTTTCTGGTCTTTATCTCCGTGCTTTCAATTTGGATCAGACAATAAACATTGCTTTTCCCTGGAGTGCCTCTGTGCACCAGAGCTGTTGTGGTATAGTTAAATGATAATAATGATTGAACAGAGCTGGGAGAGGATTCCTGGACAGCTCCCCTGCTTCCATCCCCCATCCATGCACTGGGTCTGGAATCAAGGAGCAGCTTGTAAGGCTGAACCCCAACGTGAGAGGGACCAGAAGCTGTGGTTTGTGTGTGCCTGTGCATTCTCTTCCAGTGTGTCACCTGTCCTGTTACACTGGACTCCTGCCCTGTCCAGTGTGTGATGACACCTAAACATCCAGGCTTTGTCCTCCCTCTGGGAGAAAAGCTGGCTGGGAGCTGTCCTTGTGGGAGAGGCAAGGGCTGGACGGCAGAGGCGCTGTAAATGTGGTCCAGCCTCTGCGGGCACACCTGGGGATGCTGCCCGGATCCGCAGAGCTCACCGGGCTGAGAAACGCGGTGGTTGGGATGGCGCTGAGCCAGGGATGGGGCAGGGACAGCCCAGCCTGGGGCTGTTAGCGCCGCGTTCAGCACATCCCGGGCTGCGGCCGCTTCGGGGGAGGAAAAAGCTGTTTGGGAAGGAAAAGTGTTGCTGGTTGTTTTGACAGAAGTCGTCAACTGCCTGGGAAGACCTTGTCTGCACATTCTGTGACTGCTGCTCAGCTTATTGCTACCTCATTAGCAAGGAGTCACCTAATTAGCGAGGCAAGCTGTTAATTATGTGTGTACTGCGTTAGCTTTAAAAATGCTTTTAGATGTTAAATATTTTAGCGATAAAGAGTTGCAGCTAAATTATTTTCTTTCTGTATAGATTTCTTTCCTCTGTCAGAAGGGAACAAATCATGCACTGCTGCAACCACCACAGACTGGGGAAAACCAACTGGATTTCTTCTGGTGGAGTTGGCACTAATGAACAGAAATAATTTTTAAAAATAAGATAAAATGGCAAAGACTTGGTAAGGTTAATAAGATAGCGGAACCCCCCTGTGTCCAATCAGTCTTGATAAGAGAACAAAAGCTACATGTTTGCTAAAATAACTTTAAAAACAAATAACATTGACTTTCCACACCTAGTGGAGACCAAATTTTCACTTGCCTGCATGCCTGCTCTCCCGGCATGCTCGGACCTGTCACCGTTCCGGCTCTCCCCAGGACAGTGTGACTTTGATTTTTGACTGCTGGGCAATCTTTTTCATCAGATGGAGCTGGATTGCAAGGTGGAAATTAGGTGTCCCTGCATCTTCCCACTCCTCCAGCTCACATGAAAATTTTGTGTTGAGGACATGGATCCACTTCCTACCGGCCCCACCGCGTGAGGCTTTGATTAGCAATTATTTCTGAGATATTAAAAAACACAATAGATGTTGCAGGGCTCTGGATTTTCAATTAGGATTAAGGGAAAGGAAGGACTGTGGTCACAGCTCAATAGTTGTTTGTCCACGTCAGAATGTGAATTATTGGCACTGCCTTATGATCCTGTGTGCAGGTGTACCAACACTTTGGTGTGTTACCTGTGTCTCTTTGCATTGATTAGTTGAATTCTGACTTTTACTCTTTTTTGGGGGGTGGGGGATGGAATAAACTAAGGCAGACAGCACAGAGTGCTTTGTTCTTGATCTCTCAGCACTGTGCCTTTACCCTTACCCTGTTCCTCCTCTCTGTATGTGAACTGGGATAGTAAAACTTCTGATTCAGTTTTAAAGAGGAATGAAATCACTTCAGCCATTACTGAAAAAACTCAGATGAGACCTCTGACCTGCAGGACTGTTACATCTTTTGGCTGATGCCTTGCAGATGCATTGCAAACACGCCACAATGGCAGCATCCTGCTGACAGGGCTTTAAATAGTGCATTTCCCAAAAGGTGCTGGAACTGCCTTCTTGAAAAACTTCTTAGGAACTCGTTCTGGAGCTGAGCTAATCCAGAATACTGAAACACTGCACAGCTGAACACTGTGCATTGCCTTTAGCTGAGAAATGACTGAGAATTCGAAATAGAAACCAACACCTGGAAGTGCAGCAGTCAGGAATGAGACAGAAGGGCAGAGGAGTCTCAGATGAGGTGCACAGCTTTTAGGGGACAGGGCAGGAAACCCCCTTGGTGCAGCACCTGGCACTGGGGGGGCTCCCAGAGCTCTCCTGAAACAGGCAAGTGTGTGACCTGATCTTCAGAGCCAGATAAAGCACAGTGGGGTGGTATCTTTAAAGTAAGTGTCCACTCTAATATTTCAAAAGGACTTTTGGGTAAGGAAAAATAAACCTAGATGTGCAGTTTGTCTTGGGGTGAAGCTAGAGGTGAAGAAGAAATATTTGGGGCTTCTACCACTGATTGCACTATGGGTTTAAATTCTTATTTGATAGTCAATAAAGACAAATTACACTCAAAAATAGGCTCTGCAGAGGAGGGAGCTGGCAGTTTGCAGAAGGGGGTGTGCGGGATCTTAACGTGCAGTGGCTTGTAAAGGCTGGGGAAAAAAATTTTCAACTGCACATTATCTGAGTGAGCTTCCATATTTTACCATGACACCGACTCCGAGACTCATTTCCCTGGGTTAAGTAGTGTGGGGTGAAGTATCTGCCTCCGTGCCTCTCCCGATCCATCTGCTGCAGGATCCTGGGCGTTTAACCTGCAGCGCCTGCTGATGTATGACCAAATCAGAGAAAAGAGGCCGCGTGTTTAACCCTCTCCCTTTGTAGCTGCACTTAATGAATGTCACACAGGCCCACTATAGAAATGATGGAACATCCATTCTGGCAGCAGGAACAGAGCCCACCGTGCAATGATATGGTGAAATATGCTGAAAATATTCACAGGAGCCTGGGAACATAAACCCATGATTATTTTTTTCCCTTAAATTTCAATATTTTAGCCAGTTTCTCCCCCCCCACACATAGTAAAAGTGCAGTTCTAAACAACATCTACTTTTTTTGAGGGGCAGAGAACTCTATTTTCTTTTTAATGTGTCTGTACCAAAATTGCTAACTTATGCTAACCAAAATGTAATTATGTTGTCCATGCAGGTCATTTTGTCTTTCTGAAAAATGTCTTATAAGTAAGATTGCAGGTCTTAATGACTACATCCAGTAATTCCTGGGTTAAATTCAAAGGTGATAAAAGTAGAGCTATGCCTTTTCTAGCAGAATTCTTCATCTGCAGGTGTGCTGTCTGCTGGGCCAGTTATTGCCCCCTCACTCATGGGGAGTCTCAGGTGGATTTTAAGAAAATTCACTCCTTGCTGAGAAGTTTTTGTTCAGCATCTTGGAGGCAGCATGAGTGAGTGAGCTGTGAGTGAACAGGAGGAGTTTGTAGATGCAAAGCTCCTCTTGCCATGAACTGGAAGAGTTTCATCCTCATTCCCTGCATGCGCCTTTTCCCCCTGAACTATCTTTTTCACCTTTTCCCAATACCATTTACATTTTGCTTCTTCTCACCTCCAAAACTTGCACCAGATCTCTTTCTTTTGGGCTTCATTCAGGGAGAGAAAAGAGAGTGAAAGCTGTTCATTGTATGACTGTACAAAACCCCCTTCAATCAGTTTCCCCAAATCGCCATCATTCACCAGCCTAACTTAAAAATAAATAAATCAGTTTTGTTGCTTCAGAAGGAGAATATAAATTTGAAAAGTTGGTGGCTAATTACTTCTGTTAGACTCAGCTTCATGCTGGCAGCAAACACCTGTCAACTGCTCTGTCAGAGACTCCTGTAATTGTCTGCAGATCCCTGTTAGAGGATGCTGTGCTCCAGGGAGGCTTTTTCATGGAATTGCTCCCCAAATAAGAACACCAGCACCCTTGGGTGCCTCAGAGTGCTTTGCTAGTTGATGTACTCTCAATTTACAAAGCCTGTGTTCACACTGCAGCAGGGAGAGCAGGAGAAGCTTGGATCTCAACCTTTGCTTTTCCAAGATAATCAGCAAACGGTGCATGTGTGTGTGTGAACACGAGGTCTGTAAATAAATGGAGGCAATACTATCTCTGGGACCTTCATTTCACCCAAGCTATTGAATCATCTCATCATAACTGCTTGTTATTAACCAAGTGGCATAATTCCAACTTAAACTTCCCCTTTGTTTACTAGAGACTTGCTGAGGAGCTTGTGCTGAATACTTAATTTTCAACCTTCTAACTGCATGTATTCATAGAAGGACCAAGTGTTTAACTCCAAGAGCTGGGTGTGAAACTCAGGTTTATTCTTAAAAGAAAGTTTCAGGTCTGTGTTTTAACAGAGAAAAAACATTGTGAACATGCTTGTCAGAGGGAAGGGAGGTGATGCTTTGCATGAACTGTCCTCGTAGAAGGTTATGTGCACTCCTTCCTCCAGCCAGCCCCAAAACTGAGCACTTCTCATGTGATGGCCAGAGGCTCAAAGTGTGAGTGAGAGCCTTGTCTGCTCAGGGCAACTGTGTGCTGGCCATGAGCCTGATTTCTGGTCAGCAGCTCGCCTGAAAGGGAGATTATTCTCTGGATATTTCTCCCCCTTTGCTCCCCTCTCTTGCCTAATGCACACAATAAAGCAGGCTGATTCTGCTATGGGAAAAACCTCAATAATTTACTTTATTGACTGGCACAGTGGAGGGAGCTGTGCTGGAGCTCCTGGTGCTCGTGTTGGGTCATGGTGACTCCAAACACATCCTCTTCTTTGCAGCTTCTGCTAGACCTCAGATGATGTGAAAGCAAACTGTTAATCATACATGCTGCTGTACATCTTAATATTTAAAATTAGGGTGGAAAGGTGGCTGTGCCTTGGAGGCTGAAGGACTGTGCTTGGAAAAGCATCAACAGCTTTGTGGAGCAGACTGAGGGCAGGGGAGCTCCTCATGGAGCAGGGCTGTTGAAAATTCTTTATGGAAATGAGAAAAGGGTAGTAAAGGCACCTCAATAAATTAATTTAGATGTTTAAGTGTTGCAGTCAATCCTTTCTGTAAACAGGACTTTAACAACAAACTCTACCTGTGCTTTCTGTCTCCAAACGCTCCTCCCCGGTGGAGAACAACCAAGCTGATTAACACCTGAAATGAAGCAGAACCCGCTCTCTCCGTGCGCATCGCTGCTTCCTCCTGGAGCAAGAGCAACCTCCCCCTTCCCCGCAGAGCCATCGCTCACCCTCCGAGCCCAGGACTCCCGATTTTCTGTGCCTTGTGCCGTGGGACTGAGAACAGCCGCCACCTTCAGCTTTTGGATTCTTGCTCTTCAGAAAAGGATTTTTCTTTGCAAGTCTGTAACTTTCGGGGTCCCTGACGCTGCGTGTCCCTGTGTCCCTGCGGAGTTTTTGTCCCACCCTCCCGTGGCACGGCTCGGTGACACACAGAGCCCGCTCGCACGGGCAGCCTTGACAGAACGGGTGCCCCAAGATAAATAGGCACCTTCTGCACGGAGCTGAAAATCGAACGGTCCCTGTGCTCATCTGGAGCTGAATAGATTGTCACAGAGCCTGGGGACAAGGGCAGGGCGCGGGGGGAGCGGGCAGCGCCGGGCGAGGCCAGCGCGGCTGGGTGAGCGCTGCTGGGAGCAGAGCCCGGCTGGGCTGAGCTGGGCTGAGCTGGGCTGGGGAGCTGAGCCGAGCCCCGCTGAGCCCAGCTCAGCAGCCCGGGCTCTGCTCCCGGCATCTGGGGCCGAGCTGGAGCACAGGGGGGACCCCGGGGGAGGGAGAGGAGCGCATATAAATCATTATTGGCGAACATCTCAGCTCTTGAGCCAGGCTGTCGCTTGCTGCTGCTCGTGGTGCAGCCCAGACATAAATCATAATTCCCCTACAATAGATCCTTTTGCAGCCGCCATCAGGAAAAGTGTGTTGGTTTTATCGATTTTTTGACACCAGGGCCCTGGCAACGGCCGCTCTGAATCATTATGAAATGAAACTGATTAGGAATTCATGGAATACTAAATAAACTTTACGAGCCCGTTGTAAGTTTTTTGATGCATGGGGAGCGGAAAATGAAAACTAATGATATAAAAATTACACAGCGTGCTGAGTATTATTATACTGCTATTGATTTGTTTCAAACTGTACATCAAAATCGAAGTGTGCTGGGTGTGCTTGGCTGCAAGGCTGATGCTCAAAAGCTTTTGAGGTTGGTTGTTTGTTTTTGGTTTTTTGTTGTTTTTTTTTTTTTTTAATGCTGGCCCCAGCATTTTTTGCCAGTTGGAGAAGGCTGTGCCACTGCAGGATTGCTGAGTGCTCCCTGCACCTGCCTGTCCTCCTGCAACCACCCTCTGCATGGTGATCACGGATTTTATTCTGCCATTTGCATGGGGATTCTCCCGAGACAAAAATATATTGGCGAGGATTTTAGCCTAAGTGGATAACTCCCCACACACACTTCTGCTCCAGGGACTTTTACTTCTGTTCCTTAATAGCCAACGTTGTGAGGGAAGCCCAAGACACTTTACAAACATTTATGCAAAACTGCACAAAGGGATCATTTGTTCTGCCACTAACTGCAGCCACCTCGGGAGTGAAGGGGAACAGCTGGTTACAATGCTGCCCATCGCTTTGGGTCAAGAACAGATAACTTGCCATTTTTTAAACTTTTCTTTCTACAAACAGACAATTTGTAACAAGATCGTAATAGCCCTGTCCAGACTTAAAATCAATGGAAATAATGAGTGGAATCGGGGTGATCTATTTGCTTCCTATTTACTATTTTTGACAGCAGAATTTAGCAAAATTAAGTAAGAATAAAAGGTAAGAAGGCTGGGATTGTTTCAAGTGTCACCGTGAGACAAAGTGCTGAATAAGAGCGGGGGGGTGTGGTTAGATGTAGTGCTGGTGGTGTCATTGCTTGTTTTTGTTGGAATAAGAAGGATCCTCAGCTGCAGATTGCCCTGCTAGCCTAGGAAAGTTTCTGTCTTGGCTGGAGCAGTGTGGTTCTGTATTGCAAAGTGCCCAGCCTGGCTCTCTGCTGCAGGCAGCATGCTGGAGGATGCTGCAGCAGCTCATCTTGTTATGATTTGCTTTAGGAGAAAAACCCTGCCCTGAAGTAAATACCTCTCTTCTTCATGGCATCCATTCTGCTTGAGTTCCGTGTCTTGCAGAAGAGCAGTGTGCAGCTGTGTCCCAAGCACTACTGGGGAAAGGCTTTTTGTCATCTGAGTGCAAAAACAAGGTCACATTTAGAAATGCCTGCTGGTGTAAATGGACTTGGGAGGTGATGGGAGCAGCAGTAACAAATAAGGCTGCAACGGAGGTAAGCATGTGCAGAACCAAACCTCCTTCCTCCTGCAAACTAAGACCAAAATAACCACTGCTGGTGGGAGCACAAACCTTGGGGGTGCAAGGAGCTTCAGTATCCTCAGCTGGGGACAAATGCCTGAGCTGGGCAGGAGGTTGCAAAGTCTGTGGCTTTGGGATTTTGGGAGTCTTGTAAGCACAGCTGGAGCAGGGGTGTACGAGGAGTTTTTGGGGCAGACAGCAGTCCCAAGGCTGAGAATGTTTCTGGAAGTGCCCTGCCAGGGCAGGAGCTGTTTCTGCAAGCAGTGACAATATTGTGATAGCTGAATGTGAGGTCCCATGGCCTCAGCTCCTGGAGCAGGAACAGGAGGGGTCTCACAGGGGTATGGCCTCTGCTGTAGGATCATCTGGCAGCTGAGCTGAGCTTAATACAGGGAACTTCTTAGGGTCAGCTCTATTTCTAGCTGCTCGTGCTGGTGATCATCTCTGGCCTAAGCGCATTGCCTGTAAATGGAAATGTAATACTGGAGAGTAGGGAGAAAATCCAACAGAATCAGGAACAAGAGAGGAGGAGAAAATTTAAGCAACTGGAAATAAGCTGCTGATCCACAGAGGGCTAAGCTGCCATGTCTCTTGGTATTCCCCTGAGAATACACTTTTCAGCAAGTAAACCTCCTGCAGCTCCTTCTGTGTCCCTGATAAACCTGGTTGTCACTGCTCCAGGCTGCACATCCAGCACCAGCTTGTAAACTGGCATCTCCAGTTCTTCACCCTACAAACAGATCCTTCAGCTCCTTTCTATTCCCAAGCACAGAGAGCTGAGCCTGCAGGGTGTTACTGGTGAATCTTGTTATGCCTTGGTCAGGGAAGCTGTGCCTGCAGCCATTGTGGTGTGGTCCATGCCATTCTACTGTGCTTCTCAAATGTGGACTGGAGACAAAGAAGCTGTTAGCTTCAAATTCCCTGGAAAACAAATCTGGGGTGTGAGACTGAGCAGCCCTGTTTATTTGGAAAACTAATCCCTTATTTCCAACACGTAATGTCCTTTCAAGAGTGAGCTCCTGCTTCTGGTCCACGTCTGAGCAGCCTAGGAATTAAACATATATTCCATTGTATATGAATATAGCATGTATTGAAGGGGAACAGCTTTAGGGTTTCCCACCAGGGCTGGGTTTAACTGTGTCCCAGACCTTGTGCAGAGCCTGGGGTAGCTCAGGGAACTCCTGCTCTCAATTCCCATCCTCCCAAGGATGGCAGCCCGGTCCCAGCTTGCCACAGGCTCCCATAAATTCTTTGGCAGCCGTGGGCTCCTGTCCATAATCCAGGGACATTGGGGTGTTTTGTGTGATGCAAGCAGGGGATGATCTGGGCTGAAGGCAGTTCTGCTTTGCCGTGATTGCAGGGCCTGCTCCTGGTGCCTCGTCAGCGCGGGCGCTGGGGATTTTTCTAAGATATGTATATTGAATTTAGATTTGTGCTCTTAGTACCTTCACTCATTCATTCAGAGCCATATTGACTACATAAATTGAGTGTTACAAGTAAGAGAGAGTTTAGCCATTATTTTCTCAGTGATTTGATTTAATGGCCTGGCTGTTTTGGCCATTACTTCTGGCTTTTCATTTGCATGGATTCTTGGCTCTGCTGATTAGCATGTTTTTTGTATTTGCCATTTAATTTTTTTTTCCCCTTTTGGAAAGCTGAGTGTTTCATAATTAAATAAACTCCTGCATCTGTTTTGTATCTTCATGCAAACACACATAGAAAGGACTATATACATGTTATTTATATATATTTTTCCCCCATCTCTGCTGATTATACAGAGTTAAATGCAGCTGTCTGTGTGAGAAGAATATTGTGTACAGTGTGTGGAGTGATATACAGGTCACTATATTACTGATGAATAAAAGTTTCGTCCTAAGGCAGCTGCTGCAGATTACTTAGTGCTTGACATGGCGTGTCTTTGTGTCACTGTTACCGGGTGAAATTAAATCAGAACAGGAAAATATTAATTTAAAGTAGGGGATAGAGGCCGCTCACTTCCAATTACTCTCTACCCTGTCAGCTTTATATGGGCGCAAACAAGGAAGGAGGCTGGATTAATTGCTTTGGACTCTGCCCCACTACAGGCCCAATTATAGAAACATATTGGCTCCCAGCACTATTATATACACTGCTGTGCAGGAAATTGTGTGAAATTTTAACGGATTTCAGACGTAATAATAGAGAACACGATTCAGGACAGCATTAGCAGGCTGGGTGGAATCTTTACGGATGGGTTAAGGTTAAGCTGTTTGGGGGTCCTTTGTGTATTAAAGGATCATCTGGTTAACCCATGTACTGGGAGCTTTTGATACTGGCCTGGGAGCAAACAGAATAAAAACATTCATCCTCTGACAACAAGGAGCTAAATCCTCAGTTGGAATGAGGGCAGGAACATGCAGTGTGAGGCTGGGGAAGCAGGGCTGAGGAAGAGCCTTGCATGGCATTAAACACTCTGGTGTTGGGAGGTGCTCTTCAGAAACCACCCCTGGCTGGTGGCAGCTTGGTGTGAGAGCCACCTGCAGAGCCTGGGTCAGAACAAGCAGGGTGATCAGCACTGACATCTGAAACGGGCATGGGGTGATTGTTTTGGTTGTAGGAGCAGTACTCCATTCAATATTTTAGTTAGAATTTTTTCATACTTCTTGTTCCTCTCACTGTGAATCCCATCTGCTGTTTCACTCCTTTTTCTGTGCTCAAACCCATTGCTGTAAACACCTGGTAATTTTTGTGCCAGATCAAGGGACTAATTCCAAAGCCAGAGCGACTGTCAGGACTCCTGAATGTCCTGTCAAAGTCTCTGTGCCTGTGTGTGAAGTGTTGCACAACCACCGTGAGCTTTCTAAGACATTTGAGGTATTAGAAGTGAGGAACTAAAGAAATTCTGTTGACTCTCTGCTTCCTGCCCAGACAAAAGTGCTGAAGTTGTTGAATAAATGCACCTTTGATCTCCTGCCCACCAAAAGTGTTGTGGATTTGGTTTCACAAGAGCCCTGCTCTGCAGAGTGAGAGCAAACTGTGACTTTAGCAAGTGTCTACCACGCTTCCCTGGCAGCCCCAGAAGAGGCTCTGCAGCCTTTGACTCTGTGATCTCTGAAACCGTGACTCTGACACCTCCCAGCATTTCCTCTTCCTCACTTGGGATATCTCAGTGACAACTGCTGAGGATTTTGGGGGGATGTTAGAGGAGGGCCAGCTGGCTGGGATCATTACTGAGGTAAAGCTGGGTTTGGCTGGACTTGTTTGCATCTGATTTAACTGGGTAAGGTTGTACTGACTCTAGAAAGCCTCAAGGTTGAAAACACAAAGCCCTGAAGAACATGAAGTGTGACTTCAACCATTCCTGCCTCTTGAAGTACCCAGAGAGGGACCTTTAGGGGGATCCCCAAAGCCTTAGAAATGGAAATCTATCTTAAGAAACAACATCCAACAGCAAGTGTGATGGGACTGGGGAGTTCTGTGCCCCTGGGTGGGAGGACTGTGTGAGTGAGGCTCAGGCTGGAGGCAGCCCCATTTTCTGGGTCAGGGGCTGCTCCCTTGGCTCCCTCCTCAGCCTGGCTTGCACATCAGGGACACTCTGTGCCTGTGAATGGGCTACAATAAAAGTGTTACAATAGAGCTGCTGATTCTCTGGCAGGGGAAATGCATAAAGAGTTGTCTGGAGGATTCAGGGTGCTAGAAGGAAATTAAGTTCTGACCAAAAATGGTTGTTGAATGGCAGAATCTTTGCTGTTTTGTCTGAGGAAGGTCCATTTCGTTCCTGGATGGTTATTTGAAGGGAAGCTACATCTCCAGCTCAAGTCCTTTCCTTGGTTCTGGTCCCTGCTTAGAGAGCCAGCAGGACCTGCAGAAGCCCCAAAGTGCCACTTTTATATTTGCAGTTTGTGCTGGTTTTAAACCAGGAGGGGTGAAGGACTGAGTTGATGATGTCTGGTTTGGGAAATCTATTTTTGTTCCCCGTAACTGATTGTCTTGTAACCATGCCTGTTATGAGTGGGGAGTGTTGGATACAGAGCCATGTATAAATAGAAATCTCAGGAGGCACGTGTGGAATCTCATCCCTACCAGGACACTGACAGCTCTTTTGGCACTGAAGGCACTCTGGTATGGTGATCTGGGGAGGGGGGGGATGCAGGGTCCAGCTTGGCCTGAGGGTTCCATCTCTTTGGAAGAGCAGGGGGAATGCTGGAGGCACCAATGCCAGCAGACTGCAGACAGTGCCAAGGGCAGCTCCTGCTGCTGCCATGGGCTGTCCCAACCTCACGGCTCCTGTTGACATTAAAACCTTTGGTACTGACCCCAAATCCCGTGGTATTGACCCAGTCTGAGAGGGCTGTGGAGAGTTTTAGGTGGTATTTCCAGCAGATCAGTGGTTCCATCAGGACATGGGCTCTAAACTGCTGGGAGTGCTTCCCTCGCTGCTGGGGCAGTGGGGGCTGAGAGCTTTCCATCCCCAGGGCAGGCACCTCTGCCTGTCTGCCTCAAGGGGCTGGAGTGGTGCCAGTGCAGGGCCCTGCAGCTCCTCAAAGTGTGCCTCTGGAAATGAAAAACAGGGAGAAAAAGTGCAGGTGGCTGCCGTGGGATGGGACAGGGAATCACAGCAGAGTGACCACAGCATGGCAGAGCTGTCTTCTGGTCCCTGGGAGCCTGAGACACACCCTTGCCCTCTGAGTGGGAGCCACTTTGCTGCTTGCAGTAATTATCAGCTCCTTTAATTTCTTTTTCCTAGAAGCTTGTCAAAAATTGGTTGGCTTTTGGGGGAAAAAAATTAAAGTGTTGCCTCTTAAGCACATAAGATGGATTTATCACTGATCTTCTGAACAAAAAGGCTTTAAAGGTGCCTGTGGAGCTGGACAGCACAGAGAGGGTTAATACTCTGCTTTGTTGGTTTTGACTAGGGCCCATGGTTTTACTGCAGCAGTAAAGTCACTTTCCTTTTATGTTTAAAAGCCAGCAAGGAAAAATTGCAATTACAAAGACAACTAAAATCTTCACTGGTACTCAACAAGGTAATCAGTTCAATTGATTTTTTTTTTCCCCTGGCCAGAAAAGTATTTAAAGTTAAATTCTATCTGTGATTTTTATATGGAAAAAAAAAAATCTGTCCTCTGAAATGCTTCCTGGTTTTAAGAATGCTCAATTTTATTTGCCCTATAAATGCAAACTTATAAAATGCGATAAGGGATCTTTCTCTTCTCCCTGCACAGACAAGACCTGAGCCAGCTCCCTGCTATCCCTGCATGGCTGCCAATTGCACAGACAGATATCACTCCATTAGTCATTAGCATCTAAATCATCCCACTTCTCATTCAGGTTTACTGGGCTGTGATGGCTACTGGATTCATAGGACACCTGAGCCAGGTCTTTTGTACAAGGTCTCCTGGAGCAATTGATTGTAAAAAGACAGCAGGAGAGCAAACCACTGCTTTCTGTGCCCTTTTGAGCAGGGAGGATGGGCTGTGCTGCCATGTGTTTTCTCTATGAATTATTAAAGTTTTCTCGTCTTGAAATATTGTAGGAGGATTCAGTTTGTGTTGTGCATAGCAGTGCACATCCCAGTGCAAAAAAACTGGGTTTTTGGAAAAAAAAAAAAATAAACAACCCACTTAATTTTCAAGTGTGATAGAATAGGAGCATCTCTTCCCTCTCTTCCTGGAGTGGAAGGGGGTGGGGATAAAGGAGCTCCATGGCAGAGCAGCTCCATTAGAGGGCTGTCCTTGGACCATTTTAATTAAAATTGTAGTTAATGCTATAGTTAAATTTGTTCTTTGTAGAAGCCAAGTCTTATTTACATGGATCAAGCTTCAAAACCTGATGTGTGAATATGGCTTTAAAATTACTGGGGGATTCACTGGGGTTTGACAGCCAAGCTCTCTGGAGCAGCTGGGCTGGGCTGCACCTGAGCTGCCCTGCGGGTTTTGTGACCCCTGTATCTTTGTTAGGGCTCAGAAAGGGCCCTTCATGTTGGGGGCTTACAAAAACCCAACCACCAAACAAAAACCCCAACCACTAAAGTCCTTGGAGCTTTCTAGAGCAGGGAGAGAAGCAAAGGAAAGAGGAAAGCAGTCTGTGATCCAGCACTTGCTGTCGAGGGGCTGGGGAGAATCCATGAGGAGAGAAAGGAATGCCCAGCACATGCTCATTTTCACTTGATGTTTTCAGAGGCAGTGGCTGACTTTGCATGAATGTGCTGGTTTGGGGGTTAACCCTTCCACCTCCCCTGTGCCTACAAACATTTCATTACAAGCAAGCTCCCATAAATTCCTGGCAATGGTATCCTTCCCAAGCCCTCGGGCTACAGGGATCTTTAGTCACTTTGGATTGGACTGGATTTGAAAATAGGTCCCTAAGGTGAATGGCCAATACATCAAACCAGTAAATCATGTTTTATACCAACTCCTAATAATGAATGAAGTGCCATTTCATACAATACCTAAGTTAGGATTTTATTGATTAACTCTCATCTTGGTGTTCCACCCAAATCTAAGATATATTGCCTGCTGTAATTTTTACATTAGCTGTCAAATTCATCTTGTCTTCCCAGGGTTATGATGTGTACGGAGCAGACAATAAAAACCATCACAGTTTCAGTGTTTATCTAATGAATATACACAGGCCAGAGAGATTAATAATGATTTGATAGGCAGAGCCAAGAGGCAGGAAATGCTCATGTTGGGGCTGGGGCTCAGGACCAGGATTTCAGATGAAGGGGAGGGCTGGAGGAGGAGGATGATGCTCACTTGTCTCACCCCACACCTCCCTCCTCCCCCTGCCAGGCTGTAATGGATGAGGGGAGTCTTAAGGAAGCAAAGATGATTTTTTTTTTTTTTTTTTTGTGCATAACATGAAGGAGCAATGGGGAAGGGCTGCTGGTAAACACTAAACTAATCCTCTGAATGATGTGCCAAGGCAGAGCTCTGTGCTGGTGCTCAGAATCCCAACAAACACATGCTTGCTGGCATTTCACCCTGGCATTCCTGTCCAGCAGAAAGAAATATTTTTGGGATATCCTTCCTCATATAGCTTCTGTTAATAACCACTCCGGGTCTCGAGCAGAGCCCTGGCAGTACTTTCCAAGGATTGTGTCCTTCCCACAATCCTACATCCTCCTCCGGGATGCTCCGTGGCCTTTGAGGCTTCCCCCGAAGGCAGAGGTGGCCGCGGTTGTGACGGGAGAGGGAGCCCTCATCCCGGCCATGGCTCCGGCCACCGCAGTGCCCGGGGCTGCGGCCGCAGCTGGGGGCTTTGCCTCGGGGCTCCCGGCAGGGAGGAACATCAGCTCCTTTGCTGGAAGCTCGTGGGATTCTGCCCTAAATCCCTGCGGGCTTTGGTGCTGCGCCGTGTGAAACGGGGAGATTGTGGCTCTCGGGGAGAGAGGGGCAGGGCAGGCTGGCTCTGTTGGCTGAAGCAGCGGGCTGAAAGGGCTGGCAGAGGGCAAAGGGCTGCAGCGGGTGCTGAGCACAGCCCCGGCCCCGCTCCGCTCCCTGCACGGGATGGGGATGCGGAGCGGGGCGGGCAGGAGCCCCGGCTGCCGCAGCGGCACGGCTGGGCTGGGTCAGGGTGTGCTGCTCTGCCTGCAGGGTGTGAGCATTAAAGACAGCAGCGATGTGCTCAGGGGGGCAGGGGGAGCAGAGCCCGGCGGGGGCTGAGTCAGGCTGCCCTCGGGCTCGCAGCCAGGTAGCCCCTCGCTGTTCCTGCTAGCCACGGCAGCCCTCAGCTGAGCTCTCCATCGTCCTCCTGACCTAGCAATGCCTTTGGCGGTCCCATACTTGCTGTAGTTTGAATGGTGATCTCCAGGGCAAGGACTTTTCCCTCTGTCGCTGTTTCCCGATGCCAGCAGGGTCCTGCATGGCTCTGGGATGTTGAGCAGGTGACTTTCCCAAGCATCCCGTGCTATTCAGTTCTCCAGCCAGGTTTGGTGCGTGTCACATTTTACATCCCAACCCGTCTATTATCTGCACAAGCAGTCAGATCATAACCTGTTGAAAAATCTGTTTATTAAAGAGAGTAACGAAGCCTCAAAACAAATGTCTCCCTGCCTCCTCTCCTCCCTTTCTTCCCCTTCAGCCCGTGATTGCGTTTTTCCTTTCTACATCCCAGCATGAAACAGTAACACATTACAGCACAAAGCAAAACACCACTTATCTAATCTGGGCTATAATATGGGGTAGGCCCCGAGTAGGATGCAGCCGGGGCCAGGAGGGGGCTGGCTGCCAAAGGACAATGGATCGCTGCAGATGCGGATTGAGTGAGACAATTGAACCAATTATACTATTCCGGGCACTTCAATGAGATCGCAGAGCATTTCCCGAGCTAGGGTAGGAGTAATCAGCATTCCTATTCATCTCTGCCCCATCCTGCCTGCCCTGCTCTGTGCAGAGTGCAGCTCCTGCACTTGTGGCCCTCGGACAACCCCCGGCACCCTTCGCTCCCCTATCTCGCTCTATATCCTGGTCAGAATTTAAAAATCACTAATTACTTTCTCCCTCTAAAGCTCATGCAATCATTTTACTTGAATAAGTAATATTTTTGAGTCTCCCACTGAAATGTTTGGGCCTGTCTGGAAGCAGCTCTTTTTTCACCTCTGAAATTGCTGCGTTTTGGCAGCTGCTGGAGGGAGCTGCAAGTCAAACCTGAGGCTGGTGGGCACATTACAAAGTGCTCTGTAACACTTTGGGTGAGAGGAAGCAGAATGACCTGTGCTGTTTCTTTTTAGCACCGTTTAAGCTGTAAAACCAGCCAACCAACTCTCTTCCAAATGTTGGCTGCTGAGATTGACTGCCCTCATGAAGATAACGGGGGGAAGTATTTTTCTCTTAAGTCCACAGCTGTCCTAAATCAGCCAGGGATCCTGGAGGGCCAGGGAATGCTCAGCATCCCAGCCAGGGACATAAAGACACCAGGCAAAATGTCACTTGAAGTGTTGCCTCTTCTTCAGCAGTAATTCTGCTCCATAAATGCAATTGATCTCCTGAGAGAGGAGGGATTTCTTCAGCAAATGCAAGCTTTGGGAGGAAAAATATATGAGCTGTTGGGCTGGTGTTCCTTCTGTGTGTGCTCCACATCCAAGGCCTGGGAGTGCCACAGCAGCCAGGGGAGCTGGGGATTGCTCCGTGTGGGTTACACACTCCACAGGGTGCTGAATAAAAGTTGTGTCCAGATTTAAAATCACTTCAAGCAGTTACTGCAATGTAAACTGAGCAGTGAGGGTTTATTTTTTATTTCATTCAGGTTTTTTGGTACAGCATTGTTGCTGCTGTCAGATCTGACCTGGATCACAGCTTTAAACCAATGTGAACAGGAAGTTTTGGCTCAAGGAGGTTTAGGTCTTGGCCTGGCTGGCCTGAGCAGCAGCTGGAGCATCCTCAGCTCCAAGGACTATTTTGCAGGATGGGCTGGGGGTTGAGCATGCAATGGCAGGAGTTTTACAAGTGTCTAAAAACAGAAGCTTATAATGAAAGTGCTTCCTCAGCCATAACTATAGCGTGCTGGCATAATTGGAATGCTGAGTGGTGTGCTGGGTTTAGGAAGGTAATAAGAACTGCAATCAGTATTAAATAAAATGTATCTTCCTTTAGGGGAAATAAATGTATATTAAATCAAATATTCATGAATCTGAGTTAGTCTTCATACATTACACAAACAGTTTTTCAAAAATGCAGCTATCCCTAAGGCTGGGTGTGATGTGTGTGAAGGAGAGGGATTAGCTTGGAGCTGGGGAGAGGAAAAGGGCCTGGCCTGTCACCACCTGAAGGAACAAAGCCCTCTGGGCTCACTGAGGTCTTGCCTGAACAGCACCTTTGAGAAAGTGGTTTAAATTGTGCAAAAGCATTAAAAGAAGCAAAAATGCCTCTTTACAATATTTATTATCTCCAGCAAAACCTGGACATCCACGTGAGCCTTCCAAGAATTGAAACCTAAACAGGGAGTGGGTCTCAGTTCACAGATATTTCAGTAAATGCTGATTCCCTGCCAAGGATTCACTTGCCTGTCCTCAGGGTGGCTTTTTAGCTCCTGTGAACTTGTGTTTTCCTGCCTGCCCTAACACAGGCAGGGGGGAGGAGAACATCCTGCAGGAGAGGCGCAGCAGAGCCCTCCCTTTCCAGCCAGGCTGAGCACTGTCCTGCTGCCAACACCCTGGGAGGAGGGAAAAACGTGAAAAACTCCAGCTTGGCACCAGCACGGAGTGTGGATAACACACACGTGTGAGCTGAGACTCCAGGGGCTGGGGCAGCTTCCTGCTTCTCACCTGGAGGAACCCCGGTGCCCACAGGGGCTGCTGCTCTGCCCAGCTCTCAGAAAGGTGTTCCTTGTTTGTCACAAGGGGGCTCAAAGCTTCACAGCCTCGGTCCTGGTTTCAACACAGCGTGGTGCCAATTTGGCTGAAAGTGTGGGGCTTAGGGGGGTTTGGTTTGGTGCCTCTCATGTCAGGCTGTGCTGTTAGCTGACACCTCTGTGTTTGGGAGCCACGGCAGTAAAAGTTCAGGCTGGTAAAAGCAGGCACAGATCTGTAGGTGTTTCCAGGAGAGAGTTTGTTAGTTTAATCAAATTGGACTCGTCTGGAGTTGTGTCAGCAGAATTCTTCCGTGCAGTTTATGAAATGTCAGTGCTTTTATCCAACAGCTACAATCAATTTGCTGTTTGATAAAATAAGCAAACACCTCCAGGCTGCATCCTCATCCCTGCCTGTATAAACAGAGGGGCAGGGAGACACGGCCGTGGATTCTGTTACCTTCCTGGGGCGAGGAGGGTTTCGTTCCTGAAGGCTTCCAAAAGAGCGGCACACAGCTGTGGAGAGAGGGCTAATTTGTGTCATTTGCTGAAACCACCGGGCTCTTCTTCCCTGCTTGGGGAATTATTGATTTTATCACTCTCCGACCTTACACGTGTCACTGTCTTGTGCGTGCTGGCCTGTAGGAAGTGCTGTCTACTGACTCACAGCTGAGGAATAATTCTGGTTTATTTGTGATTACTCTCTTATTTTTGGCTCATCAGCCACGTGCACTTGTTCTTTCTGCCAGGCTGAAATCCTCAGGGAATTGTACACAATAATACAAAGTCCCCAAAGAAAGCCTTCCCCCTGCTCCACCACCCTGCCTCTGCGCTGCCACAACCCAAACACTTTTATTCATCTCTGCACATGCTACTCTGTAAAGACTCATCACTGTCCCATTGATTTCATTGTCTGGGTGTCTTCAACAGTTTTCTTGGATCTCTGTAAGTCGGGGAGAGTGGAATATGATTGCAGATATCAATACATGAGCGTGTAACCCTGTTGAAGTGCTGTCAGGCTGGCTGAAGTGCATGGGGGTTGCTGTGTTATTGTGCTGCTTCCCTGCCAAAAAACTCAGTCCCTGCTCGCAGAAGTGGAGGGGGGATGAGCAGAGATGCTGTTAGGGAGGAGGGTTGGTTGTAGGGAGGAAATATATGGAGCATCTACTAGAGCTTGCATGGTACATTAATTGTCTGTAGCTTTTTCCTTTCCTTCTCAAAGCAAAATTAATTATGGGGAGGTGATGTTCCTTTAATGAACATCATTTAATTTAAAAAACGGACAAGTACGCTATCATTAGGTCTCTTACTTAATGTAGTGTGTTTTCTTAAGCTGAGCCTGGTTGTTGTGGCACCGTGGAGGTGAGGAGATCCCTTTCCTGCAGGATCTGAGAGCGGCTCTCGGCTGCGAGCGCCGCACGAGCCGAGTCCAATCTCTGCTGCCTGTGGGGGACACTGCTTGACCGCTTATTGCATATTTGATCAGCTCATTTCTGCATCCCACGGCCTCCCCGGGGTGTCAGGGTGATGCTGGGGTTCAGATCCACCAGCAGGGCAAGGAAGGGCAGGCGGGCATGTTCTGTGCTCCCAGCCTGGAACCGTTCCCCCCTTCCTCTGAAAGCTCACAAAGGTGCCCTTTATGGGAGAGGCTGGGGCTGGCAGCAGCTCAGGGCCATAACTCACCCAGGGTGGGGCTGGGTTTGCCCCACACTGCTGAAAATAAACTCATCTACAAACCACCTCTGCTGCTCTCCCCCTGCCAGCCTTCATCAGCTGAGCAGCACAAACACGGCTCAGGCAACGCAGGCTGGAGGGACACCCAGCACCACCCTGGCACAGCCACCCCACAGTTCCCCCTTCAGCAGAGGGCACAGAAGTGAAGGGCCGAGAATGTCAAAATGCTAACAAGTCTGAGAAGTCCAGTTTTAATTAAAAATACAAGTGGTGTGTTGGTGAATTGAGGGGAGTGGCAGCTGCTCTGGCTTTGGGTGTTCTGTTGTGCCACATCAAATCATGGCTCTAAGAGGTTAATCTCAAAATTAGATGGGTGGTGCCTCTTAAGGACTGGGCTCTTGTAAACTCAAATTGTTTGCTGAAGAGGCTGACTTCCAACATGCTTATAAATAAAATGGTCAAAATTAGAGATTTCTTTCCCATAAGGAAAGTGGCACATGGGAAAAAATAACTTGAGGGTTTTTTTTCTAATTGCCTCTGCTTTTAGAGATTGAATATGGTGTTTCTGGTCTGATTCGTGGCCATCAGTACTTTATAGGAAATGTAATTCTTGATATGTGTGTTATCTCCATTTTCAAACATAGGCTTTTTATAAAAACTAGAACTTAAATTGCAGTGGATGAAATAGGAGCTATTCCACATAAGTTTTTAGAAAAGAAAAATCAAAATACCCCTGTATGGAGTCACTGCTGGAGGTTTTTGGCAATACTTGAAGGCCAAGGAGGAAGATTTTAATCCCATTTTTAGTGTTTCTGCCATGGCCCTGTGCCTTTGCAAACCCATTCTCACTTGCTGCGGTGGAGTTTGGATAAGGCAGTTGTTGCTGTGCTGCCAAACCAAGCATCCTGATTTTCAGCTTTTTGTTTTCCTTTGGCCTCAAGTTGCTGTTTGCAAATGAGCTGTTGGTGACACCTGAGTGACTGTGTTTGAGTTAATTTTTTTTTTTTTTTTTTTGCTTTGAAGATGTTTTTAGGGTTAGCCTACAGATGTGGGTGCAGAAATACCCACTCCTTTTACTTTGATTTTCTACAATCTGCACTGGCTGTGTGTTACTTGCTCCCACCGTTGAGGGGTTATTGCATTTGTCATCTCCTTTGCCATGAGGGGCGAGAGGCAGCGTTTGTTAATATACAGCAGAGCTGGCACTTCCACGTCTGCCAAATGATGTACTTTGGGAAGTCACCTGAGGTGAGAAGTGCCACGGGAGGGTGAAATGTTATGTGCCTGAAACAATGGCTGTGAACAGTGATCATCTGCAGCGCTCACCTCCGCAGGGCCGGGGTTCTGCCACCCAATCTCCCGTGCTCAGATTAACTCAGGAGCATTAAACACACGCCCTGTGCTGGCTGCTTCCCCCTTATCTGCTCTCTGTCTTTCTAGCACAGAAATTCTTGCTTTTCTATACTAAAATGGGATTTATTTTTTTTAACCTAGAGAAAAGTGTATTCCATTGTTATTACCTTCATTCCCAAGCTGTGTTTATACTCTGATAACTGCCAGCCTAGTTTCCAGCAATAGCTGCCGATAGAAAAGATTACCTCTGTATTTTGAGCATTTTATTGACTTGTTCAATAGCACTTTTCTGTTATTTGCCATGGCTGGAGGGGCTGGCCATGGGGCACAAGAGGTGCCAGCAGCCCTTTTGCTGTCCCCAGCACAGCAACGCTGTCTGGCTGTGCTCAGACCTCTTGGCTGCTCCAAATTTGGGTTATTGGCAAACAATTTGTGCAAGCTCTTGATCCCTCTCTTTGTGGAGCCTAAACTTGCCACATCATTCGTGTGATGGGGGAGTTGGTTTAGGCACAGTTTAGGTTCATGCACAGTGAGCTCTGTGTGATGTGGAGGTTATTGAGTTATTTGGGTTATTTGTAATTTGCGTGGAGCAGGAGCTTCCCCAGGATCCCCCAGCCTGTGCCGCTGGGATTTATTTTTGTTTCTCACCCTGGCTGGAGTTAGGTTTTAGCTCTGGCTCGGGGAATACTTTGCTGACCAGGCTGCAGGAGGCTCTGTTGTGCTCTTGGCAGGGTACAGACAGAGCGAACGCCCTCCGTGCACCAGCACCGTGGGTAACCAACGCTCCCAGCTCTGCCGGGCCGTGTCCTTGGCTGGGCAGAGGCACAGGGCTCTTGGGGCTGGCAGGGTGTCCCCAAGGAGGGAGAGGGCTGCTGGCAGCCTGGGCCAGGCTGTGCCGTCCCCAGCGCTGCCCCTCGCCCCCTGTGCCCGGTCTGACAACATCAGAGGGCGCTCCGCCATCTCCGCTCCATCTCCGCCCGTTCTCCACCGCCGGCCGCCTTTGGGAGCCGGGATGTGCCGGTAGAGGCTGGAAGTTCTCTGCGGACGGTGCAGGTGCAGCTCTGCCATCCTCACCCAGCGCCCCCTCCAACCCCCGTGCGTGCCTGGCACCGCTGTGTCTCGGCTTTGGGGACAGTGGATGTGCGGCGAGGCTCCAGGCTGGGATTTTCCCGGCGCTTTGGGGGCTCTGTGTTTGCTTCCACCCGCAGCAGTGTTTGAACGGCCCCGCAGCTCCGGGCTGGCGGCGAGAGGAGCCCTCGGGGCTGTTCGGCTGCGCGGTGTCCGCGCACACCCTGAAAGGAGGAGCGCACTCACCTTGTCCTGGGGCGGGATGAGCTCCGGGTCACCCTCGGATCCCACCCGGGCTCTGCACCGAGCCGGTCCCGAGGGGCAGCGCAGCCCCACGGAACTCACCTCCGGCGCTTCCTCCCGAGGGCAGCCGCCTCTTTCGGCTCCAACAGTACTTTTAGTTACTGGAGGAGGTTAAGTAACTCTGCTGATCCATCCTGTTGTTAAGTGAAGGTAGCAGGGTGCCAACAATTAAAGAAGTAATTGTTCAATTGGTTCTGCAATAATACTCATTGATTCTTTGTTTGAAGTGATTCGCTTTTCAATCCTCCTGCATTTAGAGATCTTGTTTCACCTATGTCAAGGCGAGTTCAGGAAACCTAATTAACTGGGTTTTGTTTTTTATAATTAGGTCCCTAAAATAATTCATAGGTGGTGTTAATAACCCCATTTAAAAATCTATTAAGCTTTTGGAAAAGTTGGACAGAATCCTCTGTGCTGGTTTTTTTTCTTCCCTCCCCTCTTCCCTCCTCCTTTTCCCCTTGGAGATGTGGTGCTTCTTCCTTTTACAGCGCACTAATTAAAAACAGTAGGATTATGGTGGGAAATAATATGCATGTGAGGTTATCATCCACAGGGCAAGAGGAGGCTGCTGCCTCCTTCCCCGCCTCGCTCGGAGGTACCCTGTACATCTTTAGCGGGAGCTGGCAGAGTGCATTAAAGGACAGATTGCCTGTGCGCACCGCAAGGACCCCTTGGCATTTGCGAGCCTGCGAGCCGCGGCCAGAAGGGAAGCGACAGGAAGGGAAAATGTGCGGAAAACGCCTCATCCTCCTGCAAGGCAGCTCTCCTTTCAGGGGAGGCCCTCCCCGAAAGCTGTCTGCAGAGAGGGGTTTGGAGACATTTAAGCGTTTGTCCCGTTCCGCTGCCCTCCCCAGCTGGCCGTCCTGGCACGGTGGCCGTGGCGGCTCGGTGGCCGCCAGCCCTCGCCGTGGGCAGCCCTGGCACGGCCAGCCCCTGGGAACGCGTTTAGAGTCCTTTTAGCGGAACCAGCTGCCCCATTTTACAGGAGCTGCTGGCTGCGGAGCGCCTTCTGCGGGCTGGTTCCGTGCCACCTCCTGCGGGCTGGTTCCGTGCCCTCGGCCGGAGCTCTCCCGGGGCCGGGCAGGGCGGGGGGAGCCGTCCCTCGGTGCCGCTGGCGCGTCCGGAGGCTCTGCTGCCATCTGCGAGCGGGCCCGGCTCCCTCGGGCTGCTGGAGCGAGGCAGGAATCATGTGCCCTTTGGGATGCCAAGGCTGTCTGACATGGATCCTGGGAGGAATTTCAAGGAAGTGCTGCCTTGTGGCTCATGCACAGACATATGCTAGCTTGGAGCCTCAGAGTGGGAATGCTTTGTTCCGCTCCCACTTACGGGGGTGGTTTTACCACGTGTATAAAGATAAATACTGGTCTCAGTCAGGTTCTGGAATTCCATGGAGTGGTTCACCTGCAGGGTGGTTCAGAAGGCTTTGCCTTGGAGGGTGAGCCCTGCTGTTCTCCCCGTGCAGGGGCTGTATAAATTCCAAAAGGAGACACAGCAGGAATACCTAGTTAAACCTGGCATCACCTGCAAGGGGGGCTCTGCATCCTCAGGGAAGGTTGCAAATCCTTTTTTTGCCTGGCAGAGCTGAGGTGCTGGCTGGGAAGTGCAGTGTGACCTTCTCCGTGGGCCCTGAGGCATGGCGAGCGTCCTGAGCAAGCTCCAACAGCCACATTTTTCCACCACATTTTCCTCCTGAAAGTCAAAATGTAAATTTTTTTATTACCCCTCCTGAACGTGACAAAGTCCTACTTAAAAATGTAAAGATTCCCATCTTCCCATGCACCATAAAGGCCTTTGCATTGCACGTGAAGCCTCCAGACCGTTGATTTATTATCGAGCTGCAGTGGCTGGAGCAGAAGAGCAAAGTGAAATCCACAAAAGCGGCTGATGTGACAAAATTAACAGTTGTCAGCAGAGGAGAGGGGAAGGCAAATGCTGAGACTCAGCAAACTGGAGGCTGGGGAAGCAAAGTTGTCTTCACGTTTTGGATGCAAAAATCTTCCTGCAACACCAGGGAAGGGGCAGGAGGGATGCTCAGGGATGGGATAGGAGGGATGCTCAGGGATGGGATAGGAGGGATGCTCAGGGATGGGATAGGGCAGGAGGGATGCTCAGGGATGGGATAGGAGGGATGCTCAGGGATGGGATAGGAGGGATGCTCAGGGATGGGACAGGGCAGGAGGGATGCTCAGGGATGGGATAGGAGGGATGCTCAGGGATGGGATAGGAGGGATGCTCAGGGATGGGATAGGAGGGATGCTCAGGGATGGGATAGGGCAGGAGGGATGCTCAGGGATGGGATAGGAGGGATGCTGAGGGATGGGACAGGGCAGGAGCGATGCTCAGGGATGGGATAGGGCAGGAGGGATGCTCAGGGATGGGATAGGAGGGATGCTCAGGGATGGGACAGGGCAGGAGCGATGCTCAGGGATGGGACAGGGCAGGAGGGATGCTCAGGGATGGGATAGGAGGGATGCTGAGGGATGGGACAGGGCAGGAGGGATGCTCAGGGATGGGATAGGAGGGATGCTCAGGGATGGGACAGGGCAGGAGCGATGCTGAGGGATGGGACAGGGCAGGAGGGATGCTCAGGGATGGGATAGGAGGGATGCTCAGGGATGGGACAGGGCAGGAGCGATGCTGAGGGTCTGAAGCTGCTGGCAGCAGTGCTGGGGACAGGCTGCAAGGCCAGCACAGCTTTCCTTGGGGAAGAGATTGCAAAGGAAGGGAACAAACCCTGTGGTGCTTTGTCCTCTCTCACTCCCATGGTGTGGGGTTATATTTTAGGGAGCAATGTTTGCTCTACAGAGGGACTTGACCAGTTCCCATTGGTGTCTGTGGAAGCTTGGGTTTGGGCGTGGAGAATTTTAGGTTGAGACAAGGAGACAGCTCAGGAAGGGGATAAAAACCCCTCCTATTTTGGGTTATTTTTTCAGTTTGAGCCCAGCTCTTGATGTTCTGTTTGAAGCTGTTGATGGTGTTTTTCTGACCCAACAGGAGGGGCAGGTGTCATATCTTGCAAGTGGAGCTGAGATTTTGGGGGCTGAGGTTAATGATGGGGTTATTTGTTATGAACTTCTGAATGGAGATGTTTTGCTGAGTGGGCTGAGTGTGTGATGTGCAGCAGGGAAAAGTGGAGCCCTTGTCTAACAAAAGGGTGAATCGTGTGTTCAGTGGAATTGTTTATGGCAGCCTGGGGTTAAAGTGGTTTGAGATTTTTGCTGTCACCTTCCAGGCTTCTTTTCACCTCCACTTGCAATTTTTGGGGGCTTTCTTATATACAAATAGCTGTGCCAGTCCAGCTGGGTCCCTCTTGGGTTATTTGTGGTGGTGCTGGCAGGAATTGACCCTTCTGGTACTTGGGAATTTTTCATGTGTTTCACTTGAACAGCTCTGATAAAACAAATTACTTCCTAGATCGATGTTTTGGGATAAAACCACCTTTATTCCCCAAACATCTTGAGTTTATGAAACAAAATGTGTGAGAACTTGGCTGACCAACCTTTTATTAGGAGGTATGGGTCATGGTTTGGATGAAAGGCTCCCTGCAAGAAAATTCCCTGTAAACTTGTCTGGAACAAGGTTAATATGAGATGAATTGAATTATATTAGTGAAAATTGCATCATTAGGAGAAGCCTCTTCCTGCAAAATGCACAAATATAGCTGAATTCACAGATGCATTTTGGTCTTCTGCACCAGGAATATTTGTCATCCCAGAAAAAAGTGGAAGAGGCTTGTTCTTCAATGCCTGGCATGTCACTACATGCTGTGAAGTGCAAATAGAGGAAGAAAAATTAACACATAAAAGAAATGTACTGTTTCTGCAGGAAAATTAGCTAGTTAAAGCTGAGGGAAGTGGCTTTTTAATAAAATAAAATAGAAAAAAAAAAAAAAAAAAGAAACAAAACCACAGCAGAAAATAGCAGCATTTTCTTTTTGCTTGGCTGGGGAAAAAATAAGCATATTTTATATTGCAACTCTGAGTGCTTCGAGCTGGAGGAGATAAGTCTTTGCATGAGAGGGAAAAACAGTTCCTACAAATACATAAAGATGGAACGATCCTGGAATCCCCTTCGTGTCTCCAGAGCTGCAGTTCCCCACCAAGCACCAGCTGCAAGTGACTGTGCCTGGGAGGGAGGAGGAGCCCAGTGCTGTTGCATTGCATGCACAGATTTCTCCCTGCAGCTGCATGCCCTCCTCCTCTCCCCTGCCCGCTTCCATGGGTGAAAAGAGGGTCTCAAACTGTTGCTCAGTTGTGCAAACATACTGTAAAAGAAAATAATCTAGTTATTCTGTGATCAGGCACTAGCTAGTGCTTTAGGTCCAGTGCAGGTCTATTTCTCACCTTTATTTTGTTTTTGGAAAGGATTTTGAAGGCTGATTGACTTTTTGACTCGTTCTTGATACTGTCAGTCCTTCTGGATTTAGTTGACTTCAGGGTGAGCTGGTGAGGTTGAGCAGGATTGGACTCCAAAGAGGAGGAGCTTGTCAGTGCCTTGTGTTCCCAAAAATCTGTGAGGGAGAGGAAGAGCTTTGGGTTTGGGCAGCCAGGGTGAGGAGCTGGCAGGCAGGGGAGTGTGCACCTTGGTCTTTGAAAAACAAACACTGGAAAGGCAGCGTTGAAGGCACTAAAGAAAGAAAAAAATCCACTCACCTCCTTCCTACCATGAAAAATGGATCAGTGTCCTCTGATCTCATGGGTGCTTTGGGCTGGGTTTGTGCCCTCACTGGGCCCTTGGGCAAAGGATGCAGGAACTGCAAAGGGTGCAGAACTCTCTGTCCACCCTGATGCTGGTACAGGAGATGAGCAGAGCCTGGTGCTCCCATTCCTCTCCTGCCCTGGGAATGCATTTGGGGGTGTTGGATGGGCACAGCCCCTGTGGCTGAGGGCCAGGGCTCACCACAAAGAGCCTGGACCAGCACACAGCTGAGGGAGCATCCAGCCTGGCTCACCAGCTTTCCACAGACACCACTGGGAGCAGGGAGGGCCTGGAATAGTCTCACTCCTGAGCACTTGGGAGTTGCTTCCCAGGAGCTGTTTGAAGTCCTGATAAAGGTGTCTCAGAACAAGGAATGCCTCTGTCTTTATTTTCAGGATTATGTTGTATATTTACATCAGAGAGGTTTTTCTGAGTGAAGTAGGAGAGGACGTGGCTGTGGAATGAACAGAACGCTCAGCTCTGGGCTGAGGAGACAAACCCAGGCTCTCCTGAGTGAAACCCCTCAGGTGCCACCCCAGCAGCTCCTGGCTGCATGAGTGTGTCCTCACACAGAGAGGCTTTGCTCTGACCAGCCCCTCAGCCTGTGGACTTTTCCTCTCAGGCTGAAGGGTGCACTCTGAGCTGCAGTCTGGCAAGGTGCCTGCATTTCTCTGCTCCCCACAGACAGCAGCACCACCTCGTCCCAGCCCTGGTGTGCTATCATGCCTGAAGTCGGGTCTTTGCAAGGCAAAGGGCACAAAGGGGCGAGGGAAGACTTGCTCAGACCTCCTCAGGCAGTCGCTTTTAATTGCAAATGGTGTGATTTTGAAAGGGGGGCTGGGAGAGCCCTTGCTCGAGGCTAGAGAGCAAGAGATTGAAAGCTTGCTGCGGTGGTCAGCGGAGGTGAAGAATAAGTCATAAATGATCTGAGGGCAAAGGGCAAATATAGACTGATGGCTGCTTTGTTCCTGCAGCCTTGGGAAGGACCTTGGTGCTGCTCTGTGCTGGAGGTGCCCTGGGCTTAACCCTTCCCTGCTCAGAGCATTCCAGCAGTGGATGCTCTGTGCTGGTGCCTGGGTGCTGGCCTTCAGCCAGGCTGCTGGCTCCTGAACCTCCAGGTGAAAACCAAAACCTGCTGAGAATTTCTAGGGGGGACAAGGAAAATGGGAAGTGCTATCTTCTACTGCTTAAGAAAGTGTGTAGAGTTGTGGTTCTGAAAACCATATGGATATTTGCTTCCAAACATCCTGTGGGAAATAATTTTATCTTTTTCTCAGTCATGTATTTACTTTGGTTTATCCACTTAAAATGAGCACCATAAAGTTAGGACCAAACCTCCCCTAAATTCCTCAGAAGCTGCAATTCCTGTGCTGAAGGCTTTGCTGTGGTTTGAGAGTTGGGTGGTCACAAGTCCCAGGGTGACATTTTCTTGCCAGGATTTCCTTGTAACCTGGTGGGTCACATTCATTCTCTTATTTGGCTTCTCTTCCCTCTTCCTTTTGTCAGCCCCTCCTCACACCAGTCTACAGCGCAGATATCCCCAAATAAAGGATAAATAAAGGTTGTGTACTACCTTTAAAGCCACAAGCTGCTTGAGCTGTATGAAGAGACACCTGGTGATGTGGGAAAGCTGGCCAGGGCTGGTCACCTCCTTTCAATGAGCCAGGACCTCCTGAGGAGCAGCTTGGTGGCCTTGAGCCCTGCATGCCACTCATGCCCCTCCCTGTGCCACACCAAGTGTCTTTCACCTTTCAAAGAAAAAGAAAAGAAAGTGATTCCCTCCAGAATCAGAGTGGTTCTGTGGGCTGGCTGCAGGATGTGGCTCTCCTTAACAGCACAGGTTCTCTCTCTGGAGTGGGGTCCTCTGACACTGTCCTGGTCCTTTCTCCAGGGACACAGCACAGTCCAGTGCCACCTGGGCTGGGACACTGCTGTGTGGCATGGTGCCACCTGAGCCATGGGTGTAACATCCCCCAGTGCCTCAGTTTATCCTTCTCCTCCACTTTATGGTTGGAAAAGGTTCTCCAGCACCTGCATTTGTGCATTCCTGCAGTGGGAATGTGTAGGGCTGAGAAGGAGCAGATTTTACAGCCTGAGATAGAAAGGATCCAATTCCTTGCAGGTGCTAACATTCATTTTACTGTACATGCAAGTGAGACTCCTCTCTGCTGGGAATTAACTTAATTCTTATCTGCATGGGTTTCTGTGGCAATTCCATTTGGGGTTATTTCGTACAAATTTTAACCCATTGATTTTTTTTTTTCCTGGACCAAAATTATCTCGGCATCAGCTTCCCCCGAGTTTAATGGAGATCCACCAGGGACAGGGAATGCTTTAGCCCATTATCCTGCAGGAGAGGCAGTGGCTGGATATTCTCATTCCTTGCCAGGCAGACCAGGGGCTGGCTCCTTGCATGTTTAAAATAATACTGATAAACAGAGCCCTTCCTGCCGGGGGTCAGCGATGGGGACAGCAGTGTGAGCACACATCTCTTTCCCTGCCGTGCCTTGTGTGCTGCCGGCACGCTGGCGGAGCAGGAAAGCTCTGCAGGGAAAAACAAACGCCCAGCCCAGGCTGCTGCCGAGCCCCGGCAGTGCCGGCAGCCCTGCGCCAGGCATGCATTAGTGCTGAAATCAAAGGGGGGATCGGCGGCAGCAATGTTTAACCGGAGCTCTGATCCTCAGGTGTGACACCGGCCCCGCCGCAATGAGATGCACAGTCATGCTCTCTCCCAGACGCAGGGTTAAAGATTTGCTTGGGGCCAGTCAATAGCACGCACTGAGTATCTTCCTCAAGAATGTGTCTGCTCTTTTCCTGCCTCCAAGTAGCAGCACTTGAGTCTCAGTCCCCTACTTGAATCACTGCACTATCTCCACTTCATCAGAAACCAGAGTTGAGTCTTTGATGATTGTTGTGACTCACGGTGTCACAGAACTACTTACCCTGTGATTTCAACTTTAATCACTGATCCACTATCTGTAGAGCTGCCTGTGGAACAGTTCAAATTGTAATTATAGGAAGCTCATCTGCTGCAAGCCACAAAGCAGGCTTTACCATATGCCTTTAAAGGTGAGCTGATGTCATGATGAAATAACTGTGTTTTGCTGCAGATTGATACCACTGGCTGGGAAGTTAACATACAGCATGAAAGCTGTGACATTTTGCAAGCCCCGCTATCGCTCCCTAAGCCATGTTAACCTAACATTCCCTGTTGTTTTACAAGGGATCTGCAGGTAACTGGGAAGTGTCCTCAGCTGCCTAAGGATGGGGAGGGGAAGGAGCTGAGGTGGGTGATGGAGCTGTGCAGTGCTACCTGTGTAACACAGCCTAAAGAAGGTGGAGGTGCGTTTGTCCTTTGCCCCTCACCTGACCTTAACATTTATTTTGTTCTCTTTTTCCCTGCTTTTAAAGGTATTTCCTGATTTTCTTCTCTGGGGTTGCTGCTGTGTCTATCTCATCTACCTTGTCCTAGGGGCTGTTTTCTGTTCCCCCTTGCCCGAGTGCCAAAATCCCTGGCAGAGCTCTGCCCTGTGCTCATTGTTTCCCAATTTACTCATGAGAATATTCATGGTCTGTAAAGCTCAGTTGTCATACAGGGGGGACATACAGGGCAGAACATAGGTGCAGGTAACTGACTACCCCAAAATCTTAATCAAAGTCACACAAGGGTTTCTGCAGCACCTTACACCTCAGAAACCCAGGAGAGAGTTCCAGAAGCCTGAGCACCATCACCCTGCCCTGAACACATGCCATAGGGAGCATTATTTGCTTTCTCTACAGCCAGGTGGGAGCTGCAAGGCACAAGGCAGCAGAGAGCCCTCTTTTCCAAGGCTCTGGGAGGGAGCTGGGAATGGTCTCCCAGGCTTTTCCCAGCCGTGCAAAGCAGAGATCAGGCTGAGACCTCTCCTTGTTCCTTGTACCTGCAGCCCCCAGAGTGAAGAGGAGCAAAGTGGAGATGGCAAAGAGTTTGCTGTGGAAGGTCTTTCAAAACCCCTCAAGAGGAGTGAGCAGTACTGAGCTGTCAGGGATGTGGTAGAGGTGGCTGCACCTCTCATTCTTTGTTCACCTCCTCCTTCTTCCCAGATGTGGCTGCATTTCAGCAGTGACGCATTTAAAGAGACATTTGGGAGCTGGAAGAATCTCAGTGAGCCCAGCCCAACCATCTCTCAGTAACTTCTCTGTCTGTTCTCTAATTAAACTTTTGCCATGAAGTAAAGTTGGATCTGCAAGTCCAAAGTTGGCAACTCCCCCTGACTCCCCCAACTCTCTGCCTGTGCCACTCTGCTGCTCTTTTCTCCTGCAACTGGCCACATAAAGATAAGTAAGGGAGATGGTTTTATTGCAAGCAGCTGGGGAAAATCACGTTGCTTCAGTTTCCATAAAATAGCCGAGCCTCAGCTTTTTTATCCTGCCCATTCGCACATCCACTATAAAAGGGACATCAGTTATAAACATTTCCTGTTTGTGCATACACTCTTCCAGTGCTTATGATGTATAGACTGACAAAAGGCTTAATGCTTTGAATATATAAAACACAAGGCCTGTGCAATGGAGGGTGACAGTTGCCCTTTAATGTTCTGCTTTTTAAAGATCAGGGTAGAGTTCAGAAAGCATAGTCATGAGGTTTAATGATTTAATGGGGACGACTGGGGAGCAAAAATAGTTACTACACCCTGGGGAAAAGTGGTTCCTCATACATATTACTTTAGCCTAATGGCCTATGAATGCTTCCTCTGTGGCATAGGAGGGTGTCACGGTACATAGACTCTATAATACTGAATGGGTTGATTAAATGCATATTAAACAATACTAAATTGGAAAAAAAAAAGGTGCCACCAACTGTATTTATTCTGTTCTTAGAAAATGTTGTTACTCATTCAATTTCATTTGTGATATTATTATAATTTTCCCCCCATTTCCTGCTTGTGGCAGAGTGAGGGAGCCGAGTGTAAACACCATTGATGGATCGGCCGTGGCTGGATGGGGATGGGGATGGGGATGGGGAGAGGGGCTGGGCAGCCCCAGTGTGCTGGTGATGGCTGCAGGTGGCACCTCCTCAAGGTGCCACGCAAAGCATTTCTCTGGAAAATGCCTTTTTCCTTTGCCTCCACGCCAGGGCAGCTCCCTGCCCTGCGCTCTGTGCGCCGTGATCGCTGTCAGCGCTGGGGCTGAGAGCTCTGTGTGTGCTCTGTGTAGCTCTGCAGTGTCACCCCTCTGGCACCCCACGGATGCTGGTTTGTCACCAAACCCAAGTCCCAGCTGACCTGAGGAGTGGAACTGTTCATTCTCATGGCACAGGCGGGCGAGGGCAGCCCTGGTTCCGTGGTGCTCTCAGGCTTTGTTTGTGCCCTGAGCTCGGCTCTGTGTCCCCTGTCCCCACAGGCACCCAGTGACAGAGCACACCCTGCTCCACGGGAGCTGCCTGGGACAGAGGCAGCAAGGGCAAACAAGCCCTTCGTAGGCAGCTTTTGAGCCAATGCCAACACTCCCTGCACCAGCACTTCCCACTGTGCTTTCAGGACAGAAAGAGAAGAAAAGGACGTGAGTGTTTGCTGTTGTTAATGCCTCTCTGTGCCAATTCACCATTCCTGGACAGACTGCTTTTTCTTGTCACTACCTGGTAATACTCTATGAACTGCTAGAGATTATAACAAATCCCATCAAGTCTGATATTTTTGGAAGTCACTGGACAGCTCTGCCCAGGTATTTCTATACCACAGCATTGTCTCATGTAGGATGTGTGTTAATTATCACCTGTATTTCATCTCTGACATGTATATTCCCTCCCAAATCTTGTTACCTTGATGAATGAAGAATCTTCTTTTCTACAGCCCTTCCACCAACATGCATTTGCTCTTTTCTTTTTCCTTTTTACTGCTTCAATCAGTTGCTTTATTCTGCACTTTGTAGTTTCAAACACAATTTACAGTTTGCCACACTGCAGAAGTAGCTGGAGCACTGAGCAACCCCAAATTAAAGGGAGAGGAAAAATTGCCTTTGTAATAAGAATGGCAGTAGGGTTGCAACCAGCAGAAATAATAATTTGTCTGGAGGAAAAACAGCAGTGGGAAGGCTTGAGTGGAGGTTGTGTGTGTCATCTGGGGCTGTGGGGTTTGTGGGACTCTTAGAGGCATCTTTTCCTCCTCTGTTTTTGGAGTCCTGCTGGTGTGACGAGAGCAGCATTCAAACCTTTGCTCACGTCCCCTCTGTGAGCTGCCCATGTGTTCTGGGAGTACAGAATATGAGAGCCAGGGTGTTTGAGGGAATTGAATGGGTTTGAAATGGCAGTGTCACAGGCTGTGGCTCCAGAGATGGCTCTCAGGTGTCCACACCTCTTGCAGGCCTGCTCCCAGAAGCTTGTGTTGGAGCTCTTTATTTTGAGGTGGTTTTAAGCAAGATTGGCTGAAAAAGGGACTAAAATTATCTACTTCTAAATCTTGCTGTGGGCAGGAACACCTCCCCAAAAAAAAATTAAAATTTTAAAATTTTAAAAATTGAAAAATTTTCCTTTCCTTTCCATGGCTGGAAACTTCTTCAGACTCCTGAGCTCTCTCTGGTGATGCTCAGGGAGGCTCCTGAGCTCCACAGGAAATTCCCTCCAACACAAACACTGATCCCAGCAGCCAAGGAAAGGCCCTTCTCTCCCCCTCCCAACAACTTATTATTGATGGGAACATTTTATAAATAAACATCTCTAGGTAACATATTCCATAAAATATCTAATTATAGATTATTGGATTGAACATTTCTTGCTTCAATTAAGTGATAGTTTTTTCCCCTCAGGAAGCCAGCTCAATGCTCTTTCTGGGGAAATTATGTGTATTTATTCTATGTTCTATAGGCAGTGTCTTTTTATGTTGTTAATAAATAAACTACAGTGCAGGGCTTTACCTAAGTAAAACTAATGGAGGTCAAGCTTTTTTTTTTCCTTTTTTTTTCTATTTTTTCTGATCAGATCTCTCCTGTCTGGTGGTCAGCAGTCTTGTTACAGTGAACTTTGTAAGGAAGAAAATGAAGGGAAAAGGGAGTGAAGAAAAATGCAAAGTGGCTTGGAGAGCTGCATTCTTGTACCTCCCCCAGAGCAGATGCCTTTAGATATTAAAAAATTATTGAGAAAAAAAGCTTGAAAGCCCAGGATTCAGCACTGGTGTTGAATTTCAGCCCCATTCATCCTCTGGGCAGCTGTTGGGGACTGTAGATCTGAGAGTTTGATTTGCACCACTGCCAAGTTGGCAACATTTTCTCAAAAATGTGCTTTAGCTCTGGGTCTGAGCCCCACCAAGTGTCTGGGCTTGGCTGGGTTTAAATCCAGGGCTTGGCCCCTGCTCCAGAGGAGCCCAGAGGAGCTGGGTGTGTGGCTGTGGTGTTTCCTGAAGGAGATGCTGTAGATCAGATAGTCACCACCTCAGGGACTGTCCTGAGCTGGGAGGGTCCCATGGGGATCATCCCTGTCCAGATCCTGAGTTCCAGGGCAGGCCTGGCAGAGCATGGAAAATCAGGGGATGGCATTGAGCACATGGTACCTACGAGCCACTCACTGTCCTGGAATCATTTAGGGTGGAAAAGATCTTTAATGTCAGATTGAACCACTACCCCAGCACTGCCAAGGCCACCACTGAACCATGTCCTGAGTGCCACATCCTCTCCAGGGACGGGGACCCAGCACTCCAAGGGCAGCCTGGCCAGGGCTTGACAGCCCTTCCAGTGGAGACATTTTCCCATCCTTTCCCTGGGGAAGCTGCAGCTCGAGCTGAGCTGTCTGCAGGGACTTGAAACGTGGCAGGCTGAGCTTGCAGGCTCCTCCTGGATCTGCATGGAGCCCTTGAGAAGGGCCAGCCTGGGATTCACCCCTTGGCCACCTTCAGAGCAGTGGAGGTGGCAGGAAGGTGTGAGAGTGGCTCTGAGCTCTTCTGCACCCTCATCCTGAGCAGAAGGGGAGAGAACCCCAATCAGGGAGCTGCTCCCTCCTCCTGCTCCCTTACCTGCCATTTTAAACAAATGCAAATTAAAACCCTCCATCGGGTTGGTTCATTCCCTTCCTTCATGTAACTGATGTTATTGGATTTTTATGCAGCACATTACACCCTGAGCCATGTCTTCTACTATTTTGCTTTCAAATTGTATCTCCTGCCATTTGTGTCACATTTAAAATGCTAACAGTATAGAATGTCATTTACAGAATCGGGGCGTTTGCTGCGGAAAATTAATTTGACTTATTCCTTCTGCCTGTTCCTATCTCCAGGCCAATATTATGCTACTCATTCTACAAGAGTAATACTTAATGAATAGGACTATTAATAATGTCAAGGTCCATGGGGGTCTTATGGGTAACGGATAGGCGTAGACTGTGAGGGGGCAGTCACCTGACTTCAGTTAATGTTCCATGAAAATATCAGGCAGTGCAATGTAATTATGGAGCAGAGGATAGTAAAAAAGGCAGGGAACTTGGAGTTTCTTAAATATTTTTTCAAATTAGTCAGTGGTTTTTTGGTAATTTACCTGGAACCTTCTTCAGACCAGGTGTGAAATCTGTTTAAAATTCCAGAGGGGAAAAAACCAACAACTGGGTGCCTAATTCATAAAGAGGGAATAAGGCAGAGGAGTTTGCAGTGCTGGGCAGGAATTGTGTGTGCCTGGTGGGATGTGTCTGTGTGTGTGATTCCTGTTTGCAGGAAACAGGAATGACAGCAAAGGGGCTTTGCCTGCCGTTGGAGATTTTTTTTTTCCACCTGTACACGTCTGGCATTTAAAAATAATTCAAAACTATTGGAGAAAACAGAAATTTAACATTTATAATGGAAAAGAATTATGGGCAGAAGAAACAAAGCTCCTCTTCCTGCTATTTGTGGTGCTGCTAGCTGTGCAGATCCCAGGCATGGATGGACACGGCAGGGCAGGGCTTGTTCTTCTCCCTTCTGTGAAATTCGGCCCTGATCTCCAAAGAGCAGGTGAAAGGCTGTGAAAAGGCTTGGTGTTGTGCAGCAAAATCACCTTTAGTCTTTCCCAAGGAGTTAAACGTTTCCAGAGGCTTCCTGGTGGCTGCAATAGTGTTGGGAAGACAGAGGTGGAGAGAAAGCACCAGGAGATGAGGCTGGCAGAGATCTGGGGTTGTGTTTGCCATGCCTGGTGTCCCAGGAGCTGCTGGTGCCTCACACCTGGCCCAGGAAAGCTCTCCCCCCTCTCTGCAGAAGTGACTCTCAGGAGATGCTGTGGCTCCTGCAGGACAGCAGCCCTGGTGGGATGGAGAGGTGATCTCGGGGTTTTTGACCCCAAGGCGTTTCTCTGTCCCACGGCTGATGGGCTGTTGGCAGCACACACCTGGCACAGCAACACTTCCCCATCACTGAGCCCTGGCCGAGCTGAGCGCAGCACACTGGGCTCCCCCTCGCTTCCTCCTACTCCTCTTCATCCCCTTGCTGTTATTTTTTCCCCTCGAAGAAGCTTTATTCATTTCTGAGCGTGCCTTAATCCCGGCAGCATTAGGCAGCCCCAGTGTGGCTCTGTGCCTCACTAATTCCCACTATTAGGCCACCTGCTGGCACCTCCCGAACGGAGCCGGATCCTGTCACAGCTCCCATGAATAAACATGAAAGAGACAAATGAGGCAGGGCTGTGGCAGCTCCACAGCCGGGATTCCAGAGCCAGGGCTCCCAAAGGCACTGCCCCACAGCCCTGCCGTGGCCAGGGCTCCCAGGAGGGGTGGCAGCTCCTGGGGATGCTCTGGGGCTGTTTGTCCAGGTGCAGAGCCTGGGCTCCTCTGCCAGCACCCAGGAACCCCAAACTGGAGCCACCTTGGCATTGCCACGCCTGGACTGGCAGATAAACCTGTTCTCCTGAAGCTTTTTGGAGGTCCTGCCAGGCAAAGGCAGCTCAGCATTTCCCAGAAGCTGCCAGCTCCATGTCCAAAGGGACTCAGGTCTCCTCTCTGCCATTCTGATCAACATTTAGGGCATGAGGGACCAGCTCAGCTCAAGGAAGGACCTGGAGAGGGATGGGGCAAAAAATTGTAACTGCTTCTTGCTTTCTTGTTTCTTTCCTGTTAAACTTCCTTCAATCAGAAAACTTAATGTGAGACCAGATATTGAAGTCTTTTTAATGGTTCTTTGCAGGATGTTGGTGGTTTTAGTGTTGATTTATTAAAACAAATAAACAAAAAAACCCCATGGAAAAAAAAACCCCTAACCTACAAAACAAACAAATGAAGCCTAAATGAAACTCACCAAATATTGACTGAAAATTGAAATGGAGTTTACTTTGAAACTTTCCCGTGGTTGAAAAGGCTCCTTGTTGTGATACAGCTCTGTGAGGAAGGAAACTGTCTCTGAGTGAAGAATTGGGTAAGCAGGGATTTCTCCTAAAGCTGCTCTGCTTTATTAGACAAACCAGCTGATTTCTCTAAGGTTTTCCCCCGACTCTGGATGACTGATGAGTGTAACAAGGCTTGTGTGTACATTTTTAAGAGGCATCCCTGCTGTTTCACCTATTCCACTCCAAAATGAGCACCCAAGTGTGGACTAAAGGCTGGTGTGAGCTGCTGGCAGTGCTGGGAGCAGCAGCGTGGCAGAGCAGCCAGCCAGGGGTGTGGAGGTGAGTGCTCTAAATCCCTGGATCACAGGAGCTCAGGGGCCATATCCACAAACCAACACAGCTCCTTTCCCTTCGACCTCCATCTTCTCTTTGATTTCTCCTCTTGCCTCAGATTTACAGCTACCTTGTCCAAATAGATTACAGGAAATAAAGGATAAAATGCTTTAAAATCCTACCTTCCCAAGCCAGAGAACAGGCTCGGGTGAAAATAAACGAGCTGGTTTGTTATATTGCTCAGCCTCTGTCACGTGAAGGTGAGGCCTCCTTTTTTATTATTATTATTTTTTATTGCCACCCATTTGCCTTCATTATAATTTATTTGTTAATCCATGCTCCAGCTCATGAATTTTGCATTTGGGGAGGGAAAGGGGAGGGGGATTCAAAGCACCAAAAAAGATGCTGGCCCACTTAAAGTTGAAGGACACAGTTGGAGGGCAGGGCTGCCTCCCTGGCCTTCCATCATCCTTTTAAAAAGGCAAATATGCAGTCAGCAAAAAAGAGAAAAAGAGGGGGGTAAAAAGGCCTAAAGACTTCCCAATTAATAATTACTCTGATGGCCTCTGTGGGATTCAGAACCTCACAGGTCAGAGAGGACAAATTCCAACCCCCTTTTCCTGAGCTCTTCTCCTCAGGTGAGCTGACGGCTTTGCTGCTTCCATGTCCCCCATGCCAAGTTTCCTTCCTTCCTTCCTTTTCAGGTTTTTTTTTTTTTTTTTTTTATGAGGCATCCTGAGTGTAAAAAATATGGCCTGCCTTTATGGTGCTCCAGCACGAATGAAGCTATAAAATTATGAACAGTTTTTATGATGGCTATTCAGGGGATGCTTTGATATTGATGGTGCACATGCTGTATCTATCTTTTTTTTCCCCCCTTCCTTTTTTGAGTCCCTCCTTTTCCCTGGAAAAGACGGCAGGATATGTGTGGAGGGGGAGAGCTCAGGTGAGGAGGGGGGCCCTGTGTAACTATTTTTCATGCATTTAATATATTAATTATCCAGTAAATGCTCCCTGGGCTGTGCTTGGGATGCTGAGCAATGACAGCTTTCCAGGGAAGCTCCAAAGGCAGCCCATCAGCCCTCAGTGTATTATGTCGGAGAGGTCAGGGTGGGGTTAATGTAACTTTTTATTTGCTGATTTTTCATAGATGGGAGCAAAGCTGGTAAGGGGAAAAAGAGAGAGAGAGAGGCTGAAAAGAAGGTGCAAAAAGAGCAGAGATGATGGCCAGTCTGTTACAGCCCCCTCCTGCTCCCCTGCCCGCTCCAGAGGTTGATTTTGCAGAGCAGGGAGATGGGATGCTCCTTCTCCAGGGGCTTCTCTGCAGGAAAGGGGACAAAATCCTGCCAGGGGAAAGTCTGTCCAAGAGACAACAACAATGAGAAATCCCACGTGCAGTACCTGAACTCAAAATAGATCATCTGTCCTCACTGAAATGAGAGAGATCCAGGCAAAAAAAAAGAGGAAAACAAACAAAAAAAAAAAAAGTAGGAGGAGATTTTGGCTGCTCGGGGGTTCTTAAAGCCAAAGGTGAATCTGAAGTGGCTGTCAGGGATCCTGCTCTGCTGGATTTTTGCCTCTGAGAGGGTGATGGCTCCAGTGGTACCTGCAGGGACCTGGAGCCCTCTGAGGACAATTGCTCCTTGTGCCCTTCCCTCTCCTGAGGTCTGGGGCAGCCCTGCTCTAACGGCTGCCTGGATCCAGTATTGATCCCAGAGGTAATAGGGGTTTAACTCTCATTTAAGAGGCCTGTAAATGATCTCAGGAAAGACACTTTCAAAAAAAACTAATAATCCTATCTCAACCAAGGTGCACAAGCTAAAGAAATTTGAAGCCATTTGAATCTTTTAGAAATTCTCTAGCAAAGTCTGCTGTGCCTGAGCAGGAGGTTTTGTGTAACTTCAGCATCTGCCCTGTCAGGCAGAGGTAGCTGCACACCCAGTGTGCTGCTCCTTTAGTTCAGCTAATAAAAATAATCCTAGTGTTGCATCTATTTGGGTTAAAAGTATATTTTGTGCCTGCAATATCCATTTGAATGAGGGAGGTGTGGAGGGAGGGAGTGTTCCTGTGTGTGCATTTACCCAGCACTGCTCCCATTAGGTTTGAATTGAGTACCACACGTCCCACTGAGTGTAATTACCACAGCTTTGTTCTTCTGCTTTTCCCATATTTTAACGCTCCAAACAATCCTAAATAAGTAGGATTGGGTTGTGTTGTGTTCTTGGGGAAACTGAGCTGCTCTTGGTCACCCTCCTCTCCTCACAGCCCTGGGCTGTGGGGGCCACAAGGGAGAGGTGGCTGTCACTCACAGCCACTGCAGCACCTCTGGTCTGTGCCACCAAGATAGGGATTTATTTTTCATATATGGCTTTAACTGGGAGCCTTTCCTGGTGGGCTGCAGCCTCCCAAACAAGGTCTGTGGTTCAGGAGTGGATTGCTGTAACCTTTCTCCAGTGAGCTGCTGATGGGAAAGGGGCCTGAACCAAAAGTCTCCTAGCAAAGCTTTTTCCCAGGTTATGGAAAGGGGTGGAATTCTAAGGCAAAAGGTCTCATAAATGGGTTTTGCTGTGCAGCTTAAGCTGTGGCTGCTGGAGGATGGGGAGCAGAAATGATGTGGAATAAAGGGCATGAAAAATCAGTGCCTGGAGCCCATGACCCAAAGTGCTCTGAACCTGTGGAAATTCCCTCTTGGACTGGACACCAGTGTCAGTGCCTTGCAGAGGGCCACAAGGAGCTGTCAGCCTTTCTCCTGTGGAATCTTCCCTGCACACAGAGCTTGGACTCAGTGCTCAGCTCCTCTGGGTGTCCCAGCTCCTTCCCAAGGCCCTTCTTGCCTGGAATCTGGCTGGATCCAGCCCAGGGAGAGGTGCTGCTCCAATAACCACAGCTCGGGATGCTCCCAGCTCCCACATTCTGCAGGAGAAATTACATTCTGTATTATATTTTTTCGTGTTAATATTTCCCATTTCAGAAATGTAAAATAAATAGAGCAGCAGTTGGCAGGTAATACAGGGCACACATAGGAACTTCAATAGGAACCTACAAAAATTACAGTAACAGTGTGAACTTTTCTTGCCTGGCAGAAATTGTTTCTGTCAATATTTTTAATTTCAGCTCCTGGAAGTGCAGCCTGACTGAGATGGAGAGCTGATGGTTATTAGCAAACTGATAAGCTTACTCTGCAGCCAGATATTTGAGCACAGGAATCCTGGTGGAGCTTTCTGCATGTTTTTCTGGCAAAACTTTTGCACGTTTTAGAGTCGCCTTGCTGTCCAATTTATTTACCAGCTAAGAAACGTGTTTAGAAAATTGTGCTTTATTGCAAAATAATGGTCTCTAGCAAAAAAAAGTAAAAGATAAAAAGCTGGATCTTCAAACGGCCAGAGGTTTCTCCCTTTATTTTCTTGAGGGGTCTGTGCCTTTTGAGCCCTCCAAGAGCTTGCTGTGGGAAGCCCTAACATGTTTTACTGAGTCGAGTATAAACAGAACAGTTTAAAAATCTATTTCACAAAATGATGCCTTTACTATTTATGGGCTGATGTCAGTGCTAAAACCCTGCAATGGACTGGAACCATAACTGAGGCCGAGTGACCTTTCCCCGTTCTGCTTCAGTAACTGCAAGCACAGGGAAGAGCAAGTGAAACCTCAGAGCTCAGCCTTGCTCCTCAAAGCTCTGGCCATTTCAGGCAGGTGCAGAAATGGGATCGACAGGACATGCCCCTGATTCTGGTTCTTTTCTTTGCCTCCGGCTATTGTTTCCTTCCAGCAATTCCATGTGGCAGGAAATCTGTTTGTTCTCTGGCCACCCGTGCCAAAAGCATCCTGAGCTGGGATCCAAATCCTCCTTGCTTCTCCAAACAAAGATCTATGCCCCTGCCAAGCCTCAGCAAGGTCGGCAGTGCAGCAGCACCAGGGGCTGAGCAAGGATTTATGTTCCCAGCACAGAGGAGGGAAATCGGGGCAGGCTGGGAGCAGCTCCCACCTTGGGCTGTGCAGCAGCTCCCCAGAGGCTGCAGGTGCAGTGGGATCTGCTCCCGTTGCTGGGATGAGAGGGCTGGGAGTTAACCAGCTCTAACTCCAGCTTCAGGTGCTGTACAGGGGTCAGTAAAACTCCTGGTAATGTTGGAGGTCTAAAGAAGCCTGACTATAAAATGCTCTTCCGTGGAGGTGAGGGTGAGGAGCTGCCTGAGGTGTCAGATGTAGGCTCTGGCCGTGGTCCCATGGCTGTCCCAGGTGTCTGTGCCACCTTTCCCCAACTCCACCAGCCAGGAATCCAGGGATGGGGTGCACTGACTGCTTTGGATTTAATCAGGGGCTTGGGCTGAGAACAACACAGGGTCACTGTGGCAGCTGTGCCATCACCCCCCCGTGTCTGCCTGGAGATCCCAGATCAGCCAAACCAGCAGGGACACACACAGAGCAGGTCCCCTCTGCTTTCTCTTGGCATTGTGACATTGTAGGATCAGTCTGGGGGGAGCTGAGAGCCCCTGGAAAGGGGAGCCCATGGTGAGCTGGTTCCCTCCTGGGGGTGGAGGGGCAGCTCTGGGTGTCACAGCCCGGCTGCCCTGGAGCAGCTGACAGCCAGCACCACCTCAGGCACGGGAGGAGTGCAGGACTGAGAGCTCTGACCTCATAAAACTGGATTGGAAATGCAGGCATGATTAACTTGCCATAGATTTATGTGGAATTAGTATGTGTTTCAACACTGGGGTTATAAATACAGGTTGCCCTCATCTAACCAGCCGGGCTTTACATAATTTCAGAAGGGTCCTCACAACGGCAGCTTTAAAATGACAAAGGAGGGAAGGAAGAGCTGAACGAGGCAGGTGCTGTATTAACTGCACCCCAAATCTTGCAGGAGACTGAGGGGAGGGTGAGAGGATGTCAGTGCTGAGCACACCCTGTCCCACACGGTGCAGCTCAACTGCAGGGGCTGAAACCAGGCTGGGCACCACTGGAGAAGATCTGGAAGTGCCCAAGGCCAGGCTGGATGGAGTTTGGAGCAACCTGGGGTAGTGGAAGGTGTCCCTGCCCATGGCAGGGGGGGACTCAGTGACCTGTGCAGGTGCTTTCCAACCCAAACCCCTGCAGGATCCTGCAAATCACTGCTGAGGGCTGGGAGCTGCAGAGGAGGGTGCTTCAGAGAGAAGGCTCGGCTCTCTTCACAGTCTGGCTCACAGGCCAGCACTGTTTCCTTTTCCAAATATTCTTCAACCTTAGGAGAATCATCCTTGGCATCCCCACACGACAGGTTGCCTCTCCACAGAAGCTTTGTCTTGTGCTGTGCTCAGGGGCTGGCCCAAAGGCTGCCTTAGCTCGGGCTTGTGCTGCCACTGCAGCCACGTGCCAGGACAGACCCCTCGGAGCAGGAGCAGAGGGTCAGACTGGGGGGGAATGCTGCTGTCACAGGGATGGTCACAGGGACATGGGGGCCCAGGAGGTTTGCTCTCTTTTCCTCTCCTTTGGGCAGTGATTTTTAGAGCTTCTGCATCCCCCAGTAACTCATGTTTTAGGGCCAGTGCCAACCACCCAGACGAGCTGCGGATGAAGGATCTATTTTTGCTTTAGCATATTTTTAACCTCTTCTCTTTGTTGTTCCAAATGTATTCACGCCAGATTTAAAAACAAACAAACCCCACAAGGTGCCTGGTGAGACTTTTCCATGTGTTAATACCCGACAGAAGCCTGCTGTGATACAGGGACCCTCTTGTTCCCCTGGGATAAGTCACCTGGGGAGCTGGGCAGGGATGTGGGGACATGGCTGTCACCTGCCACCTCTGTGCTGCCCTCCCAGGAGCACCCTTCATCCCCCCTGGGCCAGGCTGCTCTCTGCCCCTCCTGGGGAGGGAGGCCAGCCACATCCCCCTAGCTAAAGGACCTGCAAGAACAGCATTTAAAATTCTAATTGCAACAATACAGAGCTTTCTAACCTGTTCACAATTTGTGCCAGAGCAGACTCAGCTGTGGAGTGTTGGTTTTGCTCTTTCACAGCATCCTGAGCTGCAAGAAATCTGAACATTGGTCTGGGGATGTCTTTATAAACTGTTATTTTTTTTCTTGAGCGCTCAAAATGTATTTTTGGGGTATAATGTCCATGTATCTATGGATGAATCTATGGATCATACAGTGCTTCCCTCAGTGTGTATGTTGGTGTATGAAGAGCTGTGCAACTGTAAATATAAAGAATATTCTAGGCCTTGATTGTCTCCTGTGTGTCACAGCATGAGCTGTGCAATTTGACTCTGTTAGGATATCTGTTGGTAACATTAACCTTAGGGATGAGTGTGGGTTTAATTTTTCTCATTATTTACGTTCCCTACACCGTGACTCAGTTATGTAACCACAGAAGTCCCCGGGATTTCTGTGTGCCCCTTGTTCAAACCCAAACAAACCCCAGCATCGCCCCCACCAGCGCCCTGAACCTGCAGCTCCTGAGAGCTTCAGGGGGCAGGCAGGTGAGGGGAGCAGAGGAGTGGTCAGGAAAATCCAGACTATTACTGAGAATAATCAGGAGCAGTTGGCAACCCTGCTCCTGCATATTCGCCAAGTGCTCGGTGATTCAGCCCCTCTCCATTTTCAGGCCAGCACGGCCGTCACTCTGAATTATTTTCAGTGAGCACTTCTATATCTCATGTCAGTTCCCAGTTCGAACCCATCACCGAGTGTCGAGGCTGCGACGTGCCGCCCATGCCGATGAGCAGCCCCCCTCCTCTGCTTTGCTATTAACCTTTCCTTTTACCAGAGTTACCCCTTTGTCCTGCTGCAGTTTGCAGTGCCTGATAGAAGCAGCTGCCTGTGGCCAAACGAACATCACATTTACATTTTCTTTCTTGAACCGAGGAGTGAGACGAGGAATTGCAGTAAATGATCTCCCCTTTCTCTTTTTTTTTTTTTTTTTTTTGCCTCCCCCCAATCGTCTTTAATGCATTGCCTAGAAATCTATTTCTTATCTAATTTTACTGGATGGATCAACAGGGCTGAGAATGTAACCCTTTGTCATCTATGGAAATCTTTTTATCCCATAAAAATGATTAGATTTGATGCAATTAGGATTATGAGGAGGTGGGGGGAGCCTGAGACACTGTGCCTTGTCTGCTGCTGGCTGCTGACACATTAACAGCCTGTTTATTAACTGCTTTACGTTTGGGCTACGAGCAGTGCATCCTTATGCCTGATAAGCCCAGCAGGTGCCCCAGAGGAAACAGGAGCCTCACTTTTTGGGCTGGCCCCCTCCCACCTTTCTGCATATGAATCCAGGAGGAGGGATTTCACTGGAAACAAAACCTCTGTGGCTGCAGAAATGCACATTTCCCTTGGCCACTTCTCCGAGTGTGGCTGGGGCTGGCGTCTGCTGGAGCAGGGGACGTGTGACAGTGGAGCTGCTCCTCTCCCTCCCTGCCCACTTTGTGCCACACACTCATGGGATGGTCAAAAGGGTCTTCCAAACCCATCTGGTTCCAACCCCCTGTCATGGGCAGGGACACCTTCCACTACACCAGGCTGCTCATTCCTTTGGAAGGGCTCGAGGGGGAGGCAAACATTTGTGTGTTCTGTTCCTCTTCACCCGAGCTGGGGCCGAGTTCCTCATCCTCTCCCACCAGTGTGACCCTGCTGTGCCTTCAGCCACAACCTGTGCTGGGGGAATTCATTTTGTGACATTGTCTACAGGACTTTCTTCTCTCTGATGCTGCCAGAGAGAGAATATGTGTGGGTTATACCCCAAAATATTCCCAAGCACCCCTTCCACATCCCTTCGGCTGCTTGTGTTCCTCCCCTGGGCTGGCAGAAGGTGTGCAAGGCTCTGACCTGGCACGGACACCAGTGGGTGCCTCAGCACCCAGAGCAGGATGGCACTGGGACAGAGCAGGGCAAACCCCTCCTGGTTCCATGGGAAAACCCAGGGAGGCTCATGCTGAGCTCAGGGAGATGTTTCTGTACCCCTCAGTGTCCCTGTGTGTGCTGATGTCTGACCCTGCTGCCCTCCCTGGCCCTGAGGGGCACCCGTGGGCACCCTCCTGTTCCACTCCTTTACATGCAGCTTTTCAAAGGTTGCTCCTCTCTCTTCACTGGAGGAAAATTTATTCCTCAGCTTCCCTGTTTGTGAATAACAACTGCTGGCTGGGAGAGAACAGGATCTGACTGGGAGTGATACAGGGCTCAAAGAAAAATTTTACGTAAAAACAAAGGAATAAATTTACTGCAGGTCCCAGAAATGGATAAAACAATGCTAAATAAATCTGATATTGCACAAACTTTGTGCGTAGGTTTCCCCTGTGAGCAGCATCTCCCTGAGAGAGGCACAAAGCTGTGTGTGGATGCTAAAGCACTTCTCTGACACAAGTCAAAGGCCAAAATCCAGCCTTTGTTTCTCTTGATTGCCAGCACAGTCAGAATATTTAATTTCCAAACATTCCTGTGCTACTTAATAGCAATTTCCCCGGTTTTGTTTACAGATCACAAACACTTATGAGGGCACCACTCTCCACCCCACCCCTCTCTGCCTGTGCCAGTCATCTGCCTTTAATTGCAGCCTGTTCCGTGGCCTGGAGCGGCTAAAAATAACTTCAGGAGTAGGTTTGAGCCCAGCAGCTGCACGGAGCCGTGTGACAATGGGATCCCAGCAGTTGGCAGGGCCCTGCTGTGGGGATGCCAGCCTGGGGACAGCTGCTGAGCCAGGCTGGCAGCAGCCCTGACAGGGCTTGGGACACTCCTGCTGCAGCCTGCCAGGGAAACACACGGCGTCACAGCTCAGCCCCTGCAAGGATTTGCTTTGAAACTGTTCTTGGTTCACAGCTTCCCTTTAAAAATGGGCTTCAGGGAGATGTGCCAGCCCAAAGCTCTGTCTGTGCCATGGCCTGAATGTGTCTGTGTGTCCTGTGCTGAGGTTTTGCAATGTTTTGGTGGCAGAAGAGGACACAGGTGATTTCATTCTAGCAAAGGGGGTGGAATGTTGGTTATTGCCTTTTTGTCAGTGACTAGAGGAAAGTGAGGCTGGCTCAGCTCCTTCCTGCTGTGGGAATACAAGCATCCCCAGGATTTTATGGGATAAGGCTTGTGCAGTACTGGGTTAATCCTGGTTCATGATCAATTCTCCTTTCTCTTCTCCTCCTCCTCTCTCTCCTTCCTTTCTTGTGGTATTTTTCACTGTGGGCTGGAGAGGCTGGACAATGGAAAACCTCCCCCCTGCCCCTGAGCTGAAGGCAGGGAGCCCAGCAGCCCCTGTGAGCACCTCAGCACCAAGGCACCGACCTTGCAGCTTGGCTCCAGCTCATCTCTGCATCCCAGCAAAGCCAAAAGTGGGCTGGGGGCTGAGTGTGTGGAGGAGCTGATGCTGATTAGCTTTCCTCCCGGGGAGAGAAACAGCCCCTGAGGAGCAGGAGCAGAGCAGTGTCCCCTGGCAGGCGGTGACCGAGACCTCAGCAGCACCTCCAGCTCCAGCACGGGGTGATTTGGTGATTTACAGCTCCCAGGCAGCCTCCACAGCCACTCCTTGTGCTCCAGACAGATAAGCCCAAATCCCTCATTTGAAATGCCAGCAGCAAGACCCTTGAAGAGTTTATGCAAGGTCTTCCCATCTCTCCTGCCCTGCTGCAGCTCCCTTCCCTCCAGGGAAGGTGAAGGCCCAGCCTAAAGACACCTCGGGTTCTAAATGTGCCAATGTTGTGCCTCCCCCCTTGACTTCCAATTGAAAAAGATTACAAATAATGTTAAATAATATAGTTTATAACCTCAGGGCTGTTTTCAAACGCGTATAGACCAGTTGTCAACAGGCAGAGAGGAAGGGAAGGGAAATTATAGGCTGCACAAAAGAGGAAAGTAAAAGTGAAAGCTCCATAAAAGAAAGTGGAACTATTATGGAGCAAAATGCCAACTCATTACAAAACAGCCAAATAAGAGAGAAATACAGCTTTACCCGTAATAGCAGTTTACAAGGGAACATTGTATTGCAACATAACGGTGGTGCTATAATTTGCTCTAACAACTCCAATTATGCCTTTTATTGATTTGGCAACACATTTAATAGGAGTAGCCACACCTCTTGTGTTACAAATCATTAAAGGTGTTGAACAGTGTAATTTTAAAATTGTCCTTCTCCTACAGATGTCAGTGTGACAGCATAATTTCCCCTGATTTCTGCTATGTAAACAGTGCGTTACAGTAATTTCCCCCTTACAAAGCAGAAATGTTGTCAGCCTGGGTTTTTTTTGTGCAGAAACATCCATTTAATATTTTTCCCCCAGTCTATTCTCCTAATTGCTGGGTTTTTTTCCCTTTTCCCTCTTTCTGTCTTTTTTTTTTTTAAACTTATCTTTGGAAGATAAACATGCTGATTTGCCATCTTCTACAGCAACCTTAATTGCTACTTAAATCTTCAATATGCACTTAATATCAGGGAGGTAAAACCCTTTTAGTTCAATCCTGTTCCACTTCACTCAAGTAGTGTTTCAGAGCTGGTTAAGAGTTGTGTATCTCCTGGTTGCAATTTTGACAGGTGATGCCAATTCCAGCAGCAGCTTCCTTGCAAAACTCAGAAGGCATCAAGGAAAAGAATAAAAACTTTTCAGTTTTTACTTTGTCACAAAGGGTCTGAATTTTGTGTAGGAATTGAGGAGAATCCCCTCTTATGCTCAAGTGGGAGGGGAGGGTCTTTAGGATCCTTTCCAACCCAAACCATGATTCAGTGACTCAAAATAAGCATTTGGAGAGGCTGGGCTCAGTCACCAGCTCTGCCTTCCCTTGACCTGGAACAAAAGCTTGGTGTTAGGAAAAGCAGGACAAGGGATGCAACAAGCCAGGTTTTGACACTGATACTGCTGAAAAGCCAAAGGGGTGTTCATTGTGCTGGCAGAGGATGGTGGTTTGAGGGTCTGGCTATGCCTTGCAGGGACCTTTTCCAGTGCCCTGTGCTCCTGGAGCGTGGGGTGACCCAGGAGGTGCCTCCAGCTCCCCAGCCCACCATTCCCAAGGCAGGGCTCCAGGCACCCGGCAGACAAAGAATGTGTTTCCCCTCTCTCTTCAAGCACATGCAGGCGCTGACGTGTGTAAATGAACCTGACAAGCTCTTTGAAAAACAAATAGAGGCCACCAACCAAGCTTTTGGCACTCCAACACGCCACATGCTTACACCAAAAGTGCCACGCTGCCCTGCGTGCCCGCTCCCAGCGCCTGGCCCCGGGCAGCCCGTCTGCATTTGTCTGGCTCCGGCAAACTGTCTCATTAACAGCTGTGTGGGGAAGCAGGAGGAGGTCAGGAGGGATGGAAACCCCCCCCAAGCCTGAGGAGGGTGATGTTTTTCACGCCGAAGTGTGTAAAGCAGCTCCGTGTGCCGCTGCCAGCGCTGACCCCCGGCCCTGCCCATCTGGCAGCCCAGAACAAAGCGTGCTGAGCCAGCACTGGGGATGGGCAGCAGGGCTGCCAGAGGCTCTCCAGGGCATTTCACACCCACGTGTGCCCCTGGGTGCCAGACAGAGCTGCCAGGCTCTGCCCTGCTCCTCCTTTAGATGTTGATTTGGGTTCAGGCAGGTGTGTGTGAACATCCCGACCGAGGCTGTGGCAGAGATGTCCCAGCAGCTGGACAGGGAACCTGCAGCCACAGCAGTGTGAGGAGACAAACTCTCACCCACGGGACTCTGCTGTCCCCAGGTGTGGCTGTGCAGGGCTGGCTGGGTGCCCCAGCTGAGCACAGAGAAGGTTTTGGCTCTAGGCCATGGCAGCCGTGTGTGGCTCGGGGCTGTGATGCCGGGCGTGGAAACTGTTCCACATCTGGAAGGCTTTGCAGCCAAGAGGGCTGGATTGCAGCAGGCACTGCCAAGCAATCTCCAGGTGCATGGAGGGAAACAATGCTGGCATTTGCCAAACAACTCCCTGGAACTGCCACCAGTGCCTCGTGCTTGTGTGCTAAAGTGGAAGCCAGGGCTTTGACTCCAGTGAAATCTGGGCAAATAATTAACTACCAGGGACTTTATTGGATTAATTTAAGCTTGCTGTGGAAATCTGGTGAGCAAAGCCACTCTTGGTTTTCTCAGATGTGTAAACACATTTCTAAACAGCTCCTGGGAGAGGCCTGGGGCAGCAGTGGAGCGTCACGTGTGGGTCACAGTGACCCTTCCACGGGACAGGAGCAGGGTCAGGCTTCTGGCACCAGCACCACATTTCTGTCACTTCAAAACAGCTTTTGTCCAAAAGTTCTCCACAGATCCTTGTACAAAAACCCTGCTCGTGCAGGGAAAAGGGTTAGTGAGGGCTGGAGGAAGCTGTTTGCAGATGAGGAGGTCCAAGGTGTGAGAACAGCAGGAGGGGAGGATGGGGACAGCCACAGGGACACTGGCTGTGCTGCCTTCTCACCCCTGTGCTTCCAGAGAGCCTTGGCTCATCCCGGGATTCCCAAGGAGTGGAAAACCAGCTGAGCCTCTGGCTGCCGAGCCTGCTGCAGGGGAAGGAGCTGGAGGAGGGAGCAGTGTGTTTTGAAGAGCTAAAAGCACAGGAGCTGCCCGGTGGATCTGGGGTGGGCTATGGGGACCGGGGCACTGAGCAGATGGATCATTTTCCTGGGAAGACAGCGGCAAAACCGAAACACAACTCTCCGAAGGCACTAAACTACTGCTTCTTCCAAGAAGTTTGGCTGCGCTGAAAAAGCCGAGTACAATGGGCTTTCACCCCTTTTAGCGAACAACACGGGCGGGCCCTGGGGCCCCGCGGTGCCTTTGTGAGGCAGAGCCGGGCGGGTCCTGCCGGGACAGACGTGGGAAACCCGGCAAAGGCAGCAGTGCCTGTGCTGGGACTGGGCTGGCGTGGGGCTCCGAGCAGGATTTAACTCCCAGCTTTTCTGGGAAGGAAATTTGTTTTGCTAGAACTAATCATTCGCATGCATTTTTCATTAGTGTTATTATCCCAAAGAAAGGCTGCGGTAAAGCACTCAGATGTTTGTTACCTCTGGGGGAATTTTACAAAGGGAGAAGGAAGGAGGGGAGCGGAGCTGAATGGCAGCTCCTGTTGGTATTCTGCTGTGGTGCCTCCAAACTGATCTTCCCAATCAGTTCAGACTTAATGCCAAAGCCTGCTCAAATACACAAATCATACGGAAACGTTTCAGAGGCTTTACATAGCTTGGTTTGCCTAAGTCTTCTCTGGATGGAAATTGGGAATAACTTTGCTCTTCCCGGTTTATACAACTGTTAATAGTGAGAATTATTGCCTGTGCCAGGCCCCTGGGTGTTCACCAGGTGGGTGTGGGATGTGCCAGGTGTGTGCAGCCCAAAGGGAGGCCGGGGGTCTCTGCTGTGGCTGCTTCAAGGTCCCTCCCAGTCCTGTGATTGTGAGCATCTCTGGTGCCAGGGAGGTGGGTGCTGAGTGGGGGATGTGCAGTGGGGTGATCAATTGGGAGAATACAATCTGGATGTGGAATTCCCAGGGCTCTGGCACCGCTGGCCTCCTGCAGCACCTTCTGCAGGTGCTGTGGAAACCTGAGCAGTGAGGGCTGCAGGGAGGTCCCCAGGAGGGGAGAGGAGGCGATGGATGCACCACAATTTCTCTATAAATGTATAGCACAGCAGAGATAATTTAAAAATAAGGAAAAAAAAGTCTCTTGGCTTAGTGAGGAATCTTTACCTCAGCTTGGATATAAAACAAATTAACTGTGATGTAAACAGGAGGTTGAAGAGGCTACAGCTGTGATTGCTGGTGGAAGGATATTGAAAGTAGGGTGATTCCTCTTTCATAAAGATTTTGGTTCCATTTAAGTTGGAGATCAGATACTCCCGAGAAAAGATATAAATTATAAAGGCACTAAACTTCAGTACCAATAAGCTCCCCAAATTTATTTGCATTTGTTATCTGGCAGTTTCATTTACAGTGAAGAAACTTTCACTGTGGATCAGATCTTTTTAATATTTCCTCATAACTTCCCAGTGACAATCAGTTTTTCCATTAGGAGAGATCAGACACATAAGTAATACTGAGAGAGCTACATGAATACCAAGTCATTCATTAGGAGCAATGCCACTGCCATGAATGCTGAGTGAATAGACTGTGAGGGGACACTGAAAATTAAAGGTTATTCTGGGTTCATTAACTTCTGCACTCCTTTCTAAAACAAAACCTTGGGTGAGAGCAGCCTTTGACTCCTAAACGGGATCTCCTTGTTCCCTAATTTAAAAAATATTAACATCGTTTAACTGTTTCCCCTTTCTGCTTAGTATGTGCAAGAAAAGGCAACTTTGAATTGATGGTGGTGGCAGTGAGGAGCAGACTGAACCATGTGTGTGTGGACAGGGCTCTGCTTTGCTTTGCTTTCACTTTCGCATTATTTGCCCCAAATGCCCATCTTGGCTCTCCAACAGGGATCCTGGGCACCGTGTCCTAGTCCCTCACTCGACCTCCTGGAAGTGTTTAAAACCAACCTACAGCACTCTGTGGGGGACAGCAGTCAGACTGATGCAGCCTTTCCTGTCCCAGAATAGCTGGCTAACACGGCTCAGTATTGAAATACAATGTTTTTACCTGAGACACACTTGGCCTGCTCTCTGCTCTCCCACTTAACCAAGCAGGCAGAATCCCTCTCCTCCGAGCAGTGGATAAGGCTCTTTCAAACAGTGTCTCTAAAGCCCTTGGTAATTCCTGGATGGAGATATGAGAGAGCAGCTCTCAGCAGCTCGCTCTAAAGCCAGCAATAATATTTCTTCCTTACAGAGTCTTATGTTCCTACTATTTTATTCTGATTTTCTGTTTGTGTACACGGGCTGCCTTTAGTCAAAGAGAAAAAAGCAGTGTGGTCCCAGCAGCAGTTTGTCTCTGCTGCAGTCTCAGAGGCAGCAGATGCCACAGGGTTGCTCTGGGACTGGGGTGGGTGTTGGAGCCTGCAGAGAAAATGCCCTGGAGGAGCAAATCCAAGCACCACAACTCAGCCTTGCTTTCCTGGGCTGGTTTTTAAGGTTGGGTTAGAAGGGACCTTAAAGCTCATCTCGTTCCAACCCTCCCACCATGGTCTGGGCACCTTCTGCTAGCCCAGGCTGCTCAGGGCCATATCCAGCCTGGCCATTTGTCCTGTAAGTGTCACTCATTTGTGAGTGATGCCTTGGTGAGTGATGTGTGATTGGTTAAGGACCAACAGGCAAAACCTGAGCTTTGTGTGTGGATTGTTACATGGGAGGAGCCGCTGCACGGTCCAGCCTGTGATTGTTTCCCTCATTTATTAATCCCAGGCAATTATTCCCTCAAGTTCTTGGGGTAATAGCTTCAGGTGATTCCATCCCTTTGGTGATGGAGAAGAGTGACTGAGACACCAGGGAGGAGCTTTAGTTTGGAGTTGAGCAGAAGAGGTGCTGGTTTTTTCTGGTTTTTTTTTTTTTTGGTTTAGTTGTGCTCGTTGCTTTGGTTGCAGAGCAGGAGTCACTGAAGTCCCTGGGCTGGTTTGCCCTTCTTATTCAGTCTCCACAGCTTAAACCTTGATTTAGGAAAGCTCAGAGCTGTCTGCCTCCCCCTCCCTCCAGCAGAGTGTTAAACAACCCCTAATTCCATGTGTCCACCCAGCCTCCAGCTGGGAAAGCCCAAACCGTGGTGACCAGACAAGGTCAGAGCTCCTTCGGAGCTGCTTCCCACCACTCCCAAGGCTCTTCCCTGCGGCTGGAGGAGCCCCTTGGCAGCTCACGGCACAGGGCTCCCACCGCTCCCAGCTCAGGGAATGCATTCCCGGCTCAGCGGGGCACGGCCGGCTCGGACCCGTGTTCCTGCAGGGAATGGGGAGAAGCCTCACGTCTGGTTTGATTTTTCCTCCCTTCCCCTACATGAGTTAATCTGTTCAGCTCTTTAACCTGGGAGCCGGAGGAATTCTCAGCCAGCGACAATGGGAAGCTTCGGAGCTGGGGATGAGAGAGGTGGAGAGGAGAGAGGCTGGGGAAAACGCCGGGGAGGTGGGGCTGCGTGCCGAGAGAAAATATCCTCCCGAATTTCGGGAAAACCGTGCTGGTGCTGGGAGGCGAGAGGTTAAAGTGAGGCAGAAAAGTTTGTGTCAGCCCTTTTTCTGATTTTTCCCTTCTCCAGCCGCCACCTCCTCTCCTCTGGTTTCTCCCCCGCCCCGGCGGAGCGTACCCCCTCCCCGGCTGGGAAGAAGGAGGTTTGCTGTCTTTGTGTTTTAACTGTAGCAAAAAGATTAAATTGTTTACGAGCTGCGAGCCCCGGCTGCCTGGATGAGCTGGGAGAGACAAAGATAGACAGTCTAATTCTCCGGTGTACTTTGTGCTTCCGTCCCCCTGCGCTGCCACTAATTCTTTTATCTGGCCCCAACACTCCAGGCATTATGTGCATTCATAAAAAAAAAAAAAAAAAAAAAAAAAAAAAAGGAAAAAAAGAAAAAAAAAACCCTAAAAAAAAATCCTAACTGAAGCAGGCAAAATTACTGTTCTCTTCGCTTTACCTCTGATAACAATCTCTTGAATACTGATTACTTTTTTTTTTCCCCCAACACAAAGCGACCAACACAAGTTGGTCTTTAACCCTTTATCTTTAGCAAGCAGAAAGACACGAGGAACATCTTACTCAGTTGGAAAAAAAAAATAGCATACAGAAGAATTACTGTTATCTCCTAGCCAGAAGAGGAACAGCAGAGATAAGAAAAGCCTGAAGAATTAAAAGGAACGTTGCATTTGGGCTGTAAATTCGTGCTGAAGCTGGTTCTATTTGTCTGTCACTAGGGTTCATAATTTTTCGAGGTTGTTTTGATAGACTTATTGTGAAGACTGCATAGAAAACTCATCAGCATTTGTTGCCTCTGAGCATTATTGTCAGTGGTAACCGCATGGTTATAGACTGGAGGAAGATAATGGTTGAAGTATAAAGGAGATAAAGGCAAAACCTCTTCTCATTAAGGGCTATCTCCACCTCTGCAGACTCTACAGTATTGAGTGACTGGCGCTGGTGCATTGGGCATAAATTATAGCAAAAAAACCTAAAGGCAGCGTCATTATTTCGAAAAAGTTATAATGACATGCCATGGGCTTGAGACCTATTTACACCAAAGAGGGACAATAAATCCAGAGGGAGCTGGTGTGGAGTGCCCAGCACTGCCTTCCCATCGATTGGACCCTGCAGGGACACTGCTGTGGCAGGGCCATGTCCCCCTCCAGAGCTCCTGCACACCCCGGAGCACGCTGAGGGAGCCAGGCAAGGGACCTCTGGGGCAAAAATGTTGGGTTGTTTTAACTTCTAATTTAGAAAAGCCCACCCTGGGCAGATCTTCCCCTGAGGTCTGTGCAGCTGAAGTCACCTAAAAGGGCTGTGGCAGGCTCTCCACCCAGCTGGTGGTTCTTCACTGGTGCCATTGCATTGCTGCCCTGCCCTTCCCATGTATTTTTTTCCAGATTGCTGTCCTGCAAAGGGATAAAGTCTCCTTTCCATTGCTCTTTCTGGTGCTGCTCTTTTCCCTTTTCCATCCTCAGTTGCCTATGGTTTGATCTCTTTATCTTCAGCGTGGTGAGGGAAGAATTATGTTCAAGCTCGAGCCAGGTCCACAGCAGATAAAGCACACTCCTAAAGTTGTTTTTATTGGGTAGGATTGTAAAGAACACTCTGTACACCTGCAGCACTGGTTATCTGGAGCTTTCACAGGTGCTTTCTAAACTGGAATGAGTTTCCAGTGCCCCTCTGAGGAGGAATTTTCGCATTTGGGGAAGTGGAGGCCCAGAAGAGGCTGGGTGGAGCTGGGAGGGTTTGCTGGCAGCACCTGCCTTGCCTGGGCCCAGAGCCCTGCTGGCATCACCCTCCCAGGTGCCTTTTCTGTGGTTGTGCTGGATTAGTGGCCCCAGAGGCTCCTAATCTGCCCTCCAGATGGCACATGGAGGGTGAGCATGCCCCCGCTGCTCTCCTGTTGTGTCTCAAGGCTGATGAGATGGGGAAGTCCCCAGGATCCAGCCCAGGCTGCTCTCCCCAGCCCATCCAGTTCAGATTTGCTGGATGCAGCTGCCCCTGCTGCTTCCCTCTGCCTCCATGGCATGGAGCATGCAGGGCTGTCCCCTGTGGGTCACAGCCCACTCACACTTGTGACATTCAGACAAATCTTCCATTGCCATGGAATCCCAGAATGGTTTGGGTTGAAGAGGCCTTGAAGCTCATCTTGTTTCATCTCCTGCCATGGGCAGGGACATCTTCCACTATCCCAGGTGGCTCCGAGCCTTGTCCAACCTGTTGTTGGACACTTCCAGGGCCTCACCTCCCTCACAGGAAGGAATTTTTCTCTGTCATCCACCTAACCCTGCCCTCTGGCAGTGTGAAGCCATTCCCCCTCGTGCTGTCACCCATGTTCTTGTTAAAGGTCTCTCTCCATCTTTCCTGTGGGCTCCCTTCAGGTGCTGGAAGGCCACGCCTGGGTCACCCAAAGCCTTCTCTTCTCCAGGCTGAGCCTTGCCAGCTCTGCCAGCCCTTCCCCGTTGTGTCAGGGGGTAGAGCTGCTCTGTGCCACCCTGACAGAGCCTGTCCCACTGCAGGGAGGGAAGGGGGTCCCTGCCAGCCCTCCCCTTGTGCCTGGAAGGCAGGGACACCCACTCCTGGCATTTGTTGTTTAATCAGGCATGATCCAGCAGATGCCTGGCAGAGAATTGGCTCCATCCATAACTCTGGGAGAGGATTGTGAGGAAATGTGAATTCAGGTTCCATTTCTGAGCTGCCCTTGACATAGTGGCCAGTCTGCAGGGAGATAAGGGCAGCAATAAGGCTGTTGCTCTTGATTTGGAGGTTGTTCTGCTGTTGCCACCAACTTGTTGATAATTTTGAGCTTGGCTACAAATCAAGGCAGGCCCAGGAGTTGGTTGTTGATATCCAGTCTGTGTTCCTGGCCTCAGCTTTGTCAGCGGCACTGAAATGGGAGCCAGCTCTAAAGCCAAGGTGTGTCAGCTCTTCTGACACACCTGGGGGTAAAGCAAAGGGGGCTGGAAGGTTTGGGGACAGTGACAGGGTGGGACACTGCAGGTGCTGAGGGTGACACTGCTGGGATCAGGGCCTTAGGGAGGCCAGAGGGACTCTTCCCAGCACTGGAGGAGGCAGATGTGCAATTCCATGGGGATTGAGGCATCTGGGGGAGCTCAGGCATTTCCTGGCAGTGCCTTTGCAGGGTGATTGGCAGCTGGCAGGGAGGAGGTTGCTCTGCAGATGCAATGTTTGTGTCTCTGTCCTGAGTGGGCTTTCCAGATCAGTGATAACCCCAGGGCTGGCTGAAGAAATGTCACTCTAAATACAGGTATCGACCTCAATAGAAATATTTTCATTTTACAGTGTGAAATGCCAGCAACGTTATCTACCTGATGGCTCAGAGATTATAATGTCTGTTCCTTCCCAACACAGGTACAAGCCTTCCATTCAGGCTTACAATAAATACAGACATGGGTTGCAGTAATATTTCATTTTTGATGGCATAGCTGTGGGTTTTGATTATATAAATCAGGCTTTCGAAAAGGAATACAGCTCTGTGACTGACTGAATAAATAAGTAAATGCAAATGTAAAAGTCCTTACAAATAATAATAATAATAATAATAATAATCATGATAATAAACCCCACAGCTTTCGAATGGACATTCAGGATCAGCTAGAAAACATTGCACTCTTGGTGTGAATAGGAGAAATCAGTTGGGTGCAGCATGCAGGCGGGTTCCTGATAAACTAATGCTCCTTCACACAATTTACAATCCAACTGAATTCATTTGCATGACAAAATTGGCTCGGGTATTCATGTGTTGCAGCAAGACAAGTGTAACATTACAAAGAACAAGTAACCATGGGGAAGGTTAATGCAGACAATAAGGAAATACAATGACATGAATCGGGTTCTTCTTTTGCCAACCTTTTATCTGAAATAGAAAAATAACAAGCTCCCACCCCCCATTCCTCCTTGGGAATAAAAGAGTTGTTTTATGGAAATGGGGGGAGGGAGAAAATGTGCAAAGTTGGCAAATAAAGATCTGTAATTTCTCTTTTCCTACCTCATGGATTTGCAACGTGTGTGCAGGGAAGGTGGGAGAGAGGAAGGCTGGGATATTGTTATTTTGGAGGAGGCGATGTTCAGCCAGATGGAGTCGATCCATCAGTGAGGGACACGTGCCTGGGAGCTGTAGTTAAACATCCCGGGCAGTTCCCTGCCCTCGGGCCGAATCCCATCCTGCTGGAGCAGAGAGCTCCGGGTCTGCCAGTTTAGGCTGAGCTCAGCTGGGATGGGCTCTGCAGGACACGGGTGCTCGCTTGTGAGGACACTGCTGGTGCTGAGCAGTCCTTGCAGTTATTGTGTGCCTGCGTGGGCCTGGGGATCTTCTGAAGGTGAAATCCCCCCCCTGGCCTCTCAATGCTCAAAATTCCAGAGCACTGCACAGGTTTCTGTGAATGCAGGAGATTTTTTGTCCCCACGTGAGGATAGGTCCACATGGGATGGCTCTGCCATTAGACACAGGATGCTTGGTGATGATCCAGGCAGGGTTTTGTGTGGAATGACATGGGCAGAGTTTTCACTGCAACCTGAAAAGCACATTATTGGTTGTGTAGTGGAATTAATTCTTTTTTTTAAAGCGATCCAAAGGATGCAGAATGTGTTGGTTATTCTGGACTGGTGTCTTTGGGATGAATGCCTGCCCTTGCAGGCGTGGGTTTGCTGCAGAGGCTGCACAGTCAGGAGGCTGAAGGGCTGTGAAGCTGCTCCAGTTGCAGTGATTTGGAGACCTGTGTCTGTGTCCCCTTCCCAGGAGTGTGGTTTGGTGCACACCAAAATGGGTTTGGTGGCTCCTGGTTGGAAGAGCTGGGCTGGGGGACCACCAAGGGCCAGCCCTGCAGGATTCCCCTGTGCTCAGAGACCTCTCTGGGCTGGTCCTGCCTTTCCCTCCCCACTCCACTCACGGCTGCGAGCACTGGGCAAACCTCTTGCAGCAGGAGAGGCTCCTCTAAGTGCAAATTCTAATTATTCCAGGCCAGAATTGCAGGGAGAGGAGAGCTGTGCTGGCTAATTGGCTAAATGCTCAGAGCTGGCTGGGAACAAGGACCATGGCACTCTGAGCAGGAGGCTCCTTGTCCTCATTGTTGTGCAGCTGGAGTGCTGAGCTCCCTTTGCAGCCGGGATTAGAGCTGCCAGGGCTCTCACCCAGCACCAGGGCCCCTCTTTAGATCAGCTCTGCTCAGCTCAGCAGCCTTGGCCCTCAATTGCCTCCTGCAACAAATCCCTAACAAGTTGACAAACGACTAATTTTAATTTAATCTTTCCGTTTGCAGCTTAATGATGGAAAGAAAAAAAAAAAATGCAGGGGAAGGAAGTGCTCCCCCACATCTTCCCTTCACACCGTGGGTTTGATGGGGAGTTGCACTGCTAAACTGGAGAGGAGAGCAATAAGAGCCTTAGGTTTTTGAATTAAATTTAACCCTGGGGTGCCACTGCTTCAGAGCCTTTGGAGGCAGAGTTGTAAATCATGGCAGCAGATTCTGCTTCTGATGAGCACTTCCCATCATGATGACATTTAAACTATTAATTAATTAGGAGAGAGCAAGATGAGAAGATTTGGAATTCTCCCCTTTGGATAATTACTGTCGAACACATTTGTTACTGTAATGAACGAACAGGATGTGACTTCAGCCCTGCATGTGGGTCTTCTCACATGATTATTATTTTAGTCCACCTTAAAAGGAGAAAGAGAGGGTTTTTTCCTTGCAACCCTTGGTGGAAGTGTTGTAGCATTTTAGCAAAGCTGGGTTTGGGAAGGAGGAAATAGGCGATGGAGTGAGCTGGGAGTGTCAGATATTCTGAGAGCTGGAGTCTGGCAGGTGTGCTGGGCTCTCCCAGGGCAAACCCAGCCTGGCACTGCCCCTCGGGCAGCTTGAGGCCATCCAGCTCCTTCCCAATCCATCAGAGCTGAGGGCAGCCTTCTTTGAAAATTTATTTTGGCCAGAGCCCCTGAGCCAGGAGTGTGCAGGGGCTCCTGTGGCTCGGGCTGTGCTGGGGGAGCCTGGTGGAATGGAGATCCTTCCAAATCCTGCACCAAGCTCTGGACACTGGCAGGCTGAGCTGCCCTCTGTCCGATCGGCTGTGTGTCTCTGTCGGACATGCGTGGGGTGGTTCGCGTGGGACGGTTCGCAGGCAGCCCGCGATGAACAGACGAGTCTGGACTCCTCTATAGTTCAGTCTTCAGGTTGTTTATTAAAGCTTATCTCTAAGGTTTTTGTTCTGCCCAGCCGAGATCTGACCAGCAAGGCAGCCACAAGCACTCTCTGCCCCTTTAGGGCGGTCGTACATTCTTATACTGATAATTGCGTATGTGATATTTACAATTTTTCTCCAATACCCATCACCTTTATTAAACAGTGCACCTTTAGCATGAACCAATCTAAAATGCACACATCACAGAGAAGATGGATGACAAGAAGAAGTAGAAAAGCCACGAGGTCGGGCCTGAATCCTCCATCTTGCCTCCATTAGACACCCCTGTACCAAAATCCTAAAACCTACATTCTATTCTATAAAAACACCTGCCCTACACCATTCAAACCTCTGAAACCTCCAGACCCTCATGCTTCGATAGCACGACCCTTGAAGGGTCAAAATCAAGCCACCAGGTGCCTTTGGCTACATTCCAGGACTTCTGAGCCCCCCAAGGGGTCTCCCTGGGACTCAGAGCATCCGAGGTGATGCGCTGAGTTCCCACAGCCCTCCTTCCCACCTTCCCTTCAGGAAGATTATCTGGGACTTGTCCTGGTTTTCCCCATTTCCCCCAGGATTTTTGTCCCCTCTCAGAGCAGTCCCTGCTCTCTCTCCCTGCTGCTCCCTGCCAGCAGAGCTCCTCGTTTACCTCTGCAGTGTTAATATGCCCTTTGCAGATGATCAATCTTACCTGGCAGGATCAATTAAAAGGAAGTGGGGATGTTCCACGTCCCTTGGTGTGGAAATTTACCTCCAGTTGTACTCCCACCTGGAAAGGCACATTTCAGAGCTGCTGGGCAGGATGATCCCCGTGTCCAGTGGCACCTGAACCTAAGGGACATGTCTGGGTTGGCTCCTGCAGGGGAGTTCCTCGTTACAGCCATCAGTAATGCAAGGGTGCAGTTCTTTACTGAGGACACTGGGCTGTCACCTAAGCCCCTCTCCCTTTGGGGGTTATTGGGGTGTCCAAGCAGATAAATCAATATCCTGCAGCACCCCCTGAAGCCCCGGGGTGGAGGGGCTCTGCTGTGTTTTGTCACCTGGAGCTGCCAGGCATTGCATGGGCCTGATTTTCCAGAGGAGAGAGCTCTCTCCCTGGTTTTTCAGCAGCTGGCCCCAGAGAATTATCCTCAGCTGATCCAATGATTTTATTTTTTTTTTACACATTACATTTACATTTACATTTGTTATTTTAAGCAGAACTGTCTCTAGGTACTCCTTTGCCATCTTACTCATTTTAACTTTCCGAAGAGTTTTTTTCCTCCTGGATGTTTCCATGACCTATTGATATTTTTCTGTTTAAATGTCTCTGTTCAAAGTTGTGGTGGTTTTCTGGTGTCCTAAATGAAGTGAGTTTGGGCTCCCTCTCAGTTCCTGGTGTATAAAATCCCCCTGGAAGGAGCTGCCGTGCTTTAACCTGGATTTTTCCTCAGAACTTTTGCCACCTGGGACACTGATCTTTCCATAGACAAGCTGTAGACTTTGTACTGTTAAAAATAGAAATACTAATTCCTTTTGTGGAAAATCAGATAGTCCTCCCAGTGGAAAAAGAAGTATTTTTAATGTGCTCTTGCAGGAGAGTGACAGCAAAATTCTCTGGGTTTTAATCTTTGCTTCTTTTTGTCACCATGATTCAGAGTGAAGGGCTCTGCCTTTGCTCTTATTTCTGGAAAACCCAAACAAAAACATTTCCAAGACCTTAAATGACATTGCTTTTTTCCCCCTCTCCCTCCAAGTACAACTGGTAAATTATTTTGCATTTCTGAGCCCCTCCAGGTGGGTTTGGGCAGTGGGTTGGGGGTGCCCTTGGTAGAACCAGCCCTTTGTTCCCCAGTTCTGGGCTTTGGGGGCTGAGGGCCCCAGTGCTGCTCCCCAAAGGGGTTTGCAATAAATGGATTTAATTGTGGAGCTCTGCCAGTGCCCACGTGAGACAGGGACCCAAAATGACACAGACACACGTGGCACCCTTGAGGAAATTAATGCCAGAGGGAAGGTCAGCACAAGGTGGGATTTATTTCGTGTCATGATCAGTGGTTTTTTCATTTCAAATTCCTGTGATTTCTAAAAAAATTTATAGTGAATTGGACCAGAAATATTGTGTGTTTGTGGAAAGGGCTAAAAATGAAATCTAACTGGAGGAGTATTTGAGGGGGGTGATGGAATTAATTTGTTTGTGCTCTGGTATAAGCCAAGATGATGCCAAAACCCTTTGGAGACAGATAAATGCTTCATATGGGAGTCAGAAAACACACAATCAGTCAGCAACAATCATCTTTCTGGAGATTCCAGATAATCCAGGCTTCAAAGCAAAACCTGTGTTTTGGAATATTCATTCTCTGATATTCAAACATCCAACTTTGTTCTTCTAATTATTATTATTCTTTTGATGTTATATCAGACAAGTGCTATAAGGGTCTTAAAAAGGGCAAAATAATTATTTCCTTTATATCTTAATGCCCATGTGATGCAGAGGCTTTGGTGGAGAAAGGAATATTTTTTTTTTTGACAAATCCAAAGGGGGAAGCTTGGCAACATGGTAGAGTTGAGTGTAACCATAAATAAAACCCTGTGTGAATTCCCCCTTGGAGACACTACAGATCTATTGAACAGGGCACCCTCTCTATAAAAATTGTTCTTGAGAGGTAATAGCAAGCTATACATTATGAAAAAATATAGCACAGGGATTTGCTGTACTTGGAGCAAAACTATGAGAAAAATGGTGGGAGGTAATAAGGGATTGTCGTTCCATCCCATTAGAAATGTGTTTTATTCCAGACACCCAGATTTTATCTTCCCCCTGCACCTGAATTAGAAATGAAACTGCCAACTTTCTAGGATGTGCAAGGATCCACACAGTAATGTGTTTGGGGTTTTATTATTTTTTTTTTTTTTCCCTTTTTATTTTTGGTAAACTAATTAGGGCCAGCAAAGATAAAGCACTCTGTGTGTTATGAGACTGTAAATAACAGAAAAGGGTTTTCTTAGGAAATTAGCACTAGGACACACAGGAAGCCATGAAATCAAATGCCACAAATATATACTGTATTTTCTCCACAGATTAAAATAACAATAAAAAACCTCTAAACCCAGCCATATACAGGAGGGAATCCTCCAGGATTGGACTGGCACAATCCTGTAAAAGAAGAAGTTCAGTAAAAAAAAAAAATCCACTCATTTCTAAAGAAATTTCCCAGATTAGATTTGTAAATCAAAAACCAATATATAACATGCAAGAATTGATCTGTTTTATATTCCTCAGTTACATTTTTGTGAAGCACATTTAGAAGATTTAGAACGTATTTGCGCCTGCTGGTTGAGCCATTATATGCTTGAGTTCATACATCTATTTGTGAGGCTATAAAACAGGCATCGACTACCCATGTAAATTGTGTTCTCCACAATAAATTATATGCATACTTGCAAAAATACATAACTGCTGTTGGTTGGCTTACGTAGGCTGAATACTAATGATGTTTAAAGTTGTATTGTCCCTCTTCTCGGGCCTAATTTAGCCTCTACATCAAAAATTATGTAGGAAAAAACACTTTATCCTCTCACTGAGAAATAAAATGGCACTTACGGGCATCCACATATCTTTCTTTTATGAAACACCACCATTTTCATACTAATTTTAGCTGCAGAGGGTTCATGGCAAAGTCTGTCTCGTGCAAACCTCTGAGGAGGCTCCAGTGTGTGCACACAGAGCTCTGTAAAATGGGATTTTGGGGGCTGATAGAAATGGGCTGGGGCTTGTGCAGGTGAGACACGCTCACAGACAGCGGGATCCTTCCTGGCAGGATGGGTATTTTTAATTCCTAAAGTTCAGAGAGTGTTTGAGCCACAGCCCAGGGCTCAGGGCACAGATCCTGGCATGCTCCTTGTCTCCCCTCCCTGCTGCCCAGCGCAGCAGCACTGCCTTCACTAATTTGGTTTGCTCCTCTTTCAGTTGTCCTGAGAGCTGGAGGAGGGCCTGGCGCTGTCCCCAGTTTGGGACATTGGCTGTGGCTGGGTGGCACAGCCCCTGTGCCCTTCCCATTGTTGGTGGCAGGGAGCAGGGATGGCTGAAGGTGTTGGGGGACCTTCCCACGTGTCCCCCTCCCACTCAGCCCTGGCTCTGCCCTCCCCTCCTCACTCTGCACTCCCCTGATAACATTCCCTACCCCTTCCCAGCCTATTCCTGCTTTATTTATTACTTTCACCAGTTATTCTTTCCTTGCTGTTTCTGCACAGATCTCCTTCCTCTCCAGGTTTTGCCTCCCTCAGAGTATTTCCCCTTTATCCCTGTGTCTCTCCATCCCCTTCCTGCTGTTCCAGTGCTCCCTCCAGCTCAAATTCCCTGTCTGTGCTGCAGCCCATCCCTCTGTGAGCAATGGATCACTGCGAGGCTCCCGGGTACCCCGAGAGGGAGAGGAGAATCTCCCCGTCCTCCTTCCCCGTGTGGGGAATATGGAAGCTGTCACACACTTCCTCTCCTGCCCAATGATGTGTAGGAGCATAATACATCCCTTTTATTGGGCTCACAGCCTGGCAGAGGAATGAGAGAATGAACTAACAGCCTCCTTCCTCCTCAGCCAGAATATTCAGATTTCCTTTTGGCACCCCCATCCCGGCTGGGATTTCGAGGAGCCCTCTGGAAGAGCTTGGTCTGTGTCTCTGGGGACAAAGACACGGGGACAGCACTCTCCAGGGACACAGGGATGTGCTGTGAGGCTGCAGGAGCTGTGGAAACTCAGCTCTGCTTCTCCAGCCCAACCTGTGCCACTCTCGTGCTGAACTGAGGTTTTATCCCAGGGTCAGGCTGTATCCAGGCTGTATCCCAGATTTAATCCCAGGTTGTATCCCAGATTTTATCCCAGGATTAGCACAGTCTAACTCTCCAAAAAGCAGGTCACAGGGTTTGCTTTGCCAGGGCCCTGAGCTGGGAGGGGAGGAAGGGACAGGTGAAAACCCACTCAGAATGAGGGTCAGAAGGGTCGTGAGTGCACAGGGGTTCGTATGTGGTTTATACACATCCATATCGTTTTCTTTGTTGGATTTTTGTGTGTGTGATTAATCTTTTAACTCCTGGAGGAAAAAGTCACTCCTGGAAGGGCTGTGAGGCATGCAAAGAGCAGGGGAGTTGTTGGGGTTTGTGGGCAGGGGCAGATTTTGTACCCAGGCTGTGGAAGAGCAGGGTACACACGTGATGACAAAGACAATTCCACCCCGCTCACACCCTGCACTGCTGATCAATTTGTTGTCACCTTTCTGTGAGTCTGTGTGGCAAAGCCTCAGCACTGAGGTGCTGCTTGGGAAGGGGTGGCAGACCTTGCCAGAGGAGCACCTGCTTTTGGGGCCAGCACGGGGGGTCTGTGTCCTAACAGAGCAAAGCTCTGGGAGTGCCTGAAGTGCAGGAAATGCTCCTGGGACAGGGAGGGGCTCGTGGCCCCACCCCTGAAATCCACCCTCAGTGGGCAGAGCACAGCACCCCAGGACAGGTCCTACCACAGCCCCTTAGACAAGAGTGTTGCTTTAACACCACAGACTCTCACAGAGTCTCAGAGTTGCAGTGGCTGACAAAGTAACCCAGATATAATTTTCCTTTGTGTCAGTTCTAGCCACTAAAATTAGTATTAAGAGACACAGAAAGCTCAGTGGAGTTTTCCCAGTTTATCCTGCAGCTAATCTTTTTATATCTCTTTTTTTTCCCCCCCTTCTTTAAAATCAGGGGGAGGGGAAGCCCTTTCATTCCCTGCAGCTGGCATGTCTAAACTCCTAACATATGTGCTTCTTATCCAACATACAGTAGCTTAGGACTTTTCAAAAACACAGAACCCCTGAATCCAATAAAATTGCAAATTTCACTGTATTTCACAATATCCTAAATAAACATGAACAGCGTGCATTTCTCTTTCTGGCATCAAATATTAATCTGTCCGTGGTCGGAAATGTGCTTTCCATCTTGTGTGCGCTCACATTGGGTAAACACTTGGGAGATTGCTATTCCAGACCTTTCATTCTCTCCTAGAGTCAAGAGCATGACAAATTTTTCTCCTAATTACACCTGCCACTGTTTGCCTTCTAATACTGTAAATCCTCCATCACATAGTTTTTCAGATTCAGGATTAGGTTCCTTCTCTGTCATACAAATGATTGGAGGTGCAGTGTGCAGTGAGCAATGCACATTAGGAATGTTTAGGGTGGGTTGTCTCTTTTCCCCAAGTGAGGCATCTGCGTGCCCAGAGCTCGATCCACGTTTGGTGTGTGGTGTTGAACCAGCACTCTGGGCTGGTTTTTCTGGATGTTTGCAGCAGCAGAGCCCCCTCCCTCTGTCTGGGAGCACAGCCCTGTGCTCTGCTTTCTGCTTTACTTGGCTTTGGCTGATACTGGAAATCACATCATTCCCCTGGTCCCCAAGAGGTGCCTGGTCTCTCTCTGGCTGCAGGGAGGAGGTTTAGCAGAAGGATGTCAGCAAAGAGAAATGAAGTTGTCCTGGGGGTGGCAGAGGGTCCTGCCAGCTGTGGCTGCCCCAGCCCTGGCAGTGTCCCAGGCCAGGCTGGGCAGGGCTTGGAGCAGCCTGGGACAGTGGAAGGTGTCCCTGCCATGGCAGGGGTGGCACAGGATGGGCTTTGAGGTCCCTTCCAAGGCCAGCCATGGTCCTGTGATCCCAGGGATGTGTTTCTAGAGGGGGTCCTGTGATCCCAGGGATGTGTTTCTAGAGTCCTGTGATCCCAGGGATGTGTTTCTAGGGTGGGTCCTGTGATCCCAGGGATGTGTTTCTAGGGTGAGTCCTGTGATCCCAGGGATGTGTTTCTAGGGTGGGTCCTGTGATCCCAGGGATGTGTTTCTAGAGGGGGTCCTGTGATCCCAGGGATGTGTTTCTAGGGTGAGTCCTGTGATCCCAGGGATGTGTTTCTAGGGTGGGTCCTGTGATCCCAGGGATGTGTTTCTAGGGTGGGTCCTGTGATCCCAGGGATGTGTTTCTAGGGTGGGTCCTGTGATTCCAGGGATGTGTTTCTAGGGTGGGTCCTGTGATCCCAGGGATGTGTTTCTGGAGGCTGGGCTGTGTTTGCTGTATTTTGCTCGGGCTGTGGAAGTGAAAGCAGTGCAGGGCAGGCAGTGGGAACGTGCAGAGGCAGAGAACAGCAGGGGGACAGGAACCCCAGGCTGCCCTTCCCTGGATCCCTGCTCCACTTTGCAGCTGGCAGAGGGATGGGGGCAGCAGTGCCTGCTGGATCTCTCTTGCTCTGCCTCTGTGTTTGAGTGAAAGCCTCTTGGGCAAAGAGGCCGTTTCGCTTTGCTGCTGCAAACCCTCCATTACTGCCTTGCAGCAGGGGGGCCCAGAAATTGGGCCAGCTCTGAGCTAATTGAGAGTTAATACACAAATGATGAGCTGGGAGAGAGCAGTGCTGGTGATAGAGTGAAGGAACACAGTGAGGAAGAGCTGCAGCAGAGATGGCCATGGTGCCTGTGAGCCTGTGCTCCAAGTGGGCGTGAGAAGAGTTTGCACATGACTTTGGGATGTGTGGGTGTCCCAAAAGCAGTGTGTGTGTGTGACAGGGACACGATAAATGAGTGTTTCAGAGCGCAGCTCCAAAAGTCAGGCTGGTGCTGTGGCAGCAGAGAAAATTAGTATCTTTGCAGTATTTTTGGGGTGTGGGAACCTTGCTGTGCTGGCACTCATGGTTCCAATGTGGGGAATAAATCAAGGGCTTGAGCCTGGAGAGAGGGAGTGAGACGATTCCTTGATTCCCAGGTAAATCAGCTGAGCTCCGTGTGGATGGATGGAGCAGGATCTCCCTTCCTTCCTCTCAGCACTTGTTTAGCCGACTGCCAAGGAGGCAATAACTCCTTCCCTCCTAGCAGGCTTCCAAAAGTTACATATTTTTATTGGCAACCTGGGCAGAAGGGAGGAATTAGGTTCATTATAAATCAGTCTCAATTTTCAAAATGTAAGTGACAAAGTTGCCCTCTGCCTGATCTGCTTCACAAGACTGTTTGGCTATTTTGGATTCTCTTTTTTCTTTGAGAAGCAGGGAGATTGAGTAAATTAACTTCACTTTGTTTGAAAAATTCTTGCTCGCAGAGAAAGCTTTTCATTTATTCATTATACAAAATCCAGTCTTTCTTCTGGCTGTATCCCTTCAGGACAGCCCCTTGAAGGCAGCCTGTGGAATGGGCACCTCCAGTTTGGATGGGGCACTCAACACACAGGATTTAGGGCACATATATTGGATTATTCCTGCACCCCAGCACAGCTGTGAGAATATTACTTTTGTAGTGCAATTAAACCTGAATTTAAAATGAAAATTCCAGAGTGATCCTGGTGTGGATCAGTCCTGCTGGTAAAGCTGCCACAACCTCAGCCGTGGGCCCACTGATGGAGAGGTGCCCGTGCCACTGTAAAACCCACCCTGCTCTGCTGGGGATTCCTCCCGGTCCTTCATGGGCAAAGGGCCATTTGTGCCCGGTTGCCATCCCAGCGCCGTTCCCAGGGCTGGAAGGGGCTGGCGAGGCCGGCCGGGCACAGCCGCGGTGATTTACAGCGAACGGGAGGGGTTGTGGCTGTGACCTGGTTGTGACCCCAGCGGAGAGCGAGGCAACGTTTGGGTGGAACACAAACAAAAGGTTAAATGCTCCGGTTCCCTGCTTAGGCAGAGCCAATCATTCTGAAGAGTCCGTGTCCCCCCCGTTAATTGGTTCTTTATTTCATGTAATATTTCTTTCTCCTGCTCTCTCTCTCTCTCTCTCTCCCCTGCACTTGTCCACGCAAAGTCGCCCACTCGCCCTCCCTAAAGCATCTCAATAACAGAGATTTCAACCCCGAGCCAGCCCTTTCCGAGCCTCTTTCCCGCGGGCTGGGGAGCATCTCCATCACACGCGGCACCTTTAATGAGCTCCATCCCCCGAGGGTTCCACTTCCAGGGCTGTTGCCCTATTTTTCCGTGGGTGGAGGACGCGGTGCCAGGCACGGGGCTGTGCCTTGGCAGCGCGGGGATAGCCGAGGAGGCGTCCCTGGCTCCTCGCAGCGCCTTCGGAAGGTCAGGCAGGCACGGACAATATGCTGCAGATCAGCAGCGCACGGAGCGTGTGCGCCAGGGAGCCGCCAGCCGCAGGAGCATCCCTGGCTTTTGTCTCCTGCCCGCAGCGGGGAGAGGAGAAGCAGAACTGTGGGCACCTCCCAGCCCGCCTGCTGCCCCTCTCCTCCTGCCCTTCCCCGGCAGGAGGAATCCAAACCCGTCAAATCTGTCTGTTGGAAAGCTTCCAGAAAAAGTTACCTTCTCACTGTGCCTGCTCTTGCATCATCACCCCGCTGTGGGGTTTTTTTTGGAAGCGCGTAGGGTAAAGGTAAAATGGAAGCGTTCAAGGTTTGTCCTGGCAAAGAAGGATGCCAAAAATCCCAAGGCAGATGGCTCAGCTCCCAGGCCTGTGGCTAACCCTAGGAAAGGGTTAAAATATCCAGCATTTAACTCGGCAGACACAGCTCTGCGTGTCACACATCCCTCCTTCCAGCTGATCAACTGGCTCTCAGGCAGGTTGGTGACATGCCCGAGATCAGACAGGGAATTTGAGGGGTTTATGCTAAACAGGAGCAGCTGTGCTGATCCAAACTGGCTCTGTGTGACCAAACTTCCCCCGTTCTGCAGAGCTGGGAAAGCAAACCAGAAGGAAAAGCCAGGTGTCCTCCCTTGGAGTGGTGTTGGCTGCTCCCGCTGATGAATGAGCGCGGGACATAAACGTTGAACTTTGATTAATTCCCGGTGTCCAAAGCCCGCTAGAACTTGGCCATTTGGCCTCATTGAAAGCGGCACTCAGATGTCACCGTGATAGGAAAAGCAGAAACCACCTCCAGCAGCAGCCGTGGCTGTAAAACATCGGGAGGAGGAGGTGACAGGCCGGAGTCCCCTCGCTGCCCATCCCCGCAGGGCCGCGCCCGTAAACCCGCGCGGCGTGAACGGCCCCGGCAGAGCCGTGATGAATGGAGCCAGAGGAACTCCATAAAAAGTGTTTGCCTTCGTCTGAGCCACGGAGTTGGAGTTTATGAAGTCGTTGTTGAAGATAAATAGGAGCTGCTGCGATAAGTTCAGAGTGGTTTAGGAAACTGTAGGTCCCTATCCCAGACAGGGGGGTTTTCTCACCTCGGAGCGTTTCTGTTTTCCTGGGGGTTGTTTATGGGTTTGGGCTCAGGCTTGACCTGAAGCATTGGCAATGCTAATGACATTTCAAAGGAGCATCGTGGATTTATGGTCCTGTCATTTCATTCAGAGGTTTCCAAATGCCAGATCAGACATTAATTTCTGTTATTTGCTGGTGAGCAGGTCAGCAGGATCCTCGGAAGGTGCTGAGAGCCAGGGGAGGGATGGCCAGGCTCCTGTGCCTTGGCCCACGCTCCCAGGGTGCTCAGATATTGAATTTGGTACAGAGGGACCCTACACACTTCACTCCCTGTCCTATACCAAGCTCCAGAAACCAGCACTGAATCAAACATGAGAGGGGAAAACCTCAGTTTCCTCCCAGTTTGTCCCCTTCAGACCATCTGACAGTGCTGGTAGAAGTGAGGAGTTGGATTTGCCTGCTCAGAGCTGAGGGTTCCCACCTTCCCCAGCACAGAGCCATTGCAATTCCCCAGGTGAATATTCCAGATAGATGCACATATGTACAGAGCTTTTCAGAATATTGTAATTATATTTATCTTCCTGCTCTTGCTTGTAATTCTGTGGTTGTTGCTGTGGTGGTGGTGGAAGATTAAAGCCAGTGTTTTATGGTCCAGGCTGCTCCTCTCCATCCCCTTGCAGCAAACCGGCAAGATGTTGTCACTTGTGTCACTCACATCTGTCAGTTTGAAGGTGTTGCCCTGCTCACAGCAGCAGTAGCCTTTCCCTGCAGTAAATTAACACTGAGCCATCTCTGAGCTCCCTCCCAGGGACCCTTGGCCACTGCTTGGGCTCCAGCTGCTGCTGCAGAACTTGCCCTGCAGCCTCAGCACCCTGGGCAGCCTCAGGAGCACCACACAAGGGGTGCCTGGGTGCCAGGGTCCTTCTGGAGGAGAGGGCAGGAAATAATTGTGCTTCTAAAATAAGCACTCGCTCGCTCGTTGGTGTTAATGAGTGAATGGGATTTAATTAATTTGGTCCAGCAAGTGGGTCACTGGTTTCCTTATCCAGGGAAAGGTGTTGTGGATGGGGAGCACAGCAGAGGCTGCTGCCCCTTAAATAAGCATTTCTGATTTCATGCAGAGAGTTTGCTGGGCTTTGGGGTGACTTCAGAACCCACTGAAGGCATTTGGCTGCTGCACCTTCCAAGAGACCAGATCAGAAATTCAATCAGGCCAATGTGGGGTGTGAGTCTGCCACCCAATTTCTGCACCCCAAAACATGGATGGCTTTAGCTTGTGGGAAAACAAAATCCCCCTCTTGAGAGCCCCATTGCAAAGTAATAAACCACCCACTCCTCCAGCCCTGCTGGCTGTGAACAGAGTTAATGCAGGCACATCTGCTGCTTCCCAGGATCCCAAGTGGAACCCAGGGAACAAGGGATGCAGCTCCTGAAATCTCCTCAGCTGAGGTTTCTCACTCCTGCCCCGTGTTTCTGACTCGAGCTGGTTTGTACCCACCACCTTTTATTTAAACATAGGAGGTTTTTTTAAATTTAAATTAGATCTCGGAAAATAGATACTGTGCACCTTTGTGTTGGTAAGAAAAAGAAGTGGTGTCATTCATGTCAGATAATTGGTGGTTTTAGCTCTCTGCAGAATAAATTACAGCAGTCATATAATGGCCTTTCATCCAATCACTTCTCTACTCCAGATCTAGACTTGAAATGAGGTTTGTTGAAAACATCATTTCAGGGATTATTGACCACAGCAAAACCTTGTTGTACATGTTCTTTGTATGTATTGAAAATGCACGAGTTAAAATGGTAATAGTTGGTGCTCTGCCAGTGAACTGGAAGCTGCTCCCTGGGATCACGGGGGGACCAGGCTCTGCTGGGGGGCACATTCAGGCTCTCTTCTCCTCCAGAGTGAGGATGGGAGCTGGGGGCACTGGCAGTCACTGGGAAGGAGGCTGTGCCACCCTTGGCATGGCTTGTGGGCTCAGATGTGGGCAGTGCAAAGAGGGTTTCCCTGAGCCCACTGCTCTGAGCAGCAGCCAAGCTGCTGGGGGTGTTTTGATGTCTTTGCCTTCTGAGCTCTCCTCCTCTGTGTGTTTAAATGCCTGTGGTTTAGGCAGCGTGCAAAAAAGGCAGCGTGGATATGTTGAGGGAGTTTTGCAGGTCACTTTTCAGGGCTTGATTGCCTTTTTTATATCCAGCCCCTCATGGCTGCAATGCCTGTCCCTCCCTGCAGCCCCTCGGCAGTGCAGGAGTGCATTAGGATAATCTTGGATCAGGTGCCAAGGAGTTCAAACCAATCTTTATGTGGGGAAAGGTTAAAAGACAATGTGGTCATAATCTACAAATACCAACTCAGGGTATGAGAGACAGTAAAAGACTCTAAAGCTGAACAGGAGAAAAAAATAAAAATATACAGCAAGGTTCCGTGGTTGGGAACTGATGGCTGAGAAATTCAAATGAGAATTGAAGTGTGTGTTTTGACAGTCACAGTAATTAACCATTGGAGAAAATTGCCAGGGGATATGGTAGATGCTCCATCACTCACAAGTCTTACAAATACAGGCTGAATGTCTTTATAAAACAAAATGCCATTTACTGGGGGGAAAAGAACAAAGTTGTGGAGGAGGCACTGGAACTGAGGCTGGGGAGTTCCTGAGTGTGAGGCCAGGCAGGATCAGCTCAGTGGATCTTGCTGGCAGTTAAATCCAGGGATCTGCTGGTCCAGAGGTCTGGATTTTGGGCAATACAGCCCCCAGTGGTGCCTTGCATTCTTTCAGTTTTTTTTTTTTTTTTTTTTTTTTTTGCAGGGATTCAGGGACTTGCTGGTTCTGATCTGAACAAAGCCCTGGCTGAGGAATGTGGTAGTTCCCAGCAAAGCTGAGCTGGTCCTGCAGCACTTGTAGAGCCAGATAATTGATCATTTTCTTGTCTAAGGTCCAAAGCACCTGAAATGTTGTCACCTTTGTCAGCTCTAGCATGCCCTGAAAGGATAAATTCTTAAAAAATAGTCTTTTCCTTTGATATTATTCGCTCCATTTTCCCACTTATTCCAATCTCATCCATAACCTGGCAGCCCAGGTGATGGTTCTGGAGCAGCAGCCGGGGGGTTTGGGTTCCCAGCTTTGCTCCATCAGGGCTGATGGAACCGAGGCTGGGCAGGCTCCTGAGCAGCTCAGGAAGCTGCAGCCCCTCCTGCTCCTCTCGCTGTCCAACGTCCTGCTCCCGGGAAAGCTCCCTGAGCTCCCACCCGAGCCCAGGAGGGAAGAGCCTGCCCGGATGCTCTCCATCACTGATTTCAGTCTCCCCCTCTGACCATTTTGTGACGGGCTGTGGAAGGGGAGGGCACCCCCGGTGCCTGTCTCTGTGCTGGGGCAGGGCTTTGCTCGCCTCCTTGTTCTCCTTCCCACCGAAGCAGCCGGGTCCTGCCGAGGAGCTGGGCGCTGCTCTGAGCGAATCCCGTCTGGTTTCGCATCCCTGCCGGCGCCGCCCGCTCCGTGCGGGTTCCAGCGCTCGGTTGCTGTCTCTGATGGGGCTGCTGCTGCTCCTGCAGCTAGCGGGTCCTTTGCCTCTCGTCTGCCAAGCCACCGTGGCTGCCTCCCATTTCCCTCCTGCTGCAGCCTTCAGCTGTTTGGAATTTGCTTCCAAAATGCGCCGAGTGTGGTTTGTTTTGTTTTGTTTTTTTTTTAATAAGTCTCCAGATGGAGACTCGCTGTTCCCAGCGTTTTTTTAAGCTGTGTCGTTTGGGGAGAGCAGCTTGTGGCTCCGAAGGAAGTAATAGAGACAGGGTGGAAAAAAATAATAATCCCTGTCTTTGCTTCTGGGTGGAGTTTACACCCAGCAGATCAGGAGTAAAATCCCAGTGCTTGGAATTGCAAAAATGCTCCAGAAACAAAAAATATTCTCATCTTTCCTCCCTAGTTTGTAGTGTGTGGATCTATGGCAGAATGTCCGAAACAATTATTCCCCATATTCCCATTGTGAATCAAAGGGACTTCTGAGATATCTAAAGGCAAAAAATCAGTGCAACAGTAACAGTCTGAGAATTCCCAAAATCCCAGCGATGCAGGTTAACCCTTGTGACTGTGGCATGGTCCAAACCTTTGGCTGAACGGAAAATGCTGCATTTATTGAGCAAGGAAAGGAGTGAGTGCTGTGTTGGGAGGGAGCCCCAGTGACAGGCCCCAGGTGCTGATGTGTGTGTGGACAAAATCAGGTTTGACTCGGAGGTCTAAAAGGGCCTAGAGGGAGTTCTGGAAGGTGTGAAAAGTTCTGGGCTGGGACCCAGCAGGGAGGGCTCCAAACCGGAGCAATGTTACAAACCCTGCAAAGGGGATGGGGTTGAGAGGAAACCTTGACCTTTTCTGAGGCTTCCAGGTGCTGCTCTGGCTGCAGGCTGGTCTTGCTGTGGGCTTGATTAGAGAAAGGGAAACGTCTTCATCCTGCCCAGCATCCCGGGGGAGGCGGGTTAATAGGACCAGGGCAGCGCCGGGACTGTGTCAGGTCTGGAGAAACAAACCACGATTTGATTGTTCCCTCCACCAGGAGATCAGGGCCCAGATAGGGTCCAGCTGTCCAGCCATCGAGGAGACTAATTAGTCCAATTAATTAAGAAGTTGCTCCGTGTTTCCCCAGTGTCACACGGGGCTCTGAGAGAGAGAATGACAAGGGTGTAGAGAGCGAGAGGTCACAGGGAAAGCTTCGTGTCTGTTGGGGTAGATAGACAGTAATTAAGTGACAATAGACAGGAACTTTGCTGCTAGAAGAGTGCTAATTAAAACCTGTAGGGTCCTGCTCTCCCCCGGGGATGCAGCATGTGCCCCTACATCCCACTGGCCTAAAGGGAACCTGGTTTTAGGAGCAATTTACTCCATTTGGGCACCAACAACTCTTTGCTCTGTGGCTCTTGCACAGGGGCCATTTAATGCATGGTGGACATTCTCAGGATCTCAGGAGGCTTCTCAGACCTCGGGAACATCTTTGGGGAAGTGAGGTTAGGTCCTTTTTAGGGGTGGAAAGGTGAGGTCTGGGCAGGGCTGCTCTCTAGGCAGGGATCCAGGAGGGAAGCTCGGTACCATCCTTTATCCAGGAGTGTCAGATTCCCTGGGGACCTGCACAGTGGGGCTTTCTGTGGGGGGCTAACCTGTGCTCTTGGTTTATGTCCATCACTCTGTGTCCTGGGTCCTTCTTATGGCCCAGGAAGATCCTTTCTTCTCCAAGGCGGGGTGTTGGAGGCACCTCAAGGCCAAGGGCAGGCTGGCAGCCAAGAGGAACCCGGTGACACCGAGCAGGATATTCACTTCTCCTCTGCCTCTGCTCTCCATTCTTCACACCCACAGCAGGGAGATCCATCCTCGGCTGAAACCTAAGCAACAAATGTTAACATTTCATTTTAAAACCTGAGCCAATCCACTTTATAATCCAGACACGGTGTCCTGAGTGAGCATTGCTGTTGGATAATCACACAGTGGTGTGGCCTTTTGCCCCCGTGCCTCGCACAACACACCCGAGGCATGAGATTAGGCTCCAATAATAACACACCCCGTTGTGCCTTTTTGCTCAATTGATAAACCTGCTGTATTAGGAGATATTGTCATAAAACTGAATGGCACCCTGTAAACCTGAATCACTCTCTCTTCCGTGTAGCCAGGGAATTAGATATTCCAGCTCCTCTCTTGGCTTTATTTCATGTCCCCAATATGCAAGAGACTATATAAGCTGCTGCTTTATTGTTTTTAAAACACTATGAGCAACGCTGGTGCTGTATAAATATCTATTTTATATACTTTGATTCCTGTCTCACTCACTGCTGTGGAACCACGCAGGTCACTTTTGGTTTAAATCTTGCCTGGGAAAGGAGAATTTCCCCCTTTTTTTTTCTGCAGAGAGCAGGTGGGGGAGACACTGCTGCTGTACGTGGAGCTGAGGGTTTCCTGATGAGATTCCAGGTTATAAATGTGCCCGAGGCACGTTGCCAGAGGCCCTGTCTGTGCAAGGTGCAGCTTTGAGCCCTCTCCCATTCCTGCTGCTTGAGCTGCAATTCCATAAACAGAGCAGAGAGAACGCTGCGGCTGGGGGTGATGCTTTGGGAGGGTGGCAAACTGGATATCAGCTGGTTCTTCACTATAAACACATTATCCATCCATCCATCCGTCCATCTGTCCATCCGTCCATCCACACCTTGTGAGTTCCCCTCCTGGTCAGGACTCGCTGGCGCTCGGGAGCGGCGGGATCGCGGGAATCGGGCGGATTTCCATGGCACAGCCGCCGCTCCGGAGCCCGGGATTAACAAAGCGGCAGCCGCGGGGGCCGCCCGGGGCTCCCGGCGGGAGCAGCGGCTCCGCCGGCCCCGCAGAGCTGCGGCCACTTCTCCCCTGGTCCGGCCCTCCCCGGGCTGCGGATTAACCAGGAAGTGATACAAAAGGCACATATGCTCCTGTGTCCAGTCCTGTCTATTCATATGTGTGTTACTTAGCCTAATAAGGATTAGACTTAATGAATTGGAAGGAGTTAACAATATAAAGAGGCAATAGAAAAAGGCCTAAGTAGTCGTAATTCCATTTCATGTAGCTTTGGTGTTGCTTTGCTTTCAGCGAATAGGTGTAATCCTCTTTAAAATCAAAGGTGGTACAAAGTATGAATTTAAATTTGACATTTACAGCTCCTGTAAGATTTAGTATTCCAGAAAGGTTTGCTCTTCAAGAGGGAAAAAAAAAAAAAACCATGCCATCTGCTCTCCAGGACCGTCCCTCCACACAGCTCCTGCACACAAGTTTCGTGGCAGTGGGGCTGTTCCAGCAGCAGAAGTGCTGAAGGGTGGGGATGGGCAGCAGCTGGAGTTACACCTCCAGCCTTTGCTCTGAGGATTGATTTGGGTTGATTTGTCTTAACTCTATGAGTTTGCAAAATGGTGAATGTCATGGATTGCTGTGTGGGAGCTGCAACCCTGACCCATGATCCCCACCATCCATCCATCCATTCATCCATCCATCCATCCATCCATCCATCCATCCATCCATCCATCCATCCATCCATCCATCCATCCATCCATCCATCCATCCATCCATCCATCCATCCATCCATCCATCCACCCATCCATTCCATCCATCCATCCATCCGTCCGTCCATCCGTCCGTCCATCCATCCATCCATCCATCCATCCATCCATCCATCCATCCATCCATCCACCCATCCACCCATCCATCCATCCATCCACCCATCCACCCATCCATCCATCCACCCATCCACCCGTCCGTCCTCCATCCGTCCATCCATCCATCCATCCATCCATCCACCCATCCATCCATCCACCCATCCACCCGTCCAGCCATCCGTCCGTCCATCCATCCATCCATCCATCCACCCCACCCATCCATCCATCACCATCCATCCATCCATCCATCCACCTACCATCCATCCATCCATCCCATCCATCCATCCATCCTCCATCCCCCATCCATCCATCCATCCATCCATCCAGCCATCCATCCATCCATCCATCCATCCATCCAGCCATCCATCCATCCATCCATCCATCCATCCCTCCATCCATCACCATCCCATCCATCCATCCCATCCACCCATCCATCCATCCACCCATCCACCCGTCCGTCCCTCCGTCCCTCCATCCATCCATCCATCCATCCATCCACCCCCATCCATCCATCCACCCATCCACCCCTCCATCCGTCCAGTCCTCCCTCCATCCATCCATCCCCCCATCCCATCCCCAGCCATCCACCCATCCATGCCATCCCCTCCATCCATCCATCCATCCATCCATCCATCCATCCACCCATCCATCCATCCATCCATCCATCCATCCATCCATCCATCCATCCATCCATCCATCCATCCATCCATCCATCCATCCATCCATCCATCCATCCATCCATCCACCCATCCACTCCACCATCCCTCCCTCCATCCATCCATCCATCCATCCATCCATCCATCCATCCATCCATCCATCCATCCATCCATCCATCCATCCATCCATCCATCCATCCATCCATCCATCCATCCATCCCATCTCTCTGGAGGCAGCAGTGGCCTCCCAGTCTGTTCCCAGTGCTGGGTGCCAATGGCACAGGGATGTTCCACTGCCCAAGTACAGCCACGAGGACAGTGGCACCTGCTGGCACCAGAGTCCCCTCAGCTGCCTTTGCCCATCAGTGACACTTTGGCCACTCACACAGGTGATTTTTCTTGATCTCTGAGAACTTTTTGAAGCCCATCTCCCATTTGGACCTTTTGCTGTGTGCTTCTCTTCAAGCACATCGGGTTTCCCTGATGTGAAACTTGATTTCACCTTTGGGAGCATCATCCCTGGGGAAAGCCCAACATGGCACTGGTGGTTGGGAAATAGGAAATGGGAGTGGGGCCAGTTGGGGTGTTGGAAGTGGCAGAAATCAATGGGCTGGGGGTGCAGCCTCGCTCCTCCTGCTCCCCCTGTACAGTGTGTGCATCAAAGCTGTCCTCCAAGATATTTTTCCTGGCTCCTGAAAGCAGACAGGCTCTGCATGGAGGTGTCATTTGCTGCCTGTCCCTTATGTCATTGATTTTTAAGTCGTTAATTAACGCTAGGTGTCAGCCTGGAAGATGAATTCTGGCCCTACTCTCCCTTCTCTTTTGTTTTTTGGATTGTAAATGTTATAGATCGACCATGATGGAGGGATGAGGGGTCAAAGGACATGAGAGCATCTCTGCATATGTGCACACAGTCCTCCCGAACTGCCCATCTGTATCACTCAATAGAGGGGGACAGGTGGCGGGGGGGGACATCCCTTTTGTGCCTGTGTCACTCCAGATAGAGACATAGCAGCTCTATGGGGTGGATGCTGAGCCCTGGCTCTGTGCACATGCGCTGCAGGGGAATGTCCTCGCTGCCCAGCTGGGCCACGTTTGGCTTTGGGCTTGGCTTTTCCTCCCTGGGTGGAAGCAGCAGGGAGGAGGAAATGCCACTTGAAAGGCAAAGTTAAACACCTGGAGCCTGCACAGCCCCTGCCAGGTACTGAGGGTAAGACAGCAAAGCAGCCAGTTTGTGTGGCAAGAGCTGTGTGTTGGGCAGGAGGGCGTGCCAAAGGGTCAAAGAAGCAGGTACTGCAGGATTTGGGGATTTGTGAAACATAATCCATTCCCAAAGCCTCAAAACAGGGTGTTCTTCAAAAGTCTCTTTAAGGGTAAATGTTATCTTTACTGGGGTGTGTCAGCGCTGTTCCCTGGTGTCATGGTTTTTCCTTTCTGCTGTGTTTTGCTCACTGAGCATGGAGGAGAGCTGCATTCTCCCTCTTTTCCCCCTTCCCACCTCCCTCAGCCCAAATTCACCTCCTGCTCCCTTCTTCCTCCGGCCTCTCTGGAAACATCTCCCCTTGGAAGTGACACAAACCAGAGGGCTGAGTGGGAGGAGAAGCCCTGCTGCTCTGTGGAAGTTTGGGATGTTTGACTTTCTGGGGACTGTTGATTGACTGATTGATGATGCTGTAAAAACCCCATCAATCTGGGAGGGAAAATTGCAGATGAGCTTTGGAGGAGGCGGCGCTGAATTTTCCCACACACGGATCCAACCCGGGCTGAGCTTGTTTTCCACCTTGGAAGCTGATCCAGGCACACAGACTCTGCTAATCCACTGTCCCCTCACTGTACTGTAAATCAATGGCAGGTCACTCGTGCAGAGTCTCCGTGCTCTGGGGTTAAGAGCGGGCTCAGCCCCGGTGGCTCCAGGTCACCGCGGCCTCACCGCCTCCAGGGCATCGCTCCGGGCTGGGATTTGGGGCTCAGCTTTTATGAAGTGGGAGAATAATATCTGCCATGGGCAGGAGGGGTTTTGTGGAAGAGCTTTGGTCTGTGCAATTAATCATTAACTGTGTTTTGCTCCGTTTTCCTCTTTGCAGAGGGCACACGGAGCGGAGCTGAGGTCATGGAAAGTCCTGTGCCCAACAGCAGCTTTCAATGTCCCTCCTCCTCTGCTGTTTTGCAAACCTTAAAGTATTTCTATAGTTTAATTTTCTATAGTATAATTTTCTCTCATCCTACCTCACTTTTTCTCCTGAGGATTTCTCATATTCTGCATGTCTCCTCTTATTCCATGTGTGTATCAACGTGAAACAACACAGATGCACAGAAAAAATATAGAAAGTTCTTAAGTCACTGTTGTAACCAGCTTGAGCTGTGGCTCCTGTCAGTCTATAAAGATCACTCAGGTCTTTCAGGAGGCTCCTGGGGTAATGTCTGAAATTTGGGAGCAGAGGGTTCAGACAAGATTGGCAGATCTGGGCATGACAAAATCCACACCCAAAGGAGATGTCTGACTTAGGTTCACTCACGGAAAACACAAACCTGTCTGAACTCCTCAGTCCTGTGGACTCGTGTGTGAGCTCATGGGTTTGGCTGGGAGCAGAAGGATCCCCCTCTGTGGCTCAGGTTCTCTGCATAAATCTCTGCCAAATCAGGTCTCTGCTGTCTGCCAGCCTTTGGGGACACTGATCTGAGCCATGGGTGACCCTGGGGACGAGGTGTCCTGTCCTGTGTCAGCACCCCATGGCAAAGTGCTGCATGGGGAGAGGATCTCCTGTAAAGCCAGGGAACAGAGAGCTGCAAGGGGCATCTTACCTTAAATCAAACGTGAGCACACAGCCAGGCCCTGCTTCCAATAGGACACTGGCTCTGGAAAATTTACAGTATGCTTGGTTAAGGCCAGTCATTTTATTCCATAAGCAGCACTGCACCGTGGGGTTATTGCAGTGCTGCCAACAGAGGCTGTAAATATCCCTGGACAACAAAACTATTCATTAAAGAAATGTACCCTCAGCCGTCCAGCCTTAAGTTTGCTGGCACTTCAATCCCCCTCTCTAACGGTGCTCCTTGTTGAGGCTGGCTGCAGCCACGGCCAGGCAGCTGGGGATGATCTGTGCAATGTGCTACCTGTCCCTGAGCTGACCCCCATCCCTCCCTGCCCTCTCCTGCCAGCTGTGCAGAGCACGGTGCCCATGCCATCCTCCTGCACCCCAGCCCATGGCATGGCCTTCGTGCTGATCCCTCAGCCAAGACCTTTCATCCAAATCTCTCGTTCAGAACACGCTATTGTTGAGGTGACATCTTAATGCCACTTATCTGATGGATCTGTTACCTGTCTGCTGCACAGGGCTGAGGGAAAGGACTGAGAGAATCCTTTAATCATTGCAATTGGAGAAATACAGCTTAGGCAAAGCTCTAACAATGAACAGCAGGGACAGCGCCCAGGCAAGGGCTGGAGCTGTGTCAGGGAGGGCCAGGCTGGAGATCTGGGAAAGGTTCTTCCCCAGAGGGTGCTGGCACTGCCCAGGCTACCCAGGGATGGGCAAGGCTCTGAGACTGCCAGAGCTCCAGGAGCCTTTGGACAGCACTGCAGGGATGCACAGGGGGACAAGGGATGGGCAAGGTCCCAAGGCTGCCAGAGCTCCAGGAGCCTTTGGACAGCACTCCAGGGATGCACAGGGGGACAAGGGATGGGCAAGGCCCTGAGGCTGCCAGAGCTCCAGGAGCCTTTGGACAGCACTCCAGGGATGCACAGGGGGACAAGGGATGGGCAAGGTCCCAAGGCTGCCAGAGCTCCAGGAGCCTTTGGACAGCACTCCAGGGATGCACAGGGGGACAAGGGATGGGCAAGGCTCTGAGGCTGCCAGAGCTCCAGGAGCCTTTGGACAGCACTGCAGGGATGCACAGGGGGACAAGGGATGGGCAAGGTCCCAAGGCTGCCAGAGCTCCAGGAGCCTTTGGACAGCACTCCAGGGATGCACAGGGGGGATTGGTGCTTTTAAAGTCCCTTCCAGCCCAAACCACTCAATGATTCTATGATTGTATGAGCTGAGCAGTCCTTTTTAAGGTGTAAAGAAACCGTCCCCACATGATTCAGCACTTTGGTGCCAGTTCCTGAGCAAACAAAGTTGTATAAATTATAATTAACAGTAACAAATGTGGAGATTTAAGGGAGACATGCTGGAACAACACTTAAGGGACAGACAGGGCATCTTTCATGGGATGTGTTAACGAGGCAAAAATTGATTGTGCAGCGTCGTTCGGGGTGGACTCGCCTTCCCCAGCAAACGCCTTTTCCAATTTTTATCCCGGTTTGGAAACAACTTCCTGCCCTTCCATATTGTGGCTCCTCTAAAGAAGTGTTGTGTTTAAAAAGCCCGTGTTAAACTGTGTTAAGTAATGTAAGCAAACACCACATGTGCCATCCGGGCGGGTGCGGGTGCTTTGCATACTGATTTGTGGCTCTGCCTCCGCCGCTCCTGGCACCTGATCTTTCTTGCAAACGAGGCTATTTTGCCTCAAGGGTTCTCTACCGATTAAGTAATAAATAAATAAGGATAAAATGGGCCCAGCCTTGCCTAAAATAATTTTGGAGGTTAAAAAAGAGAAAGATGGAGGGGGTTGCTATTGATCGGAGCTTTTAAAACATTGCAGCTACTTTTCTGCATTAAATGATGATAGTTTTGGGAGGTGAATATGGAGGGAAAGAGTGAAAAATAACAACAGTGCGTGAGATGGAGGGGTTTATTAGCCAGCAGAGATTGGTTTGTTTGTTCAGTTTTTTCTTGGCTATTCCTTACTACCCACCACGTGCTTGCAGCAGTGTAGCAGAGTTCCCTGAACTTGGTTCCCTCTAACAAATGTTCCTTTTTAAATCAGGCTTGCAGAAGTTTATTTTTGGAAGCCCAGAAAGAAATCCAGCCCTAAATCCCTTTCTACTTTAACTCTCAGGTTGCAGGGTCTGGCACAGGTTTGTCTGACGTATTAAACCTGACACCCTCATATCTAAGAGCCCTCAGATGGTCCCTGTGATAGCCCTCACTGATAACTGCTGGGGCTCCTGTGCCCTGGCATCTCTCAGCCACGGCCCAGAGGGGTGGGTGAGCTGCCAGCAGCCCTTGGAGCTCTCCCACAGGTGCCTGATCCATGCAGGGGTGCTCAGGGAGGAGAGGGCTTTGGGGCCATGCTTTTTGTTGTGTCTCCCCTGAGGTGTGGGAGCTGTTGCTTTATGTACCAGAGGGCATGGCTAGAACAGAGACTGGGAAGAAATCCTTCCCTGTGAGGGTGGTGAGGCCCTGGCACAGAGGAACTGTGTCTGCCCCATCCCTGGAAGTGCCCAAGGCCAGGTTGGACGGGGCTTGGAGCAACCTGGGACAGTAGAAGGTGTCCCTGCCCATGGCAGGGGGTTGAACAAGATGAGATTTAAGATCTGTCCAACCCATCCTGTGATTCTGTGAATGGTCTCACACAAAAAGATGCTCAGGCACAGATGTTTTGCCCAAGGTGTTGCTGTGGCCTTGCCTCCACCCCTGTCCTCTCTGCCCCCCAGCTGTGAGAGCAGCTCAGCTTGAGCAACCAACAACTGCAAAGGTCTGGCAGCGTTGGCTGTGATCTGTGTTTGGAAAATAAAAGGAAAATGAACTCTATAATATTTTATAGCTTCTGCCATGGCAGTGTCACACCCCACCGTAGCAACCGCAGCGCTCAGCTTGACGTGAAGGGTAAGCCAAGGGCAGGCAAAAAAAAATCCTTGTTTTCTAATATTATTAAACTTCAAATATTCCAAGTTGCTACAAATAATAAAGAGCAAATTTAAAAGGGACTGTGAAAAATGGGGCAATGAACATCTGTGCTATGTTGATTTATCTGGCAAAAATAAGCAGAGGAGTGAAAGCAGGAGCAGGAGCAATTTAGCAATTTCTCAGGCGTTGGGCTGGTGCAGGGACGTGTTTGCTGCATGGCAAAGAGCAGCACGGGGCTGGGGTGAGAGGCCAGAGCCCAGCCTCTGCTGCTGGAGCCTTGGATGTTAATCTTGGTGATGGGGAGGGAAATATTGACAGCAGGATGGTGCTCTCTGCCTTGAATGACAGGCCATATGTTTGTAAAATAGTCTGAAGTACCAAATAGAAAAGGCCTGGGCGAGTGGAGAGAGACGTATTTTCTCTTTACATGTAAAACTTCCAACTCTTGGCAGGAGCCCAGCAACAATTAATCAGCGGGAGCCTTTTAGAAAGGCTCTTCCTAGGAAATAAGGGTACAGAAAAATCCTTTAAATTAAACATAATTTAAAACAAAGTAGTGTGTCAATAGGGGAAAAAAAAAAAAAAAGAGAATGGACTTGCAATAAATACAGATTACTTGGTATAAATCCATCAGGCCTGATCCTGTCTGTGCCGCCGTGGCTTTCTTGACATTGGATTTTTGGCAAGGATGAGCAGGATGGGGGATCCAGGGGTGGCCCAAAGGGTTGCAGGCAGTGAGGGATGGGAGCCCCAGGAGCCCCTGGAAAGGAGTGGGGCTCTCACCATGCAGCAGTGAGCAGGAGAAATGCTGCTGGGAGGAGGGAGAGGAGGAGGAGATCGGATTTCTAAGCACCCTTGAAACCAAAGCTGCACTGTTTATAAACTTCCATAAATATTAATTGATATTTAATAAGGTAGGCAAACACAAGGGAAAGTATTGTTTTGGCCAACTCCTACACAGCCATCCCAGCCAAGCGTGAAAGAGTTTGTGTAACTTTCCTCAGGGGTTAAGAGCAGGTCACGGAAGGTCCTTTTTCCTGGCCACTATCCCAGCTTTTTAAGCTAGGAGGGAACCCAGGAGGCTCCTGGGAGCTGAACCCAAATACCTGCTGGCTGCAGGGTGCAATTCCCGGGCTGCAGCGGGCGGAGAGCGCGGGCATCGCCGCCCCGCAGCCGGCCCTGCCGCGGCTTTCCGGGGGGATTAGGCTGCAGAGGGGGTGACTGTTTAGTCAGATGGGCAGGCTGATGAGCTAATCACGGCTGTTAATTGATATGCTTTCCCACATAACTTGACAGATCAAACAGGTGGTGGATGGCACTCACACTGATTCACGTCGGGCTGGCGTCCCGGAGCTGGGCTGCGACTCGTGCAGATAAAATGTCAGGGAAATAGGTCAATGTGCAAAAAGGACAGGCTTGGCACTCAGCAGAGCTCCTCAGTTCCCACCAACCCTCCTCTGGAATACAAGTCCCTCGCATGGCTTCTTCATGTAATGCTCACTACCAAAGGGTGGAGCAAAATTCAAGGGAATGCGTTTCCTCTGATGAGTTTTGGTAACTTACTGAGGCTTTGCTGCCAGCTCCAGAGAAGAGAATCATGAAAGTATTTAAGTTTTATTTCTCATTCTCCTATAGTGCATGGGCTGATTCATGGATTTGCACCGAGACTTAGCGGAAAAATCAATGTCAAATAGAATGGAGGCTGGTATTATAAAATTAAGATCTAAGATTTTCTGGCTGTAGAGCTACACTCGGAGTCAATCTGTTACAGGGACTTGCAGCGAGTTCATGGGCAAGTGGGGGCAGAAATGTGTCTCTTCTTGCCAGTTCCTCTTCCAGAAACGTGGGAATTCTTCCAACCTCGGTCCACACCTGGAGTACTCAACTCCTCCTTGCTGCTGGTGAGGTCAAGCTTCCAAAACCACGTCCTGTGGGATATTTCATTACTCCTGTGCATGGGCAATAGCCAGTTCTGTAGAGAAATATCTCCTCTGACTCTATAGCTGGAACACCAGGGCTCTATTCCATGACAAATCTCGTTTTGGAGTCAATGGATGCAACATCTATTCCGGCTGTTCATGATTTTGGCTCATTCCTGTGATTTTTCTTCCTGGGGAGGGAGGGAAGAAGCACGGTGTATTTGTTGGCCAGATGGTGAAATGGCCTTTCAGAGTCATTCCTCAAGCACTGAAAGCAGCCAGGACCCTTCTCCCTGCAAACTGCAGGATTGTTGGAGTGGAGGGAAAAGTAGATCCCTTGGAAGAGCATCACGGCTCCTGGGCACTGACAGAAAGTTGAAGGCTTTACAGAGTTTGGGGTGGAGGGATTTTTTTGCCAGTCCTTTTTCTTTTCTATTTCCATTTTTTTTTGGATGGGGGGAGAAGGAGTGATCTTGTCATTTAACCAGATGCACTTCCCAACTGGTGAGCGCCTCTCCAAGCTGTACCTTGTTCGGAAAGCGCATCCAAAACCCAGCTGTGATTGCAGAGTGAAACACCACTGCCAGCACTTGGATTACAGAAAAGGCAGTTCTATAACAGCCTGTATCGAGTTCACCACTTTTAATTACAACACCCCACAGTGGAACTTTCACAAACCGTTTTATCCCTGCGTAAAATCGGATGAAACGAGCAGGCCCCCAAAGAAAGCCCCGAGCGGAGTCTGCGGGGTGTTCCCTGCTCCTCCACGTGGGCTGTGTCCCCAGATTGACAGGGGCTAACTTTGATGGGAGGCAGATGGAAAAGGGAAATGTAGGGATTAATCCCTGTGTCCCAGATGATGCAGCAGCCTGAGCAGGTGGCGGGGAGGCCGAGCCCTCTCCATCTCTCATTGTGAGGCCAGCCTGCGGCAGGGCTATTATGTGATAGAATGGAGAGATGGGAACAGCCAGGGAACTTCTTCCTTTGTGTTCCAAAGGCCACGATGGCATCTTTATTTGATAAAGGAATTGGATTATGTCTAATCCCCGCTCTTGGAGGCGTTTTATTACTTAGAAAACACTTCCTTCAAAGCGCCTTGGCTGTCGCGAGCGGGGTGTAAAATACTGCTAGCGGGAGAGGCAGTGCCAAGTTTTCCAGGGATGAGCAGAAATCCTCAGATCCTTTCTTGGGGGCTGCATTCAGATTTAAGGCATTTTTTGATTAAATTCTAAAATTGAAGCCAGGCTGTGCCTTGTAATGAGCATCTGATGAAGAGCCCAGAGCTGGAGGCACCCAGCCTGTTCACCACGTGCTTCAATCAGTTTATGCTCCCATCCAGGATATTGTGCAGGAATTTAGATTCTTTCGTAATGAATAATACATCCATGAAATGTGAGCCCTGTAAATTTAGGGAAACGAGCTGTCAAGTGACCCAAGGAGTAAAATTGAGGAGGTGAGTGCCATGAGCACAACACAGAGCACATTGTCTCGGGAACTTCCTTTGGCACCGGTGATGGGACACACTTGGCAGATCAAAATAAAAGCTCAAAGTGGGGAAGAGGAATTATGTGGCCAGAGAGCATTCAGTGATTTGAATCATTTCTAATGCCATGACAGGCCTGTAAACCAGGAGTTGAACTCTCCTGGACCTTGGGGGGCTCCTGTGGGCATTTTGGAGGAGCATGGGTCATGCAGCTCCCATTTCCACCAGAACAGGCTCAGCAAACTTCCTCAGAGCTGCAGGTCAGGTCCCTTTTTAGTCCCTGAACTTTCCTATTCTCCGTGTCCTCACAGCAGAAGGGCTTCCAAGAGTTGTCTCATTTCAGTGGTCAAAGTTCCCAGGCCAAAATATCTGCTGAGTTTTTTTCCTGGTGCAGATCAGCCGTGCTGGGAGGAGAATTCTCCCTCCCCTCAGGGAGCTCCAGCCTTTCAAACCAAGGTAACCCCTCCCTGGAGCTCCTGACACCAAACCCTGTGACCTCAGCAGACATTTATCACCACCTGAGGGCTGGGCAAGGTTCACTGAACTTCAGGCAGGGCTGGGACTGGATGGGAGCTGGGAGAAACTCCCTGGTTTCATCTAGGGCTGGCACTTTGGAAGCTGTAAGTTGCAAGTTCTCCCAGGCTCCAGGAGAAATTAAATGCTGTTTTTTCCAGAGGAGGCACAAAACTGGGACCATGGTAGAGGTTTGAGGGGACTCATTTCATCAGCTCTTTCTTAAATCAGTGTTTGCTTAGGGGCTGTTCTCGGCCAGCTTCTCCTTAATCATGGTGGGTTTAGGGAGGAAGGGGTGGGAATGAGATGATCTTTAAGGTCTTTCCAGCCCAAACCATTCCATGATCCTGTGAAGAAGGAGGGAGCTTCCCTCATCCCAAGGTGACACAGTGAAGTGCAGGGGCCCTAGCCCACCTTTCCAACCCTTGGATCCAAAAGCTTCTCCTTGCTCTCCCCAGCTCTCCCTGCCCACATGGGAGATGTGCAGCCTTCTTGCTGACCAGTGACCGAAAGCAGAGCTGCCTTTTATTCCAGAGTATTTCACTACACAAGTGCTTTTGAAATAAGGAAAAACAGGGGGAAATTGCAGTGGGCTTAGCAGACAAAATTGAGCAGTTGACTGTGGCAAGGCATACAGTACTTAAATGCAAGAGCTGATCTAATCGTTGTTCTCGAGGAAGCTTTTTGCTGCATTTTAGCACACAAAGCTTTTCGTTTTCTCTTTTGTGGCTTGAGCTGCTATTTAAGAAAGCAAAAATCAATAAACCTTTCCAGCTTTCAATCTTTTGCCCCAAAAGGTGTTTTTTTGGGTAGTGTTTTGTCATTCATAAGCTGCGGCGACAAATCCTTGACATCATTCGTGGATAATATCGATCAGCTCTTCCGTTGCACCAAAGGACAAATAGAAATCATTTATCTGTCTGGACTCCAAAACAGCAAAAGACAAAGGGCTCTGCCAGCCACCCATGACAATCAGCAGCTGAAGGTATTAGCAGGGGGTCAAGTTCAGAGGTCAGCGGTCAAACAGGTTGTCATCAGTTTCTCACAGGCAGCAGAGTGGAAAAGCCAGCTGGGTTTTATTTGCCAAACCCTGGAGCCTGGTGGTGGTGGGTGCTGGTGGCCCGGGGGTGTTGTAAGTTTGGGTTAATTTCCTGTAAATTTGGGGTCTTAACTCCACCTTCCTTCCAGCGGGAGGGCCAGGTCCAGGCAAAGCATGAGGAGCTGCCATTGCTCTGAGCATTCCCAGGACCCCTTTGTTTGGATGTTGTTACATGATTTTGTCCAGTTCTCTGCACATCTTCTGGGATCAGCCTCTTCTTGTGCACAGGGTTATAAACTTCCTGCTTCAAACGTTTCTTCCATTAAGGTCTTGGCAGAAACCAGGAGATTACTGGGCAAGCTGCTGCATCCCAAAAGTATTTCCTTGGGTGTGGGGATAGAACTGAGGGGAAGCATCAGTTCTACCCACGGTCTTCTTCTCCACCTCCAGTGCCACCAAATTAGAATTAACAAACATTTCAGTCAGGATTGAATAAGATGCTGTGTGGATTCAGCCCCAGAGGGAAAGCCTCCCTGGTCAAATGTCCCTAAATCTGCCAGTGCTGTGCCTCACGTGTCCAAAATCTCCTCCTGTTGTACTGAGAAGTCTGCAGGGTCTGTATCAGCAGGAAAAGCACCTAAAGCAAACTTGCTGCCTCCTTGGGTTTATCTGCAATGCAAATAGACACCTGAAATGCTCCTTTCTCCAGCCTCATGAAAAACACGGGCTGCTCTGGGCTTTATGGGAAAGCTCTGATCCATCATTCAGGCAGGACAGCACGACTGCTACAGAAATCCCTTGGGTAGCCAGAGGGGAAGGGTCCAGCCAGAGCTGCCTGTCTGATCCTTGGCTGTCCATAAACCCGGGCACTCAGGGCATCCATCAGTCAGTGGGGCACTTCCAGAATTACTGCACTGAGGGGAAGAGGCCATGGCAGTAAATAAGAGTAGATACAACACCAGCGTGATCCCCATTTTCCCACATCCTGGACGCTCTCATGGGCTCTCTCCCCTTCTCCCCTGTCCTTCAGCACAGGTATTCCCAGTGTTTTGATTTTCAGAGGGGTGGCAAACAGAGATCTGGGCTGTGTTTAACCAGGAGTGCCTCGGTGGAGTTTCTCTCTCTGAGGCTGTGCTCACACAGTACTGACACCTGGAGAGGAAATCACTGCACACACGCTCCCAGGAACATTTTATTCAAACTGGGACGGGTTTCCTCCTCCTCACCAACAACTGGCTGAGGCAAGAGGGACTTTCTTGCAAGAAGCAGCGCTGCAGGTAGCTCTGAGCAGGCTCTCTCTGCATTCCACACAGAGTGGGGAAGCACTCGTGCAAACACAAATTCCCACTGGATAAATAAGCCGGGCAGGCGATGCCAGCAGCCACCGAGCCCATGTGGTAAATGTGGTGCTTTGCTTAAATTTCTTCTGGCAGAGGGAAATTCTGCCTTTTATTTTATTTTATTCTCCCAAGGACACTGTCAAGGTCACCACGAATCCTGATGCTCCAAAGAGTGTATCAGGGATACAAACCCATTTCACCAGGCTATTGTTGTATGTATCCTCCTGTGCATCCAACTTCATTTCCACTTCAATTTTATCAACCTTCCGCTGGAGACTCAAGGAGATAGGAAACAAGTACTGACACGAATTAGCCCGGAGATTGACTGATATAGCTCAGCCCAGGGAACCCTGGGTAAAACCTTCTCTGGGCTCTTTCTCTCTTGCTTTCTCTCTGCCTTTTTTTCTCTTTTTTCTTTTCCTTGCTCACCCACCCCCCTTTTTTTTTCCCACTACAACTGTCTCTGTCAGTCACCTGTCAGAGATGTCACCAGTCCTGCCTGGGATGACAGACAGGGCAGGAAAGATTTTGATGGGGTAATTTGCCAAAAATACCCAACGTGGCACATTAAAGATGGCAGCTGGTGGCGAAGGCTCTGGGGAGGAGATTCCCTGTGGGTAACCCCAGCTTCCTCTCCTCAAAACTTCTGTGAACCCCAAAGGTGCTCTCCCCTTTGCTTTGGGGAATCCGTGGAAGAATTGGAATGGAATTCATGGAGCGTTGACCTCTTGGTGTGGGAGGACACCCAGGCTCCTCTTCTTCACCTCTGCGCCCCAGCCCAGGGCAGGGGGATCTGAAAGCTCCAGGATGAGGGGTCCGGGCAGAGGCAGGGATTGTTCCATAGGATCCAATCCATGCTCCAAGCAGGGAGCACCAGGCTCAAGTGTGCTGTAGAGAGAGGACCTGGCTCCTACCAGGGGCACAGGGCTCCACTGCCTGCCCTCTCTGCAAACTTCTGCCCCTCTTCTTCCTCTCTGTAGGAAATTTATGCCCTTTGGGTTCAAAAAAGGCTCCTAGAGGGAAAGAGAAAAGAGAGAGAGAGAGAAATAGAATGAAAATGATTTTAATTTTTTTTTTTTTTTTTGGCGTAGAAATGAAGCTGATATTGAAAGTGAGTAAATTTTAATGAAACGGTGCAAAAATGACATCATTTACTCAGAAATCATTAATTTGTCAGCATTAATATTTCAGCTACAACATTGCCTGTCATTCTGTGCCAGCAATGACTGATAAATCTATAAAAGTGTGCTGCTAATTTACTGAATATTTATGTGCAGTGTCATTTGCAGAGTAGGATTTGAATTTATTTCACTCAGTATTCAGCTGGAGAACATTCCTAACAAACCTAAAATGAACAGCACCAGGCTGTGCAAAGTGAAGCTGGCAAAACTTGCCCAATAACATTTGAAAGGGAGAGGAGCTCTGCTGGGAGCTGCAGCGTGTCCCTGGCACGAGGCTCTCCCGGAGCCGCGTCCCCGCCAGGGCAGCGCGGGTGGCTCGGGACAGGGCACGGCAGCTGCCAGCCCCGGGGCTCTGCTGACACATATTTGTCACAGCTCTGCCATTTTTCATCTCAGACCTCCTCGGAGGTGGCAGCTGATCCGTTCCACCTCCCAGGAGGCCGCGCACGTGTCGGGAAGGAGCGAGCGCTCCCTGAGCCGGGGCTGGGGGGGGATTTCTGTGCCAGGCTGGAGCACGGGGGGAACGTTGGCAGAGCTGGGGTGGGACCTTCAAGGAAGGGGGGAAGGAGAGGGGAGAGTTTGGCAGAGTTGTGCAGCTGAGGTGGAATGGGGCTGGTGTGGTCCAGCCCTGCCCCATGTGACACAGGCCACCACTGTTGGGTCCATGGCACTGGTGGAGTGTCCATGGGAGTGGTTGGAGTGTCCATGGGAGTGGTTGGCATGTCCATGGCACTGATGGGGTGTCCATGGCACTGGTGGAGTGTCCATGGGAGTGGTGGAGTGTCCATAGGAGTGGTTGGCATGTCCATGGGAGTGGTTGGAGTGTCCATGACACTGGTGGAGTGTCCATAGGAGTGGTTGGAGTGTCCATGGGAGTGGTTGGAGTGTCCATGGCACTGGTGGAGTGTCCATGACACTGGTGGAGTATCCATGGCACTGATGGGGTGTCTATGGCACTGGTGGAGTGTCCATGACACTGGTGGAGTGTCCATGGGAGTGGTTTGCATGTCCATGGCACTGGTGGAGTGTCCATGGGAGTGGTTGGCATGTCCATGGCACTGGTGGAGTGTCCATGACACTGATGGGGTGTCCATGGCACTGGTGGAGTGTCCATGGCACTGGTGGAGTGTCCATGGCACTGATGGGGTGTCCATGGCACTGGTGGAGTGTCCATGGGAGTGGTGGAGGGTCCATAGGAGTGGTGGAGTGTCCATGGGAGTGGTTGGCATGTCCATGGCACTGGTGGAGTGTCCATGACACTGGTGGAGTGTCCATGGGAGTGGTTGGCATGTCTATGGCACTGATGGAGTGTCCATGGCACTGATGGGGTGTCCATGGCACTGGTGGAGTGTCCATGGGAGTGGTTGGAGTGTCCATGGGAGTGGTTGGAGTGTCCGTGGCACTGATTGCAGCATCCACAGCTGGTTCTTGTGATCAGGATTATTTTTATCACACCAGAACTTTCCCCAGTGTCTGTGCTCTGATCCCTGCAAGGCTCCCAGGAATGCTCTGCTCCAGTGGCTCCAGGGAATTCTGGTGCTTTTCGTGGTGGTGTCAGCATGCAGCACAGCCATCAGCTGTGTTTTGGGAGAGAGAGCTCTTTGGATGCACAGCTCAGTCACCAAAATGTGATTTTGAGATGATAGAACCCCTTTGGAAGTTCAGGCTGGGTTTGGATAGTGCTTTCAGGCAGAAAATGAAGGAAAAATATGAAGAATCCTGCTGGCTTAAGCCGTGACATCAGGTGTTCCACACTGCTGGGGAGGAACTTCCCAGGCCCCAGTGACCAGAGCCCTGTGTGCATTCCCTGGGCACCATTCCCACTGGGTATTCCCAGGATTCAGGGTGCTGGTGGCTGCTCCTGGTCCTTGCAGCAGCTCCCAGAGGGTCCATCCACCCCAGTGTCACTTTGGGCCCTCCCTGAAGCTGCTGAAGGCGAGCCCCGAGCGCTGCTCCCGTCGGGTGCAGAGGCAGGAGCTGCTGGTAATTAACGGGGTATTAATCCAACTGGAGCACCAGAGCCTTATTATAGTCACATTTTTCACTTTCATCAGAATAATATCGTATTATATTAATATTTATTTCTGGCTAATGGGCTGTAAAATGAGCTGGGGGATGCTCCTGGTGGGGCTGGGAGTCCCTCCCAAGAGCCAGCAGGGCCTGTGTCCCTTCCATCCTCTCCCTTCCCTGGGTGTTGGGAATGTTGGTGGGAATGGAGGTGCCAGAGATGCCACTGCCCCTGCTGGCCTTCAGGGCACGGGGGGAGAGGGAACAGCTCAGGACAGAGAGGAGGCAGAGCCTCCAGATCAGACAGGTTTGGGCATGGCTGTCAACAAGATGGAGATTTACTTTAAAGGAGGGGAAAAAACCTTGCTTACACTTCACCACTCACATCTATTAGTTGGGAAAATAAGGATGGCATGAGAGCAAGGAATAAATCCCTTCTAAAAATATATTGGGTGAATGCATTAATTTTCCTGTGCACGTGAAAGAGGGTTGGAGAATGAATTTTAAGCTCGATTCATTCTCCAAAACGAATCTTAAGCCTTTTAATTGTTGAGTGTTGGCATAAAAACATATTATTTATGAAGCTGTGCCTTGGTTCTACATGGCCCCTGTGCCTTTTTCCTTCTTTTAAAGCAAATCTCATTTATTTCTTCCTAAAAGGTGCTCTAGAATCTAATATGAGCATTATGAATATTTAATTTTCCAAGCAGGGTTTACACAATCCCCGAGTGCCTGGCGGCTGGGCCGGTCCCTGGTTTGGGGCTGGAGCAGATCCTTCCCTTTCTGCTCTGCTTGGTCCATGCCTGTCAGCTCCCCAGCAGGAAAGAGGGAATGGCTTTAAGCTGGAAGAGAGCAGGCTTAGATGGAATGTTAGGAAGAAATTCTTCTGCCCCATCCCTGGGAGTGCCCCAGGCCAGGTTGGACAGGGTTTGGAGCAGCCTGGGATGGGCAGGAAACCACAGAATTCCAGGATGCTTTGGGTGGGAAGGGAGCTTAAAGCCCATCCAGTTCCAACCCCAGCATCCTCTGCTGTCCCAGGACCATTCCCTGTTCCTGGGCCATCCGTGTGTGTCACAAGGGGAGCAGGGAGTGCTGGGGACACTCTGTGATTGCAGAACTTCATGGCACCGCCGCGAAACCATCGCACTGGAGAGCAAAGCTCCTGGTCTGCAGCTTAATCATTAGTAAAAAATTATTTCCTACAGTGTTGAAGATCTAATTGGTCCAATCAAAAGGCAAATTAATGACAGCTCATTTGGGGAAATCTGCATGTGTTCCAGCCGAGGCTGCAGGGAGGAGCCACGGTGTTCCCAAAGCCTGCAGAGCTGCAGTGGGAATTCTGTCCTCTGCAGCACAGGGTGTATTCCTCACCAGGGACTTGGGGCTGCCTACATGGGAGAAAGACAATCATTTTATTAGTTTTATTTCTTTTATGCTTACAATATGCAGATTTTCCCTGTCACTGCTTGGAATTTCCCTCTGAAAGCAGAGGAACGAGCTGGTGCTCTCAGACCAGACAGCGCAACTCCCACATCCACCCCAGACCAAACCCCTGGGAAAATGTTTTATTTTATTGTTTTATTTTCCAGTTTGTCAGTGCTATGTTTTCTTAATGGGGTGAGGAGCGTTTTCCTATCTTGCAGCCTGACTTTTTGCAAACCATTGAGAATCTGTTCCTTTTCTGTTCTGTAAAAACCAGAGTTCAAGAAGCAGGATGCTCTGGGATTTGAGGGTGGGCTCCTCTGCACCTGTGCCATGGTTTCTGTAGGTTTATCTTCTGCCCATACCCTGCAGGGTAAAGCAGCCTCAGACAGGCTCTCTGTTAGCTCACAACCCTCAAAGCTTCATTTTATTAAAAATACATTGAACACTTCACACCAACAGGTTCCCACAAACACCTACCTGTATCTGTGCCTCAAAAATCCAGATTTTCTATAACAGTATTGGCAGCAAATGAAGTGACACCCAAACACAGAGCAAAAACACTTTCCAGGCTGCATTTTGGGCAGCCTGGACATCTCCCTGTCCCTGCCTCCATCACCCCTGGCTCACAGAGCAGCTGGTTCTGTGCTCCTGAACATTCCCCACTGCTGTGTCCTGCTGGGCACCAATGCCTGGGTGCTCCTGGGAGGGTCAAAGCTCCCCAGGCTCAGGCACTTCCACCCCCTGAGCATCTCCCCCTGCCAGGGCTCTCCTTCCCGGGGTCTCCTTTGTGCTGCCTCCCTCCCGTCCAGCCCAGCCCCAGCTCAGATGTTTTTCCTTGCCAGCCATTCCCTGCATGAAGCTGGGGCAGCCCAAATGGTCTCACCTTTCCCCCTGCTCTGATAAATGCTCCCTGTGCAGTTCCTGTAACCTCCCCGAGCGTCCTTCATCTGTCAGAGATCGCAGCCCTTTACGGCGGGTCATTATTTCCCCAGCAATTCCAACAGAAATATTTCCAGTCCACACCAAGCGATTTATTTCGCTTCCCCACCCACCACATTAGCCTCTGAATACTCTCATTATACCATTACTAATTAGAAATTCTCTCAAATTGGCGGCTGCATTAAAAAAAAAAGACAGTGTGCTGAGCATATGGCATAATATCCTATTAATGAACACTCTAAATTCAAACTCAGGTCAGCTGTTCATTTCTTGCTCATGACACCCAGGCAAGGGGGAGAAAAGCAAAGCTTCTTTTTTTTTTTCCCCCTCCCCTTCTCAAATGCATAATAGAGAATGCTGGGGTGCAGTGGTGCCTTAGGCCAATGCTTTATTTGGCTTGACTTTTTTTTTGTTTTTTGAATAGTAAAAAAATTTAAAATTTTATTTATATTTATATATATATATATATGCATTCGTAAAGCAGAGTGGAAGGCACTTGCTGGGCAGTGCTCCCCTGTGTGGTGCCTCTTTTAAACCAGCAGAACAGGCCACGTGCCCTGCCAGATCCCCTGAGCATCACAGCACACTCAACGCCCTGGGAGCTTGTGTTAGTCCTGCCAGCACAGCACCAGTGGCTCTGGAGCAGGGATGGGTGAGGGCAGGAGCTGCAGCACGCACACTTTGTTCCCTTTTTAGTTCAATGGGCTAAATGCAGCAGCCACCTGCACCTGGGAGCCGGGCTGGCCTGACCTCCCCTTGTCCCAAATTGGCGGTGCCTGAGCCGGGGTCGGCTGCGGAGCTGCTGCCGCAGAGCCCGGGCTCAGCACCCTCCAGCATCGCTGCTGGGGCTGGGGTCACCGGGCAGAGCTCCTCTCTGGGGGCTCTGGGGACTCCAGGGGGGTCAGCAGCACGGACAGAACCCCCCAGCTGCTGCACCCCTGCCGAGGCTGGGGCAGCCCAGCCGCTCACTGTGACTTGCTCCACTTGCAGATTTTAGGCTGGGTGGAAAGGTGCCAGCGAGTGGGAGGGCTGGGTGTGAGCATCCCTGTGCTTCAGGGGACAGGCAAAGGTCACCCACCTTGCCAAGGATTCTTTTATTGTGGGGTTTTAGTGCCATGAAATCCACAGCACAGTAAAAGAGCAGATTCCTGTACCTTCCTCTGCTCTGGGCAGTTGAGCTGTCGGGGCTTTAGGCCCCATCAGTCTTGTTGTCACTGAGGTTTATAAAACCACTAAATGATATTATGTCAGCTGATTCTTTAATGGGATAATCATTAGCCAAGACCTGAGTAAGGTGTTTTTTTGCCATCGCTAATTTCACCCCAAGGTGAACGAGCAGCAGAGCCCCGGGGCGCGGGCTTTGCGCCCAGCCGTGCTCCAGCCCCTGCTGCTGGCACACAGCACCTGCCCCCAGCCCCCCGGGCTTTTGTCACAGTGGGACAGGTCACAGCGCGAAGGTTGTGACCCCCACAGGGTTCACAAGGCTCCTGGCTCCAGCCCTGAGAGCCAGGGATGGGATCTCATCCCCTTGGCTGCCTGCACACCTTCCCTTCAGCAGGGACAAAAGAAGCACAAGGGTGATGGCTGAGGTGTGACCTTCCAGTGGAAACTGGAAAAGTTTAGGGTTCTCAACAAAATGAAAGTTTTCCTTTGAAAACAAATATTTTGCCTCATCAAGAATCCAATTTTCTGTCAAAATAGTTTTCATTAAATATTTCCAAGCAGCCTCGGGTTAGTATTGATTTAAACTGTTGCAAGGGAGAGAAGAATGAGGCTTTGTCTCTACAAAGATCATGTTTGCCCTCCAATTAAAATTACAGTAGAAGTGAGGAACTGCTGCTGCCTCCAAAGGGGAGTTGGTTAATGAAACACTCAGTAATTATCCTCGTTGGACATCCCAGGGAGTGGTCAGGACCCTGGGAGCAGTGGGAGCAGAGGGGCTGAGGGGTTTGGGAAGGACTGCCAAGGAAGGGAGGTCTTCTCCTGGGAGGGCACCTGGGGGGAGGCCTGGCCTTCACCTTCGGGTTGCCCACTTGGTTCTGCAGGTGGTCAGGACTTGCTGCAGCTCGTGGTGGACAGGGAGACAAATTGTGTCTCTTGGGAGTGCCCAGGAATCAGGGGATCCCTGGAAATCACGGAGCTGGGCCATCACTCAGTGGGTTGTTGTGCTGCTCCTTTAGGCTTTTTCCAGAAAATTCAATCTAAAAGTTGAAGTGAGGTGCAGGACTGGCCATGCAAGGGGCTTTTCTGGTGCTGTGATGGGGAGCTGGGAGCAGGGTGGCTGTTGGGGTCACTCAGCCTGGGGAAGGCAGAGGGACTGGAAGAGTCCCTTCCTCTGCCTCTGGAAGAGCACCTGGAGCAGATCCGTCCCTTCCAGCCAAGTTTTGTGCTCTGAGGGTTAAAGCCAAGCTGAGTGCACTGAAGCCCAGGAAGAACTGAGGTTTTATTTCATTGGCACCGGGGTCATTCCTGATTTAATTATGTAAAAATTAATGTGAACGTCTTCCCTGGTAGGGATAGGCCAGCCATGGAAATTGAATTGGGTGAAATGCTGGTTAAGCTAATCACTCACAAGTCATTATGATGGCTGAGCACAGGGATGCTGTAATCTGCTGGGACCTCCCAGAGCCCTGATTGAAGACCAAGTTTAAGACCCACAGGTTTAATCAGAGGGGATCAGAGATGCTGCTCTGAGGTGATTTTCTGGTAGCTCTGAACCATTTCTTTGTGCAATCCATGCTCTCAGTCTTCCTGTGCTCTTCCCAGACCATTCCCACCCTGGCAGTGTGGGCAGAGAGCTGTGCCCCATCTCAGGCTAACCCTGAGCCCATGGAAAAGCTGGATTATGACATAAATGCAGGAATTCAGGAAAAGCCCTGCTGGAGGAGCTCCTGCCAGGGCTGCTGCTCGGTGTCCCCTGGCTGAAAGGAGCCATTCTAAGGCAGCAGCAAAAACTGGATTTAGAGTTCTGATGTTGCACATGTGCTCTGAGTGTCAGTCCACAGCTGCAGCTCTGTGCTCATGCACCTGGTGGGTGGTTTTGGGGCAGGCAGGGCTCAGGTGAGCTCCAGCTCTGCCTTTTGTTGTTCTGTCAGGGGTTTGGGGGCTCCTGAGATCTCCCCTTGCCCCCAGAGCCATTAACCCTCTTTAATCTGAGTGTGGGGTTTTTATAACAACTTATATACATTTTAAAGGGAGAAAAGCTCCCAATCAATATTTAGAAGAGCCTGAACAGCTTGCAGAGCACTTTCCCCATCTGTTCCCAAAAATGACCACCTTTGTAGGTGCCTGGAGGGTGCTGGGCCCGAGCTGCTTCCCAGGCTCAGCCAGGAGCCAGCTGATGTCCATAGCAAATCAAGATGCTCGTTGTAATGCTCACAAAAATGTAATTTGATTTGCCTTTGTCAACAAAATCTGCGGAAACATCCCCTGCCTGAATAAATATCCCTGCAGGGTAGCACATGCTTTGTAAATAATTTTCATTGTAATCCCCTCTTCCTAGCAGGGTGGAGAGTTGAGAACATTCATCAAGTCTCACATTAAGAAAATAATTTTCTTGTACCTAATTTGTGCAATAAATAAAGTCCACAATTTCTTGCTTCTGCAGCAAGGAAGTGGAAAGAGCTGAGACTGAGGTTTTTTGACACAGGCTGGTTTTTTTGATGGCTGTTCCTACCTGAGGCTTGGTGCCAGCAGCTCCTCAAGAGTTTGGGGTTTGGGGCTCAGCATCCTCTGGGCACTCCACAGAACGACCCAGAGGAGCTTTATCTGCCTGGAGTGGGGTGAGAGGCTCAAGATCAGCAGTCTCCATCCTTGACCTGACCCAGAACAACACCTGGGTGATGCCAAGCCTGGGTTAAGCTTTACCCAGCTGCAGGGTCTTTGGCCAGACCTAGCCAGCTCTCAGCTGGCCCCAAATCCAGGTTATTTTTCAAGGAACTTGGAGAGATTTGCTTGTTTGCAGCCAGTGCTCAGGGCTGAGTGCAGAACAAGGGGCAGGGTGTTGCTGTAGTTTTGGTTTTTTATCCCAAATTCTCTCTAGAGACGGGGCTTTAGCTGTGTGCTCTTTTCTCCTGCTGTCAGTGAAGGCTCATGCAGAAGGAGCCACGGCAAAAGCACAGCCCTGTCCCCAGGCATTGACTCAGAGCCAAGCCAAGGCAGCACTGCCCTCTCCAGCTGCCTCTGGCCAGGCTTTGGAGGCTGCAGCAGGTGCTCTGCAGCTCCAGGGGTCACCTTCAGTGCTGCTGGCCCTCGGGCACTGCTCCCAAGCAGCTCTGAAGGGGCCAGGACAAAGCTGCAGGGCTTGGGGGCTCCCTGGCTGGGAAGGAAATTAGGAGGACACAGGGGAATTTTGGCCTTTTGGGAGCTGCACCTTGGGTGATCTGACTCTCAAACTCCTCCTCGCTGATCCCATGTCTCACTGGGGAGCCAGAGATGATGGGAGAATACCAAGATGGGAGAACAGCTTTGTTTTTCTCCTTGTAGAAATGTAAATCTGTTATTTATATATATTTTATGGATGGCATGTTCCTATCCCCGGGCATTTTGCATTGGAATTCAACTCATTGCAAGCCTATTACATGTTCACTAACTATAAACCATCTGATTTATATTCATTAACCAGTCAGAGACAGCAGTAGTGGCATAACTTTAGCACTGGACATGCCTCAGTCGACGGGTGAACTAAATTTCAGTTAATTAAGGGGCAGTAATTGTTGTCCAGTACAAGTGTCTTCAGGGCATTCACTTTGTAAATAATTTTTCACCCCAACCTCTCTTGCATACTTGGTTGCTGCTCTGCAACTTTGTTGGAGCCATAAATTATTAGGAAATCAGCTCTCCTGCCTTTCTGTGGGCCCTTCTCTGTGCCTTGCCAAGGACAGCCGTGGCATTAATGATTAGCAAAGAGCAACGGGGCTGTGGAGAAAGCAGAAAGATCAGAAACCCCTGAAATACAGGGGGGGTCTGATCTCCAGGAGGGGTGTTGGCTCAGGGGGGCTCTGGTGCATGATCCCTCCCAGACAGCCTTGGTTCTCCTTCCCTTGGAAACTCCCCTGGAGGAGCTCCCAAGACCCAGCTAAACCCAGCCTGGCTCAGAGTGGGCCCTGGGTGGGTTAAATCTGCTTAAAAGAGAGATTAAAAATTGAAAACTCCTTGCTTATTTGCATTATTTTCTCAAAAGTTGAGGCTGGGGAGAACCAGCCTTGTGGAAAGGGACATTTCCTTCCATCCTTTTACACCCAGTAGGGGGAAAGCAAGATGGGGATGGAGCTTCTTGTGCTGATGTGGAAATAATTGTGGGACAGCTTTGGAAGTGGCCACTGTGGAGGCCATGGAGGAGCTGAGGGGGAGGACAGTGATCAGCACTGACCAGCACGTTCTCCTTTCCTTGTTGGAAACGGGGCACAGATTATCATTTCTATAACACCTGCTATAGGTTTGGGCTTCTGGGCTTGGTTAGGGTTAAAGGTGTTTCCCTGAGTTCTCAGGTGTTCCTGGCTGGACTGGGATCTCTGGATGTGCATTATCAGCACGTATCCCTTGTGGTTTTATTTCAAACAAGGGGCTGTGGTTTTCACCAGGAGCTCCAAGATTCCCTGTCTGCTTTCACCCAGGGATTCAGTCCTAGGCAGCTCTGAGCCTTTGTGCACCAGTAAATTCTCCCTGAGACACCTCTGAGCACATGAAGGGGGCACTGGAGCTTCTCCATTTGTCTGCTGGAGTTCCCCCTTGATCTGACAGCTCCCTCCCAGCCCTGCCTGGCAGCAGACATATGCCAGTCTCTCTGATAGTTCATGTTCACTTATTAATATAAAGATTCAACTCCCCACTCGCAGGAGTGAACCTTGCATGATGCCTCTGACAGTAATTCAGTTGTAGCCTCAATCAGCTGCTGGATCTCCAGGCCATGGCTATCCCGCTAGCCTTTTCCAATTTTTCACTACACCAGTCATGAATAAATCTCCAAAACACATCAGATTGCTGAAAATGGAAATACCAGAGACAGGCACCAGTTCAGTAGTCAAAGAGCATCACCTTCCTGCAGCAAGCATGCACGCTCTGTGCTCCTGTGTGCTCAGCCCAGCCAGCCCTGGTGCAGAGTGCACCCTGAGCATCCTGCTGCTGCAGGACAGGAGATGGCCATGCACTGGAGCACTGCTGCTGCAGGACAGGAGATGGCCATGCACTGGAGCACTGCTGCTGCAGGACAGGAGATGGCCATGCACTGGAGCACTGCTGCTGCAGGACAGGAGATGGCCATGCACTGGAGCACTGCTGCTGCAGGACAGGAGATGGCCATGCGCTGGAGCTCTGCTGCTGCAGGACAGGAGATGGCCATGCCCTGGAGCTCTACTGCTCCTGCAGGACAGGAGATGGCCATGCCCTGGAGCACTGCTGCTGCAGGACAGATTTCCATGCCCTGGAGCACTGCTGCTGCAGGACAGATTTCCATGCCCAGGAGCTCTGCTGCTGCCAGGACAGATTTCCATGCCCTGGAGCACTGCTGCTGCCAGGACAGATTTCCATGCCCAGGAGCTCTCTGCAGGACAGATTTCCATGCCCAGGAGCTCTGCTGCTGCAGGACAGATTTCCATGCCCTGGAGCTCTCTGCAGGACAGATTTCCATGCCCTGGAGCTCTGCTGCTGCCAGGACAGATTTCCATGCCCAGGAGCACTGCCAGCCCAGCCAGCAGAGCAGCCAGTGCTGCAGGAGCAGGGTTGCCCTGCCCTGTGTGCTGCAGGCAGGGGCTGTGTGTTTGCAGCACAAAAGCAGCAGAATGGTTGGGATTTCCAGCAGGAGGAGGCTCAGCCTGGACTGGAATCCTTGGGCCCACCAATTTCCATTTCTGCTGGGCCTCTCCTGTAACATTGGCACTTTTCTCTGCCCCCTTGGGATGGGGGTCCCAGGAAGCCCAGGCAGGGCCCTGGGGCAGGGGGCACCTCCCCCAGGGGTTTCCTGTGAATCCCAAACATTGGTTACCTGCCCAATGCTCCCTCACTCCCGTGCTTAACCTCTGACCCCTCCCCTGGCCCCAGCATGGAGGTCTCAATGGTGCCTTTTGAAACTTGACCCGGTGGGTGAAGTCTTGGTTGTGTCCCAGTTGAGGGGGCCTTGCTCCCAACGTGGGTCTGCTCACCCTTAATCTACCCATTACAAACACAGGCATGGTGCTGCCTCTCCCAGCATTGTTCTGGGAGAACTCCACAGAGGAGCAACTGCAAACCAGGATTATTTAAATCACTTTAGGTCAGAAAATCAGCTAGAACTTAAAAAAAAAAAAAAAACCAAATCACCACTCATGAAATAAATCAATTTCTTTAAAATTAGCCTCCTTAAGTTTGACATCAATTCTATTTCTGTAAGGTTTGTCTGTTTTGTAATTTTGTTTTTTATCTGTGTTGTTATATTAAGGCCCCTGCTAATAAAATGTCAAATTAAAAAAAAAATTAGTATCCCTGGTATTGCAGAAAACCAATAAAATAAAACCTTACAAGAGAAGCAAAAGAAAATTTCCATCATTCTCTCCTTAACCGAAATCAAAATTAAAGTGTTATTAGAAATTTCATTAGGATGGAGCAGATTGGTAATGAAATTACATTCCAGCTTTCCACAAACCCAATGTATTAAGTAGGTTTGATCAATGATGTTCACACAATTAATTTTGTCTGATTGCTGAGGATTACTTTATCGACAGTCACATTTCACACTTGTGGGGTATTTTTTTGTTTCCCCAGTAAATTCCCCACCATGTCAGAGCCCACCATGGCCAGGCAGCTCTGGAGCCCCGGCTCTCCCAGCGACTCCAGCCGACCATGACGGGAATCAAGGTAGGGATGTCACCGCTCCTGATTGTGCTCCTTGTGCTGGGCCTTGGGGACAGCCAGCCTGGGGGGCTCAGGAGCCCTGGGGGGGCTCCAGCAGGGAGCTGATGGAGGGACACCTCCTTCCTGCTCCTTCCTGCTCCTTCCTGCTCCTTCCTGCTCCTTCCTGCTCCTTCCTGCTCTCCCTGGGCTGCCTGAACCCCGGGGCTCTGCTGGGGGGCTCTCAGTGCCCATCTCAGGGTGGGTTCTGTGTCTCTGAGCCGTGCTGATGAACTGGCACTGCTGGTTTTGCTGGGTGCTGAGTGGGGCTGGGGTCTGGCACCGCCCTGGGAAGGGTTGGAGATGGTGCCAGGCTGGCACAGCCCGGCCAGGTGGGCAGATGTGTTGGTTCAGTGCTGGTGTTGGCACAGCTGGCAGCACATCTGGAGGCAGGCTGAGGCAGGAAGGAGAAGGGGAGGGCAGCAGCTCCATAAAGCAGGGGCTGGTTTCAGTGAGCTCTGGTTCTGACTGGGGTGGTTCTGGTTCTGGCAGCACCAAGGATTCTTTGAGGTTTCGCCGTCCTCGTCCGTGGCTGTTCCCTTTGCGTGGGCAGGGAATGTTCCTGGAGCTCCCTGTGTTACTGTTTGGGGCTTCACAACGTCATTGGGTGACTTTTATGTGCAGAAATGAAGTCTGTGATATTGTGGGGGCAGAGTGAGGTTCGGTTTTAGGTTGCAGGAAGGGCCTGGTTCCATGGTTTGGGTCTCTGTGTCTTAGAAATGACCCTGGCATTCAGCTGCCCCAGTGAGATTTTACCTGCAGGACTCCGTGCAAAGCTTCAGTAGTTCAAGACCTGGGAAGGGAAAGCCCTTTTCCTTTTCCTGGGGATAACCTTTGCTGTATTTTGGGCACTCTCTGCTGAGTCCCCAGCTGTACAATTTCAGTGCCAGGGAAGGGGAGATGCCCCACGGAGGGGTCGGCTGCCTGCCCAGAAGGGGGTGAGGCAGGGGCACACCGAGCTGTCCCAGCCCCTGGAAGCTGTTTCCCTCTCCACACACAGCAAAAATACCAGGATCTAATTTTTAGAGATGAGACATCTCATCTGTCAGGAGCTGAGTGAATTAGAATAAGAGTGTGGGGTTTTTTTTTTTTTTTCCTTAAAACAGCCCAAAGTTTTTATCAAGATGCCATTTATCAGCAGCGCTACCAGCTGCTAGCAGTAGGCATCCTGCCAATCATTTTATGGAAATAGGGAAGGACTTTAATGTTTGGATGCCCATCTGAATCGACTCTTGTTCATGTCAGCAGATCTGATGTGAAAGCAAAGGTGCCCCTATGCAGTCTAGTTACCATCAAACCTGTAAGTGTCAGCATTTTAAAGGCAAGGAACACAATGCTGATGGTGGGCAATGTCACTGGTTTAACCTGTTTCAAAGACATCAGCCCCTGCAGTCTTTGCCTGCTCCTTGTCTCTCAAGGATTAGTTATGCCCCAAGTGCACCTGCTCCGTTAATCTCTGCAAATAATTATGGAGATACCTGCTTATCACCAGCTTCCCCTCCTGACAAATTCATCCATTCATCCCTGCTGGTTACCTGCAGGAGTGGCCAGCAGCCACCACGCTTGGTCTTTAAGCTCTGGGATCTCACATGATCCTTTAAAGCCGTGTTTGGATGGAGCTGCTGAAAGTCACCGTGCCCTGCAGGGCCAGCAGGCAGCTCTGCCCAGCCTGGGGATGGCACTGCAGCCCAGACTCCATGGGCAAGGTCCAAACTCACCCTCAGCCTGAGAGAAACCCCTCTGGGGACAAGGCAGCCTTCAGCCAGGTCAAGGGACACTGCTCAGACCTGAGTCCCCCCGTGCCCAACCCACTGGGAGCTGGTGGAAGAGCCAGGATGGCACTGGCTGGACTGGCCAGTGTCATGTGCCCTCCTCGGCCACCATCTCCTGTCCCTCTGCCTCCTTCCCTGCTTGTCTTCTCCATTCCCCTGGTCCCAAGCTGGCTGTGATTTAGAACAGGGATTTCTGGTGGTGCCTAACACCACTCTGCCTCTCCACCAGCATTTCCTTCCCGTGGTGTGTCCCACAGCCATCTCAGGGACACAGGAGGCTGAGCTGCTGTCAGGGATGGGGCTGTGTGTCCCCAACACCCCTCTGCTCCCTTCCTGCCCTCTGTCTGCACAGCATTTCCATCCTTTTGGAGGTCAGGGGTGTTTTGGAGGTGGCTCCAAAGGATCCTGCTGTGGGAGGCAGCTCAGGCAGCCTGGCCCCTCACACGGACACTGCTGCTGCTGCTGTTGACACTCAGAGTGATTAACATGGGTAGGACAGTGAGAGGGAAATAAATAACATCCTAATCTCTGGCACCATCATTCCTTTGATGAGAACAAAAAATATGAAGACTGAAAGATCAAAATAACTGTATTAGAGCATGAAAAGGGAAATGCTCTTTTAACCACCGCTGTTCAGATATATCTCCTCAGATCTGACATGCTGTAATATATTTGTAACACAGATATATATTAGGGGGTAAAGCTGGTGATTAATTTGCTTTACCTTTTCAGAGCATATACATAAAAACCTACATTAGCAGAATTAGCATTTTACCTGTCTTTGAAGAGCTTTGCTTTGAAATGTATAAAGTCTTGTCGATTTTATGTCTCTCAGAAGAACAAGAGTTGTTTTTTCATGAAGCTTCCCCCTGGCCCACCTCCTCCCTGGTTTGCCAGCTCGGTGCAGGCAGAGATGCTGGAGGTTTGTCTCTAATTACTGCATCAGCACCCTCCGGGGCATTGCTTTAGCTGCTGCCCATATTCACCCCTCTTGACTCATAATTGCTGTTGAAGCTTCTGAGACTAGAGATCAAAGTATTCATGTCATTCATGTTTCTGTCAAAGGTCTTATCGTCAAAGCACCGACTATATTTCCAGAGCTGTCTGCTTTTCTCAAGAGCAACGCACAAACTTGGCTTTGCCTTTTTTTTTTCCCCTCCTCCTCGTTGCAATGCTGCTGCAAGGAAGTGCAGGTGAGAGGAGGAGGAAGCAGCAAGGGGCTGTCCAGGCTGCATCCCTGGAAATTTAGTTATTGGTTGTTAAGGAGCATCATTCCAACTGAAAATTCCTTCCTTTGCCTGACCTTCCCCCTGCACCTGTGGGGTGTTGGAGCTGGAGTGTCTCTGCAGTTTGTTGCTGGTGTTTTGGTGGTACCTCAGGGGAGCAGGGTGGCTGGTGAGATTTTACCTCCAACTGAAACAGCAGAGATAAAAACTTGTCGTTTGTGGTTTTTAATGCAATCGAAATTTGGATTCAGACAACTTAGCAGGAAGGTCCAGTTTGATCTGTGCTTTTCCTTTGGGAAAGAGGCTGTGGAGCTGTCAGGGCTCACGGGATGCCCAGTGGGCAGGGAGAACCTGAGTGGGTGCAGGATCTGCCCCAGTGCCCACCAGCCCAGCCACACGTGGGGAGCAGCAGAGCCTCAGCACTCCCTGCCCACCACAGCAACTTCTGATGAGTTTCTCTCCGAGTCCTCAGGATTGGGAGCAGGAAAGGAACTTTATAAAATTCTCCACAACCAGTCGAGCGGAACCTATTTTCTCTCACAATGCAATTAACGGCACCAACATTTACAAAATATGATTACAAGCACTTTGGTTAAGTAGAGGAAAGTATATTAGATAGCAGCGAGGGGTTGATCTTAATGTGCATTTTTTCGAGAGACTTGCATTTTCTTTGTGCAAATAAAGAGGCCCTAAATTCTCCATAGGCACTAAAATCAATGCAGTGGAACCATGATAACAAACACAGGCTCCACTTTTTGCTACATCCCCCAATTAATTAAGCCTTTCACGGGCATGTAATTAGGAACATTAGCAAGTCATAAAATTGCCGTGAGTCTCTAAATTATGTGCTGGCCCTCAGCAATTTGTTTTTAATTCCTTTTGAAGACAATGGCACTGCGGGGTCCCATAGATCTTCATAGCAGCCTACTGTTTACTTCTTTATGGCTCTATGAAGATCTAACTGTTTTCTACTGCTCCCAGATGCACCCGCACTATTTTCTTGCGTTTTTTTCATTACCTGAGTTAGATTTAAAGGGAAAGGGCCCCGGCTGCCCCGCGCCCGCCCCGCCGGCGCCGGGAGCGGGAGGGAGCGGAGCGGAGCGGGGATGCTCGCCCGGAGCCCGGGCTGCTCGGCGGCCGCCAGCCAGCACCGCAATTTACCCGCTTTGATGTAGACCGGTGCGAAAAGGCAGGGAAAAATAAATAAATAACCGGGAATCATTTCGGGGGAAGGTTTATTTCCCTGTTATTGTGATTTACTCCTCCTTGATGAGAGTGTCTCTTTGGCAGCGGAGGCGCGGGGAAACGTTTGTTCGCTCGCGGGGTCAAGAGCGGCAGAAAGAAGTAAATAGTGGAAGCAAATTGTTTTTCCTTCCAAAATATCTTGGCTCGTTCACAGCTGAGGGGTCAGCAGGATAATACCTGGACACGTGTAGGCATAGCGGGGCCGTGCCGTGGTGGATCCAGGGGCACAGCCGGGGGTTTTACAGGGGCACAGCTGGGTGGTTTAACCGAGCCGGGCTTCATGGCACCAGGCTGTGGGCAGCAGGGGAGGCGGCAGAGCTGCCCAGCATCGTGCAGCTCTCTGTCCTGTCCTGCCCAGCCGTGGGTCTGTCCCGGTGTGCATCCCGCAATTCCGGCAGTCTCCGGGCGGGTGTTGCTTTCCGAGCGTGGCTTCCCCCGGGCGCTGGGGATCTGAGCCAATTAATGCTGTTGAATTACTAAACAGGTTTAGTGGTAATAATAATAAGCAGAGATTGTAGTAAATGAGGTGAATTCTGGCTCGTCTCCATCCTGCTGCCGTGACACCAGAGCTTGTGGCCATGCCAGGACGCCTGGCTGCCTCCTGCGCTGTCCCTTGTCCCTTCGGGCATCCTGGCGCTGCCCTTGCCTTGGGCTGGCAACAAAACCTCTGTGCTAATGTCCTTCTTAATGCAAAGTGGAGAACGTGTTATTGCTGGACCAGGGGAGGTGTCAAAAAGCAGCAACCCAGAAGGGAAACCATCCCCAGAATCCTTCATCTTCAGCGCTGCTTTCACTGCCTGATTAAGCTTTGTTTTGGGGCTGGAAGGAATATCAAGCCGAGCATATTATAACACTGTGCCTTGTGGTGTGAAGCAGCAGCTGGACAGAGGGCTCTGTCAGCGAGAGAGGGAAAAGTGGGCAGTGTTTGCAGCGTGGAGCACCAGGATAGTCAGGAATGAGGTGATGCTCAAAGGATGCCCGAAGTGCAGGAAGAGAGGAGCTCAACAGCTCCGCTTCTAAAATCAGATTGCATTTCAGTGAAATCTTGACTCTGGGGGAATTGCAGCCTCCCGCTGGGGCAGGGAGGAACAAATTCTTCCCTCAGCTGCTCCCAGCACCTCGTGCCAAGCCTGGAGGAGGGGGAGCAGCGTGCTCCGAAGGTGGGTTTGTTTCTGTCTGCTGCCTCGGCAGCGGCACCGCGCCATGCGCGGAAATTTCAGCTTCCGACGCCAAACGTTTCCCGTGTCCCTGTGAATTTACTGTAAGAAAAGGGGTGCGTGTGAAGGGCCAGCGGAAAAAACCCAAAACCCAGACTAGGGCCCAGTCCCACGGCTGTGACAGTGACTTTCGGCTGAGACCCCTCCTGGCTTAATGCCCTGTGGATTTGCACGGCACAAATCCCTGGATACACAGGATGGATGGAGGCGGCTGCCCCGGGCCCAGCCACGGTGGTCCCAGCTCCTGCCAGCCCCCCAGCCCCATTCCCGGCACGGACAGGGCGAGGAGGAGGAGGAGGAGGAGGAGGAGGAGGAGGAGGAGGAGGAGGAGGAGGAGGAGGAGGAGGAGGAGGAGGAGGAGGAGGAGGAGGAGGGGGCTGCGCTCCTCCCGCACGGCGCTCCGCGTTATCGCTGCCGTTCCACCGGGAGCTGACCCCGGCGAGCGCGGAGCGCTGTCCCCACGGGCAGATGGCATCAGCAGCCGGGCAGGAGCTGGGACACGGCACATTCACCGGCAGGGACAGCCCCGTGCCCGCTGGGATCAGCCCGCCTGCCCACCAGGCACACCCCCAGCCCGTCCCCCCCCCCCCGAGGGATTTGCTTTAAAACCGATTTTTGTCTCGTTGAGGGCAGCACTCTCAGTAGGCAGGAGCAGCGCAGGTTTTTGTGGTGGCATTCCCAGTCTGGCGGCGCTGTCAGTGAGCCCCGGGGCAGAGCCCGGCCGGAGCTCTGCTCCTGCTCTCGGGATGCTGCTCCCAGGACGGGCAGTTCATCAGCCCGGCGTTCATTGGCATGCACAGCCAAGCAGAAACAAAGGCGCACAGAGGGATTCTGCCCTGCCGCCGCCAGTCCCGGCGCTGGAGCGGGGTTTGCCTTATTCCAGGGACCCAATCCCCCAGGATAGAGGGAATGGTTATTAAAAAGCCCAGAGAGCAGTGTCTAACCTTGAGTAAGTGTTTTCTTGTTGTCATCCCAAGATCTAAAGAAAATCCTGAAGAGAATACATGGTGAAGACATATATTATAGTCGGAGCTTTTTATCTCACACATGTGACTTTGCCTATCATGAACTGTACGTTTTTATTCTCACTAGTGGGACAAAACTATATCCCACTGCAGCATATATCAAGAGGAAGAACATTGTACCTTCTTTGCATTAATATAAATAGCTGTTTAGGACCGATTCCTTGGCCAGATACTACCATCTCACCTGTCCTTTATCTAAGATATTTGGCACGTAGCTCAAGTTTGGTTTATTTAGAGTCGGGATACAGCAGCTTTTACATATTAAAGGTGCATTTTAAAAGAGCATTTTCTATTCTAATTTGAGGGGAATGGAGCTCTTTAGGGCATTCAGGGAACGATGTCCATCTGATTTACATTTCCCTTGTTGGAGCAGAGCTGCGTGCGCATATTAGGATGTAAATAATAGTGATGGATACATGTATCTTTAAAAGATCCATTTTCTCTTTTGACTAAGGCATCCAGGAGAGGAAGGAGAATGTAGATCACTTTTACAGGTGGAAAATCAATCTTTAAGACAATGTGCACGACGCGGGAGCCAGCCCCTCCTTTCCAAGGTGCCAGGGGTGCAAAGTTCCCCAAGAAGTCGTGTCTGGCATCCAAGGGGAGGCATTTGCTGGCCATTTCCTCGGCCTCTGCTCTCCCAGATGCCCACCCACCAGAGTTAGGCTTGCCCAGCACAGATTTGCCAGCACCACCAGCATGCTGAGGTCTGATTTGGGCTTCCAAAGGCTCCCAATCCCCATTGTCTGAGCTGCAGAGCCAGTGAAATTACCAATTGTAATGGGGGTCCCGCTAAAGAGCATTGGTTTTGAGATTTTGCTTCTCTGTGGGGGCTTGGCAAGTGCAGGTTTGTGTGTTCCCTGTTTTATTTTATTGCGGCTTGAGGAATTTCCTGGGCTTCTCCCAGATCTCCCTGCCAGCACCACTGGAAAGCCAGGATTCATCTCATCCACTAAGGCAGCCATACAGCAACACAGGAATGCAAAGCTGGAGAAAAGGTTACCCCAAGAGAGGCTGAAATGGAGCACGGCTTGGGCTCTGCCCTGGCTCCCCGTTTTTCTGTGAGTTCAGCAGCAAATTGCTCAAGGAAAATGAGGAGGAGGAGGATTTCTCCTCTGGGCTGGCATTCAGAGATGGCCACGGGAGCCCTGTAGCAAAGCCCCTGCCGGATCTGTGCTCTTGTGGGAGTGCTTGTGTTGTGCTGAAGGCTTTGCTAACATTTACTGACCCAAAACGAGGAGCATGAGTTCACTTTTCAGGTTTGCTGCTCCTAAAACTCCTGGGAAATGTGGGTGCCCTGGGAATGTGGGGTTGGTTGGGGTCTGATGAGCACAGGGTGGCAGGTAATCATTGACTGCAGCAGGGAATGTGCCTCTCGGGCTGGTAGCTCTTCTGCTCCCGTGTTGGATTAACCCAGAAACTCCTGCAATAAAACCTTCCCTGGCCAAGGTGATTTGTGGGGAAATCCAGAGCCTCCAGTGAACTTTCTCATTTGTCTTTGGCTCTGGCTATTTCCCCTCCAACTTCAGAGGTACCAGAAGGTAAAAAAAATAAAAATTGAAGTCCCTTGATCATCGCAAGGGGAAATTAAACCTCTGGGCTTAGCCCTCATTTCCCTCAGCTCTCCAGATTGTCCAGTAATGGGAGCAAAGCTCATTTCCTCTGGGATCCCCTTGGAGCTGGTCACTCGGAGTTGCTGAAGAGGGAGGAGCTGGGGGTGTGAGTGATTGCTGCAGGAAGGGGCTGAGGAGATGGGCTGAGATATGGCCTTGTGTCAGAGGGGCATGAAATTAAGCAATCAGGAGTTGGGGGAAATTAGGGTTGTTTACAGACCCAAACAAACAAACTCTCAGCTCTGGAGGACCAGGCAGGAGCAGGGCCCAGAGATTCTTTCATCTTCTTCACACCTGAGAGCACACCCAGGCTCTGTGTGGGGGTGAGGACTCTCAGAGACCTCACTTGGTGGGGAAAGTGCATGAAGGTTTTTCTTTCAGCTCCATTTGAATGTCATTATTTTGATTATATATTTACCTTGATAGTGCCCCAGTGCACACTTAAAACCCAAACAGGCAGCTGTGAGATGTGACTTGTGAAACCCAACCTGGGCAGCGTTGCTGCTCTCAGATCCTTCCTCTGGAACCAAAAGAGCTGTGGGAAGGAGGGAGTGGGAATTCAGAGCCACCTCCCAAGGCATTTCCCTCCTTTCCAGCAACCAAAAGAGCTGTGGGAAGGAGGGAGTGGGAATTCAGAGCCACCTCCCAAGGCATTTCCCTCCTTTCCAGCCCCCTGGGCTTTGGGGAATGGGAAGATTAAGGAATCTCAGACTGCAGGGAAGAAGGGAAAAGGTGTGTCCCCAGTGAGCAGAGCCATTGGCAGAGCCTGCTGGGCTGAGCTGGGCCAGGGCAGGGTGGGCCAGCCCGGGGTGGGCAGCAGGTGACACTAACACGAGGGGACATTGCCCAGGGGCTGAGTGACAGCGCCAGTGAAGCAGATGGACGTCAGGCGTGAAGGCAGTGCCTTCCTCTGCTCAGATCACAGTCACACAGGCTCTGAATCACCAGCTTTGCAACCAGCAGGCATAAATTTATACTATACAGATGAGAACTGTGCCTGGGAGACAGAACATCTATCTCCTTTGCACTTATCTGCCACCGTGACACAAACAATCAGAGATGATTCTCTGGCACAACAAACAGCAAAGTGTCTTCTTTGTCTTTGCCTCAAAGGAAAACACTATAACACATCTTTTTGGCCCGTGCTTTTATCACTTACTTTTGTTCAATAATCTCCCTGCCCAATATACCGGATTTGGCCGTGTGTGCGTGTGTGTAATAGGAAATCTGCCCTGTCTGAGCTGGAAATAAATACACTGTCACTGGGGCTTACACAGCCTGCACAGCCCGTGGCTTAGCCCCAAATCTCTGCGCTGATGCTGGATTTTCTGTAGTGCCACAGAGCCTGGGCTTTGGGGATGTGGAAGAAGGAGCTTTAAATGACTCGGAGGAGCTGTGAGTCAGGAGTGGGGCTGGGCTGTGCATTCCCATGGATGTGGGAAGAGGAATTGCAGTGCACTGCCCTGTCAGCAGGGCACAGCAAAGGGAAAAACACCCACAGGTGTGCCTCAGCCATCTTTGGGGCAGGATGCTGATTCTGGAGCTCAGGACAGACAGTAGCACAGCTCACTCAAATGCTGTGATGGGGCTCTTTGGGGTTGTGGCTGTGCTGGGACCTGACAGGACTCTTGCTTTAGGTGTCGTTTGCTTTAGGTGGAGGGGGGATAAGCAGAAATGGAGTTAAATATTTGGATTCTCTCTCAATTCTGCTCAGAAATATTTCCTGAGGCCCCAGCAATGGATGGTCTGATCAGCAAAGCTCTGTCCTGTGCAGGAGGAAGGGCCAGGCCCTCTGTGAAGGCTGAGCACCAAACCCTGACCCAATCCCAAAGGTCACAGCTGGGAACTGGAGCAGCACTGGGCACTGCTGGGCACAGATCCATGTGGAACCTCCCAGCCCTGCACCCCAGGGATGAGTGTGGCCTCAGCAGTGCAGCTGTGCAGCGCAGCTCTGAGCATCCACACACAAAAATTCCCTTTCCACTTTACATCCTGCTGGTTTGAATAGGGACAAGAGCTCCCTGGCCTCGGGCAGTGCTGCAGCAGGAGGCTTTGGGATGTGGTGGTGTGGGTGCACTCCTGAGCCAGGTAAATGGTGACAGTCAGGAATGATTCCAGCTGGGCACTTCCCTGCCGTGGCACAGCCCCTGAGGCCGAGGGAGCCGTGGGCTGTGCTGTGATTTTTTCAGGCGTTAGCAACAGATTTGCTGTTGTGTATTTCAAAAGGAAAAATGGAATCCGACTGCACCTCGGATGCAGGCAGTCCCTCACACAATATTTCCTGCACCTCCTCTCCAGATAAGCCACCTTTTAAGATGATGTATGGCAGCACTTACCTGTTGTAGTGTTCCAGCGAGCCAGGGCTGGGGAGATCCACTCCGGGTTCAGTCACGAGCAAACTGATCCATTTCAAACATAAAGTTGGATGAATGGGGCAGGGGAAATGGGAGCCAAGCTCCTAATGGGAAGATTTCACCCCCTAAAGTGTTGTGATGGAGCATTTTGGAGGGGAAAACCAAGGGAAGAACAGCCGGAGGTGGGCGGCGGGAGCAGGGGAGGGTTTGCTCTTTTCTTATTTTCCCCAAAGGCGAGAAGGGGGGAAAACGGTTCTGGTGTTTGTTGCATCCCTTTTAGACTGAATTCCAATTTGTTATTAGCATTTTATATTCTGCCTCCAGCTGATGATGTGTGCAGATTAGCAGTGCCTTATCTGCGCAGTGCCCCAGCCCGCGCTGCGCGGGCCGATCCGGAGGGACGCGATCGTTTACACGGGGTGCTGATAACACACAAATCTCATCCACTGGGGCTTCACATTGTCTGCTTATTTATTGGGAGGCTCTGGCTGCAGCACTGCTCATCATCTCCAGCTCTGTAATCTGCATTCCACCGTGCAATTAAGAGGGATTCTGTCTCTCCACGCCACCCCAACATCGCGCATCCATCACGGGCTCCTCTTCCAGCCGAGAGCACCGATGCAAATCACTGCCCTGCAACCCTTATTGATCCAAATGTTTGTTGATTTACCAGGAGTTTTAACCCTCACAAAGTCTCTGGGGCGCAGCAAGAGGGACACAAGGTGTTCCCACCGCTCACCCTGCAAACTGCTGACCCAGCTCAGCCCTCCCACCCCGGGGCCACCCCAGGAGCAGGAACGGGAACCCCAAATCCCAGCTCAAGGCCCCAAATGAAGGATCATTTCCTGACTTCCCCGAATCAATACCTACTTGATGGTGACTTAAAAACACCAGACAGCTTTCCTAGACCGAAGCCCTTGGATAAATGAAGTTGTCATTGACTTCTGGTGTATCTGGTCGGTGTGAGATCCTAATTAGGACAGGATCACAGGAACGGGGGGAGGTAATAGACCCATTGGATCAGCTCTGTCTGCCTGCAATGGCAGCACATCATCCCCCTCATAGCAACAGGACCCCGTGCTCAGGAGTGAATGGCTCAACTCATGGGTAGATTTGGCTTGTGATGTAAAAAGTGCACAAAACTACTGGAAGTATTGCCTGGGAGTTTATCAGGAGGGCTTTCAGTTTCCTTTCTGGTGTTCTTTCCCTGCTCTGGTAAAGACTTTCTGCTGAGAAATCCAAGTTGCTGAGGAAAAGTGTGGTTTCTGACTGCAGAATGGTGCTGATGATGAGTTTATCATAGAAACACAGAATGGTCACAGCACTGGTGCCATCAAACCTTGCAGCCAGACTGCTTGGAGCTCAGAACTCACAGGAAAAATCCTTGCAGCAGCTTTCATTCAAGTTTGGGAGATCTGAGCTGCTCTAAGCTCACTCCTACCCTCTCCATTATCCCCTCGAGCTGTCTTTTGTCCCTGCATCCAGCCCAGGAAGCTGCAGGGATCTCTGGAGCTGTGGATGCCCAGCAGCCCGGGGAGCTGCTTTGTGCTGCCCAGGGATGTTATTCCAAATCCAAAACCTGCGGGCCCCAGCTGTCCGAGCTGGGTGTGCCCTGCCCTTCGCCCCTCTCCCTTTCCAGCCCTGTGCAGTGCAGAGCTCTGGGGACACGGAGGGCTTGGCAGAGCCGTGGCAGCACAGAGCTGTTTATTTGCTCTGCGGGTGCACAAGGCCCCGGACACATGGAAAAGACTCTTTGATTAACGTCGGCTTCCTCTTGGCACTGTTTGACGGAACAAGGCTGAGACACTCCATTTCAGTGAGCCTGTGTCGAGCAATGTGTATTAGAGAGTCCTCAATTTCACACGTGCTTACTCCTGAGTGAGTTTCGCATAAAAGGATTAAGGAGAGAGGAAGTGCAGAGGAAATGGGATGTTAGACACCTTGTTAAACGGGCTGTCAGGGTTTCTGGAGCGTTCATTCTAACTCTATTCCACTCTACATAGAGGGCAGGCCATTACCCGGGGATCACAGGGGCCTCTTCGGCGCTGCGAGTCACGAATTACTTTTAAAAAGAAGAAAGCAAAAGCAGAGCTGAAAATAGTAACGTGTGATTGTTGTCCTTGTTGCTGTGTTATTCTGCAGGATGTTTCTGCCCGGGGGGAATCTGGGATGCGATTTGCAGGAGCTGCAGGTAGCAAACCTTTCGCTGCCCTTCCCCAATTTAGTTCTGTGCCGGGAAGATTGGCCAGGAGAAAACAGGAGAGGAAACCCTGGGGCAGGTCAGGAGGGGGAGATGCCTGAGGAGAGCAGGGGGCACTGGGCACCTCCTGTCCCAGGCAGAGACAGCAACTCCCATCCCGGCCCAGAGGGATGCTCAGGAAGTTCCCAAAGCGCTGCTGGCCCAGAGCAGGTTCCACACTGGGGTTCCCGTGCTGGGGTGGACTCTGGCAGGTGCAGTAGTGTGTGTCTCTCTGCTTTCCAGAGCTCAGCCCCACCTGTGTGCTTTACCCAAGGTTTCCATGAGGAAGGGCAGTGTGGTTCCCAGAGCAGGGGGCCTTTTCTGGGGCAGATCCCTCCTGCCCAGTGTGGGATCTCCCAGGGGAGGCGGGTGCTGTGTTCAAGGTTTATCAGTGATGCAGCCTCACATCAGCTTGTTTCCTGCAAGTCAGATCTGCTTTAAGGGCTGTGATGAAACAGAGCTTCAGAATCCACTCTATGAGCATCCAAATTAAAAGCTAAATAGGATGTAGCTTTCAGTTTGGCTGTATCTCCATATGTCAACAGCCATTATCCTCATATGTCAGCGCTCGGCAGCCTCCCCTCCACAGCTCTGCTCTCTGCTGGGAGCAGGCATGGCCTCCTCCAGCTCCCACCCCACCAGGACAGGGCTGGGGCATGGCAGGAGAGCCACATCTGCCACATCTTTTTGTTCCATCCTTTTGGGCACGGCTTCTTATCCTAGGCTGGCTCTGTGATGCTTTTTATCCCCAGCTGTCTCGTTCCGTTTGTGCTGGGACAAGGCAGGGATGTCACTCATTCCAGGTGGCCTCAGGAATGAGATGTGTTGATAAAAGGTGATGCCATGTACAGCATGTCTGAGGAGCAGGAATGGTAAAAACCCCTCAAGTGCCCCCCAAACTGCCCTTCCAGTGGGTAGAGGGGACAACTCAGGCATGGGACATCCTTGGGATCCTCCAGCATCCCAGGGCTGCTCCCACCGCAGCTGCCCCTGTGCTGTGCTCCCCAGCAAAGAAACCTGTCAGCTCCAGGCTGGGTGGGAAGACAGAAAGTCCAGATAAAATTATCATTCCTGACTTCAGACTGATGGTGGGGAAGAAGCAAGTTTGGCCATAAATAATCCCACACCTGGCCTTTTAATTCAGTTATCTCCTGGTCGGGAAAGTCAGAACTGCCGTGTGCTGTGGTGGTGCCAAGTTAATTACTTGAAAATGAGTGCCTGGGGTTGGACCAAGAATTTCTCATCAGCATTCAGCTCCAGTGCCATGGCAAGAGGGAGAGCCTGGAGCATGCTCAGCACGAGGATGGCAGGGAAGGGGAGTGGGGCACGAGTGGCTTTGCTTTTCTTCTGGAGAGCCTGGAGCTTGGGGCGCTTGCAAAAGCCCTGAGCTGGCAGATGCTGGGTTTGGAGGTGCTGGGTGTGTTGTGTTTGGGGGTGCTGGGTTTGTGGGTGCTGGGTTTGTGGGTGCTGGCTTTGGGGATGCTGGGTTTGTGGGTGCTGGCTTTGGGGATGCTGAGTTTAGGGATGCTGGGTTTGAGGGTGCTGGGTTTGGGGATGCTGGGTTTGGGGATGCTGGGTTTGGGAATGCTGGGTTTGGGGGTGCTGGGTTTGGGGATGCTGGGTTTGGGAATGCTGGGTTTGGGGATGCTGAGTTTAAGGATGCTGGGTTTGTGGGTGCTGGCTTTGGGGATGCTGGGTTTGTGGGTGCTGGCTTTGGGGATGCTGAGTTTAGGGATGCTGGGTTTGGGGATGCTGTGTTTGTGGGTGCTGGGTTTGTTGTCCAGGCTGAGTTTTTTTACTGGTGTTACTGGGGCAAGGCCCATTTTTGGGGTGGAGCTGCAGAGTTTGGGGACAGCAGAACCAGAGAGGGGTGAGGTGGGTGGCAGCACCCTGAAAAGCAAGAAAGGGCAGCAGGTCCAAACCACAGCTCTGAGATGCTGATTCTTCTCTGGGTCTGGAAATCCCACTCCTGGTGCCTTTTAGAGGGTGGTTCTGCTGTGGCTTTGGGATCTGTGGGCCGGGGTGCTGCTCAAGCCAGTGGCAATGCCCAGCTCTGTCCTTGCCCAGCCAATGCCACCCGTGCCCTGCAGGCTGAGCCAGCCCGGGGCCAGCAGGGCTGTGGAAGGCAGAGCCTCTCCCTCCCCCTCCCCAGCCCCGCGCTCGCCTGCTGAATACAAATGTGGCTATTACAGGGCAGGGAGGCGAGGAGGTGCAGCTCCAATACTAAATAGCTGGGCCCTTTAAGCCGTTTGGCCAGACCTTAGCGTTAAAAAGGGAGGAAAAAAACCCCTCGTCTCTATAGGATTCTTTGAGTCATTGCTTCTTATGTGTAAACAGAGGGCGGCAGCTTACACAGCAAACTCAGCCCGGAATAGCTTGAGGTGATTAACAGTTGTTTGATTCCTCCAAGATTTCCACATGCTTATGCCAATCCAACTGGGAAAGGCAGAATAAATATTTTGAAATATGCCCCTTCTTTTGTAAATTAGGCATGATGAGTGCTGCTTAACTGTTTAGCTGGGAGTTCCAGCGTGGGTTTTGTTCAGCAAACAGCAGCAGAAGGGCAGCGCTCGCTGCTGGGAGCTGAGCTGGGCACAGAGGCTGCAGGTGCCCAGGAGCCCACAGGCCAGGGCTGCTCACTCTGCCAGGGCTGGTCCCTGGTGCCCCAATTTACCCAAATTTACCCCAATTTACTGAAGGAAGCAGCAGCTGCAGAGATCTGGCACCCTCCTGCTTCCCAGCTCAGCTGTGTCACCTGAACCCCCCCAAAAGTGATTTGGGTGCCAGCCTTGGGAGGTGATGTCAGTCTGTAAAGGGCAGCAGAGGAAGGTGCTCAGGTGAGCTGGGACAGCTTAACCCCCTGGGAGATACCTGGGCTGAAGGAGATGGGTGGGCCCTGGAAAGGGCTGCTGGGGGTTTGCCTTGGGAGGGTTCTTTGGGGTCACAGGCACGGCAGAACAGGGAAATGCAGAATTAGGATGGATGTGTGTCTGTCATCAGGCACCTGCCTGGGCTGTGCAGCAGATCTGCCTCCTTCCCCAAGAGCCTCTCAGCTGCTGCCTACCCAGGGCAAAAATTTACATTTTATATTTGTGGTACAAGAAAACTTTTTCTTTGGAATGAGTTCTGGCATCCACAGTTGCTTTTCCCATTTTTGTCCTCAGGGGCTGGGCTAGTGAAACCACAAAGGAATCTGGAATCACTTGAACCATAGAGGGTCTGCTGGGCAGTTGCTCTGTTCATTCCCATCACAGGCAAGGAGAAGAATATCTCATATTCATTCCCAGTTTTATAACAACACTTCCCAACCCACCTGAGGAAAAGTGCTTTACGTGATTTTAAAAGTTTTGTTTTACCTCAGTCTTCCTTCTCCCAACCAACCCCCTCCCAGCTCCCTAAAACTGCACTTTCTTTGTGAAATCTACTCTCTAAAAAATCTCAGAACTTCTGGACCATACAGCAGCAGAAATATTAAGGCTGAAGGGAAGCACTTTATTTGCCAGATAAATAGGCTTGGTGACACTTTGGATATGTAGAAGGTGGTGAATAATTTCTTCTGCTTGGGCTATATATCCTTAGAGGACTCGATGAATTTTTCATTCTGGAAGATGTGTTCAGGTCATTAATTGCAGTTTGCCACAGGTCTGTTCCACTTTTGTCTGGGTAAAGCCTATCTCCTTCAACATACAACTCATTTACCCTTTGTAAGCTATGTAACATTTGCATTGTAAATTGGTTAGCTTAACTTAATACACGAGTAACCCCAGGAAACCTCTGCAAAGGATCTTACGTGTGCTGGCAGAGAAGAGAGGGCCTTCTCCTGAGCTGGGGCTGGGGGCTCAGGATCCCCCCTCCCCACAAACCCAGGGCTCCTGCAGCACCTCAGCCCCCCCAGCTGGAGCAGGCAAAGCCCCCATGCTTTCAGAGAGGGTTCCTCTCCCTGGAGCGGCCCTGAATTCTCTTCCCAACCCACCCCAGCTCCCACTGGAGCTGTGCTGGGACCCTGTGCCCGGGACTTGTCCCCCAGCCCCTGCCTGGCTGCTGCCTCCAGGTGGTGCCAGGGCTGTCTGGCACTGTGGCCTCGTGCCCAGCCTGAGTGTGGCTGGAGCTCTGCCCCAGGGCACAGGTGCCAAGAAATGATGGCTGGCAAGATGCAGGATGCTCCATCCCCTGCCCCAGCTCCTCAGGAAGGGCTCACAGAACCACAGAATGGGTCGGGTTTAAAAAAATCATCTCATCCCACCCCCTGCCATGGGCAGGGACAACTTCCACTAGCCCAGGCTGCTCCAAGCCCCATCCAGCCTGGTCTGGGACTCTTCCAGGGATGGGGCAGCCACAGCTTCCCTGTGCCAGGGCCTCACCATCCTCACAGATAAGAGTTTACTCCTAATTTCCAACCTAAACCTTTTTGTCCGCTTTGAGTCATTCTCCCTTGTCTTGTCACCCCATGCCCTCATCCAAACTCCCTCTCCAGGGCTGTTGGATCCCCTTTGGGCCCTCCCCAGGCATCAATCTCCCACCAGAGGCAGGGCTGCAGGCAGGATCCCTTGCACTGCCCCATCCTGCTGCCTGCACTTCCAGGAGCCTCTATTTGCACAGAACAAACCCAAATAACTGAAGCTGCTGCAGTGTCACTGATTCCTCAGAGTGAGTAACATCTCTGGGCTTCCCACAAGCCGTGCAGAGAGGAGCAAGACACAATAAGTATAAATTGAGTGAACTCCAGAGATTGGAATAAGAGCTGTGAAATATTGCTCAGGGCCTGAGGAGCTCCTTCAACCCATTTTCTGAGCTACCTGGGGGACAGGGGCCGAGACTGGCAGACGACAGCACACAGGAGTCAGGAGCAGCTGAGTCCAACCTGCTGTCCCAGAACTTGTGGCCTCGTTGGAGGCAGGAAATTTCTGAAAGTTTCTTTGTGTGAGGTTTGCTGCCCCACTTTTTAAACTGAAGCAGTCAGCAGGGGCTCAGCCAGGCAGCAAAGCTTTGGGAATCTTTCCCTTGCAAGAGGAGACACAGCAGAGTGGGGTGTTTGATCAAGGACCCACAGCTTGGGGGTCCCTCCTGGCCCTGTGGCAGCCTGGCTGTGCTGCTCAGAGCGAGCTCTGCCTCCCTGCATGGTCCCTGTCACAGGAGAGGAAGGAAAACCATCCACATCTCCTGCATCCCCAAAGGGATCCATCCCCCTGGCCCCAGGAAAGGAGCTGTCCAAGGCACATCGTGGTGTTGTTAGTACTGCCCAGCTGGTGCTGGAGATGTCCTGCCTGTTTGCTGTTACAGAGTTACCCATTTGTGTGCATTTTACAGAAAAAAAGTCCTGTGAGAATTAGCACAGCCTCCCCCTCCCGTGGCAATCAGCACCTCTGCCTGCCGGGGAGCTCCCCCGGGCTTGGCACTGTTTTAATCTCCTCAGTGAGAGAAGATAAAAGAATGGAGCAGCTGATCCGATAGGCCCGGGGATAATGGTTGGCATTCTCAGCCTTCAGATAACAGCTTGGGCTGGGAAGGAAATCAGCTCTGCGGGAGGGGTGCTGTGTCCCGGGCTGGAGCCATCGCCCCGGGCACCGCTGCCCTGGCTCCGGGCTCTGCCGGGCACCCCCTGCGCATCCCCGGCCGTGCCAGCCCGGGAGGGAGGGGGCTCCGAGGGGCGAGCTGGCCTTGTGGAGCCCCTGCACTTCTGTCTGCCAGTGGCTCTGGCCGAGCTCGGCTTTGCTGGGATGTTTGGGCTGTTCCTTTCCCTGTTCCCTGCCCCTGCAGTGACTGACAGCGCTCCTGCTGCTCCTGCAGCATCCCCAAACCGTGACCCTCACCTGGAGCTGCAGGCACTCCCTGCTCTCCCCAGAGAGCATCCAGGCTCCTGGCGCTGCATAAACCCCCTCCCTGTGGAAGGAGAGGTTTTCCATCCCATGCCAACCACAGATGTGGGGTGGGAAGTGCCAGCTCTCACCATCCACTCCCAGTCCCCAGACCCAGCCAGGCTTTTCTAGGAGCCCTCCTCTCCCTGTCTGTGCCTTCCCTCCCTGCAGGTAGAGCTGGGCTCACCTGAAGCTGATCTAGAAGGTGCTTCCATCCCATCCCTGCTCAAACCAGGGCTGCTTTGTTTCCACCCTCACCATCCCAGGGACACGACCACATCCCAGCCTTGTGCTCATGATTAGAATTCTCATGCAATCAGTAAGGCTGAAAAAGAGCTTTAGGATGACCAAGAAGCAGCAGAGGAAGAGATGGGACTGTCACTGTGGGCCCTGTCTCTCCTGTCCCTCCCTTTCTCTCCTCCAGCCCAGGCAGGGACAGCACAGACCCCACTGCACAGCTCGGGCTGTGAGTCAGTGCAAATGAGTCTCACAGCTCCCACCCCTAAAATCTCTGAAATATGCAGCAAAGAGCAAACTTAATGAGTATCAGGGAGAATCCATGGGGAGCTGTAATACTCTCAGTGTGTACAAATCACAGTTTAGGACATCTCAGCCTGAGTGTCCTTTTGCACCTGGATCAGTGCCCGGTGCAGAGGCTTGGCCACCGTGTGCTGGGCTGGGGCTGGAGATGGGCTCAGTTCCTGCCATAAAAACAGGGGAAAGGGAGGATTTATAGCACCAGAAGTCTCCTCAATAGCTGGTAAAGTTCCTTTCTTAGCACAAACCCTATGAGCATGCAAAGGCTGGGGGTGGCTGGGCAGCTGCCTTTGTTACTTTAAATCTTTTATTGCCCTGCAAACTTGGGTGAAACAAGAACCATATCTTTGAATATGAGATATTCTGAATTCAAACCCAGTAAAGACATACTGTGGTTTCTAAAAATTTTCATGGACCCAGCAGATGACCTGCTTTGGCATCTAAGCTAGCTCCATCCCTTGCAGAGATGTGCAAATTACACCCTGGCAAAAATCTGGGGATTCTTTTTTTGGGGTGTTCTTGTCTCTTCAGTAACAGATAACTGCCAAAGTGCTCTGATCAATAATTTCACTCAGGGATCCCAAAGCACCTTGGAAATACAGATCAGGATTCCTGGGACCTCTGTGACAACCACAGTTCCCTGCAAACCAAGGGTCAAAATTCAAAGAGCTCATCCCTGAGCAGGCAGCAAGTCCCAGTCCTCCTGGCTGAGCTGATGCCATCAAATCTGTATTTGCCATGAAGAATAAGATCTCCAAGTGGCCCCCTGGCTCAGAGCTGTGTGCCTGCCTCCCCCGTTGCTGCCCATCCCTTGGATCTGTTATGGGATTGGGATTGGGATTGGGATTGGGATGGGGAGGAGTGGCTGGAAGGTGGCGAGCAGGGGAGGGTATGTTAAGTAGTACCTTTAGCTGAATAAATCAGGGAGGTTGCCAGCAGCCTGCCACAGTAAATATGCATGTTAAATCAAATCAGATCTGCTGCAATAGGAAAGATTTAATGGTAGGGGTTTGTTTGCTCCCCACCATAAACAGGGAGATGTGAGCACTTCATGGTGAGAACATCTGTGGACTGGGCAGGAGGTGTCAGGAGCTGGATCTAACATGCAAGGCTTCTCTTCTGTGGCCAATTAAACAAATTGCAGCAAAACAGCATTTTATTAGTATTTGCCCATAGCAGTCTGCTGCTGCAATAAATTTCCTCCAGGCACTCTGGAGAAAGGGGAGGGAAGGATTGGCAGGGAATGGTGGGAGAACTCACCCGGCGCAGCCTCCGGGGCCGCTCCAAAGTGCCTGTCTCCAAAAACAACTGCTCTGCTTTATCATAAACATGGTGAGTTATGAGCTGCTCTGCAGAGAGCCCTGCACAAATAATAATAATGAGGAGGAGGTGGGAGGCAGGGCTGCCTTCCCAAAGCAGAGGGACCTACAGGTCTGGGAACAAAACTTATCCCAGTGCCTCTCCGCTCCCCCCCGGTTAATTACAGATTAAATTCTCTTAGAATTCATCCTTGCCTGTTTGGCCTATCCCACCCTCTTATTCCCATGTCCTTCTGCTTTTAAGCACAACTTTTGTCTCTTTTGCAGTTCCTTTCCTGTTATTATTATTGCTTTTAATGGAGAGCTTGTCTTTACTGTTTTCCCACGCAAACGGGGGCTGCAAAGTCGGCCAAATCCACCCCCAGCACCGCTTTGCTGGCAGTCCTTGGGATTTCTCAGGTCTGAATATGCCAACACATTTCTTGGCTGAGGGCCTGGCCCAGTCACAGGCAGGAGCTGATGTTTCTCAGTGTGGTACAGCCGAGGCACCTTCTGTGTCTTACAGTTTTTGGATGATGGAGAGCTCGAATGAGCGATAGATTTGATTTTTTTCTTTTCCCCTTTCTCGTTTCTCTCTTTCCCTTTTCTATTCTCTTTCCTGGGCCAAAGCACCACCATCCAGTTGATGGATGCCCCATCCCCACTGATAACCAGCCCTCTCATCTCTCTCACACTCCAAGGCAGGAAGCACTTCAGAGCAAACCATCCTCTCCAGAGAGGTCCTGGGACAATGGCAAGCACCAATAAATACCCCAAATCGCCGAGGTTACAGCAAACAGATGGTGTTCTGCTGCACAGACACTCTCTGCTGGGGAAGTGCTGCAAGAAATGACCTATTTGTTGCTTGGTTATCTCCATATTTTACGTTGGAAGCACCATTCATATCTAAGCAGTGTCACCGTTATCCCGGGAATTCCTCATTCCCAGCACAGTTATCGGCAGCCCGCCTTCCCTGCAGCCTCCTCCTGTTGCTGTTTGCTCTTCCCCTCCCAGCTCTGCAGTGTGATCAGGTGAAGAGATAAATAACCCCACCTGCACTGCTGATTGATAGCAAATTAACGTTCAGCAATCACCTCCTTCAAAATACACCACTTAAAACCTCCTCAAAACGTGGAGTTTTTCTCCTTTTCCTTTCTCAAGAACAACAAAATCAAGGCAGCAGGTTATTAGTGGACATTAATTATCTATTTTTAATGAATTAGCTGACCAGGCTGGCTGCTGATGGATCACACCTATGAAATTATATTGCTGTTGAAACACAGGATATGTTTAGATGGCATCAGCCTCTTGACTTAAGGATGGATTTGATTTATACTTCATTAACATAATTCCTAACACACCGCTTCTTTGGGAAAGAAAATTAGTGTCTAACCAGGAGCTAACAAGTTTAATGGCTTGCTTGAAGGAAAACATAACCATTGACTGTGAATAAGCGACTAGAGGCATTAATATGTTGTTGTTGTTGTTGTTGCTCTTGGGTTTATGAATCTATATTTGTAGGGGAACATTCCTGCAGTGCTGCTGTGGAATTTCCGTGTGTCTGACTTTGTGCCAGGTGGCTCAAAATGACCTTCCCAGTGCTTCCCAGTGACCTGTGCTGATGGCTGGGATGGGAGGCCACATCCAGCCCTCCCGTGGGTTTGGGTAACAGTGTCTGGGCACTGCACACGGAGAGGGAGGCTTGGGCTTCTCATTTATTTCCATTTTGCCAGTGCTGGGGTTACTGCTGCCTGCCTGCTCAGGTTTTCTATCACAGAAGGCTTAGTTAAATAGCTGGTCAGCCTTTATTCTTCTCTCCTCTCAAAAAATGAACCTTTTTTGTCCTTTAAATTATACCATGTTAGCAGAAATCAAAGCAATCCAAGACATCCAGGTTGGGTGCAGGAGTGAAATGAGCTCAGCCAGTGGGAACCCACCCTCAGAGGAATGAGAACTTGAAACAGAGGAACAGAGGGAGGAGGAGGAGGATGGCTGCCCTGAAACCAGAAAGCACAAACCCTCCAGAAATTTGTGCTTTAAACTGTTGATGGGTTTTAGTTTGGTGGTGATATTTTAGGGGGTTTTAATTGTGTTTTGTACCTGCCTGTTCCTGAGGGCTCTGGCTGGGGAGGACCCTTCCACTCCCTGCCAGGGCCTGGCAGGTTCTCCTCCTGTTTGGCATCCTGACACCTTGGGCTGTGATTGATGAGCTGCTCTTCCCTGCGCCCTACGAATCCCTGTTAGATTTGGTGCTTATTAATTACAGCACAGCCCCGTCAGCACATTTCCAATTGGGGTCCCTGCTTTTCTCATTCCCTTCTTAGTTCACGTTCCTTTTTCCCTGGTTCTGTCTCTCCTACCTGGTTCTGTGTCTCCTCCTGCCTGATGGATGAGGTTTCAGCAGCAGTGGATTCCACGCTGGCTGAGCCGAAGGTCAGCGCTGGGAATGGCTCCAGGAAAAGCAGCTGTTCAGCAATTCCCACCTCACATCCAGTGTCCAGCTCCCTCCAGAGCCTCTCATCCCCAGCCAGCTCCCTCACTCATGCCCAAAGCCAGGGCTTCTCCACCACTGCACCCTGCAGCCCTCCTTGATTTCGTAAAACCTTTTATCCTTCAGACTTGGTTCATCCTCCAAGATAAAAAGTCCATGCTCGGTGCTGAGCCCTGGGGTATCCTCGGGGAGAGGTCAGGTTTTATCTTTTAGTTGCTCTGCTGTCGTCAACGCTCCCATTCCTCTGCTCACTGTTAGTTGGGCTGGAGGCAGGAGAGTGAGTGCCCAGTTTGTATTTCTTCCTAATCCACCTTTATCTGAAAAAAACCTGATCCCTGTGATGGGAAAAAGTGAGGACCTGAGGACAGAAACCAAAACACTGATGGTTTTAGCTGGTTTTTGGGCTGGGGCAGGTGTGGGTCGTGTGCTGGGCATGGGACAGCCTGTAAAGGACGCAGTTTGGCCAGTGAAGGGCACGGCTTGGCCACTGAGGCGTTGTCGAGGCTCCGTGCAAGCTCTGGTTGTGCCAATTCCAGCTCAGACTCAGCATTGAGTGGAATTCAGAGGGGCTGCACCCAAGGGACAGGCAGCAGGCTGTGTCACCATCCCTGGTGTGCTGGGGGCTGTGGGAGGATGGCAGTGCCAGCAGCGGGCACACGGGACACTTTTGTTTACCTGTGGCTTCACCTCTCTGGAAGGCAGAGGTGATAAGAGATGAGCACACACATCCCTGTGGAATCCCTTACCTGATAAAGCCCTGGCAGGAAGGGGCAGGCACGATAACAATGCAAACACAGCCCCCTTCCCGTGGCTTTAAAACTTCTCCCTGCTAACAGGATTGCTGCTCTGTTCCCAGACACTGCTTAGCTCCTTTACACGAGCCAGCAAACAGCCCAGTAATTTATACTGTCCTCCCCGATCAGCTTCGCCCTCTTTTACATCTTGCCTTGCAAATAATAAGGCAGCCCACAAAGCCATTTGTTTCCTAATGACAGGGGTTTCCATAGTGAGCAGATTAAGGAGGAGGAGATTAGAAGATTATACACCAGGCAGGACTCACAGGTTTATGGGGCTTTGGAGATCCAACGATTAATGCATTTCATAAATGAAACTTTCTTTCGTGGCAGGTAGAACCGGGGCTTTTAATTGGCAAAATTTATTTAGCAATTTTCCTCGAGGATGCTTCAAGCACCCAGACAGGGCTTGTACATTGTGCAATTATCAGGTCCCGCTGCTCTGATGTTGATAAGGGTTGGTAGATTTTCTCCATCAAATTTGCTCCTGATGAACCCTGGGTGAGCTCTGTGAGTGTCTCTGAGCCTGTGCCCTTGCTCATAAGGGTGCCAGGGTGCTGGGATGGCATTAACTGCTCTCTGTCTCCAGCGATGGAAAGAGAAGAACTCCTTTTCCATCAGAGGAAGGAGCAGAGCTGCTTTTCCACGGGGGCTGTAGGTGCCAGACGTGTGTTGTGATTTATCATGGCACTGTGATCACAGCCCAGCGTCTTTGTGCTGGGCCAGGGGTGCCAGGGGATGTTCGTGACCTAAAATACAGCAGGGGAGGAAATGGAGGTCATGTCTGGGACAGGTATTGGGGCAGATATCTTCAGTGGAAGGAGCAGGAGGTTCAGGAAACCCCAAATCCACATAAATGCTGTGGCAAGCAGCATGGCTGCTAAGGGTGAGCTCAGCAGTGTGCTGGTGTCCTGGAGCAGAGGAGTGCAGGTAACCAAGGAGTGCTTGCAGGGTGTTTTAAATCCCCACAGAGAATCCCAGGTTTGCATCAGGAAGCTGAAAATTAAAAACCTGAAAAAGTGTGGGAGGGACCCAAAATATATTTTATAGCCTTTGGCCAAAAGAAACTGAAAAGGGAAAAAAAAATTGGGAAAGAAACTGTGACAGTGTTCTTCTCTTTAATTTTCTAATGAAAAAATCAAAACAGCAGGAAAAGAAAAAGCACTTGCTTTAATTGTGTTGAAAACCCAATTTTCCACGAAAAGTAGGTTTCAATGGAAAATTTCCACCTCTCCCCTCTCCCTGGTGAATTGTTTCAGCACTGGCTGCCCTCTCCCCATCACAGCCCCTGGGAGCCACCTGGCTCCAAGGGCCATTTCCAGTGAGCCACGAGGACAGAGCCTGGGGACACTTTGGGTTCTGCAGCCTGAGCCAAATCCAGGTCCTCCATGGGCTCCGTGCTGTGGCACCAGCACCTCCCTGGCACTGTGCTCACCTGGCAGGGCCCAGGGCATTGTCCTGGCCTTGCTGTGGCTGAGGAAATCAGGGATGTCTTGGCATCAGCCCAGCTCCTGCTCCTCCTCCAGTGCCAGAGGTGCCACACACAGGGCAGGGCTCAGGGCAGCTCTGACAGGGTTTGGTGCCTGGGCCTGACTTGTTCTTCACCTGGTCACAGAGAGGCCACAGATTCCTCGACTTCCTTTGGAAACCCCTTCCCCTCTCCCTGGAGCTGCTTCCTGCAGTGCCTGTCTGTGCCAGGAAACCTCCTCCATGTCCATCCTTCTGCTTCCTTTCCCATTGCTAAAGTTGTTCTCAGCTGAGTGTTTAAAATGAACAAAAGGGCTACAACAAAACCCCTCTGGGTTTTAAGCAGGGGTGAGTTTCCCTCCAGAGCAGGGGCTGCAGTTTGTCCTTCCAAGACCACTCAATCAACTTTGGCTCCTTGAGCAATCCCCCAGCCCTGCCAAAAGGGACAATGGACACAGGACTCCTGAAGCACAGGGCTGGGGGAGCCCTGTCAGCCTGGATTACAGGAATGCTTAGGAGTTAATTCAATCACAGTTTGCTATGCTGCCAGTTCTCATGAAGCTGCAACATCTGTGGAGGGATGGAGGGCTGGGGGAGCTGGCCAGGAGCTGCTGTCCTGCCTCTGGGGCTGGGCTCTCCACCTGCTCTCTGGCAGGGGCTGCACAGAGAAGCACAATGGGAATGAAAAGAGTTTTATTTCTGATACTGTCATATCTGTGACCACTGGCTCTAGTTTAAAAACCTTCAGGTGGAGCAGGAGCTGAATGGGGGCAGCTCTTTGCCCCAGGTCCCAGGAACTAACTGGCACATCAGGTAAAGTTCAGCAGTGCCAATTTGCAAAACAATTTTTTAAAAATATGCCGGAGAAATATTTTCAGAGGCTTTCTGCATTTCCTTTAAGCTCTTGAGACTCAGATTTTTAAGACTTTCCTCTGTGACCCCTGGTTTTATACATCTATTGAATTTTCTTATTTTCCCTTGAATCCAGGAGCAGGAGCTTTAGGAAACTTGTGGGACTCTCACAAGGGACAAGGGTTTGGAAGCCCACAGGCAGCATTGCTGTGTCTCTGTATCCCTGGGTTTCCCTGCTTTCCAGGCAGAAGCCTCTGAATCTGTCAGTCTTTTGAATCTGTCAGTCTGTCTGATTTTTCTTTCTGTTTTCCTGCTTGCAGCCAAATTATCAAAGGCTGAGAGCAGGAGCTCTGCTCCAGACAAGTGCAGGCACATGCTCACAACCTGAGGAGTAGCAGGCGAGCACTTCTGCAGTAATAAGCTCCATGCTGTGCTCAAAAAGGGCACTTAATTTTTCATTCTTAAATGCTGTGATGTTCTTGTCTTCCGGCTTCACCAAAACTCCTCCATGGAGATGGATGGGCCATGCAGAACACAGTTATCAGAAAGATTAAGCCAGGACTTGTCATTTTTTATATCAGCCAGCAGTCAGGTTGACGAGTGATGTCCTCTTAGCTGCTGGGATGTGTCCGGCACCTTTAGTGCCAGTAGTAAAAAGGACTATAAAAAATACCATAGAAGAAAGGGTAATGATGAAATTTAACTGCTCCCTAGCACACACCTGGGGTCTAGTAATCTGGAAATGGGGGGTTCAGGTGCTTCATCTTTTACTGCCTTGTCCTTGTCTGTAAGTTTAAGGTCCTTCCACTGAACCATAACATATTGTGGTCACTGCCAAGAGCCAGTCCTTGGCCCCTGGGCAGGCAGGGACAGCTCAGTGCAGGCAGGGGATGCTGAGCACTTCTGCCTTCAGCCAGCTGGAGGAGGAGGAGGAGGTGCTCAGCCTGGAGGGCTTCACCCCGAGGTGGGACATTTGTGCTGGGGGCATCCTCAGGGCAGCCTCACTCCTCTGACTCACTCCTTGTGTGTGTATACAGTCACAAAGAGAGCACGGTCAGCCTGGGGGTGCTGCCAGCCCTGCCAGGGGACCAAGGTGGCACAGACAGCTGGGCACTGTCCCTTTCACTGCCTGAGACATCCCCCAGAGGCCACGGAGGCAGCTCCATGTGCTGCACTTACCCAGTCAGCATTACTTCATCACATCCCCGGACCGCGGCCCAGCCCGCTGTTATTAATCTAAGAAACAACTGATACTAAATGATCATGCTACATTAAATTTATAGACCCTTGCATATAGCTGCTATTGATCTTTTCTCAAGCATCATAAATATGTGATGGAGTGTGCATGGCAATGCTTTCCCCCCTCCCCATTAAAGGTGGTTAAACTTTTCATCTCTGGGGCGGAAATGGGCGATGGGTCTCTGTGGGCAGGGGCAGCCTGGCCAGATCATTTGTGTTTTAATTACTGGGAGGTGCAGAGAGCTTCAGCAGAACGGGAGGGAAGGGCTAATGCCTTCCTGCTTCCTCTAACTTGCCTCTTTTCCTCTCCTTGCCCAGGATCTGTCACTTTTCCTTGTCCATCTCCTGTCTCCAAAGGGATGCAGAGATGTGACTGTTTCTAATCCCTCATTCCCAATCCTGCCCCGCTGCCTACAGCCCCAGCAGCACATCAGAGCAGGGGGATCATTTACAGGAACCCAGCCAGGGCTTCTCTGGGATTTGGGAGAGCAGCTTTCCCCCACACAGGGGCTGTCCAGCACCTCCCAGGCTTTCTGTGTGCCCAGCTCGTGCCACCCTGCCCAGGGTGGGTGACACGCCAAGGGACACCAACCCTGGCACAGGCTGTGCGGGGGCCTGGCACAAGGACACCTGGGGGAAGCACCCAGGGCCTCAGGTACCGCTGTGACACGAGCAGGGAAGGGAGATTTGCAAATCATCCTTCGGCATAGCCTGGAACAACTTATATCCTAGAGCCATCTAGGGGCGAAATCCCGGCTCCATGGAGCCAGGGCAGCCTGTGGCGGGTTCAGAGGGGTCAGCGCTGAGCACTCAGCAAGGGGGGCACCCCCACATGGCCCTGGGGGTCCCCCAAACTCCTGCTGAATGATTGCCTCAGGGAATTTCTGTCTCTTGGTGCTCCTGTTCTGGGGCTGGGGAGCAGCAGGGGCTCTGCCGAGTCTGTGCTGAACAAAGGCCCTGGAAAATCAGCTGCAAATCTTTTGGCTTTCTTGCTTCTGCTGATAATTTGTGGTGTTTTTCAAGTGCACATCAAGAAGTTGGTGTTTGAAAGAGCCTTGGCAGCATGAAAGGTACAAAGCCCAGGATCCTGTAGAGAAAAGGAGGTGTAAAGAATGTCTGTAAGTTTAGAAACAAAAGGGATCCTTGGCTGAGCCCCCCTGTGCAAGGCCAGGAGCACCTCTGGCTGTGCCTGGCAGAGCAGGGGCAGCAGGGGCTGTGCCCAGGTGTCCCTTCAGTAACTGAGATGCCCAGCTGCTCTCTTTCCTGCCCTTTTGGCTCTTTTCCATGCTAATTCCCCAGGAGCCCGAGCTCAGACCCAGAGACATCCCACAGCTCTGTTGCACTGCTCCTGCCTCAGTTCCCTGTCTGAAAATGGGGGCAGAGATGGCACTGCAGAGGAGCTGAGAACACAGGTGAGGGGCCTGGGCACCTGGGCCAGGAGGTGCCACCCGTGTGCCCAGTGTCCTCCCGACAATTAGTTCCACTTGTGATGGCAGAGAGGGGATAACTGGTGAGCAGCACAATACCCTCAGTCTAAATTATTCCTCCTCCTCCTCCACAAATGTCATAGCAGAGATTAGCCATCATGTGTCCTTAAGTATCCCATTTATCCCAAATGACTCTGAGCATGTTAACTGCATTTAGATTAAAATGAGCCTTTATACCCAGAGCATCTTCCCGGGCTGGCCCAGCCCCTGCCTGGCCCCTCATTCCTCATTTCAGAGCTGAGGGTCTGGGGATACCTGGGAGCACAGCAACTCCATTTGCCCACATAAACATTGTTCCAGGACAGCTTCAATCCCTACAAAATTCTCTTAATTTTGATTTGCCAGTCGTGAATTCCTTTTCAATTAACCTCCAAAAGCACCAATTAAAGAGAATAGTGCCATGATCACGTAAGAATGGGCTATGCCAAACCCTCCAGAAGTGCTCTAGCACCAAAAATTCATGATGAGGGTCAAAAGCAGGTTGCAAGGCAGAGTCAGCTTTGAATGGGAAACCCCTGGATTAATGTAAGCAAGAGCCCAGAAAGTCTGTGGAAAATTTGAGGTAGATTTAATTAAACTCCCAATTATGAAGCCAAGTTTGTCTCTGTTAAGAGTTTCAGGGTGTTGGAATCCCAATTTGAAAGTCTGGGCGTTGAAGCCCAGCACCTTCCTTGGCTTTGTGAGTCCCTCCAGGGGATTGCTGGCTCCCACTGGTCCCAGCTCCAGGCAGAGGGCAGAGCAAGCCCCCGTCCATCCCAGGGGGAGCATCCATCTCCCAGGCTGACCCCGGGGACCATCCATGCTGGGACCACCAGCCGGGCTCAGGGTGGCTCCCAAAGGCCACCAAGCCCCAGGGAAGTCTCATCCCTGCTCCTTGTCCCTTCCCTGCCACCCTGGCTCAGCCCTGGTCACGTCAGTGCCTGCTGCTGTGGCTGAGTGCCCAGCAGTGCCCAGCAGTGCAGAGGGAAGCAGGTTGGGGAGCAGAGCACAGAACCTGGAGGAGCTGGCCCTGCTTCTGTCCCCTGGTTAGCGTCCCCCGGGGCCCGCGGTCTCTTTAGTGCTAACACAGTAACGAAGGCCACAGCCTATTAATTGCACTGACAATGATAAAGGAAGAGTCAGGAGCAGCTATTTGTCTTTCATGTAACCTCGTGCATCATCACAAGATAAATGAAAACTCATTTTCTGCTTTGATTCAGTCTAATTTTTCAGGGCCCCCGAGGCAGGTTACAGGAGCTGTGTGGCTGCATCCCCAGAAAAGTGCCCGGGGTTCAGGGGTCAGGGAAAGGGCAGTGCCAGGAGCCCCTGGCTCCCCCAGCTCCCAGGGGTGACGTGGGAGCAGGAAGGGCTCTGCTGCTCATCATCATTTCATGCCCATTGGAAGGTTTTGTCTGGGCCCTGATGGATGAGCAAAGGGACTCCCTGTCCCCAGCACCCCTGGCCACCCTCCCAGGGGACACTGGCCACACCTGGGCTGTGCACAGGGCAGGGGAGGCTGGGCAAGGGTTTCAGGAGAACACTCCTAATCATCCCTGGCACCTCCCCAGGATTCCTGCTCCCAAGGACAGAGAGCAGGGTGGTGCTTTGGGGTCATTGAAACTTTGAGAGTCAAACACACTCAGGGTGCTCCGTCTGTGCTGTGACCTGCTCAGCAAGGACTTGTCATCCCAGAAACTTCACTCTTGGTGTGAAGGGAGCAAAATGCCCCAAAATCACACCAGCAGCTGTCCCCATCTCTCAGCCAGCAGCCTTGTCCAGCCTCCCTGCCATTCCATGTCCCCTGCTCTCCCAGGACACCTCCTGTGGGAAGGGTTTTTTTTGCCAATAGCTCAGCCTGGGCCGAGCTGGCCCAGGGCTCCCATATGGCCGGGTTTGCCAGGCTGGGGCTGTGGCCAGGCAGGACTGGTGGCCCTGTGCCCACATTTCCTGCCATCCCTCAGCCCACTCAGCTCCAGCCGGGTCTGGCCGAGGGTCCAGAGCAGCTTTGGAGCCTGGCAGGGACAAATCCCAGGCTGGGAAGGGCAGGGATGGGGGCTGTGCCCACCCCCAGGCCAGGCCAGGCAGGGCAGGGGGGTGGGTGGGCACAGCCCCCATCCCTGCAGCCTGGCAGGGCTCTGCCATGCAGGGACCCCTGGCTTTAACTCCTGATATCATTCACTTCCTAAATGCTGGATAAGAAAATAGCACCAGGCATTTCCCCAGTGCTGATTTACTGGTGCCTGCTCCAGCTGGGGCCAGGGGGAGCCTAATCTGGGGGAGATTTGAATCTTATTGGCATTCATGAATTTTTGCTTTGTTATTGTTTTGATTTATTTCTTTAAAGGCAAAACAAAACTTTGAAAAATGTTGAACTCAGCTGGGAGTATTTTGTCGCCTGGGATTTGGGGAGAGCAGCTGAGCAGTGGGGCTGGAGCTTCTCCCTGTGGTGTGGGCACATCCCTGGCCTGGCCTGGGGCACTTCCAGCAGTTCCCCCTGCAGTTCCTGCCCCAAGGCTCCATCAGGATTGGCAAACTCAGGTTATTTGACAGTTGTGTCCTGCATGAGAGGTGCTGTAAGGAGAATTTGCCCAGCTGAGAAGCTGAGATGGTGCTGGCAGGTGACCCTGGGGCAGTGCCTGGAACAGGAGCTCACCTGCAGGACCCCCCCCAGCTTTGTCCAGGTGAATCCATCCCAAGGCTTTCCTCTGGGGCTGGGATGGCACTCATCCATCTCCTGGGCAGAGCAGCTCTGGCTTGCTCCTCACCTGCAGCCCCACAAAGGGGAGATTTCCAGGAGGATGAAGGTCAGGTGAGGAGGAGGAGCAGAGTCAGGGTCAGTCCCAGCTGCCTTCCTCCATCCCCACCAGAGGAGCAGCCAGGGGGTTGTTCCTGAGGTTTGTTCCTAGCAAAGCCCACAAACAGTTTTAAGCAGAAAGCCTAATTCCCCACACTGGCATTCCCTGAGGGGATTGGGTTTCATTTGGAGGACTTTTGGCTTTGCTTTTCACCCTTTTGAAGTTAGTTATTATCAGGGTTCTGCGGTTCCTTAATTATTCTTCTCAGAAGCACAGAGAAAGAGGCATTTTTCATCTGAAAATAAGGCAAGGGCCGTTGTTATTTGGCTTTTCTCCTTTGTAACTTTTATTTAAAGAAACAGAGAGAGAAGTGGGGCAGCAAAAAGGGTCTTAGGGAGCAAAATGAGACATTAAGACCAAATAAACACCAATTCTTCAGCAGCAGGATAGGAAATGTGTATTTCTCTTCCATTTTCTCCTGTTCAGGAGGGAGGGGGGAAGGCTTTGCTAACACATTCAAATGAATTTGATATTCAATCAATGAAGATTAACTTGCCCAAGGTAAGATGGTTTTTACATTCATAAGGAAGTCAAATACGATTATGCATATGAGGAAATTATACAGAGATGAGTAGAGTATAATGTATGATAATTATTTGAAAGGATATACTTACACACTGATTAGCATATCTTGAAGACCAGACAGAGATGGAAGAATAGAAGGTAAAGAGATTCCTCAAGATGAACAAACTGTATAAAACTCACTCCCCAAAAATCATAGGAGTTGGTTAGAAATAGCTTTTTCTTACGGATGGCAACCTTAAAAAAAAAATCCCTCACAAGTTCACCTCTTGATTAGAAATATTTTTTAAAATTATTCAAATCAAGCCTGTGGAACCTGGCTGAGAATATCCCTCTGCAGAGAAGGATGGACACAAAGAGATGAAAGGGAAGGCCAGCAGGATCTCCACGTGCCTTTCCCAGTGATGTGAGCCCCTCTCACCAGGATCAAACAGCAGGAATTCCTTTCCCCAGGGAAGGCAGGTCCAGCTGGGCCAAGACCCAGCACCACTGGCTCCTGCTCTTTGGCATGGTTTGGTTTTTCCTTCCTGCCTGCTGAGATGGGAAAATTCAGCATTCCCGTCTTTCCAGAGCCAAAATATTTCTCTCTTCTCAAAAAAACCCCAAAAATCTGTCTGAATTTGTGAGCAGCACTCAGTGCATGGATGTGTGCAGGGAGCAGCTGAGGTGGGGTTTGTGTTAAACCCAGGGGAAATGTTGGAGCTGCTCCAGGGAGGGCACAACAATGAGCACAGCCCTGCCAGGCATCGAGGATCCCACAGCAGGAAGGATCCTCCAGGCAGGGGACCAGGGGACCTCTGAGCCCTTCCACCTCTCAGGGCAGGAAAACTCATCCTGGAGTGAGAATATTCCATGTCTGGGGATGGTGGGTGGTGGGTGATGTGCAGCTCCAGGAGCTCCAGCCTGTTTGGGGTGGGCAGTGCTTGTCCCTGGAAGGGGAGAATGCACACCTTGTGTGGCAGTGGAGCTGCTCTGATGGTGTTTGGGGTCAGGGGTTGGTGGGTGTTGTCTGACCTTGTGTGGCAGTGGAGCTGCTCTGATGGTGTTTGGGGTCAGGGGTTGGTGGGTGTTGTCTGACCTTGTGTGGCAGTGGAGCTGCTCTGATGGTGTTTGGGGTCAGGGGTTGGTGGGTGTTGTCTGAACCCAGACAGCATGTCAGGAATTGTGGGTGCTGTGGGAGGTGGGCTGAGGACAGGTTGCTCCTGTGCCGTGGTGCTTCAGCCTCCCAGAGCAGGATTCATGGACATGGAGGGGTTCTCCCAGCAGGACAGGCAGGACAGGCAGTCCTCCCTGGCACGGGGGACACATCAGCCACACAATCACAGGGGTGTCCCTCGTCCCAGTCACCCATTCCCACAGAGCTCTGGGTCCCTCAGTGCCTGCTTCACGAGGGGTTTGTGCCACAGCAGGTCCTGAGCACCCTTGGCCAGGGCTGTGCCCCTTCCTTTGGGTGTGTGGGCTGCTGTGGCTGTCCCTTTGTGCCATACCTGCCGTGTGGTGACAGCTGGAGCCTGAAGGACCATCCCTGGTGCCGCTCTCCAGCACCAAACTCGTCTGGGGAGCTCTGAGAGCTGCACTTCTATCAGAGTCTGGCGGGGTGGAGCTGGGGGTCCCGGGGCACAGGTGCACCGGGGGGTGTCCCAGGGCTGCAGGGGCTGTGGCACCCCCAGGAGAAAGGCAGCACATGGGCACGGGCAGCTGGCACCATCCCAGCCCGGCATCTGCCCCGGCGGCGGCGCAGCCACAAAGGCCGGCGGGGATGGCAGCCAAGGCAGGGGGCGGGGAGGGAGGGAAAGGTGATTTTATAGAACTTGAATACATTTGTCTGGCAGACATTTCCTGGATCCTGCTTCGGCTTTTAAGAGCAGCACTGTAAATTCATCAACACCACATGATTTTGTCAATTCTGACAGCTAACTTCAATGTTACGACAAATCTGGCCCCAGAGGATATTAAGCAAAGACGCATGAGCCTATAATTTTCTGCTTCCACGTGTGAGATGCTATAATGATCAAAAGAAAATGACTTTCTAACTACCACATCTCTTTGTGCTGTTTTCTCCATGCCTGCTGCACTAATTGAATCACCCCAGAGCCACTGTATCAATTCTAACTTCTGTATTAGGATTTAATCAGGCATGGGGACAGACCAGCTTGGAGAGGTGAGGGGCCTTTGTGAGGTGCCCATCTGCCTCTGACATTAAAGCCGCTTCCATTCAATGCTCAGCAACTTCAGGGGGACCGGGGATGGCCGGGGAAGCGACGGGAGATTAGCTGGGACGTGGCTGGGATGCTCACCTCGGAGCTGCCAGGAGCTGGGGAGGGTTGAGCTCAGCCCCCAGCGGCCAGGCTGCCCGGGAAGAAGCGGGCACTCGGGTGTGCCGTGCCATGCTCGGTGCCTTCCCGGGCCGGCAGGGGGGCTGAGCGGGCTGGCATCGAACCAGAGAGCCAGGAAAGGGGTGGGGGCAACGTCTGTCCCGGGGCCACCGACAGACAGACGGTGTCCCCAAGGTTTGTCCCCCAACTGCCGTGGCAGCTGCAGGGATGCTGCGTGCTGGGCTCTGCTGTGCCATGCCAGGGTCTCTGCTGTGCCGTGCTGTGCCAGGGTGCCAGGGTCTCTGCCTGCTTCCTCAGCCAGCAGCAGGGCTGTGGTGGTGGCACAGCCCGGTTCATTCCCAGGAAGGGGCAGCACAGCAGCCACAGCCCTGGGATGCCCCGGTGAACCCCAGGCAGGGCCTGGCAGAGGAGGGAAGCAGGTTAATATCCAAATTTTCACCTAAATAAGGAGAGAGGAACACGCTCCCTGCAGATTTGCCCTGTGTGGGGCTGTTCTGGCCAGAGCAGGAAGGGGTTTGCTCTTCTTTCCAAACCCCCTTGGAAGCCTCTCATAAAACAGGGGCTTAACTACCTGATTAAATCTCCCCAGCCAAAGCGAGGCAGGCACTAATTTGAGGTTGGTTCCCAAACTGGGGATTGTGTTGTTACTTTATTTAAAATGCACCGATGAATAGAGGCAGGCAAGGAGGAGGGTGATTATATCTGCCTGCTCAGGATTGAGGAGAAAAGAGCGGAGTTCCAGACCCCAGAAACATCAAAGGCAGAACAAAACCCCTCTTTCTTTGAGAGCTGAAAACCTTCTGCTCCTGAAAGGGGCTTTAAGTGGTGGCTCTTGGTAGTTCTTTTAGGCCAACAGCTTTTCTGCTTGTAAAGGGGCAGCTTTGAGGACAGGGACAAGCCCTGGCTGGAGGGTGGGCTGGAAGGAGAGGAGGGATGTCCGTGAGCTTCGGGAGCCGAAGAGAACGGAGCAGGAAGCCCAGCCAGGTTTTGTTGGAATTAACCAGCATGAAATTGAGCCCAAACACATCCCTGAGAGGACACGAGCAGCTCATTCCCGGGGCCGTCGGGGAACGCCGGGGGAGGGCAGCGGGATAAAGGGAGAGCTGCACGCTCGGCTGCCTCGGGGTGCAGATGGAGCAGAGCCCCGGCGGCCCCGCTCCTCCTCCGGGCCCTGCACAGCCCGGCTGGAGCAGAGAGGCCATAAAGGGAGCTGAGAGAGCCATCACTCCCACTGCCCTCAATGACAGGCCCTTGAGTGAGGCACCATATGCCGGCTCATGCCTCCCCAGGCCGAGTTTTGTCAGCGGGCGCTGGCTGCACAAATTGGCACAATTCAGCTCTCCAGCTCCTCAGCTGGTCTCCACACCCCACTTGACATGGCAGCGACCTCTCCTTTGTGGGCCCGGGGAGAGGGGAGGGGGGACCCCGGCGTGGGCAGGATGAATCGGAGCTGCTCCCCTCGCATTCAGGCAGGGGAGGGGGGACAGGGAGCAAAGGTGCCCAATTAAATGTACATTTAGAGCCAGTGCCGAGGAAACAGCTGATTGCATGTGGGGGAGGCAAAGCACCAGCACCAGCTCCGTCCTCTGTGCCAGGCACGGCAAAAAATGCCACCTTTGCCATGGAAAACACCATCACTGCTGAAACTCCTTTCTTTCGTCATCCCAGTCCAAGGGGCTGGTGGGGAAGGAGCTCTTTGCTCTTGTGTCTGGGCTTCTTTGTGAAAGTACTCTGCAGGAAGCAGATCCTTTCATTGAAAACCCCAGTGTTTGTGATAGAACAACTTTCAGCAGAAAAAAAAACTGACTTCTGTGACTGGTCCAGCTTTGTCCAACACAACCTGAGCCAAATTCCCTCCCGGTGCCTGTCAGCTCTCACCTCTGAGTCTGTATCTGCTGCAGCATGAACTGGTGTTTAAAGCCTCCCCAGACTGAGATTGCAAGAGGTTTGTTGGGTTGGTTGGTTGGTTGGTGGGTTGGTTGGTTGGTTGGTTGGTTGGTTGGTTGGTTGGTTGGTTGGTTGGTTGGTTGGTGGGTTGGTGGGTTGGTTGGTTGGTGGTTGGTTGGTTGGTTGGTTGGTTGGTTGGTGGGTTGGTTGGTTGGTTGTTTGGTTGGTTGGTTGGTTGGTGGGTTGGTTGGTTGGTGGGTTGGTTGGTTGGTTGGTTGGTTGGTTGGTTGGTGGGTTGGTTGGTTGGTTGGTTGGTTGGTTGGTTGGTTGGTTGGTTGGTTGGTTGGTTGGTTGGTTGGCTGGTTGGTTGGTTGGTTGGTGGGTTGGTTGCTTGGTGGCTGGAGAGTGAAGCATTTTGACCCATTGACAGCACTCCCTTCCCTGCTTCCCTCCCTGCTCAGCCCAGGCAGAGCTCCGGGCACGCTGATCTGGTGACAGCCAGGTGATGCTGCAGTGCTGGCAGGGAAGGATTTTCCATTCCAGCTGCTCCTGCCATCTGGTGAAATCAAACTGGGGGGGGATTGGATCAGCTGGTCACATTAAAGAACGTGAAACTTGTTTCAGCTGAATTGTCTAATAAATTCAGCACAAGGTAGATCAGCCACTGTTTTTCCTTTGGAAAGGAAACAGTTTTTAATCTGTTATACAATGGGAGTGCCCCACAGGGGCTGATAAGTCTTGTCATTTAATTATCCTGTAGGCTCCCGTGTGTTGGTTAAAAACTCTCTTCATTTGGTTCTTTGCCATGCTGTCTGTACCTATCCAGTGTGGCAGGGGGATAACCCTGAGGAAATACAAGTGTGGAGGGGAGGAAGGGGCTTGGCAGGGCTGGCTGGGTGCAAGGGGCTGCTCCTGCCCTGGCCCCTCCATCTGGGCATGGGAGAGCAGGAGGATCCCCCTCCTGCAGCTGGAAGGGGCTGGGTCAGCATCCCCAGACCTCCAGAGAGAGCATTTTGGAAACTGGCTCTGGATTTCCGGCCTCCTCTTGGGATCATGTGCAATGCCCTGTGCAGAGCAGGCACCCCAGGCTTTCACCTCTGCACAGAAACACCCAAAAATGTGCCCAGCAACGGCAGCACTGGCAGAGGGGTGAGCTGGGGTGCCAGGATGTACCAGCGAGGGGCTGTGTCCCAGGGGCTGTGTCCCAGGAGCTGTGTCCCTGGAGCCAATGTCCCAAGGGCTGTGTCCGAGGGGCTGTGTCCCTGGAGCCATGTCCCAAGGGCTGTGTCCCAAGGGCTGTGTCCCAAGGGCTGTGTCCCAGGGGCTGTGTCCCAGGAGCTGTGTCCCTGGAGCTGTGTCCCTGGAGCTGTGTCCCGAGCCATGTCCCAAGGGCTGTGTCCCAAGGGCTGGGTCCCTGGAGCCATGTCCCAAGGGCTGTGTCCCAGGAGCTGTGTCCCAGGGGCTGTGTCCCAGGGGCTGTGTCCCAGGGGCTGTGTCCCAGGAGCTGTGTCCCAGGAGCTGTGTCCCTGGAGCTGTGTCCCAGGAGCTGTGTCCCAGGAGCTGTGTCCCAGGGGCTGTGTCCCAGGGGCTGTGTCCCAGGAGCTGTGTCCCTGGGGCTGTGTCCCAGGAGCTTGCCCCGGAGCTGTGGGTCCCTGGCGCTGTGTCCCGGGCTGTGTCCCCAGGATCTTGTCCCAGGGTCTGTGTCCCAGGAGCTGTGTCCCAGGAGCTGTGTCCCTGGAGCTGTGTCCCAGGAGCTGTGTCCCAGGAGCTGTGTCCCTGGAGCTGTGTCCCGGGGCTGTTCCCCAGAGCTGTGTCCCCCAGGTGGCTGTGTCCCAGGAGCTGTGTCCCAGGAGCTGTGTCCCTGGAGCTGTGTCCCTGGAGCTGTGTCCCAGGAGCTGTGTCCCAGGGGCTGTGTCCCTGGGGCTGTGTCCCAGGAGCTGTGTCCCTGGAGCTGTGTCCCTGGGGCTGTGTCCCAGGAGCTGTGTCCCAGGGGCTGTGTCCCAGGGGCTGTGTCCCTGGAGCTGTGTCCCTTCTGGCATGGGGAGGGGGCAGGAGTGAGGCTGCAGCTCCAGCTCGGACCCATCCGGGAGGGAAAGGCCTTGGCCCCGCTGCCTTTGCAGCACTCGGTGCTTGGCTCAGACAAAGGCTGTTGCTACATCCGTGGCATCTGTTAACAGACTAGCGCTGTCATTAGCTGCAAGCAGGCATCTGCTGCTCCAGCCAGCACGGAACAGATGCCAGTTTGGAGCAGTGGGGGCAGGGAAACCCCAGAGCTCCAATATTTCACTTTTCTACCGACGGCCCTTCCCAGTTGGCAGCGGTTGCCCCTCGCCAGCCACAATGCTCAGACAGCTCTGCCCTGCTGCAGCCCCCTCCCCACATCCCTGCCCCGAGCACTCCTGCTGGAACCCATTCCCCCTGACATGGATCTTCAGATGCAGATCCCTGAGAGCTTTGGGCATGTGGTGCTCAGTGCTGGCACAAGCTGAAAACCATGGAGCTGGCATCACTCTGTGCCAGGCTGGGAGAAGGAGCAGATCTGGAGAGAGAGGGCTGCTCCAGGGACCTGTGTCCAGCCCCTCAGCCCCTCAGCTTTTAGGTGATACTTAAATCTGAATGATAATAATAATGGCAATGATGATAATGTCGATAATGATGATGTAAAAGGAATGGCACCAGGGCTTTTTTGCATTCAGGTTTTCCAAGTGTGCTCTGGGATGGATGAGGAGAAAAGAGGAGAGAAGTGCTTGTCCTGTGGGGTTTTCCCCCTAATGCCATACAAATGGGAGGATGAGGACCCTGTGCTGATGGGTAATGAGACAATATCAATGTGATGTGTTGTTAGCACCGTACCAAATAGGCTTTTAATTTTCTGGGGAGGTGTGGTGCCTCTCTGCAGTGCCAGCATCAATCATGGTCAGCAGGGCCAGCTCCCCACTCTCCCGGGGGCCTTTCATTGTGAAGGATTCCCTGTGCCTCTGACTGGGGGCTGTTCTCCCTCCCTGGCCATGCCTCTCGCAGACTAATTGCTGATTTGTTCTTCTTATGATGATAGAACTCGTGTCACCACAAAACAGAACATTAGGATAAAGTCTTTAGAGTGGCTGTGCAGCTGGAAAACTCATTTACAGTCCCTTCTGGTAAAAAAAAAAAAACAAAAATAAAACCAGCGGTGGAGGTAGCAAGGACATTGCTGGTGCCATTCAGGGCTGGGAGTGAATGTGGCTTTGGTCAGGAGCTGCTCAATTCCCACTCAGAGTGGCCACTGCCTCCCAAACCTCTGCTCCTGCTCTCCCCAATCTCTCCAACTGACTTTTCCTTTGGTTTGCTCTGGCTCCTTGGAGAATTTCTTTTGCTGGGAGCAGAGGCTGTGCTCACACAGATGGCAAAATCCTTTCCTGCCCTGCAGTTCCTGATCCTTGGGTTCCTCAGCTCTCCTTCCCCCTGCAGGTCACAGGTACAGGACATTTGTTCTGCTCCCAAAGTGCCAGGGCCTCACTGTCATGGGATTCCAAAGGGAGTGGCCCTGTCCTGCAGGGGACCATTGGAAATCAGGTCCTGGTGCCTCTGGAGCCCGAATCCCAAAGCACTCAGTGCATCAGAGCCAGTCCCATGGGAAAGGAGGGGATTTGGGCACACTCAGGGAGTTTGGGAAGTGCAGGAATGCCCACGGGGAGTGATGGGCACGCTGGTGCTTCAACATCACACCTGGGAGCTCCCAGGTGACCCTGATGTCACCTCAGCTGCTGCTGCCCCAAAACAGGGAACATCTGGGGGTGATTTCTGAGCATGAGGTCGCTCAGGAGGGTCAAATCCCTTTTTCCTGCAGAGTGGTGCTGAGGTGCAGGGGAGCACCCACCTTCCACAGCCCCATGCCCACCACCCTCCCTGCTCAGGGCTGGCACTGGGGACGGGGCAATGCAGGGGGAGAAGGCAGAATAAGGGAAAAAAATGTTTGTGTGAGAAAGGATTGGGGGGAAAAGTCTGGTTCAGAAAGGAAGGTGGCCGAGCAGTGGCTGCAGCCCCTTCCCCAGATGCAATCCCACTGCTGTAATTTCTGGGGGAATTGGTTCATCTTGGGTGCAGATATATTTGTGTCAAGGTGCAGCTGCACAGATAGCCTGACTCTATGCATAGTAAGAGGCTTTCAGAGAGAGAGGTTATGCCCAGAGCAAGGCCTTATCAGAGCAAGCTGCCTGCCATTTATCTGCTTCCCTATCAAATATGAAAACAGGCCTCAATCTGCTGCTTCTATTTTCCTTGTGAAGGCTATGGGTGGAATAATAATTTCGGCCAGGTTTTTTTGTTTCCAGCACCAACCTTCTGCCAAACTCCTCTGTTCCCAACTTCCCCAGGCTGGCACTGGCACATTCATGGGGAACCAGCCAAGCCCAAAACCTTCAGGGAACGGGGTCTCTGCTCACCTGGGGGTTTCTGTGCAGGGCTGGTGCTGCTCAGCCCTTTAATGGCACTGTAATTATTAATTATTTGTAGTACAGTACCCCTGGAGGGCTGGGGGCCCTGTGGAGTCTTTGTCTCTGTCCCCACACACACCCAGGATGGTTCTGGCAGGCTGGGTCTCAAAGGATGAGTCTGGACTCCAGGGTTTTTCTGTCTTCAGAATTGTTTATTTTATCTTATCTGTAAAGTCCCTTCTCTGCCTGACTGGGATCTGACCAGCAGGGCAGCCAAAGGCACTCTGACCACCCCCAAGGCGGGCACATCTTTTATAACAAAAACTACGTATATCAGATTTACCTTTTATCCCCAATACCTGTCACCCTCGTCACCGGATACATTCTTACCCCAGACCAATCCCAAAGTGCCAACACCACAGCAGAAGATGGACGACAAGAAGAAGGAGGAAGAATCTTGTGACCTGCCCTGATTCCTCCATCTTGCCTCCATAACCCCCCTGTACAACACCCCAAAATCTGTAATTTACCCTATAACTACGTTTTTCCCTTCACCATTCGCACCCCAGTGATTCCCACAGGTTCCATCTCCTCACACATCGGTGGCACATCCCTGATGGATCAAAATCCATCCACCAAGTGCTTCTGGCAACATTCCAAAGCCCCCCGAGCCCCCTCAGGGGCTCTCTCGGTAGCTCCAGATATCAGGAGTGACGTGCTGGGTTCACACAGGGGCCCTGTGGGGTGACACAGGGTGGGTGCAGCCCTCACCCCATGGCCTCACCCTGACCCTGCACAGCTTCCCCATGAGCTGCCACAACCCCAGGAGGGTTTGTCCTGCTCCCTTCCAGGTGCAGATGTGGGGTGACCTTGAGGGTGGCACCCCCCGAGCCAGGGCTGTGGCAGCTCTGCCCCTGGGGGTGGCAGTGGCAGGGGAAGGGCTGAGGACAAAGCCCAGCCCTGCTCCTGCTCCTCCATCCATCCCTCCCTCCTGCCATAATGAGGCCTGAAAAGCCTCTGCTTACATTTTTAATTCCATATCTGTGTCTAACTGCTGATGCTAAACTCCGATCCCACAGCTTCTGAGGGCAATGCGATCCACATGTTAATATTTTAAGCCAGCCACTAATATTTTTATGTGGGAAATTGAGATTTTCTACGGTTGCTGGATGAGCAGGCCATTTCTCCACGCTGGAGTAGGAAAACTGTAGCTGGGGAAAACATTATTATCCATATTTGTATTTCTCATGGCTGGGAGGGATGGCCAGGGCCTGGCTGTCACTTGTCCAGCTGTCCCAGTGTCACTGGGCTGGCTTTATTTATTTATGCTCTAAGACAGTGGCCATTTCTCCCCAGAGCCATCTTTGAATCCTTTGTATTTTTAAATACCCAAGAGCAGAAAACTGTTTATAAAACTCAGGTTCCTTTTGACAGGCACAAACAGAGAGGATGCTTTGGCCAGGGCTGCTGCAAATCTGGGGAAAAATCAAAGTGAAAATAAGGGGAACTCCAAAGATATTTAGCCAAAATACATGGAGATATTTTTTTTCACAATCACAATTTTTCAGCTTTTAAAGGAATAAAAGCTGTGGGTGTTCAGTAAGCTGGAACTTACAGTGCTGGAGGAGCCAGGAGATAGAGGTGGCTCTCTTGGCCATGAGGTGCCATGACAAAACATTTTAGGATAAGAACTTATGGGAATTCCCCCTGGCCTCGTTGTGCTGCCAAACCCTGGAAGTGTTGGAGGTGGAGGAGGACAGAAATGCAGGCAGAGCTGAGCAGCAGCTCAGCTGGGGTTTGTGTGTGTGGGGGCCTCAGGAGCACTGGGACGCTGCCCCTGCTATGGATTACTGTGAGAGAACCTGCCAGGCCCTCATCATTGCTCCAGACAAGTCCTTGATGCAAATTGGCAGCCAAAGCACTGAGCAGTCAATACAGATTAGAATTAAACCTCTCCTCGTGTCCAGAGCAGGGCTCTGCATTGATCCTGCCCTGGGAGGGAGCAGAGCCCAGCTGGGACAGAGCCATGGCTTCACCCCGAGTCCCTCCCAGCCAGGCAGGCACCCTTGGTGCCACTCTTTAGGAAAAGGCACCTTAGGAACCCTGGGCAGGCAGCACAGAGGGCTCAGTGCTGTGCTTTAGCTCAGGTGGAAGATTAAACTCACATCTAAACCTGGCCTGCCCTGGGGCCTCTCCCAGCTGTGCCAGGGCTGGCAGAAACACCCACCAGGACTTTCCTGTCCTCTCTCAGTATTCCCACTCACTCCCTGCTCTGCCTTTTCCCCCGGTGATCACAGCCATGGCATTTTTGCCTTTTTCTCAGAAGGGGGGACAGGGTTTGCTCCTGCAGAACCCCAGGCTGGCGTGCTTGGAGGGTGTCCATGCGTTGCTGCCAGCACAGGAAGGGTTTGCAGGAGGGGAATTCACCTTCCTGAGGGACCAGCCCCTCCTGGTGTGAGCCATGCCCATGCCAGGGGTTCCATTCCCAGCCGGCCCATCGTGCAACTCAGGCTCACCAAAAACTGCTGGAATGCTCAGCAATGATGAGCACATTGTTAAAAATCCAAGTTTGTGCCTCAAATTTTGTCTCAGAGAACGAAAGGTGCTTTTTGTGGGGTCCCTCAGTTCCTGGGGGTGCTTTGCCTGGCTCGGATTGCAGCTGCAGTTCAGCATTTTCCTCCTCCCACTCTGCCAGCAAATGCACCCAGCACTGCATTAGGCGCCACCAAAAATGAAATCAGCCTTTGGTGTTTGTGGGAGCACAGCTGGGATGTGACTGCAGCCCTGTTTGTTTAGCAGGGAGCTAAAAGGATTGGCTTGAATGGTTTCTGTGGGGGATGTGGGGTGTCCTGGCAGGCCCTGATAGCAGATTTCCTCGTGCTGCAGAATTACCCCAGAAATGCAAATATCTCTATCAGTCAGGATCCAGAGCAGCAAACCCACAGCCCCGAGTGACCCCCAGCCCTCCTGCTCACAATCTCGACCTCTGGGGCATTTTCTTCTCCAAATAATTTATTAGATAGAGGCTGCACGAAATAATCTGCCTTTGTTTTTTTCCCCGTTTGCCTTCTCATGCAAATGAATTCCCACCAACTTTTAGTTTCTTTATTTCCCAATTATCATGCAAAACTCATCTCTCTGAACTGTATCTCCTCTTCTCCATTTTTTTCCTTCTCCCCGAGGAGATTCCCTCTGTTATGGCCAAGGGCAGAGCTGTTCCTGCCCAAGGCCACAAGCCATTCTCACTGCAGTGGGGTCTGTGGGGTGGGGAGCTCTCAGCCCCTGCTCACTGAGAAAACAGGGTAAAAGACTTCCACAAATGTCTATGAAGGCAGGGAGCCCACAGGAGCCAGGTCAGGTCCAGCCTAAAAGCCAGATTAAACTCCAGACCTGAGTTTGGTGAAACATCTGGGCTTAAACCAGTGGGGAGAAGGTTCTTGAGGCTCTGGCAGAGTTGGGTTTGAGGCTGTGGCAGAGCTCAGTTTACAGACTGAGGCCCTGGAGAAGGTTCTTGAGGCTCTGGCAGAGCTGGGTTTGATTCACAGACTGAGGCCCTGGACACCCTGTGGTGTCCTTTCTCTTCCCCACTCAGCACCAGCCTTGCAACGAACCTGAAACTTGAATTTCTCAGCCCAAATTTGCAGTCAGAGAGCCTCATCCCCTTCGTGGGGGTCTGTGTGTGCTATAACTTGTGGGTGTCACTGAAAGTTTTGGGGGTGAAAATAGAAAATACCAAATTCCTGTTTCTTTCCTGGTTGATTCAACCAATCCATATTAAGGTTTTTAGCTGGGTTTTTTTCCCATGAGGTATTCTCATTGCTTGGGACTGGGAGCTCCTGGTTTCCATAGAACCACAGAATGGTTTGGGTTGGAAGGGACCTCAAAGGCCCTCTCCTCCCAGCCCCCCTGCTTGCCTCTGCCCAGGATTATTCCATGCTGGAGCAGCAGCCGGGCTGCCCTCCCTGCCCTTCCGCTGGTCCTGCTTTCCCCATTCACCCCCTCTGGGAATCAGGTACCTGGATAGGGCAGGAAAAGGTGGGAAAAGCCCCCAGGCAGCAGAACTGTGCATGTAGAGCTAAACCTTGGGAGAGCTCCCGGCTGCAGGGTGGCCTTTGTTCCTCTCCCTCGCCCCGCAGAGCCTCCCCTCTCCCCGCCAGCCTTTGAATTTTTATGCCGGTGCCTTTCTTTGCATTGACCAGAGTTTATCACATATCTCTGGTCGGGATCCTGCCTAGCTTAGCATAAGACAAAAATGGGGAGGGGAGGGGGGAAATCGGCTGAATAATAGGAAGGATTTGTAGCAGCTGAGGATTTGCATTCAAATGTTCGCCAGCCTCCTCTGAGCTCGAGTTTTATCATGTCTTTACAGCCAACAGCTTGTTTATGAATAAAAAATGTGGCATGAAACCAGAGGAGTGAGTTGTCTTTGTTTTGTCAAGTGTGCTGAGACAAAATGCTCGCTCCTCACAAGTCTTCACTTCAGACAAGTCTGGTGGGACGGGGGCAGCTGGCCACGGGCTGCTACCTGCGCGTTGCCATGGCCGGGGGCACCCGGGCACCCTCCATATGCATGAGCCCGGTTGGACCCGCCAGGCACAGCAGCCCCTGCTTTGACAGGCAGCCACTTTATTAACTCATTAGGCTCATCTTGTTCCTTTAAATGTGGTATAATTACAAATAAACCTGTCACACTTTGTTTGCAGTTATATCATTTAGCTAAGTGCCTCTGCGACCTGGGCTGCGGGAGGGAGGGAGGGAGGGAGGGAGGGGAGAGCCAGGGCTGCCGCGGGGGAAGAGCCAGGAAAGTTTGGGGATGTCCTTAGTGTGGCTTTGGCAGGCCTGGCTCAGGGTCTGGGTGCCAGGGAAGGGTGAGGTGGCACCAAAGGCTCTGGTGTGTGGGCACAGGGAGCACCCATCCATTCATCATCTATCCATCCCCCATCCATCCATCCATCCATCCATCCATCCATCCATCCATCCATCCATCCATCCATCCATCCACCCATTCATTCATCATCTATCCATCCCCCATCCATCCCTCCATCCATCCATCCTTCCATCCATCCCTTCATACATCCACCCATCCATCCCTCATCCATCCATCCATCCATCCACCCATCTCTCCATCCATCCATCCATCCATCCATCCATCCATCCATCCATCCATCCATCCATCCATCCATCCATCCATCCATCCATCCATCCATCCATCCATCCATCCATCCATCCATCCATCCCTCCCTCCCCAGGACCTTGGGGACAGGGGGTGTGGCACAGCCCTGGCATGTCCCACTCACCCCCTCATGGTACAGCTGCCCTTCCTTGAGCATGGCTGGAACAAAACCTGCCCTCATCACAGTGGCACCAGCGAGGTCCTGCTCTGGCTGGGACACGTCCTGGGGACAGTGATGGCATTTGTCACCCAGAACAGGAGGTCCCTCTCTGGCTGGGACACGTCCTGGGGACAGGGATGGCATTTGTCACCCAGAACAGGAGGTCCCTCTCTGGCTGGGACACGTCCTGGGGACAGGGATGGCATTTGTCACCCAGCACACGAGGTCCTGCTCTGGCTGGGACACGTCCTGGGGACAGGGATGGCATTTGTCACCCGGCACACCCAGGCTGCAGTAAGAGCAGCTCCTTTCAGAGCCCTCCCATGGAAACAATGGGCTGCGAGTCATTTTCCTGCTTCCTGCAGAAACTCCTCCAAGGCCGTGTCCTAGATTTAGCTGAGGCTCTGATAAGGCTGGGAGAGATAAGTCCCAGATTGTACTGCTGTGCCCAACAGACTGGTTACACCGTGCTTGATGACACTTCAGCCCCGTTGTCATGACCCCATATAATCCAGCATCCTGGACCATCTGACACACATTTACACTTAACATTTTGTTAGAGACTCCATAAATGAGATCTCTTTGACCTTCAATCCTTGGCTAATTGCTAGTTTCATGTACAAGACCAGCCTAATTTTACGTGATAATTACCTGGAAGTGGCAATACATATGGCATTGCATGTTTGAAATGTCAGAACTGGAAAAATATCAAGTGGCTGGAGTCTTAGGCAAATGGAGGGAGTGGAAGGGTCAGAACAATATACTTTAGTGCTCAGCTGATGGAGGAGCACCATATATCACTGCAATCCCCAGTAAAGAGGAGCCATCCAGAATAAATCCTGTGCATAATGTTTGCTGAAGGGGCTCTGTGGGCACAGGGATGCTGAGGCTGTCATAAAACAAAAAGGAGATGTTGAATTTGCAGGCGTTTAAGTCGTTTCCTCAAGTTGTTTCTTATCACCAAGGAATCCCCACTCCAGATTATTGTCAAACATTCCTGAATTTCTCACCCCCTGTTGGTACAATGTGATCACCTCCCACCTGGTAAGGGGTCAGAAGCCACAGTGAGACAGAGCTGGGGTCACATTTGGGGGGTGTTTGAGGGAAGTTTGTGACATTTTGGGCAATCCCAAGAGAAAAAAAGACCTTTTTGCTGCAGGCAGGGGGGTGCCCTGAGGGTTACCTGGCTGAGCAGTGCCTGGTGAGGAGGGTTGGGGTGGTGGGGAGCAGCAGGTGGCAGCACCCCAAAACCACCCAGCCCTTGCAGGACCCACCTGGAGCAGCAGCAGTGCCCCAGGTCCTCCTGCCTTGCTGGAAATGGGATTATTCCTCTTGTTTGCTTACTGGGGTGTAACCACCAAACAATGTCATGTCCCTTCTTTGGGGTTAATTAATAGCTTGATAAGATTAGCATGAATGAAAATAAACTAAAATCGCTTCAGTAATTATTTCACTGCAAACATTATCGACAGCACTTCCTAAATACTGTAAACTCTGATATAAAGCCTTGGTCAGGAGTCCTGGGTCATGGGATCACTGTGATTAGAGGGGGAGCTGGGACTGGATTATTGAGCACATCCTCTTGGAGGGCCAGGTTTTGTGTCCATAGATATAAATATGTAGAATTTTATGTCTGTCTTGGAAATTTTACACCTCTTGGAGTTGTGGAGAAAGCAGAGCCACAAATCCTCCTGTGCCTGCCATGGCTTTGTGCTGAGATGGCCTTGGGGGACAAAGGGAGGGTCCTGAGCCTGGCCCCAAAGCTCTGCAGCTCCTGGAGGGGTGTTGGGCTCTTCTGGGGCATCCCAAAAGAATGGGATGGGGGCTGCAGCACCTTTCCCCATCCCTGTCCATCCTCTAGCCTCTCTTGGGCAGTCTGTGATATAAATAGTGAAAATACTGGAAAGGGGCCTCAAACCCTGTGTTTTAATTTTGTTTTAAATTCAGGGGTGGGTTTGCAATTAGGGGCAGAGCTGATTGTGTGTCCCCACCCTGCACAGGGAAGGTTTGCAGGAGCAGGGAATGGACAGCACAAGGACACAGCCCCACACAATCCCTTCCACCAGCACCTCGTGCTGCCCCTCTGCCAGCAAATCCTGTCTGAGACAAACAGCAAAATCCAGGGAATTCACAGCACATCCTCTGCCTGTGGTGTCTCAAGCACGGGCTCTGTTTTCCCCAGTTTGGAAGCTAATCCTTTTAAAACCTGTAAATTGGGAAACAGAGCCAGTGTCAGCCCAGACCACGGCTCCTCCCAGGTGCTGGCTGGGATTAAGCACTGCCCTGCTCCATCCTTCCACACCAGCTGATAAGCCTTGTTTGTCAGAGGATAAAATGGTAAACAGCAGATGAAACAGGCTGGTGACAATTTCAGTGCAAAAGGTTTGGGAGAACAAGAGGTGTTTGAACTTCAGCCTCCTGGGATCCCCTGGGGCTGTGTGCACATCCCAGGTCAGAGCAGCCAAATCTTGGCCACCTTCCCTGGGATGAGGGGGCCAGGGCTGTCCTGGCAGCCCAGTGGTGATCCCTGGGTGCCAAAGGCTCTCTGGGAAATGCCATCAGCAGGGACTGTCCTGGCTTTGTCTGCCTGTAAATTGGCAGAGTGGCCTGTGAGGGAAGGGCCCTGTGCTCTCCCTGCCCACCAGCCCTTCCTGGGAGCCTGGCAGTGCCACTGCTGTCCCAGGGGCACCTGCTGGCAGTGGGGCTGCCTTTGCCAAGGGGTGCTGCAGCTGCTGACCTTGGAGCTCCACTCCTGGCTCAGGCTGCCAGCTCGTTTTGGGTTCACAGAACCACAGAACCCTCAGGGCTGGAGAAAACCTCCAGGATCACCAAGTCCAGCCTTTGACCGACCCCAGGTGCCAACTAAACCACATCACAAAGTGTGAGTTCTGAGCAGCTCCAGGCTGCCCAGAGCTGGGCTGGGTGGCAGTGGGGTGGGGGCCCAGTGTGCCCAGTGTGCCCAGTGTGCCCAGTGTGCCCAACAGGGCTGCCAGGGGAGCTGCCAGGTGCTGCCTCCTGGGCTCTCCCTAAAACCTGCATCATATTTTGTGCTGACTTAGTACAACGTGGATAGTTGTAGTTTCCAAGTAGCTGGCAACCCTTAATCAATGTTAATTGGCTCTAATTAGCATATGTTAATTAATGATATTTACTACAAATTAAAGGTATGAGTGCTCCCAGAGGGTTTCCTGTTCATCCAATTAGTGCCAATTAGTCGCAATTAACACGTGTAAATGAGATGCCATTGAACCCAAAACAAACAGCAGAGTCTGCTGTACTGGCTGCCAGTTGAACTTGAGCAGGGAGGGGAGAGGGGCTGCCCAGGGCTCTTAAATACCTGCCAGGTCTCTAACATCTATTTCAGCTCTCTCATTAGGGCTCATTCTGTCTCTCACTCCAACTTGGAGGAAAGTTGATCTGGATAAAAGCCTTGGCAGAGTAAAGGGCCCTGGGTTTGTGTCCTGTGGGGCTGGGACGAGGACCTGGAGCTGCTCTGGGACCCGTCCCAGCTGTGTGGGCACCTTGCATGGGCAGGGGGATGTGCACCCCAAAACGGAGGGTGCAGGGGCTCCACAGAAGCTCCAGTGCAGCTGTGGCACAGGAGGAGCCCACAGGTCCCCAAACTCCCCTTGCTGCTGTTTGCTGGGCAATCTCCAGCTCCACCATCCAAAGGGGCACTTCCAGGGTCGCTCTGCTGGGGTCTGTGGCGTGGAGGGAAACACATCCACCAAAGTTTCCTGCCCTGGGCCCTGATTGCACAGGCAGCCTGGCAGGAGGCAGAACAAATTGTCATAATTGTGTTTAATTAAAAAGCGTAAATGGATTATCTTCAGGTAAGGATGATTTATTTCACTAATCAGGCTGATCACGGGCAATGTGCAGTCTGGAGCTGGAAATCATCGGGGGGAAATGGGGAATTCCTTTTCCCATCACTCCCAGAGCGTGGCAGGGTTTTAGCACACAGTCCATCCCAGAGAGAGGGGCCAAGCTGGGAGCTGCATCCCCTGGCTCTCCTCTCCCACAGGGCTCTGGCTCTGCAGCATTCTCCTCCTTTGATTCTGTGCTTTCAGATGAGAACTGCCTGGGCCCCTTTTCGCACCGTTTGTGCCACATCCCATGGCTTTGGTGCAGGTTCTGTGGGCACACAGCCCCGGGGGCTGGGGAGGGCAGCCCTGGCTGGGACAGAGCTGGCAGTGCCACTCCAGCTGTCCCTGCAGCCTGGGGGACACAGGTGGGACACCGAGCCCAGGGCCAGGCACCATCAGCACCAAACGAGCATAATTAATTGACCATCTGCTTGGAAAGCCAAGAAGGAGGCAGCCCTGGGATGTGGCTGCCACGTCAGGAGCCTCCAGGATCCCCCTGGAAGGTGACAGCTTTGGGCACTGGGGTCTCACCCCGGCATCCTGAGCTGCCCCTCGGGTTCCTGCCAGTGCTCTCTGTTTTGGGAGCTGGGGATGCTCCAGGGAGGAGGCAGAGCCTGGAGCTGGGCTTTGCCAGGGACTGAAACCCAAGGGAAGGTGCCAAGCAGCCCCCCAGAGGTGTCTCTGCAGCCCCCAGCCCCACCTAAGCACAGAACAACTCCCCTGTTGTGGTGGTGTGTTCGGGGAATTATTTGAAACCATCACAACATGAGCTGGGAAATAAGGAAAAACACCTGTGGTGTTTTCTGTTATTCCTAAGAAAATTCTCCTTGTGTTTAATAGGTGATGTTTAATAAAAATGAAAATGAGCTTATCCTGAGCAGGCATGCACGCCAAAAGCTGGCATTTAAATTAGAAATTATGATTTAATAACTTGTCAAGAAACTCACCAATGTAACAGCGTGATAATTATTGAAAAGAGGCTTCAGAAATGCTGGAATGCCATGATCCAGGGGGAGAACTGAGCTGGGAAAAGCTGGGTGAGCTCTGCTGGGACTGGGACTGGCCTGCAGCCCCCGGGCCCTCACCAGGACAAGGCTCTTGGTGAAGTCCTGACAACAAAAAATGATGAAAAATGAAATTTCCTGATAGCCTTGGGAGGTCAGGATCGCTCCCTTGCCCCCCTGGAGCCTCCTCTGGACTGATTTGCTGGGGAAATTCTCTTTGGTGAGGCCTTATTGTCTGAATCCTGGCCCATCTCCTAATTTAAGCAAAACGTTCACTTAAGGACTTCTTAATACATATTTGAAATTGCAGTCCTGCCTTCCTGTTGGTCGATTGTGGCTCTCAGTGGGAAGGCCATTATTTCTGCCGTGGTTTACAAGGCAGTTCAGGAGAAATCTGTGCCATAAATATTGAAGTATTGTAATAGATAATTCCTGGATTTGGATGTGACTGACCCCTTGGCACAAGGCTGGGCTGGCAGGAAGGAGTGAAGGACCCAAACAAAACCAAGTGGCAGGCTCAGCTTTGGGGTTCTGGTCTGGCCCCACAACCCAGAGGTTCCCAATTCCTTGCTCAATTTTTCCTTACAATTCCCATCCTGGAGGAAACTCTTGGGGCTGACTAAAAAGAGGGAAGGAAAAATAACAAGCTGTGAAGGTGATGGGGAAAGATTGCTCTCCTGTTTCCTCTAAACCAGTAAAATGTCAAGGAAAAACTTTCACACAGATTTTTCCAGTATTTTTCAGTGGCAAATACATTTCCTTGGAGAAATTTCAGGTCATTCTGTGACTAAACAGCGAGTCTGCTGTCTGATATTGTTATTCTGTCTGCTTCTCCAGGACTTCAGTTTTTTATTATTTTTTTAAGTGAAAGCAACTTGAGGAAGAGCAAGAGAGAAAATCTCTTAGCCGCTAAAATCAAATAGCTGCATTTGGCAGAAATGGGAACGGGCTGGGGTGGGGAGGGAAGACAACTCTTGGTTGGTAATTTGGAATTGTAAAATGACTGATAGGAGGTTGCAGCGTTAAAAAGAGGTGTGGCTGCGGGCCGGGCCGGTGGCATTCCCCCCCTCCGTGTCCCCTCCTCCCCCGGCAGTTTGTCGCCGGTCCGGCCGGGGCTGCCGCATCTCGCACCTCCCGCGCTCCGCGGGCGCGGCGCTGCCGGGGTTAAATTCCGGTCATGCCGAGCATCCCCGGGGATGCCGCTCCCGCCGGTCCCAGGTGAGAGGGGCTGGGGCCGGGAATGTTCCCAGAGCCCCTCGGCCGAGCGGAGATGGATGGAGAACAACTGCGCCTTTGAAGGGTGACAGTGGGATCCATCACCGGGCACCGGCACCGCCGCGACCCCAAAGAGCTCCGGGAGCCCCTCCCGGGAACCCCTCTCGGGCCGGGGGCCGCCCCTCCTGCGGGGCACAGGGCTGTGCCCAGGGACACCTTGTCCTGTGGCCGCTGGGTGCGACACCCTCTGGGCTCCCCAGACACCTCCCTGGCTCCCGGAGCAGGGACAGCCGTGGGCAGCATTCCTGGAATTCAGGAGATCTGGGATTGCAGCCCCGTCCGAGGGGTTATCCCAGGATTCGGGGTGGGTTTCTCCCCCTGGCTTTGCCCTTCTCTGCTGGGCCTTTGGTCCTTCCCCAGCCCCAAAGTTCTGCTGGGTTCCAGCTCACAGAACACCCCGAGCTGGGAGTAATGGAATAATGGGAATAATGGGAATAATGGGAATAATGGGAATAATGGGAATAATGGGAATAATGGAATCCAGCTCCCAAAGTTTGCTGCAGGACGCTGGGCCTGGATTTGCCCCTGCAGATTCACAGCCCGAGGCTGAGCTGGTTTCAGCTGGGGGCTGGCTGGGAGTGGGCACAGCCCTTTTTCACCAAACCCCCCAAAATGGAGCTGCCCTCCTTGCTGTGGGATTCCCAACTTTTCCCCGGACAGGGAGGATGGAGAGGGACATGAGGAGGAGAGGCACCTTCACCGTGGGCACAGGTTTGAGGAGGATTTCCCAGCCCCTGGGCATGGAGCTCAGTGGGTGCTGAAAGTCTTGGTCCTGAATTTCCACAGGAATTGGAAGATTTCCCACTGATTTCAAAACCAGGGATCTTGCCACTGATTCCTGGGTTTAGGGCCAGAGGGCTCTGTGCTTTGCCTGGTATTTCCCATAACAAAGGAGAAAGCAAAGGAAAGGAAAGGAGGGGAGAAAAAAATGAGGGAAAACCATGAGGAATGGTGAAATGAAGTTGTGCTCATCCAGCTCTCTCCGCTGCCCAGATCTCTGTCATTAATATTAAGCAATGCCTGACAATAGCACTCTGCATTTTCCAAAAGAATAACTATCAGCCTGGTAAACAAACCTGGGGACGCACAGAATTCCTCAGGATGGCTCATCTACAGAGGCTCCGTGATAAATGCAACAAGGCAACAGCCAGGGGAAAAAAATTATTGTAAAAAAAATTAAAATGTAGAGAATTGACATTTGGAATTGAGCTGGGATGTGCCAGAGCCTTATCAGCAAGGGGGGGCACCTGCAGCCCTCCCCAAACCCCAACCCAGGCTCATTGATATGCAGTTATTCACGTGTGCAGTAAATTCCAATTATGTTTACAGATGTCTGCTTAACATTTATGGAAAAGGAACCTCAGCATGGCTGAAATATCCTTATAAGGGTTTGGACCAGGCTTTTTTTTTTTTTTTTTTTTTTAACCATCATCAATTTAATTATATTTTGCAGATTTATGAAAAAAAATAACTTCCAGCTGAGCTCTCTGATAGAAGGTTTAACATCTAATGCATATATTTGGTTGTATGACCATCTCAGAGTTGTTTTAGCTGTAATTTTTTTGTTTTCATATTAATTCAGGAGTTTTGTCGATTTTTTTAAATGCACAAAAAAAGCAGCAACCTATCAGGGCAGTGAAAGATGAGCAGGTTTTCATATGGCTTCCTGCTGTAGGTAATTTTCTTCTTTATCTTGGAATTTCTTCCCTGCCCAGGGACTCCTTCACCTGGCAGACCCCACACTGAGCACTCCCTCCAAAGGTGCATTTCCCAGCCCTAGTGGTAATGTGGATTTCCTGATTCTCACAGGAATAACAAAAATGTGAATTTTCAAGTGACAAGTGGTTTCCCCCTTTCCTGCCCTGGGTCTGGGCCCTGGGAGGAGCTGCCTGGCCCAGCCTCCCTCCCTTCCCTGGCATGAGCTGGGGGAACCCCCAAGGAAAAGGGTATTTTGTGTTAATCCTAGAATTATAAAACCACCCTTTCCAAACATTTTTTCCCTTCTTTTTCCCTAAATTCTGAACACTCCAGGGTTATTTCAGCTTGTGAGCAGCAGCCTGGTTCCACAGATGTGGGGGCAATGTGAGTCCAGATGGGCACCAAGCACTGGCACAGCCCCGGGGTGCCCCAACAGGGGTTTCCACAAAAACCTGAAGGGTCTGGGAGTTTTCTTGGTGCCCCCCTCCTCCTGCTTTTCCTCTCCTGCAGGAAGGGTTTGTTTGAGTGGGCACCTCCTTGGCTGTGTGGGGGAGAGCAGGGATTGTGTGCAGAGCCCAGAGCTGCTCCCTGCACCCCACCTTGGGCACAGAGCTGCTGGGAGAGCCACAGGGGCAGGGGACTCCTCCCTGCCTGGGCTCTGGAGCTGCTGCTCAGGTTCTAAGGAGAGCTGGGAATAACCTTGGGTGAGTTTTTGGGGAGAGCTGATGGCAGGGAATAACCTTGGGTGAGTTTTTAGGGAGAGCTGATGGCGGGGAATAACCTTGGGTGAGTTTTTAGGGAGAGCTGATGGCAGGGAATAACCTTGGGTGAGTTTTTGGGGAGAGCTGATGGCAGGGAATAACCTTGGGTGAGTTTTTAGGGAGAGCTGATGGCGGGGAATAACCTTTGGGTGAGTTTTTAGGGAGAGCTGATGGCAGGGAATAACCTTGGGTGAGTTTTTAAGGAGAGCTGATGGCAGGGAATAATCTTGGGTGAGTTTTTAGGGAGAGCTGATGGCAGGGAATAACCTTGGGTGAGTTTTTAGGGAGAGCTGATGGCAGGGAATAACCTTGGGTGAGTTTTTGGGGAGAGCTGATGGCAGGGAATAACCTTGGGTGAGTTTTTAGGGAGAGCTGATGGCAGGGAATAACCTTGGGTGAGTTTTTGGGGAGAGCTGATGGCGGGGAATAACCTTGGGTGAGTTTGGGTCAGTCAGGGAGCGTGCAGGTGATCCATGGCTCGGGGATCCATCAGGGACTCCCACAAACCCAGGCTGGCATGAGGACAAACGCCTGTCCCCGAGGTCAGGGGACCCTTTGGGATGTCCAAGAAGGATGTCAGGCCAAGGGCAGCAGGTTCAGGGTCTGGGGTGCAGCTTGGGCAGGGCTCTGTGTCCCTGGTCTGGGCACTGCAGGAGCTCATGGGGGATTGCAGAGAGGGGGAGCAGGAAGGTGATGCTGTGGCGAGAAACCTACTTGATCTGAGGGCCTATGTGCAATAAATACAGCAGATTCTAAAAAACAGCTTTGTTTATTAGCACGCCCTTAAGGAAATAAATTGTAGATCATTAGGAGCAGGCTCCTCAGCAGCCACTGCTGCTGTTATTAATGCATTTCTCTCATAACCACGCCAGTTCCTCTCAGCCATTCCTCCTGCAGCCTTACAGGCTTTACAAATATTGACTAATTGCAGCCATGTAGATTTTATTTCCACGACTGAAAGAGCCCCATTGGAAGGGAATTCTGCAGACTCACACTTTCTGAGCCTGAAGTTCCCGTTCTTGTGTGTGGGGACATCACCAGCACAGACATCCCAGCTCCTGCAGCCACTTGTCCTCGGTGGGAATGGTGACATTGCACAGGCAGGAGGAAGGCACTGGGTGAATCTGTTCCCCAGGGTTTGGGGAAACAAGGTTTAACTGTTTGCATGGGGAAATCTCCAGTGCCTTCATGCGATGCTGGTTTGGGGGTGGATGTTCTGGAGAGAGGAGAGGAGCACCCTGGGGCTGGGCTGGTATGGAGCTCCTGGGCCCCAGAATTTGGTGACAGGTTGTGAAGAGGCACAAAAATGCCAAGGATGGATTTTTTAGAATGATATTTGGTTTTTAAGTGCTTCTGAGTGTGGAGGGTTGGCCCTTGGTAGTGCCAGCGTGTGACTCTGTCCTGTGTGGGGACTTGCCCTGGGGCACAGTGTGGGACAGCAGGATCCCCGTGGGGTTGGAGCTCAACCCCTGGAAAAATTAGCTGGAACTAGGGAAATTTGACATTCTAGACCAGAATGATTTGGGTTTTTTCATCCTGAGCACGGCATACTGATGCAGCTCAGGGATGTGGGATTGTGGCTGTGTGTGCCACGTCCCCACCGTGGCGTTGAGAGGAGCTGTGTGCACGTCAGCCACGCTTGGAGCATCACTCAGGGACAAGGGAAGGAAACAGCAGCTCTGAATGTGCCTGGGGAGGCACCAGCAGCCAGGGACCCTGCTGGGCTCCACTGCACTGACCCAGCTGCCTGGGCTGGGGTGTGGGGAGAAGGAAGGGCAGGCTGGCCAAGGCCTCCACGGCCTCTCAAAGCCTTTAAAATAGAAAATTGTATAAATAGGACATGATCTAGCACAGTAACAAATGACAGAATCTATAGATAGCAGATTAGTCAGGACTGAGCTGGCAGGCACAAACACAGGCAGGAGCTCTGCATTCCGTGTCCCCTGGGAGGGGAGCCCGGGGCTCAGGTACCTGGCCCAGGTGATGCTGAGCCCAGCTCTGCCCCTGCACCTGCTTTGTTCCAGCACAGTCCTGTTTGCTGGGATTTCAGGTATTTTTCCCCAAACGTTCTGCCTGACAGTGATGTCAGCACCAAAACATGACATTCTGCTGATGACAAAAACCCTTCTGTGTCGAGAATCCTCTTCTGCAGTTCTTGAGAAGGAGGTGTGATGCAGCAGCCCTCCTTCCTTACGGGCACGGAGGGCAGTGCCAGCGCTGGGCACTGTGTGCTCCTTTCTCAGCAGCAGGAGCTGCTCCTGGTGGGAAGGGAGCACTGCCCACTCCCAGAAAGAGCAGAAACGAGGGATTTGGCCAGGGTCACGCAGCAGGTCAGCGGCAGGAGCAGAGGGAAGCTCTGGGCTCCCCCTTCCCTCCGATCCTGCCGAGGAGCCGCTGCCTCCGCGCGGGATCCGCCCGGGTGTCAGAGAGGGGAGATTGACTCTCACTCCCGGGGAAGTTCAGCCACTGTGAAATTAGTAAATTACACCGGCCCACAGAACTTAGAAAAACAATATAATCCTGGGGGTACTGAAATAATTAATTTCCTAATCAAGTACACCTTGCTTTTTTGAATTTGCAAATAGCACTCGGATGTGATTCCCCATTTCAGCCGCGCCAAGGAAGGAATCTTCTGGGCAGCAGAGCCGGAGGGGCCCGAGGCAGGGGTGAGTCCCCCCGAGTCAGCCCAGGGGCTGCGGGCTCCGGGGAGAAGCGGCCTCGGCACCGCAGGACCCCAGCGAGGGCCGGGCGATGCTTTTTGGGGAGGCTTTGCCTTGCTCTGGATCCAGCCCAGGACCTGGGAGGGAAGAGCCGGAGCCGCAGGGCTCCCGCAGGGGTTTGTGCTGGGTTGTCTCCTGCTCTCGCTGCACCCTTGTTTGCTTTAAATCACTTCAAATGCGGAGGCTGTCAGACAAGACAATTAACATGGGGAAGGGGGAAAGTATTACCATCCATTATTTGCCATAACATGAATTTAAGCCAGGAAGTCAAATGATAAAATATGTGGTGAAAAGGGTTGGTGGTGGGAGTGCCTAAATGAGTAATAGCCCTGGGCTTCTGAGCCTTGAACTTAACGTGCTAAGTAAATCCCCGAGGTCAAAAAGTATGAAAATTGTTGCAGCTTGGGGAGATATATTTTAACTTTGGAAAAGGTCCGTGTAGATCCGCCGCCGGGGTCGGGGAGGCAGATGCTGAGCAGCCGCAGCTCCGGGAGTTGGACCGATGGTCGTGGGATGGGTGCTCGTTTTGGGGGAAAAAAAAAATAGAATGAAATATTGACATAAAATCAGGCGAGGGGGGTGTGGGGCGCGCCTCGGCCGGGCGGGGTGAGCCGGGAGCGCTTTGTGCCGCCGGCAGCGGCTCGGTCCGGTCCCCAGCACCGCAGCTCCGGTGGGAGGGCGGCTGCGCCCCCGGGATCCCAGCGGGACCGGACCGGGCCGGGATCCCGCTCCGCTCCACCGCGCTCCAACTCTTCCCCTTTAAAACTCCTCCTGCGGCTCGCGCTGACCATGCGGCAGGATTTATGGAGAGAGATGTTTTAGCAGAATCCCCCCGAGTCCCCCATCAGCCCTAAATCCCCAGCCCGCGCTCCCCGGGAGCCCTCCTGACACAGAGCATGCCAAAACAGCTTCGTTTTGCCTATGCATTAGCAATCTATTTTACCTTTTTGACATCTCTCACACATAAAACCGTAAGAGAGAAATAAAATATCTGTCTCTGGGCGAAAATAAAGCTTTGCCTCCCTCCTGATCTATAGGATATAAAATAAAGCCATGGCTTTGATAGTGGCTTTTCCTTAGACCGGAGTTGCTTTTGCACACACGGAGACAATGAAGATGGATGAGCCGGGAGCCGTGCATCCTCCGGGGGTTCGCTTCACCCTCTTTTTTTATAGCCCCCCCGTCGCCCCCTCTACCTCTCCACTTTTCTTTCTTTTCTCTTTTATTCGCCTTTTATCTGTCCTTTGCCGAGTGGAGGATCCCGCTCGGCTGTCCCACAGCCGCACCCCCCGGCCGGGCTCGGGGCCACCCCCGCCTACCCCCGGCCCTTCCCGGACACTTTCCCGTCAGTCAAAGGCAAAGCCGCACTCCTCGGATTTGTAATTATTTATTAACCGTATTTCCCATAAACAATGCATGAGCTCGGAGTGTAAGCGACAACATTTAGCGACGTGGGCAGAAACCCGGGAGGGCTAATCACGGGGCTGGGGGGCAGGAAAATAAATAAGGAAAAGGAAAATAAATAGAAAAAAAAATAAAAGAAAAGGGAAAGGCGAGCGGAGCCGGGGGGCGACAGTGTGGTGTTTACCCTCAGCATCGACCCGAGTGTGGCAAGATAAACTGGGACCTTCTAATACATAATTTAAAGATCTTTTCCTTCTTCTTTTTTTTTTTTTTCTCCCAAGCTCTTTTAAAACAAACCTGGGGATGGATCCTGTCCAGCCATGGGGTTTATGGTGCGGGGATGTTGTAAGGCTTAATTACATCTTAACTTCAATATTTGGCCAGAGCATTAACCGCATATATATTTAATCAGGCGGAGGCGCTCTTTCTGCCGGGGAAGGTGCTGGGGACGGGGGGAGGGGGACCCCCACCTTCGCTGTCCCCCCACCTTCGCTGTCCCCCCACAGCGCCGCCCGGGGTGGCGGGAGAGACCCCGGCCCCGAGCCGCGCTGCCCCGGGGTGCCGAGGGGTCGGAACGGGAGCTCGGGGCCGCCCCCGCCCCGTCGGGGACCGCGCCGGTCACCGGCCCCGAGCCCGCGCGCTGTCCTGGAGAAAGGCTTAAAAGGAGGAAAAAAGAAAATCAAATTTAAAATGAATGGGAAAAGAGGGAAAACTTCGTGCTGTCGGGGGATGGATGTAGTGAAAACGTCTGCCAGGGCGTGGGAGGGAAGTTTTTGCCCGGCTGGGAGTGCGGGGATGCTCCACAAGGAACCGCGGAGGGGGCTCGGGGCTTGTGCAGCACCGGCACCCCGTAAAGGAGAGAGAAATCCCATTGCTGAGCACAGCGGTGGCAAAAGGGGATGATAAACAAGGTGATGTTTAACTAAAAAGATGGGAACGACACCCATAAAATGCAAATTTAAACTCGCCTGAAAGGGACTTGGTGTTTTTCTTCGGTATTAGATTTAAAATGAATTTGAGTTTGGGTTTGTTTGGCTGTTTTGCTTGGTTTTATTATTTTTTTTTATCTTTTATTTTACCTCTCTCTTTATTTGGCTCTCTTTCACTAGTCACTATTTTACTTACACTCTCTATTTTTCTAAATTTTAAAAATTTTTTCCTCCTTTAATTTCCATCCTTAAAAAAAAAAAATCCCTTTTTAAAACATCTGCTGATTTCCCCCTTTCCTTCCTTTCTTTCTTTTCTTTTTTACTCTCCTAATGTCCCTCCTTTCCAGCACTGGGGCCGGCCGGGGTTGCTCTGGAGCATCCTGGCCGCTCCCCGCGGGGCTCGGGTGGGGCTGGGGCCTCGACACGGGAACGGACCGGGGAGAATTGCAAAATAGAGGGCAAAACAAAAAATCCCCCCGTCCCCAGCAGCCGGCCCTGGGAGGGGGCGGCACACGGCGCTGCTGCCGCCGGGGTCTCCCCCTCCCCTCGGGGGATGCCCCACGCGCGGCCCCGCGGGGCGCAGCAGGCCGGGACAGCCCGGGGATGCCGGGGGTTGATTTTCGGATCCGCTGGAGACAAGCGCGGGCGATTTGGCCTCTCAAACGCCTGCTCTGGGTCGGGATCCCCGCTGGGGGCGAGGCAGAGGGGACACCCCGCTGTGCCCCTCCTGTCCCGAGCGGGGCTCGGGGGGTTCGGGCGGGCAGAGCTCCCCGGGAAGCGCAGCGGAGCGGGGGGGACCCCGGGGCCAGCGGGGAGGGGTTGGGCACGACCTGAGCCCCCCGGCAGCGGGGGGAGAACCAGATGCTTTCGCTAACGCCTGGGAAAGGAGAAAAAAAAAAATCGCTGTGAAAAACCTGGTGCTTGATGGACGCGAGATGCTCATCGCCTTCCCCTCATTCATCCCCGGCGACACATGGCACCGGGGGCCGCGGGAGCGCTCCCCTGACGGCACCCGCAGCTGTCGCCTTCCCGCCCGCGCCGGCTCCGCATGAGAAGCGCCCATGTGCGGGCACCGGGCGGGGCGAGCCCGGCTCCATTGATCCCCGGCAGCGGCCCCGAGCGAACCGACAGCTGCGCGGGGAGCGCCCGGTGCGCGCCCCGACGGGGGGCGAGGATGATAGCGGGACCCAGCCAGGGGCTTTCAAACACCCGCAGGAGCTCCGAGGCGATGTCACAGCCCAGGACAGCCTGGAGCCGCCTCTCCCGGCCTGGGCACGCTCTCCATCCTCGCCGGTCCCGCGCGGAGCGCGTTTGCTGCCTTCCTTTTTCTTTCTGTCTTCCAATTTATGCCTTCCTGCTCTTTCTTTTCTTTTTTTCTTTTTTTTTTTTTTTTTTTTTTTCTCCTCTCAAGGACGAGGAAAATAGACGTGAAAGAGAGCGAGGGCAGTGGGTCCAGGCGGGGGATGCTGCGGGCTCCGGGGCGGGCCTCTGCCATCCCCGCGCCCAGCCTCGGTTCTCGGTGGTGTGAGTAACCCCGGACACGCTCGGTCCCTTCCATCCGCCGTTCCCCTCCCCGTCCACCGCCCGGGCTCAGCCCGCTGGGACGGGGAGAGGGGCGGGCTCCAGGGTCGGGAGGGGCCGGGGCCAGGCGGTGACACCTCCCCGGAGCGGTGGCTCCTGACGGGCAGTAAAGCGCGAAGGAAAGAGAAACCTCGTCCCTCCGCACCACCCCGCTACCGACCGGCCCCTGGAAGGTAAAAGCGAATTAATTTTTATTTACTAAAACAAGAAAAAATAAAGAAGCTACATGGCAGTGGCCGGTGCTCCTCGGCCCCGGACGCGCGCTGCGAGCGCCGGTAACGGAACCACGGCGAAGTTAGCGGCGCCTCGGCTGTGCCCTCGGCGGTCGGGTGGCCCCGGGCCCGCCGCCCCCTCCCCACCGGGGCTGCCCCGCCGGAGCGTCCCGGGCCGCGGTCCCGGCCCCGCCGCACCGCTCCTCCCTGGAAAAGCGGCCCGCCTCGGGCTGCTCCTCGGCTCCGCGCCCCGCGGAAACCCCGCGCCCTCGGGGAAGCCACGGCGAAGCGGGATCTCGTTTGCCGCCGGTGCCCAGCGAGGCGCTCCTCAGGCCGGCGGCGGCCACCGGGTCGCTCTAACGGATCCGTGACCCCGCGGGGGTGCCAGACCCCACCGAGCGGCCGCGTCTCCTCGTGCGCGCCGTGCCCACGTCCGTGCCCCCTCGCACCTACCGGAGCATCGCGCTCGCGGGGGGCCGGGCCGGCCGTCGGTGTGTCTGTCGGTGCGTCTGTCGGTGTGTCGGTGTGTCTATCGGTGCGTCGGTCGGTCGCTCGGCGGGCCGGCGGGCGGAGGCGGCGGTGGCGCCCCGGCGGCTCTATAAAGGGGCGCGGACGCCCCGTCCGGCGGCGGCGCGGCGGGCGCGGGGGGGCGGCGGCGGCGGCGCGGATTGGCCGCGGCGGGCGGTGACGTGGGCGCGCGGTGCATAAGGCTGCGGCGGCGGCGGCGCCGGGACCATGCAGAGCCCCTGCGCGGCCGGACGGCGGGGCCGCCCCTCTGCCCCGCGCCCTCCGCCCGGCCCGCCCGCCCCGGGCCCTACGCTCCGCCACCGCCGGGCCATGCCACGCCGGGGACACGGGCGGCCGCCGCGGGTAGTGATGCGCGGGGGTAGATAGGACTGACGGACGGACGGACGGACGGACAGAGCCCGGTGCGACGGTGCCGCCGAGACGTCGAGGGAGAGAGAGAACGAGAAAAGAGAGAGAGAGAGAGAGAGCGAGCGAGCGGTGGAGCGAGGAGCGGCGGAGCGTGTCCCCGTCCCCGCGTGTCCCCATCCCCGCGTCAGGACGCGCAGGGCGATGTCGCCGCGGCAGCAGCCACAGCCCGTCTGACCGCCACCGCCTCTCCATGTCCCGGCTCGTTATTTATTATTATTATTATTATTATTGTTGTTGTTATTATATTTTTTCCTTCTTTGATTTCTCATTGGGAAAAGCACTTTGACTCGAGACTGCTCTACCTCAGACCTTAGAATAACTCACCACGCTCGCTTTTTGGCGGTTTTATTTTTAATTTTTTTAATTTTTATTTTTCTGAGAGCCGATCTTTATAGCCGTAATTGTTTTATTGTTACTATTATTATTACGATTATTATTATTATTATTATTATCCGTGTGGTTGGTAGCGGCCGGGATCCTGCGGCTGTGTCGAAGCGCTGGGCAGTGGGGGTTTCTCCTGTGTACCCCTTCTAGGACAGTCGAACGAAGATTTTTCTTCTTCCTCCCTTTCTTTTTATTCTTCTTCACTTCTCCAAGGCTTTTAAAAGATACATACACAAAAACAAGGAAAAAAAAGAAAGAGAAAAAAACAAAACAAAAACCAAACCTTCATCGGTGTTGTCGTCTTTCTAAAAAAAAAAATTGTTGTTTTTATTTATTTTTTTTCCTTGATACCTGGGAAACCGCTGCCCCCCTCAGAACTAACCAAAGACAATGGTTCACTGTGCAGGCTGCAAAAGGCCGATCTTGGACCGGTTTTTGTTGAATGTACTGGACAGGGCTTGGCATGTGAAGTGTGTTCAGTGCTGTGAATGTAAATGCAATTTGACAGAGAAATGCTTTTCGCGAGAAGGCAAGCTTTACTGCAAAAACGACTTCTTTCGGTGAGTACCGGCCTCCGCCTGCCCCCGCCGCTCCTCTCCGTTCGTTTTTCACCTCCATTTTTTCCCTTTATTTTTGTTGTTTCCCCCGTTGTCAGCGGGACCCACAAGCGCCTCTTCCCTCCCGGTGACACGCGAACATCTCAAACCGCGGCTGCTTCCCCCGGTGATCTCGGGGCGAGGGTCGGGCCCGGGGTCGGGCCCGTTGTTGTCGCCGCTCTCCGCGTCTCCCGGCCGAGCTCGAGTTGCCCAAAGTTCCCTCCAAACTATCGACCGGCGGTGCGGGCCCGGGCCGCGGGAGTGCGGGCACCGTCCCGGGCCCGGTGCAGCGGAGCGGGGGTGACCCCGGCGTTGTTCCCGGTGCCGCCCGGCGGGGAAGGCGCGGTGTGGGCGCTCCGCGGGCCCAGCGCATCCCGTGCACCGGAGCCAGGCCGGCCAGAGGGCAGCGACCCTTCGCCGGTGCATGGATGGATGGATGGATGGATGGATGGAGAGGGAAGCGGTGACCGACGCTCGCTCGCCGCCGCTCTCCCCGCGCCTCCCGGCCCGCTGCGGCGCGGGCATCAATCCCGGGCTCGGAGCGGCCGCGGGTACCTCTGCCCGCCGGGCCCCGCCGCTGCACACCGGCGCTAAGGGCAAGGACCGGCTCGGGGCCGGGGAGGCCGCGGAGCCCCCGCCGTACCCCGGCACAACGCCCGGCCCGGCGGAGCGCGGCCCCGAGCCCGCCGCCGCTTCTCCTTGGGCACGGGGACGGGCACTGCTCCGAGCTCCACCGCCTCTCCCCGAGAGCGGGCCCGGCCCTGCTCCGGTCCCGGTTCCTAGAGCCCCGCGGGGCTGAGCGGGGCACGGGAGGCCTCCGGCCCCGGTGCGGGTCTGGCTCCGCCGTCCCCCGGCTCTCCGCGCCGGCCTTGCCCGCACCCGCGGCTCCTCCGGCCGGAGCGCCACCGAGGCCGGTACCGACACACAGAAGGTGTGGAATTCCTGTGAGCTGCTTGTCAGAGCGTCCTTCATGCGGGTGTCGGGGCGCGGGGACACCCGGGGAGCGCGGCCCCGGCGTTCGGCGATCCCGAGAGCTGCCCAGGCCGGGTTTGATTTTTATTTTGAAAAGCGGTAATATCGGGAAGAGCGAGCGCTCTGCAGGGATGCCGTATTTGATTTAATGCCGTTTCCCGTGGCCGAGCAGGGTGCGTGGAGGCCGCGGCTCGGGGCCCGCGCTCGGCGGGCGCTGCTGACCGCTGCCCGGCCTCTCCCCGCAGGTGTTTCGGGACCAAGTGCGCGGGCTGTGCCCAGGGCATCTCCCCCAGCGACCTGGTCCGCAGGGCGCGGAGCAAAGTGTTCCACTTGAACTGTTTTACGTGTATGATGTGTAACAAGCAACTCTCCACCGGCGAGGAGCTCTACATCATAGACGAGAACAAGTTTGTCTGCAAAGAAGATTACCTAAATAACAGCAATACTGCCAAAGAAAACAGCCTGCATTCAGGTGAGGGAGCGCGGCCGGGGCGATGAGGGCGGGGATGCGCTCAGCACCGGCTGCTCCTCGGGATGGGACGCTCCTATCCTTCCTCCTTCTTCTCTTCTTTCTTCTGTCTTCTCCTTTCTGCTCTCCCTCCTTTCTCTCTTATCCCTTGTCTTCCTCCTCTTTCTTCTCCCTTCACTCTCCTATCCCTTTCCTTTCCTCTCCTTCTTGTCTCCCTTTTTTTTTTCTTCTTCTTCCCTTTTCGTCTCCCTCCTTTCTCCTCTCCCCGGTCCTGCCGCGGCCCGTCCCTCGCGGACGGTGTTTCCCCCCGGCTGAGCGTGACCCTGGTTTGTTCTCCCCAGCCACCACCGGCAGTGACCCCAGCCTGTCCCCCGACTCTCAAGACCCCTCCCAGGACGACGCCAAGGACTCGGAAAGCGCCAACGTGTCCGACAAGGAGACGGGGAGCAACGAAAACGACGACCAGAACCTGGGTGCCAAGCGGCGGGGACCCCGCACCACCATCAAAGCCAAACAGCTAGAGACTCTGAAAGCCGCCTTCGCGGCCACCCCAAAACCCACCCGGCACATCAGGGAGCAGCTGGCACAGGAGACCGGCCTCAACATGCGGGTCATCCAGGTACCGCCGCCTCCGGGCACCGGGCACGGCTCCGGGGGATGCGGGGGCGAGGAGGGGCCGGTGCTCGGCACCCTCCGCACTGCGGGGCCCGGGAAAGCCCCGCCGGCCTTTGAAATCGTTATTACCGGGGCTTCCCGGTGCTTCCCGGTGCTTCCCGGTGCTTCCCGGTGCTTCCCGGTGCTTCCCGGTTCCCCAGCCCCAGCCGGTCGGCGGGGACAGAGCCGAGGGTTTATTCGCAGAAGTCCTAAAGAAGCTGCAACCAGTATGGAAATTAATAACCAGAAATGTGAGGGGTTAATGGGTAAATAAGAATGACAACGCGCTGGAATTATTAAAAGGTTTATAAACCCGCAGCGCTGGGGTAATGGGGGGTTAAAGGACCATTAAAGACGAGGTTAGATTGGAGAGGCTCAGTGTGAGGGTAATTAGCAGTAATCTTGTCAGGGTAATAAGAATTTACTCAATCATTCTTGACCTGCAGTCGGTGGGGAGCGGGGCCGCCGTCACGCGTGGGTTCGGCCGCGCTTGGAGCGCGGCTCAGTGCGCACCGGGCACGAGAGACCGGGAAAAGGGAAAAGCGCAGCCCCGGGATGGGGATGGAGATGGGGATGGAGGGGAAGGCGGGAGCGCGATCCCTCTCGGGCTCCCGGGAGCGGGACCCGCGGCTCCCGTGACCGGCGCCTCTCCCGCCGCCCTGCCAGGTGTGGTTCCAGAACCGGCGCTCCAAAGAGCGGCGGATGAAGCAGCTGAGCGCGCTGGGCGCCCGGCGACACGCGTTCTTCCGCAGCCCGCGCAGGATGCGGCCGCTCGTGGACCGGCTGGAGCCCGGCGAGCTGATCCCCAACGGGCCCTTCTCCTTCTACGGAGGTGGGTACCGCTGCCCCGCGCTGCCTCTCTCCGCGCCGGGCTCCCGGCTCGGCTCCGCGCGGCTCTGGCCGGTTCCGCCCGGTTCCCGCCGCCCACCGCGGAACCCCCCGCAGCCGGGGGCGGCCGTGGCCGCGCTGCCGGCGGGATCCCGGCGTTCTCCCGCTGTTCCCCCGGTGGTTTCGGGAGCGCCGCTTTGTGTCGGTGTCCCCGCTGCTCGGCGGGAAGGGGGTCCCGGGGCTGCCGGAGCCCGGCCAGCCCGGTCACAGGTTTCCCCTGGGGTTCGTGGGTGACACCCCGAGCCCCCCCCAGCCGCGCCGCCCTGAGAGCGCGCCCGTGCCGTCCCCGCTTGGGTACCTGCCCGCCCGTTACCGTCCCTCTGTCTCTCTTTGTCCGCCAGATTATCAGAGCGAGTATTACGGCCCTGGAAGCAATTACGATTTCTTCCCGCAAGGACCGCCTTCGTCTCAAGCGCAGACCCCCGTGGATCTCCCGTTCGTGCCCTCCTCGGGGCCGTCAGGGACCCCGCTGGGGGCCATGGACCACCCCCTGCCCGGACATCACCCCTCGAGTGAAGCTCAGCGCTTCACTGACATCATGTCGCACCCCCCGGGAGACTCGCCCAGTCCCGAACCCAACCTGCCCGGGTCCTTGCACTCCATGTCCGCAGAAGTTTTTGGCCCCAGCCCCCCATTTTCGTCGATATCCGTCAACGGTGGTGCTAACTACGGCAATCACTTGTCCCACCCTCCAGAGATGAACGAAGCAGCTGTGTGGTAGCTTTAAACAAACTGGGTCTAAGTAAGTGATGATCATCTAGTCTGCTTATTGTTATGGTGTACAGAAATGAATTCATATAACATCTCTCCCGCCCTAAGACAATTTTACCTTGGGAACGAACTGAATCCAATCGCTCCAAGGCAAGCTTTGCTCTAGACCAGGACAATCTCCATGTTATGGTTGTATCAAACAAGCAAGGGGACTTTTTTGTACCATTGACAAAGAAACTGGGGAAGCTGTACAGTAAAAGTGCTGCCATTCCGTAGGATGGCTGAGTTTGATTACCCTGTTGGATGTCATCCTAAGAGCCACAATCCTTAGAAACTTCTCGTTAAAAAAAAAAAAAAATTAAAAAATAATTGAATGAAGGAGAGGTCAAAGAAAAGGGGAAAAAAAGCTTCAAGAACTCTCTATAGCGTTCCTGGTTAAGGATGGTTCTGGCATTATGAATCTGTTTGTTCATTTTTGTCTCTCAGAAAGTTCGACAACAAGAAACTCTTTTTAGCTTCAGCCATTTCAGCCTGCTGACGATCAGGTGGGACAACTTTTCCTTTTTCCTTTCTTTTTTTTCTTGTCTGTTTTGTTTCGGTTGTTTTGGTTTGGTGTTTTGGGTTTTTTTTTTTGTTGTTTTTTTTTTTCCCAAAAATAGCAAATACTAAATGTTAAGCCCTCAGCACCAACTCTTCTACCTTCACAAAGCTACACGTACAAAACCTCCTCATCATAGCAAAGGTCACCACCCAGACCTCTAACGAAAATGACTTGAAAAAACAAACAAACAAACAAAAAGTATTCTACCTTCACAGAGAGAGAAAAGCTAAACAAAAAGACTCTATTGAACTAAGAACAGTCAACTGTTTACGTCTAATGTTAAATTCAGGAGCTCAATGTTTTACTAATAAATCCTGTTTTAGAAAAACCTCTTGTTCAAAAGCAAAAGATTTTGAGCAGCCAACCAAAATAGTTCATTTTCTTTTCTGTAGATGTTCTAACAGATTGCAGGGCTTGTGGTTCACTGTGCTAGTTTGTAAAAGGTGTTGTTTACAGAAGGCAAAGAAAAAAAAACCCACAAAACCCAGACAGTTGCCAAATAAAGTAAATATATAGCACAAATACTGTAAGGTGCTTTGCACCAGCAACCCGAGAAGGTGTTTAAAAAGTGTTACAAGGTTAAAAAGAAAAAAAAAAAAAACAAACAAACATCTTTGCTAATTTTTAGTCCTGTTGAACATTCATGGAATTGTTAATATGACTTATATAGACCCACACAGGTTTTATTTTTGTGTCTTTAAAATAAAAGTCCAAAATATTTAAATTTTATGGTCAAATATGCAGTCAACAGCTGCTACTTTTTTCTTTATATATTAAATTTCTCATATGTCTTTTATTGTTCTAATGAACCTAAGCTTGTGTGACCTCCAGTGCATATTAGACCATTCACTGTATGAAAGAAAACATGTTGGATAAAATTTGTGCGTTTTTAATAAAATTAGAAAATCTGATGTTTAGATAACTTGTGTTTCATTTGATGTTTTAAGCAATTTTTGGAAATTGATTCTCTTGAGTAAAATAGCCCTGAGAAGGAATGCTCCACTCTGCTGCTAATCCCGGGCAGCTCCTGGGCTCTGGTGGGAATCTGAGCCCTGGTGTCGATGCAGGCAGTGGCCAGAGGCAGCTCCAGCCTTTCTTTCCATCTCCAGGCTCAGTTTTTGAAGTCCAAATACCCTGTTCAACAGCATTTTAAATTTTAAAATTCCGAAATAATCAAATTATTCAATATCTTCAGTTATTCGTGCTCTGTGCTGAGAGAGAACATTCGAAATGCTGATTTTATGCATAAACAAAAACGTGTCGTAAATGTAAAACGCCTGCAAAGATACGGTTTGCAAATGATCTACTTGTAGTTAATTCTCTGAAGGTAATTTTGGGTTTTTTTATCCTAATTGGATGGTTTGGACACAGCATAACCTCAATGTCCTGAAAGTAATTTGAATCCTTTTTTCTTAGAGCTGAGGCAGAGTCAGTGCTTTGGCGGCGTTTGGTCCTTCTGAAGTTCTCTGAAGGGCACTGGGGGAGAATATTTTGCTTTGCCCTCGATGCAGCCTCATTCTCTTGGAGAAAAATGAAACAAAAAAATCCTGGAGCCTTGAGAAATGCCAGATTTCACGTTTTAATTATCAGCCGTGAATATTCAGAGCCGTGAATATTCAGTTCTTCAAAAGCAAAAGTCCCGCTGATTCCGAGAGGACCTGGAGCTGTGCTGGGGACAAAGAGTCAGGTTGGGTTCTGCAGAGCCTCTGGTTTGAATGTTCCACCTGCTGGGTTAATGGAAAGGGAAGAGCTGGGATTGCATCTCCTCCTTCCTCTCCGCTCACCGGGCTTGGGCTGCCTTCGCTTTCATTTGATGCAGACACAGAATTTTATGGTAAAGCCCAGTGATTCCTCCCTGTTCCCAGTGATTCCATTATTTCTCTCTTCGGACTGGGGGTGGGAAAAGAACCAACTCCAAATGCTTTTGAGTTGTATAGTTTGTAATTTTCAATGGTGATTTTTGATTTTGTTCAATACCTAATTTCTATGCCCAGCAGAGGGGCCACCTAGATGAAGCAATAGTTCACTTTAAACACAAAATGTCTTATATAATAACAATATAGAGATAAAAAACTATCTGCAAGGGATCTGTTAGTGTTTCTAAAAAAATAATTCATGCTTTATTAAATACAGGGGAGACTTCTTAAACTCCTGGACTCCGTGTCTAACTCATTTGTTTGTCTTTTGTGCTATTGCCGTGTTTTGTTGCTCTGGTTTGCATTTATATAAGCAGAGGAATGGGTGATTTATTTATTCCAAACTTCTACTTATCTGGGAAAGATAAATATTGCTGTTTGTGCTGCTGGGCTGGGCTGCTGCTTTATTGTTGAATCAATGATTTTAAATGAGGACTTTGCCAAATAGGTTTGTTCTGTGGGAAATTTTGAGGGGTTCCTCCCTTTTTCTCTCTCGGTCCTTGTACAGTTTGTTCTGTGCTCGTTCAGGCAGTGACAAGGTTCGGTTTAGGGCCAGTGTTAGGCTCAGTTCAGGTCAGTTCTTGTTGTAAAAAGGAGAGTTTGTCTTTTTGTGATGCTCCCATCCCTTCCTCGGGGTTTTTGCTGTGTCTGGGGGAGCCCAGGAGCCGTTCCCATGGCCGAGGCCGAGCCCCAGCCCTGGAGATTGGAATTCTGCTCTCCTCAGAGCGAGCTCGGTGCATCTGAAGCCCCTAATCCAGCAACAATTGCACAGTCAAACTCCTTTTGAAAGCATTGTCACGTTGGGTTCTTGTAAGTCCTTGTTTACAAGAGCATTTCCATTGACTCCGGCGGCGTTCCCTGGGTGGTGGGTGGGTGGATGGGTGGATGGATGGATGGATGGATGGATGGATGGATGGATGGATGGATGGATGGATGGATGGATGGATGGATGGAGGGCCTGGAGCCATCCCGGGGTCCTGCACTGTCTCTGCTGTGCAAAGCCCGGCTCTGTGTCCATGCCAGGCCTCCCCCAGAGCCCTTTGGGAAGTTACTGCTCTCTGCTGGTCCCTCCTGCTGCCGTGAGGTGCCCTCGGGGCCGTGCCCCAGCTGAGGGTAGCATGGCCGGGATGCTGGGCCGTGGCAGGGCCGGCTGGAGATCCGTGCACAGCCACAGCCACTGGCAGAGCTGCTCCAGCCCCAGGAGAAGGGCTCCAGGCACGGGCTGTGAGTACTGTCCCTGTGGCGCTGCTCTCTGCGAGGGGAGCTTTGCAGGTTGATCGAAGTCTGTAAAATCCTGCGAGTTTCCAGCAGGCAAAGCCCTGCTTTTGGCCCAAATGTCCCATACTGTCCCCAGCGAGGCCCCTCTCTGCCCACTCCCTCCCTCCCCGGGCCCTGCTGGGATCTGTTTGCTTGGGGATGGAAAGGCACTTGGGAAGATCTGTATACCAGGAGTAAGGATGTACTTAAATGATAATTTGTAGACAAATGATTTGTAATATTTTAATGCCTGAAACCAGGTGCTGAGCGATGGGTACAGGATACAAATTGATAAATAAATATAATTTTAAAATATCAGTGGTGATTGACGTACTTTTGCCATCCTGGGAAGTGGCAGATATTGCAGTGTCCTCTCAGGAATGGTTCCTTTTGCTCTAGTCTGGATTTTTATCTTGAATAACTCTGTTGTTTTTAAGCTTTGCATGTTCTTACAACATGAAATTGAAGCTTTTGCAATCCCCGTTTTTGTTCCTACCCCTCATAGATAAATTCACATCTACTAAGTTTCAACAACTGATACAAATCCTTCTATGCTGGTGAGCTGGGAACTCGGAATTGTGATGCTGGAGCAGGTTTTGGGAGATCCTTTTTTGTCTCTGCCATGGCATGGAGTGCTCAGCATTCCTCATGCCAACAAAACACCCATGAAGTTATAAATGAAATTAGTGTGTCCGTTTCAAAATATTTTGATTATAAATCTGGGATTTGTTTATTTGTTGATAGTACTCGTGGTGGGCTCGTGCTTGGGAAGCAGAGTTTGATGTGAGAGTTGTTCACTCATTAAATGCAGAATTGTAACGCAGGAATTGGAGAGGAAATGTGGCCTTGTGGTGAGGTGGCCTCCAAATCCCTAAGCCCATGTCCCTGGGCTTGCTGGAACCGTGGCTGTGGGGTGTTCTTGGGGTGTTTTCAGGGTGTCCCTGCAGGGCTGTTCCTGTTGGCACACGGGATCACAGTTGTTGTTTTTTGTTGGCATCTCGTGGTTTTGTTGTGGGGACATCCCTTGGTGACACTGCTGGGACACAGCTGTGACTGGGCTGTCTTACAGCTTCTGCTCCAGGATGTCACCAAACCCAGGGACAGCTCTGCCTCCGTGCCATTTGGGCACTGCTCACAGTTTGGAAAATCTAAGAATTAGGGCCATTTTTGCTGCTTGGTTTTACTCCAAGCTCCCTCCTGAGGAATCTGACCCAGCTCAGGCTGCTGGGATCCCCTGTGCTTGGGAGGAAATCCTTGGCCCGGGCCTGCAGGGCAGGGCTGGGCTGTCCAGGGTCCCTGGGCAGGGTGACAATTGTAGCACAGCACAGAACCTGGGCTGCAAAACCTCCCCTGGCTGCCTCAGAGAGGAGTGAGAGGAATTCCCAGGGGCTGTGGGTGATTTCTGGGAGTGAAGCTGCCTCACACACTGCCCTGGTGCCTGTCTGTGTGCTGGCATGGCTGTGCACAGGAGAGCACACGGCTGGTTTGCCTGAAAATCAGACATTTTGCTCCTTCCAGAACCAGTTTTTGCCTAGTTTTTAAATTGGTTTTGGGTGGCCTTTAAAATTCTTATCTGCTGTAAGGATCTTTGGGCTGTGCATCTCTTCAGACACACTCTGTTCCTTCTATTTTTCAATGTAGGAACCATTAAGGGCTGATAAAATCTTTAAAGCAATTGTGTTTTTTGAATGAGGGATGGGTTAGGAATAGCAGAAGTGCTCAAGTAAATAAAAGCACAGAAGAAAAATACTAATAAATATTTATAAGGAGAGGTTTTTTAATGTACATAATCTAAATTTTATGTAATTTGTTTTCGTGGATGGGGTTAGCTTGTGTTCTTTTCTGTTTCTCCCCAGTTCTTTTCACTTCTTTTTTCTCTCCTTTTCATGGATAAATTGTGTGGCTGGTTTAAAAAGAAAATTTTAACTGAACAAGCATGGCTGAAACGATAAAGGTCAGTTTGGAAAAGGACATTTGCTCGCCCAAGCGTTGGCAAGATCAGCCCCAGCTCGTGGCTATTTTTGGCCAGCACGAGGCCCTCTGTATGTGGGTCAAATTTTGCTGTTGATGAAGTAAGTCAATTAAATTCAGCAGAGGCGACTCCGGGTGGGTAATTCCCGTGGATCTGTGGGAATGCCGTTGGAATGGGCTCCTGCAGCCCCTGTGGTCCCTCGCTGGCAGTGCCCCAGGGGCTCCACCCTGGCCCTTTCCTGCACTCTGGTGAAGGAATGGCTCTGAAAGGTGGGTTTCTGTAATTGTTCAGCCCCGGGAGGATGGACAGCCCTTCCCTGCCAGAGCTCCCATCTCATCTGACAGCTCCCCAAAAGCTGCCGAGCTCCTCGGGTGCGGCAGTGAGAGACACCCAGGGGGAGAAACTGGAAGCTGCTTTTACAGCCCAGCCTGTTCCACCTTCCCTTGTTTATCTGCTCTGTGTTTAGGCTGTTATTCCCACTCTAGCAAACAGGCATGTGAATAAAAAAGTAAAATTAGGAGGGAAAATGCCAAAGAGATGATGTCAGTGAGGTTGATGGAGTTTCTAAACAAGCCAAGGGTTTCTCTGAACCGACCGTGAGGCATAAAAAGCCTTTCATGAGCATCTTAAATGAAAATGTATCGATACAGTTTTTGTGCAAATATTCCCCTGCTCTGCTCTGAGTCCCAGGCACGGCAGCATGGTTGGAGGGCACGTGAACCAGAAATTAAAACCCAGCCCTGGAGTCTGATTTAATTACCCTGCTAAGTGAAAGGCAGAGGAGAGAGAATAAACAGCGGCAGAGGCAACTCTGTGGGTGAAATATTCTAACAATCCCCGACTTTCACAGGCTGCAGCTGCTGTTTGATGTGGCTTTGTATTGACTGCATCTCCTCCTGAAAAATTGTGAATTAACAGGTCCTGTGGCTGTGGGAGTGAGCTGGGGGTGACCCAGTGGTGAGGGGTCCCCCACACCTGAGCACGCTTTTTGTTCTGCACGGGTGTGAGTGATGGATGTGGCACAGAGGAGGAACAGGCGAGCTCTGCCAGGCCCCTGAGTTTACAGCTGTGGGGACGTGGATTTGAATGCATTGCTGCCTTTGGGATTTATATGGAGCAATTGTCCCATTAGTCTCAGTGGGTGAAATCCTGATCCCAGTGGCCTGGGTATCAAAAACGCTGGGACTTTGAGAAGCTCATTTTTTACTCCAAAGGACTAATGCAGCTCACTTGTATTTTTTATTAATTCTGCTGGGTCTGTTTTATTTAACCATCACTAAAAGCCTCTCTCCCTTCATTAACAGGGTGATTCATTATTTGTGAGGGTAGAGAACATCCCTTTTTCACTCTAAGAGTGCAGAGTTTGAAAATGCAATTATGCAGGGGAGTCTTGGCACTAGTTCTCTGGTTCTGTGAGTAGTTAGTTACTCAGAAGTAACTGCACAGGTAAGCGCTTGTTCCTGCTACTTAATTTTCCATGGATTTATTTCTCCAGGTTCCTCCCTTTGTTTATGGTGGCATCTGGGAACAAAATACCAACAAACTCCAAGGTTACAAAAAAAAGAAAACCTAGAAGCAAAGCCAGGGAAGATACACTGTGCATGCCTCCTGGTTTATAAGTTTCCTGTTTTTTCAAACAATGTCTTTGTAAATAAATAAATAAACAAATAAAATCAGTGTTTAATTTCTCATTGCTGGAGCAGGGGTAATCCCCCACCATCGGTTATGCAGAGCATTAGAATCATCCATCCTGCCGTGATAAAATAAATACAAACTCAACAAGAAATCCAACTCGAAACTGAGTTGGATTTTATGCTGTTGGGTATTTTAAAGCTTGGGTTGCTGTGAAAATGCGCGTTTTCAGTAAACATTGGGTTTTCTAGAAATCCAGCTTTATTTTGCCATCCAGGTACCCAGTGTCAGGGTACAGCGGGGCTGGGAAGGGGAGGGCGATGTTCGGGCTGTGGCAGCCGCTCCCTCGCGGTGCCTGCCAGGTTTCTGCCGGCTGTGGGAGCCCGGTGGAGGCGATGGGAATTCCTGATATTCCTCTGCCCTCTGTAGGAGAAGCGCCCGCATGAGCCGTGCGGCGGGATGGCTCCGGCTGCATCCCGGCCTCCCAGCGCCAAGCACCTCCTGCTCCTTTTCATGGCATTCAAAGGCTCCTCGGGGGCAGGGAGGACACCAAGGGGATGAGCATCAGCTCGCTCGGCTTCCCAGGGGGCTGCTGCAGCCTTGGCGGGTGAAACCCCAGCGCTGGATGTGGGAAGCCCAAATCTGGAGCTGACGGTGGGGTCTGAAGCTCAGAGCTTCATCTGCAGCCCGGATTGGAGAGGCTGAGAGGGGCCCCTGTCCCCTGGAACAAAATCCGTGCCAGCCTCGACTGGTGCTCCGCAATTCCAGGCAATTCCTGGAGTTTGGGGCCGCCTTAGGAGCACAGAGAGGCTGGCAGAGGGTCAGCCCAGAGAACCTGTCCCTGCTAACGCTCTCTGCAGGCACGGCTGCATCGCCTGGCGGCTGCTCCTCGGCCAGTGTGAGCCCAGGAGCCAAAACCCCCGAATTCCCCGTGGCTGGTGTAACTCAGGTGTAACTCAGGAGTAACTCAGGTGTAAGGATCTACCCGTGTGTGAGGCCCCAAAACCCCCGAATTCCCCGTGGCTGGTGTAACTCAGGTGTAACTCAGGAGTAACTCAGGTGTAAGGATCTACCCGTGTGTGAGGCCTGGCCTGAGAACCCAGCTCTGGGACCTCACTGCTGTGAGAGGAACCCCAGCAGAGGCCCCAGAATATTCAGCACAGGACGGGAGAAGAATTAATTCAGTTCTGCACAGCTGGAGAGGCAGAGAAAGTTTGACGTTGATTTAAAGCAATAGTTGTCATATTGTGCAATATTAATGCTGCTTTGCCGCTGTGCTGCCGGTTTGGGATCCGCTACCGTGAGCCCCAATTCTCACAGCCTTGCTGCGAATCCCCCGGCAATGGCGGGGGGCTCCCGGCTAGATCCCGGTATGACCCCAGGCTCATTCCCGGTTGGATCTCGGGTCTATTCCAGGATGGATCTCGGGTTTATTCCCGGTTGGATCTCGGGTTTATCCCCGGCGGGATCCCGGCGGGACCGGGCATCCCGCCGGCCCCGCCCCGTCCCCTCACGCAGGCCCCGCCCCAGCCCCGCCCCAGCCCCGCCCCGGCGCTGGCCCCGCCCCGCTCTCCCCCCAAGATGGCGGCGCCCTTGGCGGTGCAGCTGCAGGAGCTGTTGGACCCCCGGCCCGGCCTGCGGGACCCCGAGGATGATGCAGAGGAAGGTGCGGGAGTACCGAGGCAGGAGAGTTGGCACCGCGGCCGGCGGGGCCGGGAGGGGCCGGCGGGGGTGGCCCGGGCGCTGCCGGAGCGGCCGCACGTGGCGGCGGAGAGGGGGGTGGGTCGGGCTCCCGCCGTGCTCCCGGCCCGGGATGGTCTCGGGGATCGGAGCTGTTCGGGTCTGGGGGTCACCTCCGCGATGGGGTTCATCGAGCCGCCTGTGGGGCCGGGGATGTGTCCGGGACCGGGGTTCTCTCGGGGCCATCCCCGGGGTCGGGCTGTGTTAGGCCCGGCCTGGTTCTTTCCTGCAGTCTGTGTGAGAGCAATAGCGCCTTGTAAGAAACCTATCAATAACTGAGAAGGTACCGTGGTCAGCAGAGGCGTTTTCCCATTTTAGTAACCATAATTTTATTCCAGACTTCGCAGAATCCCAGACTGGTTGGGTTTGGGGCCTCAGAGCCCACCCAGTGCCACCCCTGCCATGGCAGGGACACCTCCCTCTATCCCAGGCTGCTCCAAACCCTTCCAGCCTGGCCTGGGACACTGGCAGGGGCAGCCACAGCTGCTCTGGGGACAGCTGCATCCCGTGGTGATGCCAAGACTGAGGATCCCAGGAGGTGGCTGGAAGGATCTGTCTCTGCCCTTCCTGCCCTCCTTGCTGCCCAGCATTTTGCCATCCTCTGCTGCCTGGAGTGGCTGTACTTTGTTGCTCTGGTTATGAACAGACATTTTTGCCCCCCTCTGGCTCTCACAAGCACTCCAAGCGAGGCATTAACATTTCTAAACACACAATTGGAGCACTCAGGGGTTCGAGTCTCTCATTGCCCACAGAGCTGACTCTGTAATTTGGCACGGGGTGCCTTGCCCTGCAGGAGATGGGGGTGAAGGAGGGCAACAACCACAGTGAAATGATTTCCTCTGTTGGGCTTTTCTGAAATGTTTATGTGGCCTGTATATGTAGCAAGAGGCCAGAGTGCTGAATTGGAGTTTTCGTCTTTTAACCTGTAGGCATGAAGTGAGTGAAGGCATTGCAGACTCACAGAGGGCTCAGAGACCCTCCTGCATCCTTGGGAGGGCTTGGATGGGCTTAGTTCATCTTCTGCTTCGTGCAGGAGCCTTTCCTCCTTGCAGGAAATCGTTTGTGTGCCTTGCCTGCCCTTTTCCAAGTTGCTGCTCCCCTGTGCAGTGCAGGGGGGAAGCTCTGTGCTTCTTACAGGGCCTGAGGAGCTTCCCAGGGCTCCTTCCAGGCTGGAATTCAGCTCAGTTCCAGACACCCTTTCCCTTTTTCCCCCCCACAGACACAGTTGCTAAAGTGATTGACAGATTTGAGGATGAGGGCACGGATGACATTTTGCCTGCTGGCAATATCAGGAAAAGAGCTTCAGCCTCTCTCCTGGAAGCTGATAAGAGGTACAGTGGGAAGGCCACGTCTCGGAAAGCTCTGCAGGAGGAGCTCTGGGGAGATGCTCTGTCTGAAGAAGGATCTGGTGAGAAATCTCTGGTTTTTCCCCCCCTTTTTGCTGGCAGAGCATGATGTCAGCTCGATGACTGAGCATGGTAAACCTCAGGGCCCTGTCACAGGGCAAGGCAGAGCCACAGTTAGCTGGGCATCAAAGAGCCAGACCTGAGCTGATGCTGGTGAACTTTGCTGCCAAGTAAATAACTTTTTTCTCTCTTTTATCAGCTGAAGAAGCACTAGATGACTGGTACAGTGGCAGCGAAGGCTCAGAAGAGGAGGGCAGTGTTGGCACTAAGGGCAGGGAGAAGCCCAGCAGTGCTGGCAGTGAGCAGGAGGAGGACTTGGAGGATGATGAAGAGGCCAAGGCACCAAAGTTCAGCTCCCAGAAAATCACAGACTTTGAGAAGTTTACAGAGGGCATGGATGATGTGGGGAGCAGTGAAGGGGAGGATGAGGATGAGGATGAAGATGAAGATGGTGCTGACATGGAAGAAGGAAGTGAGGAGGAGGAGGAGTTTGGGAGTGAAAACCACGATGATGAAAAAGAAACCAAAGACAGTGAAGATGATGGGGGAGTGCTGACCTTCTCCAGAGGACAGGAGTCTGAAGAGGTGGAGAAGGGCAAAGCTGTGAGGAACCAGCTAGGTTTGTGCATGTTTGCTGTGTCTGCTGGCAGTGTGAAAGCAGCCTGAGCCCCTCAGCATGGTGCATGCTGCAGCAGCCCCCCGTGTGTGCAGATGTTCTGCCAGATGTTCTGGTGTCACTGCTGCTGTTACAGCTCCTGATGGGAAGTGGATTTATCCATCAGCTTAACTGAACCAGTGCTGAATGTCCTCATGGGACCCTTGGGTTTGGGAGCTCCCTGCACTGGTCCTGCTGTGATCACTTTGCTTCTTTCCAAAGTGTAACTCCCAAAATGCCAGTTCTTCCTGGCTGAGCTGTTAAACTGTCAAACCTTTGAAGCAGTAGAGCAAAGGGGTGGTTTGCTCTGTGGGTCTCAGAGTTGCAGTGGGGATTTGCTTTGTCCAGTGGCTTGTGGCACCCATTTTGTGCTCCAGTGCGTGCCAGGGCTGCCCTGAGCAGGAGGAGTGCAGCCAGAGGAGAGGGCCTGAGCTGCCAGGTCCTTCACAGGAACAAGTGCTTTGTCTTGCTGACTAATTCTTTCATCTCCTTTCTGTTTGAAGCCCTGTGGGATCAGCTGATGGAAGGGAGGATCAAGATGCAGAAGGTGCTCCTGACAGCCAACAGGCTGCCCCAGCCAGACACCTACCCCAGGTTCAGGAAGGAGGGGGGACAGGACTTTGACCACGCTGTGGAGAACTGTAAGAGCCTTTTAATCTTTCTCCTTTGCTCAGACCCTGACAAACAATTGCTCATTGCTGCTCAGTGCAGAGCTGGGCTGCTTTGTCCAGAGACATCTTGGAGCAGTTTTGTGCTGGGCCAGTGAATGCAGAGGTTTGCCCAGAGCAGGAGCAGTGCAGCCCAAAGGAGGGGCTGTGCAGATGAATTCCTGCATGGAGCTGCTTCAGCTGTTCATTCCTGAGTCACTGATGAGATCTGTGGTAGATTCTCCAGTGTGAAATCATAGCAGGCTGCAGTGGGTGAGTGCAAAGTACTGGGCTGCAGTGTGCTGTGGGTCTGTTCAGTTTTTTATATTTGGACACCTTTTTTCTGGCCTTGAGGTGAGTGCATGGGGAGGGAGATGTCTGGGTCTTGGTCCTGCAGCAAGTTTTGGCTGTGATCCTCTGCCTCAGGGCAGGGCAGCCAGCTTACCTGCAGTTGCAGGTGAGCTGCTTTCTGCTTCAAAGTTGGCTCTGCTGCTTGAAGTGAAGTGATTAAGGACAAAAAGGCAAACTCCCACCAAGGCTGTGCTGACCTTTCAGTGGAACACACGTTATTAATGTCCTTAATGAGATGCATTACAAGCTGCCCCAGCTCCATGTTTCATTACAGGTCTAAGATGCAATATCATTAAAGACCTTTAACAGAAACAATGGTTGACATTTTGGTATTTCCCATAAGCAAAATACAGCCAGGAGCATGGAGTGTAAGTTGCCCAGTGCTGCAGAGGCTGATCCCTCCGTTGTGCAGAGCTCTGAGGGAAGCTGCACTGCTGAGAAGTGCTGGATGATCCCCTCCTGACCTTCTCCTCATCACCTGGGCAGGGAGTTCACTCTGATGTGGGGACAGAACACAGAGCTGGAGTGACATGGGCAGTGCTAGCAGAGGGAATCTCAGGCTGACAGATGGGAAATAGTGAATTTGGGAGCATTCCACCACTGCTGCTGCACTTCAGCCTGGGACAGCGTTGGGGATCATCATGGCCTGGATTCTGCTCTCCTGTCAGGGCAGCCTCAGCACTTCTGCCCAAACCCACTAAATAAATTTGGCACGTTGTCATCATCCTCATTGAACAGGAGGGAATGATCTGGTGTTCCAGTTGCACAAAGACTGGGTGCCAAAATCCCAGACTCTGGGTGAGCCCTGCGGGATGCTGAAATCAGGAGGCTCCCAGTGCTCTCAGAGCTCCTGGACAAGAGTGTTTCCAGTAATTTTCCCCAAATCTTTCCATTTCTCATGAAATTTCTGTGCCGTGCTCAGAGGAAGATTGAATTTTTTGAATTGGAAAATGGTCCTTTGTGTATTTTCCTCTTGGGTATCTCCTACTCAGGACAACCCTGTTGTGGTGCTGGAACTCCCTAAGGGCTGGAGTGTAATTGTGTTAAAGAGTAGACAGCAATTCTCCATCCATTTGCAGTTTTAAAGCCAAACCTGGGTGAAAATGGCAAGGTCATGCTCATTTTCCAGATTTTGAGAGTGGAGGTTACAGTACCTAAAATGTTTAATTTTTTATTTTTGTAATCTTTTGTGATTTTTTTTTTACTTTTGAATGTTACAACATGCTTTGGACAACCTTAGATTCCTGAGATCTCAGGTTCTGGTAGATGATTTACTGCAAAATTGCTTATAAATTGAAGTAGAAAATGTTTTGCAGACCTGGCAGCTTTCAGGCTTCACACCCATTTGTCACCCAGCATTTCCCTTTGTGTATAGAACAAGAATTAATTAGGCTGCACTGCAGGAAAAGTTTATGGCCATAATTTATATAGGATGAATTTCTGTTTAAAGAGACAGCATTGCTTTGTTTGTGCTGTCTTACTTTTTATTTCCTTTTTTTTTTTTTTTTAAATCTTTAATTATATTCCAGATTTTTTTCTTCTGTCACCCTTTTTACATACAAATGGGAGACCAAACTGTGGTCACGGAGCTCCTGTTTATTCCTGATCTGCACCCAGGTCTGGCTGGTTTTTCCTGCTGAGATCAGAGTGGCTGAGCTCTGAAAGCAGCACACATGCCCAGTGTTGAGTGCCCTGCACACACAAACCCTCCCAGCTCACAGTTCCAAGGTGCTGGGCTCTTCCTGCAGGACACATTTGTATTCCTTCATCTTCCAGCCTGGTCCAGGCCTTGAGATGTTGCCTCTGTTTGGGGTCTTGCACGTTCAATTAATGTTTTTCATAATCAATGCGAGTCAGAATTTGCAATCTGCTCCTGATTTGCACATTAAAGAGACCCATTAATTAAAAATTCCAATCCCTGGCATGTTCCCGCAGGATCCCTGCATTATTTACATAGGAAAGGAGTGCAAGGTGCAAGTTTCTGTGCTGGGGCTGTGCACAGATTGCAGGCCTGCCACTCAGATTTCACTGTGCTGCCAGCTTGGAAGGGGAGCTCCTGGAATTGTCCACAAAAATCCCCTCAAGGGCAAGGAAGAGCCAGAGCAGAGGTGGAGTGAACGTTGGTGGAGCCACATCCAGTGTCAGGAATGGAACAGTTCCAGTGTTTGTTGTGTTAAATCTTGACAGGGTGACAAAAAACCCCACAAATAATTGAGGGACAAGGAGGTAAAAAGGGCTTTAAGGAATTAAATCTCTTCATCCTCAGAGGCCCTGAGCCTCTCAGTACAGGCCTGTAGCTTTTCCTCTAATTCTGGTTAAAAATACTGGACTGGGAGCACTTCAGTGACTAACACTGTGTGCTTTTCAGAAGGAGCTGGGAATTGCAGCTTTTAGATAGCAGATTGTGTTATTTTCACTCTACAGTTGGTGAGAGGAGTTAAGAGTGTTCAGAAACCCAGGTGAGGAAGTTTTTTTGCCAGAAACTGATGGAAATTGCAGCATTTTAAAGGCACAAGTGGCTGGGCTTTCCTTTTGCAAGAGTTCAGGAGGTCCCTGGAATGCAAACTGCTCACTGCATTTGTGTGGGGTTTTGGGGTTTTTTTGTCTTTGTCTCCATCTGTCAGTGGAATGAGAGAAAATACCAGAATCCCACATTTCTGTTCCTCAGCATAAGCTGCAGATAATTTCAAGAAATGGAGGAAATAGTGGGTTTGGTAAAAGTAGATATGCAGGGGGTGTGGGGATGGATTTGCTCAGTGCAGGATCCAACAGCAAGAATGAACTTGTTTACACTTTGGAGAGCTGTGGTGAAGTTACACCAAGGTTTGTGATCAGTAATAAAATAAACCTGAATAAAGTGAATCAGATAAAAAAAAAACCAACAAAAAAAACAACAACAAAAAACACAAAAAAAAAACCACCCCACAGAGCTTTGGTGCCTTCTGGGAAAGGAGTTGTTGGATTTTTGTTCTTAAAACTTCGAGGGACCAATGGCTGTTTCTGGGGTAGAAATCTGTGGTGAGTGTGCTGGGAAAGAAGTGTGCTCCCATCTGGAGTAATTCCTGAGCTGGGCCCTGGCACAGCAGGTTGCGTTCCTGTCCCATGACAGATTCTGTGGCTTGGCACTAAACAGCACATTTAGACCTCTCTGAGTGCTTCACACTGAGCATCTTCATTTTCTTCTGGGTTGGTTCTGCAAATTTTGACACTTAAGAGAGAGGGAAAGATTCTCTTCAGTCTCAATTAATGTATGAGTAAGTTCCAAGTGTCTTTTTAATGAGGATTTTTGTTGGGCTCCCTTAATCCCAGTCTTTAAAATAATATTTTTACATCCCCCACAACATCCAGGTAAATCATGTTGAAGACACTGGTTAAGCAGGGATGAATTTTGGATAAAACCCAGTCTGCTGTGGGTGCCAGAGAAGCTGTTCCACTTCCTGGGAGAGAGGATGTGCTGGCAAGGCCTCCCCTGTCCCCTCACCTGGGCACACCTGGGTGGGAACAGCTCTGAGATGAAATGGGATTTACTGACACAGGCTTGGAATTTGTAAGGGAAGCCTGCAGGACTCAGCAGCCAAGAACTCCCTGGTAATTCTGTTCTCACCTCCATTGCTGGGTGGCTTTTAGAGCTCCAGTGCATCCCCACCTCCATCTGGAGATGTTAATGCATTAATAGAGCAGGGTGAGTGTCACAGGGAGGGGGAGGAACTGAGGCACAGGCAGATTACACAGTTTCCAGAGGCATAGAGCACTTACAGGATTAATTGGTGCTAGGCAAGATCATGGACTTAAATATATTCTTGCTTTGAAGATTTTACTGGGAGCCTGCACAAATGTGTGACAGCAGAACTGGGTTTCGAGCCTGAGTGTAAATTATTGTGATCAGATCTAGCCCACTTAAAACTGGTAGTTCATTTTAATTGAATTGTGTTAGTCTGGACACTTTATGAATACAAAAAGCATCAGCCCTGTCAGTTCCTGCAGGACTGGCTGTGATTGAAATGGATGTGGAGGCAGGTGTCCCCAAATTCCACCTCTCCTCTCTGGGTTCAGGTGTCCCCAATTCCACCTCTCCTCTCTGAATGCAGGTGTCCCCAAATTCCACCTCTCCTCTCTGGGTTCAGGTGTCCCCATTCCACCTCCCCTCTCTGGGTCAGGTGTCCCCAATTCCACCTCTCCTCTCTGGGTTGCAGGTGTCCCCAAATTCCACCTCTCCTCTCTGGGTTCAGGTGTCCCCAAATTCCACCTCTCCTCTCTGGGTGCAGGTGTCCCCAATTCCACCTCTCCTCTCTGATCTCATGGAGGATCTGTTCAGCTCTTTTTGGGACTGAGCCAAAGCCTGTGGACACTAATGAATACTCTCAGCTGAAAGAAATGAAGGAATCATGATCTGATCTTATTCTCCAAATTTTGTGGACTGTGCCACAGAGAGCACAGGGTGGTGGAGAAATGCAGGACATTTATTTAACATGCAGTTTTGGGCTGTTTGCAGAGAAAAAACTCTTGTCCTCCCTCACAGAGTGCCAAGGCTTTTGGCTTGTGGTATTCAGTATTTTTGAGCAGAATTGGTGTCTCCATTCTGTGAGATTTTAAAATCACTTTTTAATCATAAAGTGATTTTACAGGTGATCTCCACAGCCATGTGTGTTGTGTCTGAGGTTTATTTGAAATCTGCCTTAAATTTTGGTTCAGGAAGTGCTGGCACAGTCCCTGGCTGGTGACCTGGTCCAGCTGTTCCCCAGCCCTGGGGATTACACCACACTCAGACAGCTTTGCCTACACCTGAGTTTCTCAAGATTAATAGCTAATTAAACTGAATTTAGCTGAATATTTGTGCATGTTAGCCTGTGTACTGCACAAACAGGATGCAGGGAAACAAAGGCTTTAAAAGTGTCCAGACAAGCGTGTGCAAATGTCAGCTAACTTGGATTAATTGGCAATTGGGTACCTTGAGATGGAAACTCAGGCCTTGTCATGATAAATATAATTAATGGCCTGGTATTATGTGGGGAGGTCAGTCTGGATGGGCTAATGTTCCCTTCTGGCCTTAATATCCAGATAGAGCTATGAAATCTCACATTTCCTCTTCCTTTCTCCTCCTTGCCCATGTACTTGGGGCCTCCAGGCTGGCAGAGGCAGGAATGTGTGCTGTCAGCTTCTTTGCATTTCCAGTAATGGAAAGCATCAGTTTTTATAAATCTCATTTTTGCCAGCCCCATCCCCTCCCTGGTTTGGGCTGATATCAGAAGATGATGGTTGAGGTGAATCAGCAGAGCATGAACTTCATGGAGGTGTTTCTCTTTCTCCCCTCCTCAGCTGTCCCCCTCCCCCAGTCCCCTCTAATCAACCCCTGAATGCCCAGCCTTTATTCTGGTGTTGAATCCAGTTATTTTCTTTACTTTTAGCAAACTCATCTGTGTCTGATCCTGTTGTCCTCCCTGTCAGATGCAGTAATATTGGAGTGAAAGGGCTAAATTGAGGCTGTTCTGGAGCTCTTTGGGAGTCAGCTGAAGCTCTGCTGTGGAAGGGGGTGCAGCCCTGGCTCCTTTGTGCCCAGGGAATACAATTCTCCCCTCTGCAAAGGCTCTTGCATCATTTGCATTCCAGTGGAACCAGCAAACTGGGCTGGGGTGTGGAGCAGACCTTTGCTGGCCCTTTTCCTGCTATCATTTGGTGAGATTTCCCAGACCTCTGTTTTGGGAAGCATGGAAGGAGTGTTGCTCCCATCGTTTCCTGAATTTGGGCAGATTTCCCAGTGCTTTGTGCTGAAGTGTGTGAGAAATGGGGATGTAACCACACCACCTGTGAAAAATCACCTTTAGCCTAAAACTGAGTCTGGGCTGGCTCTTGGAGCTCCTGTATCCACCAGAATGATTTCTTTAATTTCTGTGCCACGTGTCTTTGGGACCCCAGGATGCTCAGGGGGTGCCAGGCTGGAGCTGCTGCCATCCTGCCTGCCTGTTGTTCCTCCTGAGGTTCCTTCCACCCTGGGAATTCCACCAGGCTCCTGTCCACAGCCCCATGTCTGGGATGTGCCACCTGGAGGAATTCCCCCTCCTTTTCCTGCTGCTGGGAATACAGAGCCAGCTCCAAAAGTAATACTGACAGCCTTCAGAATTATGATACACTGGAGCTGCGGCGTAATTCTTTGTTGAAGAAGTTAGAGGCCTAAAATGTTAAGGCTTATTGTTATTCCGAGTTGATAATCTCTGCCTTGCTTTAATAATTTTTCCTCATGCCTGGATAGCCTGCGAGTTGCACAATAATCACTCACACAGCTTTGTAATCAATGCCCAAAGTAATAGGATTCCGCTGGCCAACGGCAATTAATAAATTTGTGTCTTTTTTAAAACACTAGCAAGTCGGGCCTGAAATACGACTGACTGGCTTTCCTCATTTGCATATTTATTGCAGTGGAAAAATTCTTGCCGAATGATTGATGTTGAGCCTGCCTCTTGAATTCCAAACAGCACATTATTATGAAATGAAAAATGCCGGCCATACAGTTGATTAAAGTTGAAGACAGTGGAATCGGTGTTTTTTAAGATTGTGGGAGAATTAAAGGCATATTTTAATAGATGTTGACAAGAAGTGAACTAACAAAAGCAAAGCAAAGGATTTGCTTGAAAAGATTTAATCAAACGTGTTTGGTGGGGGATTAATTGCTGGGGATGACGAGTGCAAGTGGCTGCTGCTGGCTGTGAATGGGGAGCATTGTTCCCAGGCCAGCTCATCGAGGGCCATTTTGACCTGGAGTTTAACTCCTGTCCCGCGGCCCTTGAGGGGAGGGAGGGTTCCTCCTCTCCTTGGAGTGCTGGGATAAACCTGTGTACCAGGTGGAGGTGCTTGTTTTGTGCAGCCATTCAGATCAGAGGGTGGGCTCCTCTCCTCCTTTTGATTTGTGTGGTGGGGCCTTGGGGGCTGCCTGGGGACTGTCCATGGAGGCAGGGGAGCACTCCCAGCTCAGCTTTTGCTCTGCACCCCCTCATCCCAATGCCAGCATTGCTCCAGCTTTCCTGTGTGGGTGCTTCCCAGCCTGTGGAGGGGCAGGGAGAATGGAGAGCATTGCATGCCTGTGGTATTCCAGTGATGCCAGAGCCCCAGATTGAACCGAGGGGAAAAGTCCTCCATTTCCAGTGCTGGCCCAGCTCTGCAGTGGAGCTGTGTGCTGGGTGGGTGGTGGTTCCTGCTGGTACATCCTGGGAAGGGTTTTCCCAAGGGTTCAGTGTCCTGCGTGCTCCCACTGCTCCCTGCAGCTGCTGGGGAGGGTGAAATGAGACCCCGTCTTTGGAGGTGATGGAAGGGAGTGCAGGGCTTTTCCTGAGTGGGAAGCTGTGGGAATGCTGGGCCTGGAGTGTGGAGGAGCACAGCAGCCGCCTGGCAGCCCCTCCCCACGGGCACTGTGTGGATTCCAGGGCAGCTCTGGGATCAGCCCCTGCAGCCAGGTCCCCCCAGTCCAGTGTGTCCACAAGCCCTGGCACTGACAGAACTGATTTTTGTGTGCTTTGAGGGCAGCAGGACAGCTTTCATCTCTGGTGGGTCTCCTGGCACTTTGATCCATGGCAGTGCCATCCCTGAATACTCCAGGGCTGCTTCCAGCCTGGCTGGGGGGCTGCAGGAAAGGAGGATGTGAGAGGAGCATTGAGGCACACTGTGGTTTACTGGTGCTGGCTCCCACTTCTGGGTGGATTAACTGCTGCCTGCTGGGTCTGGAACAACTTTTCCCTCCTGGATATGAAGGGGCTCCTGTGGACTCTCAAAAGTGACTCTTCCAGGGTAGTGTCTCCCCACTGACAGTCCCATCTGAGCTGGAGGTTGCATTCCAGCCAGGTTTGTTGTGTGCCAGTTTCAGACATTACAAAAGTCCTGCTGGGGGCAGGAGGGTCAGTCAGTGTCCAGCCTCCTTTCCAAAGGGCCCAGTTTGCATCCATGGAACAGTTTGGGGTTGTGCTGCCTTCGTTCACAAGTGGGGCCAGACTCTGCCCCAAAGCAGGCACTGGAAAGGGGCTTCAGAGGGAGGAGGCTGGGAAGAAAACAGCCCCTTCTGGAATGAAATGTGACTGGACAGGGCAGGGCTAGATGGGCAGAGAGCAGAGGAGGGTGAGACTTGGCTGCTGAAGTTGAGTTTACAGCCCACTTAAGCAGCCAGCAGTAGAAGTGAGAATGCCATCCAATAATGCTATTAAATACCCAAGAACTGAGAGCAGGGAAATTACCCAGCTCTAAGAGGCTGTGATGAAGCCACTGCCTGGAATAATTAGCCCTCCCACCTGGTTAGACACACGGTCATTGTCTTCCCTGCCCTCTCCAGCCCCTTCACTCCAAATAAAATTGCTCCCCATCCCCACTTCTGCTGGGCTCTGTGTCTCATAGCCCGGGGCAGCCTGAGCCTGGCTTTATTTCCTTGCCTGCTCACCACGGCCCTGCTGTACCCCAGAAGGGCTGGAGTGCTACTCCAGTTGTAATTGCCAGGATCAAAGCTGCCTGGGGTGCATTAGCACTGCTGCTGGAGGAGAGGCAGCAGGGAGAAAATAAACAGTTTGGGAAGCTCTGGGGACACCGGGCTGTGTTGCAGGCAGTGGGAAGGATTTTGCTGGTGTAAGCTGTGCACTCAGGCTAGGGTGGGGGCACTTGGCTCCTGCAAGTGATGCTTTAGCTGCAGACACCTACAACAAATGCATTTTTAAGGGCTTTTGTCTGTTTGTCTGGTGGAATTGTTTTGATGCTCGCACACGTCTGATTTACAAGTGCAGCAAACCTAATCCGTTAATAGGTTTATATGGAGCAGTTGTCAGAGTGGATCTATAATGAACCACGGGCTCAGGGAGGGCCAGTCCAACAGCTGATCCGCACCAAAAATCTTAAAGCATCTTCTCCTTGACACGGCTGTTACCGAGGTCAGGCCATAATTTATCTGAAGGTGGTGACAGCTGAGCAATATCACAGTGGGAGCACGCAGGAGATTGAGACCTCTGAGTGTCTGGGCTGATTTCTGCCTCTGTCTGCCTGAGGAAGATTTGCTGTTCACTCTACCCATGAGCTCGGTGTCCCCCACTGAAAAGCAGAAATAAAGAAAACAATGGAGTGGGGAAAAGTTCTCCCTGTTCTTTTTGTGCCATGTTCAAAGGGAGGGTGGGGAGTTAACAGAGGAGGCACCAGGGGCAGCTCTGGGGAAGGTCCCAGCTCCTGCTCTCCACTCAAACCCACGTGCCCTGGCAGCCAGAGTAAGGTCAGTGAAGGATTTGGGTGGGGTGTGCCAAGTGTTTCAGCTGGCAGAGCTGACCCTCTGGTGGCTGTGCCAAGGGACAGTTTGTGTAGGCATGGCCAGACACTTGTTTTCTACCAGAGAGTTCTGCAGGGAGGCTTGTTGGTTGCCACAAAAGAACTGTTTTTGCAGAGCAGATGCTGTGGCAGTGTGCAGTTAACCTGTCCCACAGTCAGCTGGAGCTGTGTCTCCTTGGAGAACCCACGGCCTTTGGAGCAGGCACTGCATGGACACAGGAGAACTGTCAGCTGCAACAGCCTTTACACAGCATCACATCTCCCTTCAGGATTTGTGTGTGTGAGCACCCTGCTCATCCCAGTAAAAATCACATGCACACCATGTATTGATCAATTTACACCCCTCCACCCCATCTTTTCTTCCCTTTCTCTCTCCCTGAGGATCTCTGGGCCTTCAGTTCTGCTTTTCTGATCAGAGTTCTCTCATCAAACTCACCAGGTCATGGTTTAAAGTTTCCCCCACAGATCAGATCTCATCACTTGTGTCTCTTGCTCTGCAGGCTGTAAAGCCCTGGAGGCCTTGCTGAAAGTGCTGGTGGAACTTCAGGATGAGCTGCTTTATCAGTACCCAGGCACGAGGCATCTGGTGGATGGAAAGCAAGCAAAAACTGAGAGGTAAATGCAAAAAGAGATAAGAACTTTCTGCACCCTGCAAACAGGACAATGCCCAGCCCTCCTGACCACCCTCACCCTGCTGCTCTCTCAGGTGCTGCTGTGGCTGGGTGGCAGACACTCTGTTATTTGAATTCCTTCTGCCTTTTGGAAGAAGGTTTCTGATTATGGAGCAGAGGCTAAACCATGGGGCTTTTAGCAGAAATACCAGTGTGGAGGGGCCAGCAAGGATCCCACATTGCCTTAGGGAGGGACAGGGTGTTTATCCTGAGTGCTTTTCTTGCAGTGAGGATGAAATCCTGAGCAGCAGCGATGAGGAGCCGGTGGAGAAGGCTCAGGAGAAGAGGAGGAGGCTCCCCAAGAGGAAGCTGAAGTTTGAGGAGTACCCTGAGTTCATAGCCAAGCGCTACAGGGACTTCAGGAGCTACAGGAACAGCACCCTGCAGAAGTGGCACGACAAGACCAAGCTGGCAACTGGCAAAATGGGGAAGGCAAGGCCTGGTTTGTGTGTGCTGACATGGCTCCCGTGGAGCAGGGCTCTGGGGAACGAGTTCATAGTGAAAAAAGGGAAATTTGGGTGGGATACATGGAATAAAGTCTTCCCTACGAGTGAGGGGAGGCCCTGGCACAGGGTGCCCAGAGCAGCTGTGCCTGTCCCATCCCTGGGAGTGTCCAAGGCCAGCTTGGATGGGGCTGGGAGCAACCTGGGACAGTGTAAGGTGTCTCTGGGTAGTTTCTGTGTCTTCTTAACCAGACATCCCCCACAGCCAGTAGTCTCCAGCAGAAATAATCTCCAGGAAGGTGCCACTCTTGCTACTGCAGGAGCTGTTTGTGCTCCTTCCAGAAGCAGGGCCCTCTGAGGCTCTCCTCCTCCACCAAGGGCAGGCTTTAATACAATGGGTAATCATTTCACCCAGAGATCCAGGGTCTCCTCACATCTCTGAGTTGGTATTAATCATGGAGAAGTTAATCTGAACCAGAACAGCAAAGGCATTTTATTAAGCCAGGCATCAACTCGCCTCAGGTTGGGAAGGGAGAAACAAATAAAAAATCCTCACAGAAATCTCTGCACCGAGCCCAGACCCCCTCCTGCCTCTGCAGCTGCTTACCCAGTGACACGGGAAGACAGAGAGGGGCCCGGGGGTGCCTGGAGGAGGGGCTGTGTGTGTGTCTGACACTGCTTGGTGCCGTGCAGGGCTTCGGAGCCTTGGAGCGCTCGGTGCTGGCGCAGATCGAGCACGTGCTGCTGGACCGGGAGCGCCTGCTGCGGCGCACGCAGACCCGCCGCTCCCTCTACACCGTGCTGGGCAAGGAGCAGCCTGCCCCAGCCCCTCAGCCCGGGCCTGCCACCTCGGTAAGGGGGGTTTGCTTCACTCCTGCATCCTGGGAAGCTCTGCAGAGCTGCTGTTTCTCTCCCTCGTGCTGGGGAGCTGTGCGGAGGCGGCAGCGCCGTGGGCTGTGGTTGTTTGGGAGGTGGGTGAGGAGGGGGATTGCTCTTTTCCTTGGGAATGGTCTCCCTTGGCAGCCACACCCACCTGCTGACACTGGGTACCAACCTGAAAATCTCCAAACTTTGCTGGATTTCTCCAGAACTAAAGGTGCCACCAAGGAGGACCGAGCGTGCCCTTAGAGCCCTCTTAGAGCCACCTCTGAGCTGATACCCAGACCCCAGGGAAATGATTTCTTTTTCCCACAGAAAATGCTCTCCCTTTGCTGCCATTCACACATGCCAATAATAGAGTGCCAAGGCAGAAATTTGCTGAATTTCTGAGTGTGGATTCCTGCAGTGTAATGGCTAATGAAAAACATTTAAATTCCGGTTTTGTGATGTTTGCATTATCTCCTGTCCCTGTTCCTGACAGGGGAGAGCAAGGTTTTCCTCGAGCTGGGATTGTGCCCCTCCTGTGCTGCTCACTAAATCTGATTTTTGCCGCAGCAAAACTTGGTTTTCACTCTGCAGATTAGAGTCTTTAACCCAGAAAGTCCCTCTTAAAATCATACTGCATATAACCTACAGAATATGTTAGTAGTAAGCCCTTTATTAATTTAGTATTTAAGAATGAATAAATACTCAATTCTGAGAGATCAGGTAGAATTACTGGACTTGCAAGATGTATTTTTGCCATTACATTAAAAATATCTGTAGTATTTTGCCAGAAAGACTTTGCACAGCCCTATTTATTTCCCAGTAAAGGCATCATAAATCTATTCTGGCATTGGCAGCGTTTCTGCCTTGCCTTTAAATGTATTCCTGGCCCTTAAAAGCTGGTTATGCTGGGAATTTTTCCCCATTCCTTCATATCATCCAGTGTGTTTACAAGCTGCTGCAGGTGATGTCTCTGGAGTTAGGGACAGCAATGTGCACATCTGAGCTCTCAGTGTTTCCTTGATGCTTGCAGGAAGTCCTCCCTCCCTCAGACTCCAACAGGCACCTGAAGGACATTGATGAGGAGATCTTTGATGATGATGACTTTTATCACCAGGTAGGTGATGCTAAGTGTGTGTTGCAATTATGGTTCCAGTTGGGTTTTAATGCTCACAGAGAAAATGCAGTTGGTTCTCTGCTCCATATTTCTCTTTACCTGTAAAACTCAGTTACCTGTTTTAACACCCAGAATCTCTGCAAGTCCCTCAGGGCACTCTGCTCTCAGTTTTTGCTCTGGGGCTGTGTGAGTTTGAAGTTGCCCTGTGGCTGTGAGCTTGCTGCTTGAGTGTGGCAGGAGCTGTGCCTGTTCTCCCTGGGGGACAGCACAGGACAAAAAGCTCTGAATCCTCTCTGTTCTGTGGGGCAGAGCCCCCTTAGGAAAAGCAATCCCAGAGGATCCTCAGGAGCCCTGAAAGTTGCTCTTGTCTCAGCCTAAATCATCTCGTTCACCTGCTGAATGGGAGAGCTCCTGGGCTGCTCCAGCACTTCCCTTGGAATTGGGCCAGCTTGGATCCAGGCCAGTTGTTCCTTTTATTTGCAAAATTCTTAGAAGCAAGTAATCTGCAGTGCAGGGAAACACTGTGTTTGTAGTTCATTAATAAAGGCAGTGCCAGCTTTGTGAGAGCTGGAATTGTCACATGCTGAGGAATGTGTCACTGTAAGTGTGAAACCTCTGCCTGCTTCGGTGATCCACACAGAGCCTGAACTTCAGGACTCAACAAATATCATTTTATCACTGGAAAGACAGATTTTTTAAAATCTGAATAGTTGTTAGAGTGGCCAGTAAAGTTCTAGGGGAATGGAAGAGAGCTGTTGCCGTGTGAGGTGCCAGGCTCCCAGTGGTGATGGGACCTGTCCTGTTGGCACCAGGGATTGAAGATAAATCTTTAAATAAAGATAAATCTTTTGAGATATTGCTGAGGTGGAATTCAGGGTCCAAGTGGCCCAGCAGCTCAGCTCTGGGGGGCAAATTGGACCCTGAGAACACAGAAGTGAAGTTGGTGTAACAGAATCATGGAGTGGAGAAACAGCTGAGGTTGACAGTCCAAGGACCTGTGCAGAGAAGGTGAAGCTTGGCCATGAAATGTTAATTTTTTTAACAGAAAACAGCAATGGATGAGTGTCCCCATCTTTCCCTCTAATAACTGTAGCTGTGCTAAATGGTGATTTCAGAAATATGAGCAGGCCCAGCTTAGCTTCTCCCCTCCCTGGTTAATTGGGGTGCTGGGGTTAATCTAAATTAAAACTTAAACTAATAGAGGTCATTGAGGGAAGAGAGTCACCTGAGTAAAACAAATGGCTCTGCCAGGCACAACTGTATCTTGGCCATTTCCCAAGAGGGAAGTGGCAGCAAATTGGAGCAGTTTGAGGCCCGGGCAGAGGTGAAGGATGGGTGACAAGGGCTCAGCTCCAGACTGCCTGCCCTGCTGCTCCAGCTGCAGGGGCAGCACCAGCCAGCAGCATCTGGCAGCACAGGCAGGCATGGGTGCCACTTGGGGACCCCCAGGGACTGGAAATGCAGTGCTGAGGCTGGAGCAGGCTTTAATCACCTGGCAGTCCTTGGCAGCAGCTCCGACAGCCTCTGCCGGCCTCGTACATCACACGAGACATCTGCTGAGCAGCCAGGCAGCTGCACATCCATTTCCCTCTCTTGCTGGGCTCTTTCTGGTCTCTCTCCCTCCTCCTCTCCTTCCCTTCCAGCCTTTCCTCCCCTCCATCCCCAACGTGCCTCCTGGCAGAGGGGATCTGTGCAGCCCCCAGGGTTTGGGGGTGCCCTGGTTCGTGTCCCGTGCTCGGGGGGGTTTGGCAGAGACTGGGGCCAGTCCAGGGATCAGGCTGAGCAAAATGGCTCTGTGTTTTCTGTCACCTCCCAATTCAATGGGATTCAGAAAGTGCTTTCCTTTATTTGTCAGGGCGCTGAGCTGGAGCTGCACGCTGCATTGAGAGCAGGGAGAGCAGAGCACAATGGAGCTGCCAGGGCCCTGAATGGCTCTGCTTTCCCTGGGTCAGAGCTGAGCCCTGCTTTGTGTCTGGGGGATTGCATCTGGGCATGGAAATAAACCCTGGGAGGGAGCTGCTTCTCCAGCAGTGCTCAGCAGCAAGCTCAGGGTGCTCACAACCTCTGACCCCTGTGCATAACACTGATTGCAGCCTGCATTTCAGCACCTGCCTCTTCCTCCCCATTGAAATCTACATCCAGCCTTTCCTTGGGATCATTTTTACTCTTCCAAATCATATTTTATAGTTATTAATTTATTTTGGTTACTGCTTAAAAGGTGAACATTCAGATGAAGAACAGCACTGGAAATCAGCTTCCTCTATGTGTCAGTGTGAAATTAGGCAAGTAAAAATGAACCAGATTTGATGAATGTGCACAAGTTAATGATAACAGAATAAGTAGTTACACTGTTTTATTATAGATTATAATAAAAAGCTCTTTAATTAATCTGTTTTTCTTCTGGAAAAACAATTTTCTCATCCAGGTCTTAATAGTCAGTAGAATTCAGCAGGTGGGTCTGGTGGAATTTTGTGATGATTCAGGATTTAACTCTCTTCTGCCTGTTCATCCCACTTTGCCTTTTCTCCTGCTCTTCACTTGTTTTATAAGCAGTTACAGTTTTTATTCTGATGACCCATATTGGATAGAGATGGAAAGCTGAGCTGAGTAATGCAGTGAAATATTTTTATTTGGGTGGGAGTAGTTAAAGTGTGTCAGAATCTCCTCATTACTGGCAGCAGTGAGAGGCTGGAGGTTTCCTTTTCCTTTAAATTCTCCTTCATACATGGTTTTTAGGGAAGAAAAAGGCTTTTTATTTTTAGAAGTCATATTTACGTAGAATTCATTACAGCTGATATTGCAGCATTAAGACTTAAAATTCCAGCCTGCTACCAGGGAGCTGCTGCTCTGACATGCTACAGTGGAGATTTTATTGTTAGGCTGAAATACTCCTCTGGTAAAGGAGAGAGTTGAAATTGGTTTATTTCCAACAGGAATTAGGTTAGTGTTCATATGCTAAGTGTTCCACTGGTAGCAGCTCTTCCCAGAGCAAATGTTCATCACTTCTGGCAGCAGGTGTGCCTAGGGAGAATTGGGAATATCCATAATCCCTTTTTTCCTCTGCTCTCTCTGCTCTGGGCATTTCGTCACAGTGGGCACCAGAGTGGAGGGGGAGCACCCAAGGAATCACCAAATCCTTCTGGGGGGGTTCTCCTCCCCCCAGAGCTGGGATTCACCCCGAGGGCAGTGTCCTTATTAACCCCTGTGTGCCTCCCTGATGGGCTGATTTCGTGTCCCCACTGGGGCACACTGGTGTCCCCTGCCAGGAACTTGGCAGTGCCCTCAACAAGGGATGACCAACCCAGAGAACCATTAAAAGTCAATAATGGTGAGGAGCAGAGAAGGCTGGCTTTGTGACAAGCTGGTTTACCTTAATTAAACCAGTGAGTGATTAATATGGACAGCTGATCTTGTGGCTTTAATTAGATGCATTTAGAGTTTTGTGTGAATAAGAGATGTCTCGAACCATCCCACAGGTTAATGGCAATACAATACTCTTATCACAGGCATGTATCTTTCAAATGGCTGGGTGGATGGTTAATAACACATTTTAAAGCTTGATTTGGAGCTTCTCTTAATGGGTTCTTCGAAAATAGGCAAATCTGTGCATCTTACACAAGCCTGAATTTGAATAAAATGGGCTTTAAAAAGAGGCTGCCCAGTGATTCCCACTTGCATTTTATTATATATAAAAACTAAGTCTTTTAAAAGCATTTCAGGGGGATTTAAAATAATATTTGAACTGCAAACTTAAATTTTCTCTGGTGTTGGTAGAAATCCAAATGTTGTTGCAGGGCTACTGAGTGGGAGCTTGACAGGGGATCTGTAGATGGACTTCTTTTTAAATTTGATTTGCTCTGTGAGGTGTAAGACAAGTGAGCCTTTTGTCACAAGGCTGATTTCAGCTCTCCTTAGCTCTTTGTCTCAACTGGCAATTCTTAGGGGTCTGCAAATCAGAAAGGTCAGTGAGTGTAGGACTAGAAACACTGATAGATAGTGCATGAAAATGAGACCTAACCTCTAAAATGAAAATTGACCTCTAAAATGAGAAATGAGCCCTGGAACAACACCCTGATGGCATTTCAGAGTCCCTGTGAGTGTGCCCAGTGGGCTTGGTGTGCATCTCTGCCTGGCACTGAGGGCAGCTCCTGCAGTGGAGCTCTCTAGGGAGCCCCTCAGGGCTTCAGGGGTCTTGGCTCTGCTGCCAGGACAGCTTTGGGTTCTGCAGCAGGAGCTCTCCTGGCACCCAGCAGCACTCCCAGCCTGGGCAGGAGCAGCTGGCACTGGGAGCTGGGCTTGGCATGGGGCTGCCCTGCCCTGGGACACTGAGCTGGGCTTGGCATGGGGTTCCCTGCCCTGGGACACTGAGCTGGGCTTGGCATGGGCTGGGCTGCCCTGGGACACTGAGCTGGGCTTGGCATGGGGTTCCCTGCCCTGGGACACTGAGCTGGGCTTGGCATGGGGCTGGGCTGCCCTGGGACACTGAGCTGGGCTTGGCATGGGGCTGGGCTGCCCTGGGACACTGAGCTGGGCTTGGCATGGGGCTGTTCTTCCCTGCCCTGTGCTGCCCTGGGACACTGAGCTGAGCTGCCAGTTCAGGGCAGAGGTGAAGGAGGGAAAGCAAAGCAGGATCCCTTTCAAATCAGAGCCTTTTGATGCTGGAATTGCCTAACTCTTGTCTTCACACATCAGGACTTAAGGCTGATGGTGATTTACTCACACTTCCTAGTTAATAATTAGACATTGGGAGACACCATATATCACTCCTAATGGAATATATGGGGTCTGATGAGAGTTTTCTGTTTTGACTAATAAATTTGAAGCAGGATCGCCAGGCTTAATGAAATATTACCATTTGGGAAGTGCTTTAAGTCTTGTGCTGGGAAAACAGTGTTGCTTTCTTCAGTAAATGAATTTATCATTCACTCTGTATCCCGAGCTCTGGCTGGCTCTGGAGCACGGGCTGGATGCAGGACTCTGAACCAGAAAGCAGAAAACTAATCAAATCCTTAAAGACCAAAGGCAGCCAGGCAGGCCTGGGCTGACTTTTTCAGTGGTAGCCTCTGGCTACATCCACTTTTATTTTAGTAACCATTGTTAGCATGATTTATAACCTCAGCTCGGAGACTTTTGCTATTTAGATGTAACAAGATGCTTCACAGCTTTTATTTCCATTTCCTAATTTCCCTCTTGCTCCTGCTTTTTTTTTTATTTATTTTTTTTTTTTTTACTTCTCCCTCATCTTTGCCTCGCTCTGCTCTCCTAGGCAGTGCCCCCAGTCCCAGAGCTGGCAGTGCCCCCAGTCCCACAGCTGGCAGTGCCCCCAGTCCCAGAGCTGGCAGTGCCCCCAGCCCCACAGCTGGCACTGCCCCCAGTCTCAGAGCTGGCAGTGCCCCCAGTCCCACAGCTGGCAGTGCCCCCAATCCCAGAGCTGGCAGTGCCCCCAGTCCCACAGCTGGCAGTGCCCCCAGTCCCAGAGCTGGCAGTGCCCCCAATCCCAGAGCTGGCAGTGCCCCCAGCCCCACAGCTGGCAGTGCCCCCAATCCCAGAGCTGGCAGTGCCCCCAGTCCCACAGCTGGCAGTGCCCCCAGTCCCAGAGCTGGCAGTGCCCCCAGTCCCACAGCTGGCAGTGCCCCCAATCTCAGAGCTGGCAGTACCCCCAGTCCCAGAGCTGGCAGTGCCCCCAGCCCCACAGCTGGCAGTGCCCCCAGTCCCACAGCTGGCAGTGCCCCCAGCCCCACAGCTGGCAGTGCCCCCAGTCCCACAGCTGGCAGTACCCCCAGTCCCACAGCTGGCAGTGCCCCCAGCCCCACAGCTGGCAGTGCCCCCAGTCCCACAGCTGGCAGTGCCCCCAATCCCAGAGCTGGCAGTGCCCCCAGCCCCACAGCTGTCAGTGCCCCCAGTCCCACAGCTGGCACTGCCCCCAGTCCCAGAGCTGGCAGTGCCCCCAGTCCCAGAGCTGGCAGTGCCCCCAGTCCCACAGCTGGCAGTGCCCCCAGCCCCACAGCTGGCACTGCCCCCAATCCCAGAGCTGGCAGTGCCCCCAATCCCAGAGCTGGCAGTGCCCCCAGTCCCAGAGCTGGCAGTGCCCCCAGTCCCAGAGCTGGCAGTGCCCCCAGCCCCACAGCTGGCACTGCCCTGGAAGAACATTTGGAGCACTGCAAGGCCTTGTCAGCCCCAAGGTCCTCTGGACTGGTTCAGGGTTAGGAACCAGCCCCAAAAATGCATCCTGGAATTGTGGAATGGTTGGGCTTGGAGGGAACCTTAAAGCTCATCTTGTTCCACCCCATCACAGTCAGGGACACCTCCCACTGTCCCAGGTGCTCCCAGCCCTGTCCAGCCTGGCCTTGGGCACTGCCAGGGATCCAGGGGCAGCCCCAGCTGCTCTGGGCACCTGTGCCAGGGCCTGCCCACCCTGCCAGGGAACAATTCCTCATTCCCAGTATCCCACCCAGCCCTGCCCTCTGGCATTGTCTCACCAGTGGGGGCTCATGGGGCACTCCTTGGTGTTGCAGAATTTCTGGGCCAGCAGGAGGAGCCCAGCCCTGCAGGAAAGTCCTGCTGCTGCCTCCCCAGGGGCACAGGGAGGCTGTGTGTGACACCAGGGACAAGATCAGAGGAGACAGCACCCACCCCTCACTGCTGGAGAGGAGGAGACCCCTCTCAGCTCTCTGCACCACTTGTGGCTGCTGCTCCGAGCCTCCCTCCCACCTTGCTTTTGACAGAATATTGACTGGAAAGCAAGATCCCATTTCTGCTTAGCCTTAAGGGCAGCTGTTTGCAGAGTGGCAGTGCTACACAGGTTTACTGTGTCGTGTGTCTGTGTAACACTGGATTTGGATCTTGTAGTTAGCTGCCAGAAGTGACTGTGATGAAGTGGCAGAGATAAACTGATAGATTGTGTGCCAGAAAGATGTTGGGAATCAATCAGATAAACAGGGCAGAGAAGTTGCTTGCTGTTTTCTAGTGATAATAAACCAGTGGCCTGGCTCCTGGAATTTTTAAATGTAATTGCTGTGGTAATAATCTCCAAAAATAAGCAAGTAGGAAAAAAAAAAAAAAAAGCAGTGGCAGGTTTTTAATTATGTTTGAATCACTCTTTTTTTCTGGTAATGTGGTGTATGCCTCGAAGGAGAGGAAGGTACAGGGTGGAAGAGCATCCTGCATCCTTTCCTGCCTGGAATTGCCTGGATTCCAGGTGGGTCAGTTTCAGGTGTTTCTGAGCTGTAACTTCAGTGGCTGGGGAATTGTAGGTGTCCATAAAGCAGTTTGTTCCCCTCAGTTTTGGAGGGTTTATTTCTGTTCCTCCTGCTGATTTCTTGGCCAGTTCCCAAGGCACAGCAGGCACGGTTTGCAGTGAGTGGTGATAAACACACAGCACAGTCAGGGATCCAGAAAGGCTGTTCACCACATCCTCTGGCTGCAGGAAGCCAAGAGGACAAACCCCAGCCCTCAGGACACCAAAAGGAGTAGAAAAGGCTGCCTGAGCATTCCTGCTGCAGCTGTAAAAAGGATTTTGCTGTGCTGTTCTCCGAGCGAGCTCCTGGCTGGGAATTGCTTCAGTTCCCTGCCCTTCCCCAGCAGTGGGGGCAGCCTGTGGGGCTGAGCTGTTCCTGCACATTGCCCCGTTACACTGGGGCAGCTGGCTGCACAACTCTGCTGGTTTCACCTGGGTTTTGCCTGTTTCAGGAGGGTTTTTCCTGTTTCACCTGGGTTTTTGTCTCTCCCGCAGCTCCTGCGAGAGCTGATCGAGCGCAAAACCACAGCCCTGGACCCCAACGACCAGGTGGCCATGGGCAGGTGAGTGGGGGGCTGGGACACCCCTGTGCCCAGCCCAGCACAGGGCTGTGCCCTTCAGCACAGCTCAGAGGGCAGAGTTCAGCTGGGAAGAGCCAAGGTGGCATTAGTCAGGAAATCATCCTCTCTCCTGGTGGATCAGCCAGGCTGCCTTGAAGCTGTTGGTGGGTGATCCTCTGGAGGTATTTCCCCAATGGAAAGGTTTGCTCCAGGTGTTTCTGGCTCTCACTGGCACAAAAGCTGGCTGCCCACTGCTGAAATTTGGCTTTGGTTCTCTGTGAGCTTTGCTTTGGTGGTGTTTGAGAAGAATAAACCCCCTGCCATCAGTTAAAGCAATTCCTGGGTATCCCTCCTGTAAGAAGGGATTCTGTACAATGAAAATGTACAATGAATGTTCCCTGCATGCAGAAATAAAATACAATTCATGCAGGGAAGCTCTTATTTCTCTGTTTCATTCTAGAGTTAGAAAGTAAAGATTTTTCCAAATGCCCCTTCATGAGCAGTGTGCCACAGGCTCCAATTCAGGAAAGTGTAAAAGCCAAGGAAAGCTGGAGTTGGGCTCTTCCCTGAAACAATTTTGGGGGGTTTGCCTGTAAGGAGGGGAAGAAAATGCATCAGGAAATGTTGTGATGGTGAAGCAACTTTTCTCCTTGTAAAATATCAGCCAGGTTTTAGTGCAATGTCAGATTTATTTTGTGTACGTCTGGAATATTATGGAAAGCTATTCACTGTGATTTAACACAATATAGACAAAATTACATTTAAGTGGTGATTGCATTGTACATTTATCTGACTTTACAATAAAATAGATTACAGTAATTAAGATTATATTAAGATTGCAGTAATTGGATTTTGTTAGATTTTTTCCCTGATGTCGAGTTTTCATTGTATAAATCAGGTGAGATGACTCTCAGTTCAGTTTAAAAAAATATTTATAACCAGGAGAAGTTTTTCCCTGCTGGAAACTTCTTTGACTTGAGGAAGTTGTGGTTGAGAAGTGGAGCTTTTAATGCAGTTGGGGATATTTCTGGAGGTGTTCAGTGCCCTGAAGTTGTTCTGCATTCCCCAGGCAGTGGTTGGCCATCCAGAAGTTACGGAGCAAAATAAAGAAGAAGGTGGACAGGAAAGCCAGCAAAGGGAGGAGAATCCGGTGAGTGACACCTTCTGCAAGCACACACATCCTCATTTTGGGAAAAAAGGAATCTGACAGCTCTGGGTGTGCTTTACCTCATTGGCTCTGGGGGCATTTCCTGCTCTGGGCAGCCACTGGGGAATGCTGGTGTTCCTGGAGCCTGGAATCAGTGGGCAATGCAGATGTTCCTGGAGCCTGGAATAAGAGCCTGGTGGATGCAGCCTGGGATCATTGCCCAGTCAGAGTCTGGGAAAGCCCAGGGAAAAGTGCTCCCATGTCCCTGAGCCTTTTGGGGCTGGAATTTCCAGAGAGAGCCAATGAACCCCTCTTGTGCAGTTTGTATTTCCTGAGTGAGACACAGGCAGCACCTCCAAGGGAAGATGTGCAGAAACACCTCAGGGAAATCTCTGTTTCTCCCTGAGAATTTGGTGTCAGATCTCTCTTTGTAGCTCACATCCCGGCTCCCTTCATGTCTGGATGATTTCCCTCCTGGATCACTCATCTGGGTTGAGCTCAGTGTTGGAATCTCCCACGTGGGGAAGGAAGCAGCCTGGAGAGCAGGAGGTGTTTCCCCTCTCCGAGTCTCCCTGAGATCAGCATGATTTGTGGAGGAGGAGGGAGCATGCTGAAAAGCTGCTCTGCTTCCTGAAAAATCCAGCACATTAACCATCCTTTGTGAGTAAACTATAAATCCTGAGTTTAGATGGCACCTGATAGAAAGTCAGTGGAGTCAGGCTGGCTCTGGCCTGGCATAGCAATTTTTAAGATAGATGTCATGAGATAATTTATTGAAAGAGGGAAGAGCTACTTTGTTGGCCTGAAAAGCCTATAATTATTGACTATCAATATTCCTTTCTGTCAGCATCACACATAATTGGATATATTCAGGATTCAGTCAAAACTCCTGGCAGCACCACAGCACTGAGGCAGCCTCACAAAGCTGCAGGAGCACTGGGGAGTCTGTCCTGGGCTGCAGTCTGTGCCCTCTGCAGTCCTGGGGGAGCAGCTCTGCCCCCAGCCAGCTGCTCTCACATCTTTGGTGCCTCTTTTTGCTTTCTAACTAAAAGTTGTGCTGACCCTTCAGGGAAAATGACAATAAGAGGAAGCAAGGCTCCTTGTGTGTGGTTGGGATTGATGCAGGTGAGCTCCTGCATTTGTCAGAGTAGGGCAATGGAGCCCACCTGGGTTTTTAAATAGCTGGTGCTTCCACTGAGAGACTTGGTGTCACCCCAGACAGATCCCTGACCCTCTGCTCTTCTCTCTCCTCCAGAACTGGGACAGCAGTGCTTGCATTTGCTGTCATGACTTTGAGATCCTGCAGAGCCAAGTGTTTGCTACCAAATTTCATCTGTCTCCTTGATTGTTCCTTTTTAGCAGAGCTTCAGTATTGCAGCCTGTTTGGGTGCAGTGTGCTGGTTCATTGCAGGGGCTGAGGGTCTGCAGGTGCTTCCAGAAGCAGTCAGTCTGCCCCTGACACGAGGGAAACTGGGGCATGAAGCTGAAGAGGGGAAATGAGTGCACCCAAAAGTCAAACTTGAGAGAGCTGGTGCAGGTGGCTGTGGAGGAGGGATGTGTGCTCACCTTTCTCCTGTCAGTGTTTGCTGAGCTCTGCTCCTGCAGGCTGGGCTGGCTTTCTCTGCACTAAGTGAAGCATTTCCCATTGGGCTGGGCTTTTCCAAAAGCAGTCAGCAGTGGGCAAACAGCTGGAGCTGAGTGGCCACGAGCCCTGCCCTGGCTGTGCCAGCAGGAGCCCGTGCCAGGCTGTGCCCACAGAGCTCTGCAGAGCCCAGGCTGGCAGCTTGTGCCTGCTCCTGGCTCCATCCCTGGCATCCCAGCTCCTTCCATGGCAGGGACAAAGGCTGCAGGGTGGCCCTGGGTGAGGCTGAGGAGCCCTCAGAGCTGGGCTGGGAACTCAGCATCCCCCAGGGGCTGCTCCTGCCCTGGCAAACCAAAGGATTGCAGGGTGCCCGAGTGGAAAGGTGATCCTGGGCAAGTGCTGGTGAGTCCTGCTGCCTGCTGTTTGTCAAGCTCTATCAATAGCAGCAGCCTGGATGAACCCTGGGGCTGGGGTGGGCAGTGCACACAAATTCCTGGCTTTGGAACCCCCTGCCCTTGGACACTGCTTTAAACCTTCCCAGTTTTACATTTGATGTCAGGTCCTTGAATATAAACCACGAAATCCCTGCAGGTTCCTGCCCAGGGTGGCAGTTGGGAAGGGGATTCTCTCCCTGGAGGTGCAGGCCAGCTTGCAGCAGTGTTCTGGTGATGGGCACGTGCCCCATGCCAGCTCTGCACAGCCCTTGGCCTGGGTTTTACCTGGGTTTTACCTGGGTTTTACCTGGGTTTTACCTGCTCCATTTGCAGCTTGCTCAGGGTGGGAATCCCCAGCTCTGGAAGGGGCTCCAGAGCAGGTTTTGCTGTCCTCCAGGGCTTTGCAGAGCACAGAGCAGGGCAGGAGGAGCAGCAATGGATGCTGGAGGGGCTGTTTGTCTGTCTGGCCCTGCTGGGATAAAAGAGGATTTGCTGTCCCTCAGTTCCTTGTTCACCAGAGGGGAGCAGGGGGAATTGCCAGCTCCAGCTGCTGCCTCCTTAGGGATCAGCCCCCAGGAGAGCCCTGCTTTCCTCTGGGGGCTGCTCCTGCTCAGGCTGCAGCATTTGCTCCTGCTGAGCAGTCCCTGATGTGCTCCTGCTGCTCTCCCCAGGTACCACGTCCACAGCAAGCTGGTGAGCTTCATGGCACCTATTGACCTGTGCACGATGAATGATGATGCCAGGTGAGTAAGAGATTCATTATGGCTCTCAAATGGCTCCCTGACAGCGTGGTATTGACCTGTTCTTCAGCCTGTCACCCTCTCCAGTCCTTCTTATCAGCTCCCCATTTGTCACTGGCATCTCAGCCTGGGTGTCTTGGTCACATCTGGCCTGGCTGAGCTTTCACTCTGGAATTGCTGTGGTACCAAACCAGAAATTGTCATAAATCTCAGCACCTGGGGTTTGGTTCCTGCTTTAGAGCTCCTGATTTCAAATTGGGAGCTCTGGTTTCAAAAGTCCGAAATGTTGAAATTTCCCCATTTTGTGGCATTAGTTTGGAAGTGCACAGCCAAGGCACCTGGTGGCTTCAGGCAGAATCAGAGCTTTAAAAAAGCTTCTCTTCTAACAGAAATGGCAGCTTCTGTGTTCTGGTTCATGTGCATTTTCTTAGCTCAGTTAGTAACTGGAATAGTTCTCTCAAGATTGACTCAGGACTTTTATGTTGCCTGTGTTTATCTCTATTTAAAGAGTACAGAATTTTATTGGAAGGCTGTAATGTTTTAATGTGGTGATTAGTAAAGGAAACACTAAAGTGGAATTCTGTGCATAGTTTCCAGGCAGCTCTCCCACGTAGCCACCCCTATTTCTCCAGCAATACACTTCAAACCCAAATCTCCAAAAGCTGAGCTCTTTGTGGCGAGGAGGTGGAATAATTTTTCCAGTGAATGGATGGGGAAAGCTTGAGAAACATCTTTCCCCTGGGTTGTGGAACATGTTTGTGCTTTGTGAGGGAGAGATGTCATTTGTCTGTTTGTGAAATGGAAACCAAATACCTGCTGCCTTTTGGGGGATTGCAGGGACTTATGGATGAGGGGTTTTGTGTCCACAGCACCTGTGCTGTTTCATCACTGCATCTCTCTCAGAGCTCCTTTACTCTGGGCTTTTTCTCTCCTTTTTTTTTTTTTTCCTTTTCAAGTGAGAGCAAAGCCCAGCTGCTCTGATTTTCCAGGATTGTTTGGATCCTCTCACCACGTGGTAGGCTCCAAGCTGTTCCTCCAGCCATGCACTCCTAATGTTCAGCTTGAATTTCCCTCTGCTGTGATTTAGGACAATGATTTCTTGTCCTGTTCCAGGTGGGAACAGATTCTTGCCTCCTCTTTGCAGCAGCCCTTGCACATTTGAGTGGGAGTTCTTGTGGAAAGCTGGGTGTTACTTTTTTTGTTACTTTTCTTCCCCCCCATTTTGCACCATTTGTGTTTGCATCCATACCCTGAGCACATCCCCAATACTGCAGTGGGAGTCTGGAAATCAGCCTTTGTGTGGGGTTTGGTTCAGCCATCCCCAGGGAAGAGATCTGCTGCTCTCAGGCACTTGTTTGAGAATCAGAGCCACTCTCTGGGGGTCTGGCATGAGCCACAGGGTCTCTGTCCAGCACACAGCTGGGCCACAGAAGGCAAGAAGGATTCAGCATCTGCAGGTGAATTTAGCAGAGCAGTGTGCTGCAGGGAGCACAGTGCTGACAGCTTCCCTCTGAGGCAGAAGCAGGTGATTTTATTGTTGGCAGGTGTGAGTTACAGGGTTGGAAATGCCCCTGTACCCTCCACAGAGGTGTGGCTGTGCTCTGAGCCAGCTTTATTTGGTTCTGGTCAGGCACTTCAAATGCATGGCCCCTAAATTAGCACCCCTCTGCTGGACAGGGCACTGGCTGTGCTGGGAGAGGTCTCCCAGTGCCAGAGCTGGCTGTGAAATGGGTGGCCCCTTGTGCAGCAGAGCTGGGAGCAGGGCAGGCTGTGCTTTGGGAAATGGGGCACAGAGAGGTGACAGCCCCTGTCCCACTGGCCTTTGGGTCAGAGATCCTGGGCCAGGAGCCTCAGGGAGTTCCTGAAGATGTCACAGGTTTTGGGGCTGGGGTTGAAGCCAGACTTTCTGTGCAGCATTGCCCTGAAAGGCTCCTCTTTGGGAGGTGAGCCACGGGCCCAGCAGGGCTCCTGTGCCAGCTCCATGTGGTTGTTTGGGGCAGGCTGAGGCTCAGGAGTGTCCCCGGGGTGTTCCCAGTGCTGGGGTCTGTGTGTCCATCTTTATCCTGTCTGTCTGTCAGCTGTGAGACACAGACCCTCAGCTCTGTCCCTGTGTAAGGGGAGCAGGGACTGAGCACTAAAGCCAGGGCTGGTGTCAGATTCCTGCAGAGTCTGAGGAACATCCTCGTGTCACCTCTGGAGCACAGTGACTTGAGGACACATCCTCTAAGGACACAGATGTTTGGTCCAAACACCTTTATCTCCCCAGACAACTCAGGGCATTGTGACAGGTAAAAGGAGATTGTGCAAATATGCAACAGTGATCTAATCAGCTGGAACAACAGCAGTGTTTTAACTGGCACTACCTTTTAACAGCATCATTAAGGGCTCTCATTACTCTTTTATTAGAGGCTCACTCTATTTCTTATCAGATTACAGAACGAACATAACTCATGGCACTGATTTGATCTCCTGTTAAAGAGGATTACAGCTCTGCATTAGCTGGGATTGACATGGTTTGTAATTTGCTGTTGATAGCCAGGCTGGCAGTGTCACATGTGTGACCCCTCCCCAGAGCCCCCGGGGGGGAGGGCACCCATACATCATCATTACCCGTGCCCCCAGGGCTCTGCAGCAGCCCCAGGGAGCCCCTGCAGGAGGGGCAGGCAGGGCACAGGGACACCCTGCACTTCCAGCTGGGGAGTGGATCCCAGTGGTGCAGGCTGGGCTGTGCCTCAGCAGTGATCTCCTCTGGCAGGAGGAATTTGCATCCTTGTGGCTCTGCTGGGACTGGGCCAGGCCAGGCAGTGTCCCCACCGTGGGAGGTGGGAATCCCTTCCTTCAGTCCCACTCCAAGGGCAGGACGTGCCCCCCCTGCCTCCAGGAGCCAGCCTGGCACAGGAGCCTGCAGGCAGTGCTGCTCCTGCAGGGAGGCTGAGTTCACAGCCAGATTATCCAGCTGCCAGGGAGCTTTGGATTAGAGCCTTTCCCTGGATCCAGGCAGGCCCTGGTGCATTTTCCCAATCAGCATTCTCCCTTTGGTGTGGTTGCTTTGTCACAGAGAGCCTTGCTGCAAGCAGAGGGGGGTACGTAGCAGGAAATCCTGGTATTAAAAGATTAATTTGCTTATATGACATTGGAGTTTAATAAAAAAAAAAAAAATTAAAAAAAAAAAGGTTGGTAAGATACCAGCCTTTAACTTGGCTCACTTTGTACTTGGGGTATTAAAACACCATGAGAGCAGATTAATGGAGGAATTTGGGCTCTGTGACTGTCAATCCAGGGGCTTCAGCAGCACAGAATTCCTGCAGGGAGAGCTGAGGCAGCAGCTCAGGGCTGCATGGCCCAGACCCCAGTGACCCTGCTGGGGTGGGGACAGTGCCTCCAGGTCTGCTCAGAGAGGATCCTGCTTGGGAACAGGGGAGGAGCAGGGCATGGAGGGCAGGCTGGAGCCAAAGGAGAAACCTTATCCCAGGAGACTAAACCTGCTGGGGGCATCCTGATTCTGCAGTCATGGAATGCCAGAATCCCAGACTGGTTTGGTTGGCACAGAGCTTCCAGCCCATCCAGTGCCACCCCTGCCAGGGCAGGGACACCTCCCACTGCCCCAGGCTGCTCCAAACCCCAGTGTCCAACCTGGCCTTGAAATTTCTTCTCTCTGTGCCTGATTTTATTCAAGCTGCCCCAGCCTGTGGCTTGGTGAGCCCTGGGGTGCAGGGTGGCACCCAGGGCCTTCCCCCAGGGCTTTTGGAAGGGCTGGTGCTGCTGCAGGGGCTGCTCAGCTGCCAGGCTGGTGTGACCCAGCTGGTGGCTCTGGGCTGCTCTCCTCGTGTCCCCACAGCTGGTGTTTGACATCCTGGCAGACAGACAGGAGCCTCTGGTATGGAAATTTCCCTCTTAAAGGGGGGAAAAAAATAACCTGTGAAAGGCTGTGAGATGATTTGTCGTTCTTCCTTTGTGAGCCAATTTGTCTTCTCCTGCATCAAATCTGTTCTAAAACAGGCAGGCTGTGAGGGGGGAAATCATCCTGGGAATGTGAGGAGCACCAAGCACAGTTCCCTCTGCACAGGGCACATCCAGAGCCTGCCCTGCTCACACACCCATCCCAGCCAGCCTGGCAAGGATTTCCTGGGGAAATGGCAGCTGTGGAGGTGCCTGGGTGTGCTGGGTCTCTGCATCTCCTGTGCTTTGTGCTGTCCTGTGGGAATGGGACTGGCACCAACATCAGGATGGGAGAGGCTCTCCCTGTGCCCCTTGAGTGTGTCCTGGGCCCAGGGCTGGGCAGGAGGTGAGTGGGCAGGAGGGGTGTTGGAATTCAGGGAGAGAGGGAAGAACCAGGGCTGGGGGGGTGCCCTGAGCTCCAGCTCTGCTGTCCCCCCTGCCCAGCCCATCCCCACCTCCAGCCCCCCCAGATGTGCACTGTGCCTTTGCTTGGGGCCAGAACCAGCTCTGAAATGTTTCTGGAGCCTGGGGCTGCTCTCAGGGGTCACTTGTCACCTCCTGTCACTGAAGGCCAAAAGCATCTGCAGGGCACAAAGGGCCCAGTCCCTGCCTGGAGGGACTGCAGGAGCCCTCAGGGAGCTGCCCAGGGAGTGCTGGAGCAGGGAATGTGTGCTGGGAGCTGTGGGAGTGCCCAGCAGAGCCCTCTGGGCTCCTTTAGGGGCTGGCTCAGCCTTGGAGCTGGCAATGAACGGTTCCAGCCTGTTCTGCCCTCCTGGGGGGAGCAGCAGTTCTGGGCTTTGGGTGGGTAAAACCCACTGGGCACTGGGCACACCAAGCTCTCCTGGAATTCCTGTCCCTTCCATCTCATTTCTTGAGAGAAACACTCATTTTTACTGGGACATGTAAATGGTTTTGTCTCCTGGTGCCTGCTGTGCTTGCTGGGCACTCCAATCTGAATTTCAGCCCAGGGATCCTGAGGGGTCCCTGGATTGAACCCCAGGTTTGGTGTTGGCAGCCCCTGCTCTGAGCAGCCTGGCACAGACAGACAGACAGACAGGCAGGCAGACAGACAGACAGACAGGCAGACAGACAGGCAGTTTTCCAAGGAAACCCTCAGCCAGCTTCAGCTGCCATCAGGAGTTGTGTTTTCCACAGGTGTTCCTGTTCCAGCTCCTTCTCCAGTTTTTGTGAGTTAAGAATTCACAGTTCCCACTGGAGGAATGGGGGATGTACTCATTTCAGTACTGCTTGTGGCATATTCTAAATTATCTTCTTTTTTTTTTTTCCTTGGGTAGAAGAAGAGGAGAAGTAAAAGGTACTTGGGAACAGAGAAATTGGTTGGAGGGTGTTTTTACTGAGGAGCCCAGCAGTGACTAGAGCACTATTGCTCTTTTAATAAAAAAACCACCCCCGAGAAACTGAATTTTCCCCCTTAATATTGTTCTTCTGCTGGTTTACAGAACTATATATTTATATTTTATGAATATAAATATTTTATAAAATATAAATATATTTTTATATACACATAAATTATAAAATATAAACATACTTATATTTATAGAAACATATTAATTATAAAATAGAAATATACTTACATTTATAGAAACATATAAATTATAATATAACATAGAAATGTAATTATATTTATAGAAACATATAAATTATAAAATATAAATATATTTATAAATATAATTCTGTTTCTGCATTTATATTTTTAAAGGCATTGATATTTATATTTTTAATAACATGGCTGTAAGTGCAGGACAGCCCAGCACTGGCTGCTCCCCTGCCATGTGCAGCTCCTGTTTGGTGTCCCCTTGTTTGCTGCTGCTGCTGCTGCTGCAGGGGGCACAGGAGATTTCCTGGGGATCCTCTGAGAGTTTTTTATTTTGATTTATATTTTGTTGCTTCGTGGGGATTTCTGAAATGTCCACATCCACATCCATCCAGGGCACTCCTCTCTCCCTGTTGTGCCATGAAATGTCTGTGGTAGCTCCACCTGGGGCTTGGAGGGGCAGAGCCACTCCCAGCACCTGGGCTGCCTGGAGCTGCTGTTATTGCAGATTTTTGGGGCTGTTGCTGACCTGGAAGCAGCAGTGCCCAGGTGGGCAGGGGCCATCCCTGCCTCTGGAAGGGATGCATAAATAATTAAAGCAAGGTACTCACACACACATGGCACATGGCTCTGGGGCTCCTGATCATTTTCTCCAGAAACAGGTTTTATGGTAATCCAGTAAAAATATTAAATTAGAAAATGCCTCACTAAGGGTGATAAAACCTTACTGCAGTGGAAATAGGTAATTATCCCCTCTACAGCCTAAATGACAGTTTAAAAGAAATAAAAATGTTAGTGCTCATTACTTGCTTTTGTGGGCTGCAATAAAGGGAGAGTTAAATTTTAATTCAGGGGAGAGCCCTGTGTGGCTGTGCTGGGTGGGGCTGAGTTATTGACCTGCCCAGGTGACCCCTCAGCCCAGGCTGCCCCCCTCCTGTGCTCCAGGCACCTTTCCCCTGCCCAGCTGGCTCTGGCTGCTCCAGATCTGTGGGTTGGGGAGAGAAATTTGATATTTTTTTAACCAAAATCCAAGTTCATTAAGCATAGCCTTAAGGGGGCTGAAAGTATTAAAATCTGCACTCACCCTGGTGAATTGGAGCACAGACAAGGTTAAACCTGGAGGATTGATGAGTTTTACTCTCTGCATGGTTAAATCCTGCTGGGGGCAGAGGCTGGGGAAGAAAGGTGGTGAGAGAGGGGGGAAGAAAGGGTTGGGGTGTTTGTTTGATATTTATTTTTAGGGGGAAATGTGTGCCCTGTTTGGGGGTTACCTGATTGCTCTCCTTCCCTTGTCACTGTGCCAGGGTGTCTGTCCCTGTGTCATTGTCCAGAAGGATCCACTGGGGTTCTGCTCCATCCCTTTTCCCATTCCTGGGAGGGTGAGGGAACCCCCTGACCCCAAAACTTCCCTGTCACAGCCTGTCAGTGCCAGCAAACATTGCTCTGCCAGCAGAGACAAACTCTTCCCTGAGATCTCCCCAGGCCCTGCCTGCTGGAGAAATTCTGTTTATTTAAAATCTGTGGGACTGGAGCCAGCTCTGCATCCACCCCTGAGCTCCTGCACCCACAGGAGAGCATCACACCCTCAAAACGAGGACAAAAACCCCAGGAATTCTCCTCCTGGCTCTGCCCCAGTGGGAGAGGCTGCAGAGCAGCACTTTGGGGCTTTGGCTGCTCCTGAGGCAGACACAGCAGCTCTGCTCTCTTTGAGTCACTCCCTGGGGCTCCCCAGAATGTTCACGTTGGTTTTGAGCTCCCTCTCATTCCTGGGGATGGGAAAGGGCTGGATGAGGGAGGGAGCAGGGCCCAGAGAGCTGGAGAGGGGACAGGGATTTCCCCAGATTCCCTTGGGGGGGGTTTTGGGGAAGGTTTGAGGCTGTTCCCTGTCTGTCCATGAGGCTGTTCCCTGTCTGTCCATCCTGCCCTGCTGGCCCTGAGAGTTCATTCCTGCACTTCCCCCTGGGGAGGTTTCTCTGCCATCCCTGCTGAACATGGAATTCCTCCTTTGGAGCTGACAGGGAACCAAGCAGAGCCAGCCCCAAACCCAAACACTGCAGTGCTGGGAAGGGAAAATCCCCCTGTGTGCCCAGCACTGCCCTCCATGTGTGCAGCCAAGAGGTTTTAGGAGCTGCAGAAAGAGAAAATCCAGCTCTTCCCCCCTGCCCAGAAATTCCTGCTTTATGAGAACCCCTCCTTTCTCCCAGCTCACGTTCTCTGCTTCTAAAATTAAAGATAAACAACACCAGCCCACTTTTCTTCTTTAATTTTTTTTTAAGGGAAATTTGCTCCTGTTATCAGAATTGCTGCACATGGGATATTAATTGGAATCTTGTTGCTGGGTCATTTTCATTGTTTTTCAAGTACTGTCCAAGAAAATGTATGAAAACCAAATTACATCCCCACGTTGGCTGTGATTGAATCCTCCTCACGGCCCCAACATCCTATTAAAATATTCAATCTTGTTTTCTTACTTGAAGAGCCTGTCTGTAAAGGGCAAACTTAGAGAAACCCTCATTCTCTGGAGATCCAATAGCCAGGCAGATGGAATATTTCCATATTTCTGCCCTGCCTGGGACTGGGCTCACACCAGTCCCCCCCTCTGCCTCTGTTTATTAACAAAGATTCTCAAATGCATTTTTAATTACACCAGGCCTTTGCTGTTGAAGGAGTGGAGGGTTTGTGGCAGCTTTTTGCTTCCATGTTGACCTTGCAAAGTGACTTTTCCCTCTCCCTTTTTTTCCCCAGGACGGAGCTGTACCGGTCACTGTTCGGAAAAGTCTCGAAGGGAGAAGGAGCAGAGCAGAATTAGGGGCTGGGATGGAGCTCCTGTGTTCTCCTCAGCTGCTCCCTCAGGCTGCCCAGCCTCAGAATCTCTGTGATCAGAACAACCCTGAGATGTGTTAGGAAGTCTCTTTTCCCAGCCTGGCAGTGGAAGGAGGAGTCAGAATTCTTCTGTTGTGGTTTTCAAGGTTGTTCATTTTCTGTTACCTGGAACATCCTGAGGTCTGTGCAGCAGGTCAGCCAGAGGCACACTGGCTGCCCTCTGAGGTGGTGGGGTGTTTTATACCAAAAGACTTTATTTACAATAATTTCCCAATACCTATCACCTGTGTTAGACAGTGTGTTCCTACCTTAAACCAACCCAAAAGTGCCAGCATCACCCAGAGATGGAGGCTAGGATAAAGAAGGAAAAAGGACAAAATACACCCAAATTCCTCCATCTTGGGACCCTGAGCCCCCATTCTAAACACCCCCAAATTCTTCTTTTTCACCCTGTGACACCTAACTGTTATTCTCTTTAAACTCTCCTGCCTTGCAGTTCTGTGTGCAGAGCTGGTGATTTGCTCCATGGGTCAGAAGCCAAGGCACAGGAGTCAGGCTGTGTGCCAAGGGCTCTGAGCAGGGGCTGGAGCCATCCAGGACAGCCCAGGAGCAGAGCCAGCTCTCTCCAGCCTCTGCTCTGTCCCTGAAATCCTCCCTGAAGGAGCTTTGTCCCTCCCCTTCCCGGCTGTGACGTTAAAGGGTGACACCAAGCACTTTCCATGTGATAACTTCTCGCTGTTGTTGGGGGAGATAAGAGCCCGCTTTGGAATTCACTTATCAGCGTTCCAGCAGCCACCTCCAGCCCATCCCGGCCTCCACCCCGGGCCGGGGACACGGGGACAGGCGGGGGAGACACGGGGACAGGCGGGGGGGACACGGGGACAGGCGGGGGCGGCACGGGGACAGGTGGGGGGGACACGGGGACAGGTGGGGAGGACACGGGGACAGGCAGGGGGGACAGGGGGACAGGCGGGGGGGACAGGGGGACAGGTGGGGGGACACGGGGACAGGCGGGGGGGACAGGGGGACAGGTGGGCCCGGGGTGCGGCCCCGCTGCAGCGCTGACCTTGCTGCAGAGGCAGGAAAAGGGATTCACACATTGCCTGGAGGGCAGGAAAAGGGCAGGAAAAGGGGCTCACACAGTGCCTGGTGTGCAGGAAAAGGGATTCACACACTGCCTGGAGGGCAGGAAAAGGGGCCCTGGCATGGTGGGACAGCAGGAACAGAGGGCACAGTGCCTCCCCAGTGTCCCCAGGCTGTCCCTGGTGATGGTGTCACAGCTCCCCGAGCCTTCCTGGGCACACAGAAAGAACCAGGCTGATTTCCACCAAGTTTTCCTAGTGCTGCCAATTAACAGCAAGTGAGATCTTCCCCCCCCCCCCAACAGAATATTAATTCTTTATTAATTCATGATCCAGCTGCTAATTAGTACCTCCACAAATGGGCATTACACCTTGGCAGAACACTGGGAGGTGTTTTGGGGACGGGGGTGTGCAGAGGGAGGGACAGAGGGTTGTGTTAATCCTCTCCCCCAACCCCGGCACAGCCAAGAATTTCAACTTTCAGACAAACAACTTCATTTACAAGTGTGTCTCTAATTAGCTGCAGAATTAGTAAAGCAGAGTTTTCCCCCCATAGATCGGCCCAGGCCCCGGGGGAGGCTCTGGGATGGAGAGAATCGCATTTCCAATTATTTTGTTGAATTGCTAATTTAGTTATTGTGCCTGGCGTAATTGTGATGGGTATTGGGTGTGCAATTCAATTTGTTTTAAATATTTGTGGGAAGGCTGATCAGTAATGGAGCTGACCTATTTCATGGCCCAAATTGAGAGAAGAGACTAAAACAAAAAACAGCTACAAAGCCCCAGTTTGTCTCAGTTTTTATTTTGATGTCTCTCATCCCTCTTAAGACTGTTGATGCAACAAAAGGTTTACATTAAAAGATGATGGCACTTTGATCTTGGGCTTTGGAGAGCTTACAGCTTTGGTATGTCTTTTCTTGGCATTTTAATGTGGAGATATTTTAGGCTAAAGAGTTTTAAATGTGATGCTGGAGTTCAGAAGGGTCTGTCCCCTCACCACCCCCCAAATTTTAACTATCATGATTCTGGCTTGAGAAATGCAAAAAAAAAAAAATCAACTGCTGGAGTTGTGGTGGCTCATGTGGGCACATTTCAATCCCACCTTTCACGGGGACACCTCCAAAGGGTGTTTGTGGATCAGCTCCCAGGGATATCCTTTAGCCAGAGTCCTGCTGGGCCTTTCCTACTGAGCAGGGCAGGGAATGAGGCTGGAAAAGGTCTCCAAGATCATCCAGTCCAGATCCTGCCATCCCTGCCCACAAAACAGCCCTGCAAGAGGGTCCCAAAGTTCTGCCACCTCTGCAGCAGTCACTGGGGGCTGGGGTTTGTTCCCTGCTTGTCCCATTGACTGTGATGGTGAAGATGACAATGGAGGAGGGGAATGGCCACCATCAGGCTTGGGGACACCTGGGGACAGAGGGGATGGGGCAGAGCTGTGGGATGAGCTGGGACCTCAGGGCAGGGCACAGCTGACCTGGAGGGTCCCACAGAACCCTCTCAGTCCTGGCCTGGAGCAAAGCTCAGCTCCCCCAGGCCAGGGGTGACAGATTGCACTGGCAGCAGCAGAGCTGTAATTCATTCTTTTTATTAAAAGAAATTGAGGTAAGTGAAATAACTTCAGCACCAGCGAGAACCGTTCGTGCCCAGGGGGTCCCCCCACCCACTGACCCCCCCCCACACACACCTGGGGACATCACAGGGGCTGCTGCCACAGGGCCCTGCAGGCCCAGAGCCCCCAGGGCCACTGCCAGACCCCGATGTCACCCCACAGATTTCTTGGAGCTGCTTTACCCCAGTGGAGCGAGGCCTGAGCCGGTGCTGTGACACTGAAATGGGGCTGCTCTGCTCGAGCAGTGGCAGGGTGGGCACAGGGACACCTCCCACTGCACCTGCAGGTGTCCTGGAAGAGGGACTCTGGTGACACGGGAGGAGCCCCACAAGTGCCGGTCCTGCCTGGCTGACACATTCTCTGTCTGTGTGTCCTGCTGCAGCCCACCCTGGCCTAAGCAAAAGCATCTTTGGGGCTTGTTCAGGGGGCTCTCGTGGAAAAAAAAAAAATCTCTTAAATCAAATTAGGGTTCTTAACTATTAAGAAAAAGCAAGTCCTGCAGGTGGCCGAGCTCTGCTGGCCACGGGCAGGGAGCAGCGACCCCGGGCTGGCACCTCCAGTCACTGGCAGCACAGGCAGAAGGGCTGCATTGCACTTGGGAGGAAACAGGGAGAGGTGAGAGGCACTGGCAGCATCATTGATTCATTCTCTCTGATATCCAACAGCCCTTCTGATGTACCGTTCTGACCTACAGCCCTTCCTGCTGCTGGACTAAAGGAGGGGCTGTAAAGTCTGAAATTCCTCCAGGACCATCACTGGTGAGCCCGGGAGAGCCCAGCCCCAGCCCCCTACAGGAGCTGTGTGTGAGGGGTGGGCTGTGCTTCCCTCCAGCACTGCAGCTTCTCCGAGCTTTTGTTACATAAAAAACACGTAGAAAGAAGTTGGGGGTCTGGCCTAGCCTGGGGGGACCTGGGCAGCTGCCACCCTTTCCTGCACTCACCTGCCACCCAATTCTTCCTGACCCTAGCCATGAGATACCAAACCCAACATTTTTTCACATTCCCAGGTAAGAGTGGCCCCTCCCCAGCCACGCCCAGGCAGCTCTGGGGCAGAGTAGGATGATGGAGAAAAGCTCTCCTCAGACCTTCTGAGTGAGATTTCCTTCTGCAGTTCCAGCCCCGCTGGGGGATCTGGCTCTGTCCTTTCTCCTGCCTCACCTCAGCTGCCTGGACCTGCCTCCTGCTGCCCACGGGGAGGGATGAGCACTCCCCTGAAAACATCAGCAGCTGCACTTTGGTCTCTTGTGCCTCCTCCCAGAAGGGCCTTTCGCAAAATTCACAGCCTGCTCTAAAGGAATTGGGCACAAAGGCAAAGCCACAGGTTCAGCCCCCCAAAATCCTGCCCCCCAAAAACCTTCACAGCCCTGGGGAGCCCGGGAGCCTCCTGGGGGCACGGGGACAGCCCCGGCCACAGCAGCTAAAGGCTGGTTTTCCTCTACCTAGGAGACGAGACAGACGTGGGACACACAAATCAAATCACCACTGACAGAGGGTGACACACAAATAAATCACCAGTGACAGAGCCAGGGGCCGCGGGGAGGGGACAGGGGGACATTGGCACTTGTCAGCACGGAGCTGCCGCTGCCGGCGGGGAGGAGGGGAGGGGAGGGCAGGGCAGGGGGTCCCTGCAGGGGCAGGGTGTCCCTGGAAGGACAGGGGTGTCCCAGGAGGGACAGGGGTGTCCCTGCAGGCCCTGCCACGCCAAGGCCTCGCGGTTGGGAGCGCCCAGCCCCGCTCTGATCAATAAATAAGGTACAGGAGGATCCGGGGACTCCGTTCCGCTGGCGCTCGTGTTTCTACATTTTCCTCGTGTCCCTGGCCAAAGGACACTCTTCCTCTGGCCAGCCTGATTGGAAACAATAAAACTGTCCCTGCAGCAGCGCTGCGGAGCCTCCCCGGGCGGGGCCGAGCAGACAAAGGGCAGTTCCCTCTCCGGGCAGGGGCCAGGAGCAGTCAGGCTCTTACGTGGAAGAAGGAGAGTCCATTGTGGAGAGGATCCGCACGACCTCGGCTCGCTGCGTGGGGGTGATGTGCTGGGTCATGTGCACGATGGAATCCATGGCAACCTCGGGATTGGCCTGGACCAGGCTGCCAAGAGCACAGAGGGGAGAGAGTGAGGCAGCTCCACAGCTCCCAGCAGGGATTCCAGGGGGCTGGAGTGTGGGACTGTGAGTGGGCACAGCCCTGCGTGGGCCGGGAGCAGCTGAGAGCTTCCTCAGGACACTGCTGGGCTGAGGAATCTCAGCAAGGGCAGGAGCTCTGGAGCCAGCCCTGATGCCACCCAGGTCCCCTCCCTGCTCACCTCCTGATCTGCTTGAGCACATAATCCTTGGAGATGTATTTGATGTTCTCCTCCACCACCGAGCGAACGCCCTCCTCCTCCGTCAGCTGCTTCTCCAGCCACTCCACCAGGTCCTTGTTGCTGTCCCACAGGTAGGCCTGCCAAAATGCCACAGCTCAGCCTGGACCCAGCCCTGCCCACTCCCCAGACTCACCCACAGCTCTGCCCTGGCAGCTGTGGGTGACACATCTGGCTGGGCACCCCCACAAACACACCTAACAACCAGCACGTTTCACAGATTATCCATTTCTTTTGCATCCTGCCATAAACCTGATGGAAGGGCACTAAGAAGATGCTTGGTCAGTTTGTCCCAGACAAACCCCAGTCTCCCTGGTTATCAGCTCCCCAAATCCTGGTGGAACACAGCTGACCTGAGATGCAGCTGCTCCAGGGACTGTCCCAGTGCCAAATCATCAGGGGACCTGTGAGTCCCCATCAGCTCCAGGCTGCCCATGCTGGTGGCCCCAGCACTGCTGGGACCCCTGACCAGCCCGAGCAGGTTGGGGTGTCTGGGCCCTCAGGCACAGCCCCCTTCCTGCCTTTCACAAGATCATTTCACCTGATATTTGCTAGATAGTTGGCTGTGTAATAACTCAGGAGAGTGTGAGCCCCTAACAGCCTTCTCTCCTCTCCTCTCATTTTCTTTACAAATCATTTAAGAATCGTTTTGTTAATGGTTTCCGGAAAAGCAAGTCCTGCCATTAGCACTCATTCATATTTATGTCATTTTATTTGGGTAATTAAACACAAAGCTCCTCATTTAAAGGTGCACTATCCTTCTCTGTTATCACTAACCAAGTCAGAGGCAGAATGACAATGAGCTGGGGGTGGTGACACCGTGGTGGCACCTCCTGAGCCAGACCTCTGGGACACAGAACCAGGGAGTCACAGAGTCCCTGGGGCTGGAAAACCCTCTGGGGTCACCGAGCCCAACCATTCCCCACACTGCCAAGGCCACCACTGGCCATGTCCCCGAGTGCCACCACCACACAGCTTTCAAATCCCTCCGGGGTGGGCACTCAGCACTGCCCTGGGCAGCTGTGCCAGAGCTGGGCAGCCCTTCCCAAGGAGCAATTTCCCTTCCCAAGGAGGAATTTCCCTTCCCAAGGAGCAATTTCCCCACTATCCAGCCTGGATGTCCCCTGGCCCAGCCTAAGGGTGTTCCCTCTCCTGCTGTCCCTGTTCCCTGGCTGTCCCCTCCTGTCAGGAGTTGTGCAGAGGGGACACCTGCCACTGTCCCAGCTGCTCCCAGCCCTGTCCAGCCTGGCCTTGGCACTGCCAGGGGTCCAGCCCTGCCCACCCTGCCAGGGAGGGATTTTGGTTGCAGAGCCCATGCCAGGCCCTGACACACTTCAGAAACCCCAGGATTATTTTCTTTCCTTTCACACGATGTCTCTGATTGTCTCAGCCCGGTGATGTCACTTCAAGATTTTGCTTATTTCATTGTTTTTCTCCCGATTATGATTTGAAACTCCGGGTTGTGCTCCCTGCCTGTGCCCCTGGCAGGCAGCAGACAGCCCCTGCATACAAAGGCAAGGGGGGAAAGCCCAGCCCAGGAGCTGCAGCACGGCCCCAGACCTGTGCAAAGCTCCATTTACCCAAGAATCCCAAAGCTTTTCGTTTAGGAGAATATTTAATACTCTTATTAATCATTTTTAATCCGTTTGCTTTTAATTAAGAAACAGCATGATGCTTCCCTATCAACATATGCCAGGGAGCAGATTAATTGTGGCTTAAGATAACTCTCCTTGATTGGTGTAATGTATTAGCTAACGAGCTGCCTGCTTTTGGAGAGCTCAGGCTCTACCTTGGAAAGGCTGCTGCCCTCCAGAGAACATTCCCCCCTTCCCTGGAACCCCTGGGTGTTGGGGACTTCAAAAACAGAACAAAAAAAAAAAAAATTAAAAAATAAAACACTGAAATAAAATAGAATTTTTAAAAAGAAAGTAAAATAAATACAATAAATATAGCAAAATAAAATAAATAAAGTAAACAAATAAAGTCACAAAGTAAAATAAAGTAACACAAAGTAAAATAAAATTAAACAAATAAATAAATAAAATAAATAAAATAAATAAAGTAATATAGTAACAAAGGAGAATTAAATAAATACATAAAATTAAGCAATATAAATAAAATTAGATTAAATAAAACAGAATATAATAAAGTAGAAAAAATATGAATATAAAATAGAATACTATAGAAAAAATAGAATAGAATAAAATAGACTAATATAGAAAAAATAGAAGAATAGAAGAGAATAGAATAAAATAGAAGAGAATAAAATAAAATAGAATCGAATAGAAGAAAATAGAAGAGAATAGAATAAAATAGAATAGAATAAAATAGAAGAGAATAGAATAAAATAAAATAGAATAGAATAAAATAGAAGAGAATAGAATAAATAAAATAGAATAGAATAAAATAGAAGAGAATAAAATAAAATAGAAGAATAAAATACAATAAAATAAAATAAAAATGAAACGAAATAAAAAATAAAAATTAAAAAATAAAATAAAATAAAAATGAAATAAAAAATAAAAAAAATAAAAAATAAAATAAAATAAAATAAAATAAAATAAAATAAAATAAAAAATAAAATAAAATAAAATAAAATAAAATAAAATAAAATAAAATAAAATAAAATAAAATAAAATAAAATAAAATAAAATAAAATAAAATAAAATAATAGAATGCCCCAGGCCTGGCAGGGTGGGTGGCTGTCAGCAGCCCACACTGACCTTGACTGTGCCCTCCACCTCGACGAACCAGCGGCGCAGCATGGCCTGGATCTGCCCGTCTGTCAGCTCGGGGTTGGCCTCGTGGATCTTGCTCTTCACGGCCTCCTCCAGCAGCAGCCGCCGCAGCCGCCAGTAGAAAAAGGTCCTGGAGGTTTTCCAGTCCAGGATGTCCTGCCCGAGGCACAGGGACAGGAGTGAGGGACAGCAGGAGCAGACACACCTCATCCCCACGGGGACACCCGGGCTGGCACTGCCCCTGTCCCCTGGCAGGGGAGGAAGATCCCCCGGGATCCCACCCAGGAGCTGCACAGGGTGAGGGGGGCTCTGCCCCTGCCCTGTCCCCAGGGAGCTGTGGGACACCAGGAGCTGCACAGGGTGATGGGGGTCTGTCCCTGCCCTGTCCCCAGGGGAGCTGTGGGACACCAGGAGCTGCACAGGGTGATGGGGGCTCTGTCCCTGCCCTGTCCCCAGGGAGCTGTGGGACACCAGGAGCTGCACAGGGTGATGGGGGCTCTGCCCCTGCCCTGTCCCCAGGGAGCTGTGGGACACCAGGAGCTGCACAGGGTGATGGGGGTCTGTCCCTGCCCTGTCCCCAGGGGAGCTGTGGGACACCAGGAGCTGCACAGGGTGATGGGGGCTCTGCCCCAGCCCTGTCCCCAGGGAGCTGTGGGACACCAGGAGCTGCACAGGGTGATGGGGGCTCTGCCCCAGCCCTGTCCCCAGGGAGCTGTGGGACACCAGGAGCTGCACAGGGTGATGGGGGCTCTGCCCCTGCCCTGTCCCCAGGGGAGCTGTGGGACACCAGGAGCTGCACAGGGTGATGGGGCTCTGTCCCTGCCCTGTCCCCAGGGGAGCTGTGGGACACCAGGAGCTGCACAGGGTGATGGGGGCTCTGCCCCAGCCCTGTCCCCAGGGGAGCTGTGGGACACCAGGAGCTGCACAGGGTGATGGGGGCTCTGCCCCTGCCCTGTCCCCAGAGGAGCTGTGGGACACCAGGAGCTGCACAGGGTGATGGGGGCTCTGCCCCAGCCCTGTCCCCAGGGGAGCTGTGGGACACTCACGGTTATGGCCCCTTTCTCCTGCATCCTGCCCGGGGTGTCGTGCAGGTCAGCGAACTGCATGGCCACCTGCTGGTACATGGGTGCCAGGAACTCCTCCCTCTCCTTCAGCTTGGCCTCCAGCTCCTTCCTGTCAGCCGGGCTCAGCTCGGGGGTGCCTGCAACCACACACACATCAGAGCCTGGGGGTGCTCAGGGTACCCAAAACCACACACACATCAGAGCCTGGGGGTGCTCAGGGTACCCAAAACCACACACCATCAGAGCCTGGGGGTGCTCAGGGTACCCAAAACCACACACACATCAGAGCCTGGGGGTGCTCAGGGTACCCAAAACCACACACACATCAGAGCCTGGGGGTGCTCAGGGTACCCAAAACCACACACACATCAGAGCCTGGGGGTGCTCAGGGTACCCAAAACCACACACAGCTCAGACTCCAGGGATTCCTGAAATCACACACAGCTCAGACCCTGGGGAAGCTCAGGGGAGCAGCTCCAGAGCTTGGGAAAACCAAAGGACAAGCCCCAGAGCACCAGCTCCCAGCAGTGCCCAGCAAATCTCTGCTCCAGCCCAGATTTTGTGCCACAGAGACTCAGGCAAGGGCTCTGAGGGTGTTTTCACCATGGAAACTCTGCTCCATTTAAATGCCAACGATCTAAGCCATCAATTAAGTGACATTTACAGGACCAACTTCTAAAAGAGAATAATGTCCCAATGCAGTGTTCATTTAGCAGGAAACACAGACCATGGCACCTTCAGCACTGCAAGTCCTCCTTTAGCCCACTCCAGGAGCTCTGCAATCACAGCAGGAAGCCAGAGCAGCCCCAAGCCAACAAACCCAGCTTAAACCACTGGGCAGAAGCTTTACAGAAACCCCAGGAGGGACCAACTTCACCCAGTGCAGAATCCAAGGCTGGAATTCACTGCCCTGGGCCCAAACAGGCTCACAGAGGGTGATCAGACCAGATCATGCAAGCAGATTCCAGCACAGGCTCCTGAGCACGAAGATCAGATATTAACCTGTGCTCAGGAAGCCTCTAAACCACAGCTGGGAGCTGAGACAGCATCCTGGGGGCTCCTGCTGCTCCTCCCACACCTCATTCCCACAGGCACGATAATCCAAGGCTGCTGGGCCAAAGGGAGGAGCTCCCCAGTGGCCTGAGCACCCCAGTGCCTGCTCACACACCCCATGTGTCTATCTTTCCATGGCACAGCCCCTCCAGACAAAGATCCTTCCCAGGGAAGGAATGTTTTTCCTGAGCCTACCAATATAAATGTTACCTAACCCTTCAGATGCTGTAAGAAGGTTTTAATTAAGAGAAGCTCCCCTTATAACCTTCAGAATAAAAGATGATCTCTATTTCTCCCTGCTGCACTCCCAGCTCCCTGGTTCCAGGGGAACACGAGCAGCCAGGGCAGCCCTGGTGGTGAATTCACCGAGTCCACCCAGGCAGGCCCAGTAATGATTTAGGTGAGATTAACAAATATGTCAATGTCTATTTTCTGCTTAATTTAAAAGCAGCGTCTATAAAGATTTTTGACTTCTGAACCCTGTTCTCCTGGAAGAAAGAAGGTAACAATGAGGAGGGGGGATAAAGAGTGATTATCCCATCATCGATCGTTTGTCAGGAGCATTTCTTATTCACTGCACCATTGTAAAAAGCTAAGCTCTCGATCAATCCCGTAAGCCCCCTGTACAATTAAATATCTTGGAATGGTTTTCTTTCTTTCCTACTCAGATCTCGAGGCCTCGGGGTTTTTCAGAAAGCCTGGGCTTTATTTATTTATTTCTCAAGTTAAAAAAAAATAAAATAAAAGGAAAAAAAGAAGCCTCCTTCCACAAATCTTATCCTGGCAAGGAGAGGGGAGTTAAAATATGGGATTCCTTTGCTCTAGAGGTACTTGACAGTTAATGAAACTGTTAAAGTTTAAATCATAGGAGCATTATAGACCTCTAGGTATGGATTGGCTGCTAATCAATAGGGAAACAAAAGGAGCAGCACTCCCAGACCCCATTCCATGAGGAGGAGAGAGCTGGCACGCAGCTGGGGCAGCACCAGGACCAGGAGTGACCTTCCTACCCTGGCAGGAGCACAGGGCAGGCTCCTGCAGGGCCAGAAAATGCCACCTTTCCCTTGGACTGCAGCTTCCTCTGCAGCCTCCCTGTCCCCATGGCTCTGGAGAGTGCCAGGAGGGGAAGGGGCTGGGAACCATCTCAGCTCTGCTGCCAACACCCCCAGAGCAGGGAGCACCCCCTGGTTCCACAAGCTTCCACCCACCTGGTTCCACCCCCAGCACCTCCTGGTTCCACAAGCTTCCCTCTCTTCTTTTTTCAAAACTGCCTCAGCCAAGTAGGAAAGATGCCCTGGGAAAGCAGCAGCTTTGGGTCTCACCTCACCTCCACACCTGAACCTCCCCTCCTCTGCTTCTGCCTTGAGCAAAACAGTTGCCAGACATGAATTTATTCTCTCCTGGCAGGGTGGGCAGGCCCTGGCATAGGTGCCCAGAGCAGCTGGGGCTGCTCCTGGATCCCTGGCAGTGCCCAAGGCCAGGCTGGACAGGGCTTGGAGCACCCTGGGACAGTGGGAGGTGTCCCTGATGGTTCCCTTCTAATCCCAGCCATCCTGGGACTCCAGGAAATTCAGCAAAGGCAGCAAAAATGCCAAAGGTGTCCAGGCTGCCCAGGCAACTCCCCCAGGCCAGCTGGAGGGAGCTGCTCCAGAGGGGAGAGGGAAGGTCACAGGGAGCCACTCACGTCCCTGGAGAGACAGGCATTTTTGGATTGTCTCTTGTTTCTTTAAATGAGACAGGCTGTAATTGCTTCACTAAATATTCAGCAGGATTTATGTCAGAAAGGTGCAGCATGAACAGCCAGTGAAGGTCACACCAGCTCGTGGCACAGGCTGCAAATATCCTTGTGCAGAACCCCTGTGATTCCCACCCTGGCCCTTCCCTCTCTTTGCTCCTGAGCTCTCATTTCCCAGCAGCTGAAGTGTGGCAGGGACATAATCCCCAAAAATTCCAACCCCCAGCCCCTCTGGGAGGATATCCCAGTGCCAAGAGGCACAGAGGAGCTGAGAGAAAGCAGGACTTGCTCTGGGAGCCCTGTGGTTGTGAATTAACACCAATTTAAATGCAGCAGCACCCGCACAGGGAAGCAGCTGCTGAAAGCAGCATCACCCACAAAACAAAGCTACAGCCTGTGTTCATCCAACAGCCCACGAGAGGGGGAATCACAGGAGCAGTGCTCCTCCCAGGTTTTCCTGAAAAACTGCTCAGTTCTGGTCCTGCATCCCAAAATGTTTATTTCCAGAGAGGAACTGCTGTGCTGAAGTGGAGCTGAGTGGTGAATACTTGAGTGTTCACTCGTTATTTGGGAATTGAAAGGCAATTTTGGATGCTCCTCAGCCAAGTAAGGTGTGAACCAAGCCCCAGCAGCACAGACTGACTGCCCTAGGAAATTAAATGAGTGAAATAAATAGAACCAGAGGTGCATTCAGCACACAGGAACACCTCACAGGACCAGCAAGGAGGACATTCCCCCATCACAACGTGCGTCAGTGATGACTGGGTGCTGCCTTTTTCCCACAAGAAACATGGAAATGCAATTGCTGTAACTGGAGCCATGCTGCCATTCCTCTCACCCACATTCCTCCCATTTCCCTGCCCCTCTGACACGAGGCACTGAGTCTGTACGACCAGGCTTATTTTCAACACATGTTTTAGTCTAATCGTAAGAAATAAATAAAATTGAGTCTCGGTATTTTAAACTGTGGCCCAAGGCTTGCAGGCTGCCCCGTTCCCACACTTCTGGGTGATCCCTGCTGTCCCTGCACACCTGTGGCAATGTCCCTCCCCACGTGGGATTGTGCTCTGGGGCAGGGGAAGGGTCACCCCCTCTCCCCCTGCCCCTTGCTGGAGCAGCCCAACTCTGAGTGACACTTTAATAAACCACGGGGCTAATCAACATTTCAGCAGTGGCGCTGCACAATTGATAATGAACAGATTTATGTCAAATGATTCAATCTCTGCCAGCCTCCCCTGCTCCCCCAGTCCCCAACTGCCACGTCCAGCCCCGGCGTGGGCTCGTGGGAGAGCAGCTCCCTGGTGCTGCTCCCCAGAGCTCCGGGGAGGGATGACAGCCACTCAGGGGTTAAAGAGAGGCAGTGAACCCCCAGCTAATGAGTAAGAATTCAGCAGGCAGTGTAAGATAAATGGAGCTTTCTCTGCTTCTGCTGGAGTCAGCATGAACTGCGGCCCTGCGGCTTGTTTGTGGCAAATGGAGTGCGCGAAATATCAAAGGGCAGTGATCCAGAAGAAGACCGACTTTGACAAATTTTAAATTGGCCAGAAAGAAAACCGGCAAAAAAATAAAATAAAAAAGGAAAAAAAAAAAAGTGGGGGGAAAAATTATGCAATTCAGTGTGTCCTGCAATCCTGGCTTCCCTGCTCTGGTATGGAATTAGTGGCAAAACAACAGCGATGATCAGCGGCGCTGGCAGCAATTACGATCCATCTCGGGGAGATGCTTATCAGTGACTGAAGCTTTTAGAGCTCTCCCCATGTACAGTTGTAAGTGACTTGCTCTTGTGTTGCAGTCATTTTAATTAAAGTGTATGGAGTTTGCTGGGAGTAATTACCCTGTAGAGGAAGAGGGGGGAAAAAACCCCGAGCAGGCTCCTGGCTCCTCACATGGAGCTGGGTTTGTGAGGCTGTTGGCAGAAACTCTACCCCATCTTTGCCCTGGTGGGTTTTTTCAGCGTCCCATAGGACTCAGGGGTGGCCTGCAGGTGTCCTGCAGCCACAGAGGTGAGTGCAGGTGATGCTCTGCTCCCCCTCCCTGCAGGACTGCCACACTCCAGCCTTTGTCCACAGCATTCTCCAGGGGATGGATCCATCCTCAAGCCTCGGGCTCTGCTGGAGCAGGGCTTGCTGTGCTGCTGGCACTGCCAGGGGTGTGGGCAGGTGAAGGTGAGCACTGCCAGCAGCACCAGGGCTGCCCTGCAGGCCCATTCACCTGCAGGGCCCAGCTGAGTGCTCAGCACACTCCCTTCCCTAAGCTCACCTTGATTTCTCCTTCCTGGAGATCCCTGCTCCCTGTCTGACACACCCGTGGGAGAGGGGGATGAGGGTCCTGCCTGCCCAAGGAACTCCACTGGACACCTCCAGAGAGGCTTTTCTGGGACTCTGAGCAGGGTCCCCATGATTTGGGGTGGTCCCTGTCCCTTTGCTCCTAAAGGGACACTGTCAAGCCTGACAGAGGCCAAAAGTGAGGTTTTCTGAAAATAACCTCCTTGCTGCAGCTGCAGACTTTAAACCTGGGATTCAACTCATGGAATAACAGAATGGTTTGAGTTGAAAAGGACTTTAAAGATCACTATATTCCACTCCCTGCCAGGGGCAGGGATACCTTCCACCATCCCAGGGCACCCCTCACCCTTCACTCCTTCTGATTCTCTTCCCGAGGCATATCAGGAGGGTTGTTTTGTATATAAATTGTTGCCCTGCCATAAATTAAAAAAAAGCACCAAATAATAAAATGTAACTGCAGCAATAGCCAGGATTTATCAGTCATTTGCAGAACATTTTTCCTCCTGAAGGATCCCAAAAGGCTTTATAAATTCAAGCCATACCCACATGGCACTCTTCTCCCTCCACTGAAATGTAGTCAATTTTGGAGGTAAAAGGAGGCTCTGTAAGATTATACTCTTATAGTAAGAGCCAGTAAAGGACCATTTAAAAAGCCTATTCCCCCAAGAGAGGACATATCTGATATTAAGTGCATTTTGCTGAACACTCTGTATTTTGGGATGTTGAGTGTACAGCAGGCACGGGGATCACTCGGAGTGGTAATAACACAGCCCAGCACTGAGCTCTGCACAGCCCCCCTGCTCACAGAGACATGGACAACATTCCTCATTCCCTTGGAGCTGAAGAGCACACCGATGTCATTACTGTAAACTACCCCAGACACCCAGTGACAGTCCAGCCCAAAATGTCTCTGACCAAACCCTTCGTGACGTGAAACGACGCCTGCTGAAGGCTTGGCCCACAAACCTTTTGTCAGCTGAGCAATTGCTGAGCTGGAAATTAGACCCAGGCATCTGCAGTGAGGGTCTGTTGTGAGACCCAGTCAATAAAATGTAATAAAAAAGAGAAATCAGCTCAAAACCCCACAATATTCCACACCCTGGGTATGCCGAGCATGCGTGAGCGTCATCTCACACGTACACACACGCCGTGGTCTCATCTGCTTTCCTTCCCAGGTCAGACAGCAGTAAATAAAAATGAAAGGGCTGCTGAAGTGCCCCCTGAGGGTGCCCAGCGGGCTGTGCCACGTACCCAGGCGCTCGGCCAGGCGGATGTACACGGGGTCCACCCTGCGCATGGTCTTCACCAGGTCCTTCCTGCGGAACCGGATCTCCACCGTGCCCTCGGGCTCCAGGATCCCTCCTCTGCAGGACAAAACAGAAAGGCACCTCCAGCACCTGACCTGGTGTCATCAGACACAAACTGAATGGTTCAACACCTGCTGGAAAGCGTGGGGAGGGAGACAGGACCAAGGGAGAATTTTTTGTTACTGCCGTATTTTCTGAGAAATCCCTTCGCCAGGATCTCTTCTCCTGGGAAGCTGAAAAGCCTCAGAGAAAAATGAAAACAATAATTATCTCATTTGCTTCTCCTGTGTTTTTGCTGCTTTGGAATGCAGTTTAGAGATTGTTTATCCAACACGTTAATTGTTTTTACTTAACGACCAATCTCAGTCCAGATGTGTCAGGACTCTGGTGAGAGCCCCAGGTTTTTCAGTGGTATCTTGGTAAGCCTTCTGTAAATATCTGTAATGTCTGTACAGTTTAGTATAACATTAGTTATACTAATGCTAAAGTTATGTTAAAGAATGCCTAAGTAAGTCAGGCATTCTTTAACATAATATAATACCATAAAATAATAAAAACATGGGAGTCAGATTTCCAATTCCTCCCCCATGCGGGAGACTGGAGGAATTTTTAGCTCCAGTTTCTCCAAGCCAAAAGCGCAGACGAGGTCCCACATGTCCAAGCCCATGGAAAGCACCAGTCCCAGGCAGAGGGTGTGTACCTGCTGTCCCTGTCAGCATACATCTCCATGTGCCTGGGGTTGATGGTGGGGTCGATGACCACCCAGGAGCCGCCGCGCAGCTCGCCCTGCGGCGGGATGTAGATGAGCACGGGCTGCCGGTACTCGCGCAGGCCGTCCACGATGTAGGCTCCAAACTTCAGCACCTGGTCATACATGTCTGGGGGGACACAGAGATGGTCAGCATGGATGGACAGGACACAGAGAGGGTCAGGAACGGACACAGAGATGGTCAGCATGGCTGGGGGGGACACAGAGAGGGTCACGATGGATGGGATGGACACAGAGATGGTGAGGGTGGATGGGATGGACACAGAGATGGTCAGGAATGGACACAGAGATGGTCAGCATGGCTGGGGGGGACACAGAGAGGGTCAGGATGAATGGACAGGACACAGAGATGGTCAGGATGGATGGGATGGACACAGAGATGGTCAGGATGGATGGGATGGACACAGAGGTGGTCAGGATGGATGGACAGGACACAGAGAGGGTCAGGATGGATGGGATGGACACAGAGATGGTCAGGATGGATGGGATGGACACAGAGATGGTCAGGATGGATGGGATGGACACAGAGATGGTCAGGATGGATGGGATGGACACAGAGATGGTCAGGATGGATGGACAGGACACGGAGATGGTCAGGATGGATGAGATTGACTCAGAGATGGTCAGGAATAGCTGGGATGGACACAGAGATGGTCAGGATGGATGGGATGGACACAGAGATGGTCAGGGATGGTTGGGACAGGGACACCCAGCCTGGAGTCACTGCTCATCACTGCTCCACACCAGGTGCCCTGGGGCTGATCCCTCCCTGCCCTACCAGCCCACAAACATTCCCACAGTTTGGGGAAGCAGCCTGGGTACCTCTGCACTGCCCAGTTTCAGACTCACTACCCCAGACCTCTCCCACCACTCGTGTAATGAGAATAAAATGCACCTAAGGGCAGCAGAGCTTTTCCAGATCTCCATAAAAATGTGTGTGGAGAGGGACAGGGAACAGCACTCCGCTCTTCCTCCATTAAAATTTGTTTAAGGCATTTTGCTCAAAATTAATAGGAACAACTCCACTGTGTAAAGACAGTACATTGAAAATATCAGCCCCAAAGGTGATTTAAATAAAAGAGAAAAAGGGAAGGCAGAAGAATTTCTATGAGATGATATAGTTCCTAATGGATACAGTTTGTAATGGGAACGGGCACTCTTGAATAGATATATTTTGTTACATATAATTATATCTACAAGTATTAAATCAAAATACAAGAAATGAAAAATAGTTATTAGGCTCATCTAGCCCATCTCTTTGTTCACACAGGACTGCTTCTTCCACAGTGCTTTTGAAAGCTCCCATTTAGAAACCCCAAACCATAAATCTGCTTCTTTAGGGGCATTTCCACAGCCAAACAGATGAGATTTCCCTCAGAGCTCAGCCAAACTTCCCCTCCCTCCCCAGTAATTTCCTGTCACTACCCCCTGTCCCACCCTACACAGTGTCTGCTCTCCTCCAGGCTCACTGCAAACAGCAGCAGGATTTTCAGTGGGGTTTGTCCTCCTGCAGGTATCCATCCCTCATCCCTCTTCCATCATTTGGGTTTTCTGCTTGCACCCTCCCAGTTTGCCTCATTTTTTTCTGGCCATTAAAACACCAGTGCAGAGAAAATTAAGGATCTGTATTCAGGCATCTCACACCTGCTGCAACAGCAACAGTCTGGGAACAGTGAGACACTTTTATTTATCTAAAATCCTTCTGTGCCTCGAGAAAAGCCTCATTTCTGGGGAAGAAAGAGACCCCAGCCAAGGTGCCTTTGTCATTTAACCCTCATTTTAGTGTTAAGCATTAACATGAACATAATTAAGTAATTAACTCTTTGGGAAACACTCTTTTATATTATATATATATATATATGTACAAACAAATCTATATAAATATCTATTAGTACCACAGGCACTGATATGATCTCCCCATTTCATTTCCAAGGTCATTGCCCAAACACCCAAGAAAAGGAATTTCATGTTATTTAAGAGGTATCAAATGCTGACAAAAGGAAGAACAATTTATTCCCTCTAATTGGGAATAAACATAAATCCCAGCAGAGACAGTGAGGAGTGAGAACCAAACAAAACTCCAACCTTTCCCTTTGTCCTGAGCAAAGAAAAGGACTCAAAAGGGGTGACAAATTTATTACTAATTATACAATTATTTTATTATGTAGTGCTAGTAATAAACCACTTGAAGTACTTTCAGCTAATTCCAGTGTTAAGAAAATAATTGCTTGATTCAAATTATTTTAACTGAATTAATTCTTTACTAGACATTTTTTACTAGTGCTACATAATAAAATAATTGTGTAATTAGCAATACATTTGTCACTCCTGCCACGGGTGTATATTTTACTCAGGTGAAGTGCAGAGAAGAGCAGCACTAATTGTTTGAACAGGGAGGAGAGGCAGAGGAACTGGGGGAGCCTGATGCTTTCTCGGAGCTCCAGAGCTCCCTCAGGTTTGCCAGGTGTGATCAGGAAGGGATTTCATTTCCCAGGTGCCAGCAGGTGCTCAGGGCAGCACTTCTGTGCCTGTGGATCCTTTGGGACCAGCCTGGCAGGAGTGTGAGCCTCCCCCTGATGAAACCCCAACATTTGGCATTGGACAGAGCCAAGGGCTGGCTGCCTTTGCACAGCCCCCTGTCCACCAAGGCTGCTGGAGCTGCTGCTGCTCCTGGGGCTGGAGACAGCCAGGAGTGGCTGGAAACTCTGCTGAGGAGCATTCCCCTCCCTCACTGCCACTACCAAGGGGTCCCCACGGTGCTCCAGGCCAAAATTCCTGGTTTAATTTCAACCTCAGCCCAACCTGAGCCTGGTGAGAGGTGTCCCTGTGGCAGGGGGTTGGAATGACGTGACCTTTAGGTGGGACTCCCTCCCACCCCAAAGCAGCCTGGGGTTCCATCAGCAGGGCAGAGATGCTGCAGGACGTCCCAGGGGAGCAGAGCTGGGTCAGCAGGAGGGTGGGCAGGGCAGAGGGTGGGCAGGGCAGAGGGTGGGCTCATTTGCAGAGCTCTGTCCCTTTCTCTGCTGCCCTGAGCCCTGTCCCCAGCCCACAGGGACACACAGCCTGCTGCAGGTGTCCCCACCTCCCTGTGGGGGTAAATCCTGGCACTCAGAGCCCTCCCTGCCCCTCTGCAGCTGGAGCAGATGAGACTTGAAGACAACACTGCCCAAGACACCCCATCAACCCACCCAACACAGCCCCACAACCCAGCACCCAGCACTCAGCACCCAGCACCCAGCCCAGCACCCAGCACCCAACCCAGCACCCAGCCCAGCACCCAGCCCAGCCCCCAACCCAGCACCCAGCCCAGCACCCAGCACCCAGCACCCAACCCAGCACCCAGCACTCAGCACCCAGCACCCAACCCAGCACCCAGCACCCAGCCCAGCACCCAGCACCCAACCCAGCACCCAGCACTCAGCACCCAGCACCCAACCCAGCACCCAGCACCCAGCTCCAACCCAGCACCCAACCCAGCACCCAGCACCCAGCACCCAGCCCAGCACCCAGCTCCAACCCAGCACCCAGCACCCAGCCCAGCACCCAGCACCCAGCACCCAGCTCCAACCCAGCACCCAGCCCAGCACCCAGCCCAGCACCCTGCCCAGCACCCAGCACCCAGCACCCAGCCCAGCCTCTTCCCTCTGCCAGATCCTTTTCTATTGGTTTTCTCTTTCTTTGAGCAGTGGAACCCGAGCCCCCTGGGGCAGCAGGGCTCCATGGGGGGGATTTGCCCGTGCTCCCCCCCTGCTGCAGGCAGGACCCTGGTGCTCATTTCCAGGGAATTTCACGCTCGGTGTCTCCCGGCCGTGGGTCAGCGCCGCTTTGCCCAAATGAAGCCCAAATGAAGCCCAAATAAAGCCCTGCCAAACGGCTCCTCCAGAGCAATATTCCAGCCAGTTTTTCATCATTTCATTCTGCATTATGCTCAGGAGCCTTCTGGCCACGTTGGGGAAAGCACCACCACCACCAGGAGCTGCCTTCATTTATGGTTATTTATTTATTTTGCAGCAGGAATTAGACCTCCCAGGCTGACTAGGAAAGAGGGGGTTTAATTTTTTCCCTCTCTTTTTTTTTTCTTTTCCTCCCCCTTCGCTAATGTCAATTTTCAGCATAGCAAGAGCTGTCTCTAATCTTTTCCTACTCATTACACACAATTTTGGAGTCATTTTACCCACAGTGCAGTCGGCTCCTGGCAGTGTGTTTGTGTGCACTGAGGGGTGGCATAATTGTTTATTTTCCCTCCCTGCATAATCCCCAGCCAGCACTGAAACCAAAACTGCAAACAACTCCCCAAGGGACCCCGAGAGTGTCAGGAGACACCAGCAGCAAGCAGGAGGCTGGAAAATGCAAGGAGCAAGGTGCAAACTGCAATGGCTCTGTCCTTCCCTCCTCCTGCTGCCAGCTGGCTGGAATAACTTGGGATATGCAATATAAATATTAACATCCTCAGGCTGCCTGTTCCACCCAACCCCAAAGCTAAAACTCAGTTTCTGAGGAACCCAGCAAGGCCAGACCTGACATTTTAAGGGAAAACAATGCTTAAGGATTAAATAAGGTAAATAAATAAGCTAAAATTACATCAACAACTTCCCAGTGAGTTGTGTGGTTGGGAAAGCAGCTCATGGAGGGGGTGCAGAAGCAGCACACAGAGCAGAGTCCACCCTCAAAGGCAAGGGGTGTTTTCCAGAGGGAAGAATTTTGCCCTCTTTTGCCACCTCCCACCTTTGCCTCTGCAAACTCCAAGGCTCTGCCTTGTGCCCAGCTGAGGAGGCAGCAGAGCCCAGCAGCCTCTGCCACCCCCAGAGCTCCAGTGCTCCTGTAACCTCCCTCACTCGGGGAAGAGGCCCTGATCCAATCTTGCACTTCAAATTTTATAGCACCAATCTCACATCCTCGGCACTTCACAACATTTCAAGCAGCACTCCGTGGTGCCCTGAGCAGCCAAGGCAGAGCCCAAACCACCCCCAGGACAGCTCCAAAGTGCTGCTTACCTTTCATTCCCCCAGAGAAGCCTCTCCAGTTGGCAAAGACCATCAGGGGCAGCCCTTCCCTGTTGAAGTCCTTGATTGCCTCGGCTGTTTTGAAGGCAGAGTCAGGGAACCACACCTGCCCAGCCTGCTGGATTATCTGGGGGGAAGGAAAACCCACTGTCAGGCCTTCCAGCACACGAATGTAAGAGTTAAAACACAGAAAAGCCATCAGGAGCTGTGATGTGGGATAAACAATGAGGAATGTGGCAGGTGAAATGTGTGGGATCTGCTTGGCCATGGGAAAATTGGGACAATCCTTTTGTCACCAACTCCAACATTCCCATCAATTCAGCTAAGAAAAGAGAGTTTGGACAGCCTGATGATGCTGTAAGGAGGGGAAGGAGAAGAGAAAGGAAAGGACATGGAGAGGAGAAAGCCCTGGAGAGATGAAGCAGGGCCAGGGCTGTGAAATCAGGCAGGGCAACAGCAAAATGTCAGAGCAGGAAGGTCATGGAGCACTCCAGTCACGGCAAGAGAGCAGGGAAGGGATTTCTGTTGTCACAGCTCCTGGGCCCTGATCCCTGATCCTGCCCTGAGTCCTGAGGGAAGCAGGACTGCTGGGAATTCCTAGATAGGTTTCCTGAAGGAATGGTCACACAGCAGTCAGGGCACTGCCAGCTCCCCAGGTACCACACCTGGGCACAGGGGGGAACCCCACTGGACAGGGGACACCCAGGGACAGGGGCACAGGGCACACCCACCTTGGCCTCCGAGTCCAGGTTTGCAGGATCAGCAGGAATGCTGAGCTCCACCGTCCTGGTTTCCACGGCAACCACTCCTACAGGTATTCCTCCCAGCCTGCAAACAGGTGAGACACTGAAACCCCCACTGCTGCTTTACACAGCCAAACACCCCGGGGAGACAAGGGACAGGAGCAGAGTTGGGGCCTTTTAAAGAGTTGAGGCTGGAGAGTTCCAGAGAGGTCACAGCTCTCCAAGTAAAATCTACTCCAAAGATGAGCACATTCCTCTCTGAAAGCCAAACAGGATAAACCAAACCCAGATTTTGAATGGTGTATCCAGCACCCTTCACCTGCCCTCAGCAGATTTTGGTTCTGGTGGGCTTGACCATGAAAAATCAGAGAATCCCAGAACAGGCTGGGAGGGACTTTAAAGAATTGCTGTGTTTCCCCAGATCTGCTGCTGCAGGGTGACAGCCAGGGGGACAGGGAGCAGAGACAGAGGGATGGGCAGGAGAGCAGGCACCAGGGGGACGCCAGCTCTGCCTCCCAGGGCATCCAGCCCCTGCTGCACACAAAAGCCATGGAAGCCACACTGCCAGGACAGTCCCAGCAGAGCCCCAGCTGATGACACACAAACAGGGAAGAGACAGGGCCCATGTGCACCCAGGGGCTGAAATATTCCCATTCCCTGTGATGAAGAGGCTGCTGGAACCCCATAATTGCAGGAGCCGTCCTAAATCAGTAACTTATAACTTCTGTATTAGGGCCCATGTGACCTAATAAAGAACATCTTTATCCAAGTATTACAGTTATTTATTGAACTTGAAAACAGCTCAAAACAACTTCTGTTTTCCATAATACTTCATATAAATTTTATCAGGCTAGCACATGAAGATGCTACATCTTGTTTTATAGTGTGTCCCTGGACAAGTTGCCATAGAATAATAAAAGACAATTTACAGCCAACAGCACACATATTCCAAACATACATACAAGAGATGAGTTTTGGCAGCAGTTACAGTAACAATCCCAGAAGAATACATTCCTATTTGTTTTTTTTCAAAGTGCCATTGCTTTTGAAAGGAGTCTGTTTCATTTGTGTTATATATCCCTGCTGTGTGAGAGTCCAAAGCCACTCGGAATTTGTCAGAAGAAAGGAACTGCAAGTGAAGCTGAGCATGGACAGAGAGCTTCTGGCTTTGCCAAATCATTGATTTCCACCCCTGGCACGCTGCTTGGCCTGGAAGCCTTTAAATTATAGAATTATAGAGCCATGGAATGGGTTGGAAGGGACCTTAAAGGTCATCTCATCCCTTTCTTTTCAACTCCTTCTATTAAATATGTACATATATAGACACATAGAGAATGAAATAATCACAGGAATGCTGTGCTCTAGAGAAATGCAAAGCATAACCCAAACTTGATTTCAACAATTTCAACCTCAGAACTTACCTTGCTCTCCCCACCACGACTGTCTGTGCCCAGGGCTGCATGATCTCCATGAAGGAGCCATGGTCGAAGAACCCGCTCAGCCACTGCCCTTTCTGATCTAAAGGGAAGGGAAAAAAAGGGAAAAATCAAAGGAGGAAGGAGAGAGGGAAGAAAGAAAACGGAATATCAAAGCGACAAATCAAACTTGCTTAAAAATGCCAGCTGGAGAACATGGCACTGTCTTTTTATTTATTTAATTTTAAATAGATGACAATACAAGGGAACATTAGACAGCTGAGCATTTGTCTGCCTTCAGCCATCATGTCTTATTTCATTTCCTAGTCTGCATAAAGACAGCAATTTATCAGCAAAAGCATCATTTATTGTTAAACGATGGGGTTCGGAGAGCAGAGGGACTTCCCGTGCTTTTAAATAAATAACTCTGCTTTTTTCAAGACTACAAACATTTGTCAAAAGGCAGTAAAGTCATTAAAGATGGTTTTCAACACATCTATTTCTATTTTAAAACTTATCTCATATTCTTCTCTTGATCCTGCCTAATCTTTCTTTGAAAGAAGGAATGCTGCAGAAACGCAGGAGCTAAATACGAAAATTTCAATGACATTTCAGAGTCAGTTACAGAAATCACAATTCTGTGGGGCAGCTGCTGTGCACTGGGGTTTTGGGAAGCTCTGCATAAAAAAAACCCACAAAAAAATCCCCCCAAAACCCCAAATCTCTCCCAGCTCTGCCCCTTGGCACAGAGCTCCCGAGGAACTCTTTCCTCCGAACAAGCACCTCTGCTTCTGCAAACCCAAGTCCAAAACCAATTAAAAAGTGGAGATCCGAGCACGCTAACCTCTGCTGACTTAAACAGGATGGAGAGTGTTTTATCAAGCCCAAACTTGTAATTACTGTGTTCTACATTCCTTGCCTCTGTGGCCCCACTGTAAAATGTGACCATCCATTTCAGAATTATCTCTTTATCGTGAGCCCGAAGCTGATCGTTGAGATTCCGGCCTCGTGTCGGGCGTCAGTTTGAAGAATATCACGGCAATATCTCCTCTAATAAATGGCTTTAACTTTTCACCTAGGAGATATCTGCTTTAACTTATCACAGGGAATCATCTGCTTTCCTTAACGCTTCCACTAAATTAAAATCTGAAGTCACTCGATTTGGAAGCCGGCGTTTGCGGCGCCCGGACAGCTGGATGAATTGCTTGAGAGATGATGAAAAAATATTATCCAAAACCAGAAAACTTAGTTTATCACAAATCTCATTTTAGCCCCCCAAACTCATTAATAACAGCAGGAGTAATGGTCACCCAGTTTGCAGCTTGTACCTACACAAGGCTGCACAACCCCAGTGGTGCCAACACGAGTCCCCAGGATCTGCAGGAGTGTTGTGATTCCTTTAACATACAGACCCTCTGTGGATGGACTTTCCCCTAAATCATTAAAAAAATCCACAGAAGTGCCTATTCTCAGTAAATAGATCATCTATAAAAGTATGGTGTCCTTGAGCACTCAGGATTTACATGCTTTTAGATATTGCTTATAAATAATATTATTGGTTAATATTATTATATGTAAATATTTATATATTCTAGCCACATTGCTCAGATCTATTTTACAGAATCTGAAATACATTTGGGCAGCAGACATTTGGCAAACAGCCTTGAAACAAGAAGAGGTGCAGCATCTCCTGGCCATACTTGGGTTGGGGCGTCCAGCCAGCATCCAGCGAGGGTCGTAGGGGGTCTTGGTGGGAACAAAGTCAATGGTTCTGTCTATGGGATCCTTGGCTTTCAGGATGGGCACAGGGCTGTGGATATTCTAAGGCAAAAAGGAAAACACAGAAGGAAGTGAGAGCCCCAAACCCTGCAAACACAGCAAACAGTGGCACCTGGGACCTGGCAGGCCCAGGAATTACCTTTGGCATGTAGGAAAGCCACTGCAGAATGGTGTAGACTCCTTCAAAGTCATCACACACAGTGTCATGTGTCACCCCGTTGTTGTGCATGATCTGGATTCCTCCCAGCTGGTTGTTGGAGGTGTAAACTTCCCGTCCAAGCACCTGGGGGAAGAGAAATGGGGAAGCCATCAGTGCTGGGGTGTGAGCAGGAGGTGCTGGCCAAGGAGGCATGCACAAACCCAGCCCTGCAGCACCTCAGCACCACCTGGACATGGAAAGGATGGAGCAAACCTCTCCCAACACAGCCTCCCAAGCCCTGTCTGCAGGTAAGAGCTGCTGAGCAGTGATCCCTAGTGAACAGAGGGGCAGGGGTGGGTGGGATATTGGGAAGGAATTGTTTCCTGGGAGGGTGGGGAGGCCCTGGCACAGGGTGCCCAGGGAAGCTGTGGATCCCTGGAAGTCTCCAAGGCCAGGCTGGATGGGGCTTGGAGCATGGAAGGTGTCCCTGCCCATGGCAGGGGGTGGAACTGGATCTTTAAGGTTCCTCCCAGCCCAAACCATTCTGGATTCTGTGATCCCCAAGGGGAATGATACCAGTGGGGAAACTGAGGCAGTTTTCCCCCTCGCCCTCCCCAAGCAGCAGTGTGACCAAAGCCCCTGAGTGCTGAGCCCAGCTCAGCTCACTAATCCCAAACTGCTCCAAGAAAACTGTGGGTGGATGTATTTAAATGTATAACTGGAAAAAAAAAAAAGCCCAACCAAAAACCCAGACAAAGGCCCAGCAGCTCCTTGGAGAGGCTGGCCAGAAGCAGGCTGGGGCTCCTCATTCTCTTGCACAGCTCCATCTCTAATCTGAGCCTGGGCAGCACAGCTCTTTTCTCATTCTCCTGCTGTCTCTTCCCATTTGCCCTCTCCCTGACTGATACACTGATCTCTCGGTCACTTGGCTTTCTGCTCCACTGACTCCATATTACTAATAACACCTCTGCCACGGCCAGTTTACCTCATGAAGGCAGGAGCACATCATTACAAAATAAACTCATAACTTTGACATTCCAGCAAATACACGCCGTTTGTTATTTTTATGGCTTGAGTCTTTCTAACAGACAGAGGACATTACACACCTGCTTCATTTGGATCTTAAAAACCCCCTCAAACACACATCACCAGCCTGGCCTCCCCCAGACACCAGCACAGATCATTCTGGGGACTGAGGAGCTGGCAGATGCCAGCCAAGGTTTATGTACAGAAGAAACTGAGGCACAGATGTCACAAATAAGCCCCAAATACAGAATTCAGGGTGTGTTTTAGCACAGGGATGTTCATGGGTCTCCCTTCTGAGCTCCAACACCTTCCTCCTCCTCCTCTAACAAAATCAGTGCCAAGCAAAGCCATGGCACAGAAGACAGCAGCACAGATTGAGGTTCAAGGGTAAGAAAAGCCCAGGCCTCCAGATGCCAGGCACAAGCCCAGCTAAACGCTTCCCAGAGAGGAAAATAAAAATAAAGAGGATTTAACCTCCCCCTCTCTGAACTAATGCAAACGCATGTAGATGCAAAATGGGCCTCTGCTCCTGCTTATCTGGAGACACTGCAGACAGCTCAGGTTTAGCACTGCTGACAGGCAATGAAACAGCCTAATATACCACTGCTCTCACCCTGACATCCCTTTTTGGAGATGCAGATAAACACCCAGCTCCTTCTCCCGAGTGCTGCAGCCCTTCCAGCAGAGCCTGGCACAGGTGGAGATCCCAGAGCAGGAGGGAGCTGGGGCAGAGGGTGCCCAGCTGCAGGGAAAAGCTGCTCTGAGGAGAGCTTGAGCTGGGGTTTGGATGAGCTGGATGTGCCCAGGTGAGAGGGGACACGATCACAGAGCCCTGTGCACAGCCTGAGCTGCTCCATCCCCAGCCTGGCACTGGGCACTCAGGGGGCTCAGGAGGATCATGGAACCTGAGAATGGTCTGGGTGGGAAGGGACTCTCAGCTCTTCCCATGAAGGAATTCTTCCTCATGTCCAACCTGACCCTCCCTGGCAGAGCCTGAGGCCATTTCCTCTCTCGTCACCTTGGAGAAGACTTCCAAAACATCCCAAAATACTTGGGCAGTGTTGCCAACACTGAGTTCATGAGGTCTTCAAAAAACCCATTAGGAAAGCACGTTTCTTGTTATTTCAGAGGATCTTTTGGCAACCACGAGCAGATCCAGGATTCCAACAGCCTCTAAAGGATGGTCCTCAACAGGTTCACAGGCCCATCCTGTGAATATTGATAATTTTCCAGCACTCCAACCCATGCTGAGCAGCTGCTTTCTCCTCTCAGAACCTGAGCTGCTGGAGAGTTGGGACTTTCCCTGCAAAGCTGGGCTGGCTGAGGGCTGGGTTGGCTCATCTGTTTCACCCAGGATGAAAGATTTGAAAACATGACAGCTTGGAGGGCTTGAATGGGAATCATTATGTAACATAAGTGCTGTTATTATTCCAAGCATATCATGTGTTCATATCAAATATAAGTGCCAGATTTTTATCCAAATAATTTCAATAATTGCAATTCCCATCCCACAATTTATATTGTCTGCCAGAAACACGAAGCAGAAGAGGCATATGCACGTCCTATAAATAGCCTATTTTTCATAAACAGGCAGAAACGATGGGAATGAATGTCTCATCAGAAAAAATGTAGGAACACAATGCAGGAACTTCAAACCTGACTGCTATTATGTGCAGGCAAGCCTCGACAGAGCTCAGGGCTCATTTCCAGCTCTTCCCCCACACGGATCATGCATTAGAGGGGGGAAAGCAACAAGAGGGAAGAGAGCCCAGCTGGGCAGAGAGCCCTGGCCGAATGCAGGGCCCTGTGCCTGGCAGAGGGAGCACAGACAGCTCCTCTTGGCCGTTCCTGCATTGCTAAGCCCCGACACCGTGCAGTTCCTGCATTCGGGATTTGCGAGAGTGCAGTGGGAGACCCTTCTGACTTGGGAACAGATTGGCTAGGACTAATGCTTGGAGATTAGAGAAAGGGTTTTGAAAACCACAAAGCCCAGAGCTCCAGGCACTCTGCAGATGAAAAAGGCATCCCAAGGGGATCCCAAAACTGCCAAGACCTGGCTGCCTCCATGGCTTTTTCCTTAGAAATAGACCCACCCCAAAGCTCTTTTCCTGTCTCAGCTTAGGGGTAGGGTTACGCCTAGGGTTAGGGTTTTGAAAACCACAAAGCCCAGAGCTCCAGGCACTCTGCAGATGAAAAAGGCATCCCAAGGGGAACACAAAACTGCCAAGACCTGGCTGCCTCCATGGCTTTATCCTTAGAACCAGCCCTGGTCCAAGGCTGCTTGCCTGCCCAGGGTTAGGGTTATGCCTAGGTTTACGGTTTTGAAAACCACAAAGCCCAGAGCTCCAGGCACTCTGCAGATGAAAAAGGCATCCCAAGGGGATCCCAAAACTGCCAAGACCTGGCTGCCTCCATGGCTTTTTCCTTAGAACCAGACCCACCCCAAAGCTCTTTTCCTGTCTCAGCTTAGGGGTAGGGTTACGCCTAGGGTTAGGGTTTTGAAAACCACAAAGCCCAGAGCTCCAGGAACTCTTCAGCTGCAAAAGGCATCCCAAGGGGATCCCAAAACTGCCAAGACCTGGCTCCCTCCTTGGCTTTTTCCTTAGAACCAGCCCTGGTAAAAGGCTGCTTGCGTGCCTAGGGTTAGGGTTATGCCTTGGGTTAGGGTTTTGAAAACCACAAAGCCCAGAGCTCCAGACACTCTGCAGCTGAAAAAGGCATCCCAAGGGGAACACAAAACTGCCAAGACCTGGCTGCCTCCATGGCTTTATCCTTAGAACCAGACACCCCAAACCTGTTTTCCTGTCTCAGCTTAGGGTTAGGGTTACGCCTAGGGTTAGGGTTTTGAAAACCACAAAGCCCAGAGCTCCAGGCACTCTGCAGCTGCAAAAGGCATCCCAAGGGGAACACAAAACTGCCAAGACCTGGCTGCCTCCATGGCTTTATCCTAAGAACCAGCCCTGGTCCAAGGCTGCTTGCCTGCCTAGGTTTGGGTTACGCCTAGGGTTAGGGTTTTGAAAACCACAAAGCCCAGAGCTCCAGGAACTCTTCAGCTGCAAAAGGCATCCCAAGGGGATCCCAAAACTGCCAAGACCTGGCTGCCTCCATGGCTTTATCCTTAGAACCAGCCCTGGTCCAAGGCTGCTTGCCTGCCTAGGGTTAGGGTTATGCCTTGGGTTAGGGTTTTGAAAACCACAAAGCCCAGAGCTCCAGACACTCTGCAGATGAAAAAGACATCCCAAGGGGAACACAAAACTGCCAAGACTGGCTGCCTCCATGGCTTTATCCTTAGAACCAGCCCTGGTCCAAGGCTGCTTGCCTGCCTAGGGTTAGGGTTATGCCTTGGGTTAGGGTTTTGAAAACCACAAAGCCCAGAGCTCCAGGCACTCTGCAGCTGCAAAAGGCATCCCAAGGGGAACACAAAACTGCCAACACCTGGCTGCCTCCATGGCTTTATCCTAAGAACCAGCCCTGGTCCAAGGCTGCTTGCCTGCCTAGGTTTGGGTTACGCCTATGGTTAGGGTTTTGAAAACCACAAAACCCAGAGCTCCAGGCACTCTGCAGATGCAAAAGGCATCCCAAGGGGATCCCAAAACTGCCAAGACCTGGCTGCCTCCATGGCTTTATCCTTAGAACCAGCCCTGGTCCAAGGCTGCTTGCCTGCCTAGGGTTGGGTTATGCCTAGGGTTAGGGTTTTGAAAACCACAAAGCCCAGAGCTCCAGGCACTCTGCAGATGAAAAAGGCATCCCAAGGGGATCCCAAAACTGCCAAGACCTGGCTGCCTCCATGGCTTTTTCCTTAGAAATAGACCCACCCCAAAGCTGTTTTCCTGTCTCAGCTTAGGGTTAGGGTTACGCCTAGGGTTAGGGTTTTGAAAACCACAAAGCCCAGAGCTCCAGGCACTCTGCAGCTGAAAAAGGCATCCCAAGGGGATCCCAAAACTGCCAAGACATGGCTGCCTCCATGGCTTTTCCTAAGAACCAGCCCTGGTCCAAGGCTGCTTGCCTGCCTAGGGTTGGGTTATGCCTTGGGTTAGGGTTTTGAAAACCACAAAGCCCAGAGCTCCAGGCACTCTGCAGCTGAAAAAGGCATCCCAAGGGGATCCCAAAACTGCCAAGACATGGCTGCCTCCATGGCTTTTTCCTTAGAACCAGCCCCACCCCAAAGCTCTTTTCCTGCCTCAGGTTAGGATAGGGTTAAAGGCAGAGCTATACTCCACTATCAAGTCTACAGATCTTTTATTTAGAAGATATGGTGCTCTAAATGCACAAAGAGCTCCCTGTCACCTTCACATTAAAGCCCCTAGTGCCTGGTAAATGGAATTATATAGCTGTCATCTCCTTTCCCCAAAGTTTTAAGAGTACAATGGGCTCATTTTTTCCCACTCCATCCCAGCTTCAGAACTAAGAGACCTACTTTGTATTGATTTAGAGTCTCGGAAATAAATAAACCTGCTTCTCCAATGTGATTCACAAGAAATTCATGATACACTATTGCATGATATATTTCAAGCTGCAGCTCCGGCTCTTTTTTCCCTTTGGTGAGTGATGGGGGAGGTGGGAGCTGGGGGGAGGTGGGGAGCTGACAGCCTGATGGTTATTGGGGATGGCTCCTGACTGCAAATCCTGCACAGGCAGGTCCTGCTGGTGGAGTCTTTCCCTGCTTCCATTTGGTGAGACCAGAGGGGGAAGGGGCAAAGAAGCAATTGCACTTCACCTGGCAGGGTGCAGCCAGGTGCACGTAGAACTGCAGCTCCTGCTGGAGAGCCCAGTCCTCCTCACAGACACAGAGGGAGCAGGGCTCTACAGCTGGTCACACACATGAGAGTTCTGTCTGTCTGTCTGTCTGACTGCAGCATCACACATTTTTGGTGGGAAGGTTTTCCCACCTTGCAGTTACTGAGGAGGATTTGGGAAAATTTCTGGGTTGCAGCAGAAAAATCAAGTTTTGCAATCTTGAGAGCTGAACTACAAACTTGAGATCAGACAGGCTACAAATGACCTCTAAAATATTTGCTGTACGAATTAAAAACAAAAATTAATTTGGGAAGGAAATCAGCTGGGAAATAAACACAGGACAACATTTCATTCGATCCCAAAAATTCCTAAGGAGAAGCCCATCCAAACTGATACTTTTTTCCTGAAGAGCTCCAGTTTCAGTGAAGTGGCATTTCCAAATGAAAAATGTCTTGTCAAAACCCTCGTGCCCCTCTCTCCTCTCCCTGCGTGTGTTTTGCTCAAGGTCACTCCCTCAGTCAGTGGTAAATCAAAAGGACTCAATGCACTTTGCAAACTAAAATTACAGCCCCTATTCTGCATGGTGCCAACACCCATAAATCCCACCTGCCTCAGCCAGGGGTTCCCTAATCCAGATGTGAACCCCATAAACAATATTAATGGTTGTCTCCAATGCAAAGATCTTGGTCATTTCCTTTGTCACCTTCTGGACCCCAGAGAACCTTCTGGAACCTGTAACTCAGAGACCCTCGGGGCACAGGCTGCAGTGCAGGGACCTCTTCACCAGGACAGTGAAACTCTGAACACTTTGCAGTGTGAGATCAGGTTTAGTCATGAGAAATGCAGCAATTCTCCAGTGCTGCTCCTGTAGTTCCCACCACGTGTCCAAAACCACAGGAATTTCTACAGAAAACACCCCAGGCTGGTCACCCCAACGTCCCCCTGGGGACAGCCCAAGAGGGATGGCCAGGACCAAAAATTCTGGGTTATATTTGCTCCTGTGGAACATTAGGGAGCAGAGTTAATGCTCCAGTGAGAACACAGCCTGCAGGATCCCCAGGAGCTGGGACACAGACCTGGGGAAAAGCTTTGGACAGGCAGAAGATGGGCCACGATGGTAAACTCCTGTTTGGCAGAATTAAACACACACAGAGCCCCCAGCCACACAGATAAACGGAGCAAGATCTGTATTAAAAATGATAGAAGGAGGGAGAATAAAAAAAGTCAACAGAAATCCATTAAACTTTCCTCCCTAAGCAAACACCAAGGGACTGATAATGGCATGCCTGGAACGTAAATTGTCTCTAATGGGAACAATACACAAATATCACCACTTAAAGAAAGGCAATTAAAACCAAAATGCAGCCACGGAGGGTGGTGGTTGTTTATCTGCACTGAGGCCAGGCATCCATCCTGCTTGCACCCACAGAGCAAGGACCTGTGTGTCACCAGCAGTGCCACCAGCCACACCCCTGCAGCACCTCAAGCCTCTCAGGGTAGGGAAGAAAGGAGTGAGCCTGGCTTTGCTGGCTCTGGGCCATGGTGACCCACATCAGGGACACCTCCAACAGCACCTGGCAGCTCTGGCAGCTGGAGAGCACAACCTCCCCCCTGAGCCCACCCTTGTTCTCAGCACCCCACGGCCACAAGCACCCAGGGCAGAGCAGAGGGTCCTGTCCTGCCTCCCAGGACTGGGATAACCTTGGGCAGCTCAACCTCCACACAAGGAACCTACACTCAATGCTGGTGAGTGCTGATTTCTGGTTGACACTTCCCACCCCTCCTTGCTTAGCATTCTCCAGCACCCTGCACCCATACAGATCTCCCAACAGTCCTGCTGTGCCACTACAGAATGATTCATATCATGCATTAATAATTATAATGCTCCTTTGAATGACAGGGCTGGCACTTGCTGTTCTAACTCACATGATTGCTCTCCCATGATTGCCTTGATCTAATCCCAGGACTGGAGTCATCTTGAGCAGATACTGAGCTATCCCTGCCTTGAATCTCAAAAAAAAAAAAGAGCTTTCCACAGTACAAACCCCAAACATCATCAGGCTCACAGGGCTCTTATTTATTTTTGCAGATTGTGAAATTGAAGGGTAAATATTACTGTTAGCAATCACTCCCCAGCCCGTGTGAGCCTCCTGTTCCTCCCTGAGCTCCTCCAGGGAGCCTGAGTGCTGCCCAGACCTCTCTCACATGGGCACAGCCCCCTGAGCAGCCCTGACCTATTGTCTCATCCTGTTCTGTGAATCCCAGAGCATCCCAAAAGTTCTGCAGCACAATTCAGGACTGAATCAAAACCACAAAGATATTCTCTTCTGGCCATGTGCAAAGGAATCCAACAAGACCAAACAACACTTTTTCTTTTTGACCCATTCTGGTCAAAAATGCCACCCCATGACCAGGCAGGGAAATGAAGCCCAAAGTGCTAAACTATGCCTTGAATATTTCATATTTTAGTTTCTGACCCCTCATCTTCCCTGCAGACTCCTGGCAGGTGGGATTTGTCCAGCTCACCCTTGGTGCTCTCAGCAAACCATGGGGAGCACAGGCCAAGTCATGACCAGACAGTTTGGGGGAAAATAAAGCTAAAAGAGGAGGAAAACAACCCAGTGCTGGTCAGAATTCTGTTACCTCTGACAGCTTTGGGGCAGCTCTTCATCACCATCCCAAAATGAACTGCCTGAGAGCCTGGTTGAACACCTACACAAATGATGGGAATGCTGCTAGGAGCAGTTCCTGAAAGTCTCAGCTGAACCTGGCTTCCCTTAGGAGAAGCCTAGAACACCTCTCTGCAGGGAAAACGTGACTGCAAGCCACTATTTGTTTCCATTAACACAACAGTCTCCAAGACAGGATTTCTTTTAAACACGAAAGACAAGGAGGAGCAAACTGATTAAAAATAGGTCAGCAGCAGACTCTGGAACATCCTTGGGAGGGCTGAAATGGAACATAGCCCTGGAAGCTTGAAGCACATGAGCAGTGTAGGAACTGGGAATGCCAGGCTCTTTGGTCTGACTTCCATCAAAGAGAAAACCCATGGAAATGGAGGTGCTGGTGCAGGGCACAGCACATCAGGTCTGAAATCACCCCGTGCTCAGGTTATGACGAGGGAAGGGAGGGAGGGAGCGAGGGAGGGAGGAAGAAGAGGAGGAAGGTTTGGGGGTAGAAAAAGGGGGAGGCAGGGGAAGTTTAAAAAAAAAAAAAAATAAAAATCTCTGCCTCAGCAAAAGTTTTCATTAAAATTTTAGACAAATGATCTCTGTGTCCTTCTCCCATGCTGCCTGGGGCTCCATGCTATTTCTATGCAAATAACAACCTCGTGGTTTATATCTTATTATTTCCACCGGAGCTGCGGCGACATGACCCGAGACGTGTGTGAGGTAGAGACAGCGACAGAGAGAGAGGGAGAGAAAGAGAGGGAAGGGAGGGAGGGAGATGGAGTGGCTGCTCGCTGAAGTGTGAAAAAATATTGTCAGGAGTGAGCAGCAAGAACAAAAAAAAAAAAGAGGGAAAAAAAAGAAAAAATTGCAGGGATAACGTGTTTATTTCAGCCCCTCTCCCCATGTGAACCAGCATCTTTTAAAATTCATTGGGCATCAGGCGATCATGCACAATCCATCTGCTTTCACTTTATCATTTGCATTTCATGCCTCCTGGCTTTTGATGTGCTGATACTTTGATGCAGTCAGGAGACGCGCATTATCATTATTTCAATTTGCAGGGGGGTCAGCGGGCTCGGCACAGGCGCGGCACACGCTCACCCCGAGCAGGGAAATGGCATCTCCACCCCTCCATCCACCCCCTGCTGAAATGCACCGGGAAGACAAAGGGGGCCAGCTGAAACACGGCCCCGTGTGCCCTGCGCTGGCACCGGGAGCATGGCACCTTCACCTGGGCACGGGGACAAAGGCAGCTCCAGCAGGGAAACCCTGCACAGCCCCGGGGCATTCCCTGCCAGGGAAGGGGCTGGAGGGTGCTTTAACCCAGCTGTCTCCCCAGGATGTGCCCTGTGCTCACCTGAAGCACGTAGGAGCCAAGCCCAGGAGCCACCAGGAGCTGCAGCTCCAAGTGACACTGACCTTGAGCTCATCCTCTGAGTTAGAGGTCACCCTGGCTCTGGCAGCTGGACCTTTCCCTCTACACCTAAACCCTCAGGCTGCTTTTACATAATGATAATGAACAAGACCAGCAACAGCTCTGGCTGCACAGAATGTTTGCCACCATTCCCCTCTGCTCCCTGTGTAAATTAGAAAGAATCCAGCGTTTCACAGGGAAAAAAATAAAATTAAACAACTTCCCAGAAAGCCCTGCCTGCTCTCTGAAAGCCCAATTGTCTCCATTGCTGCAGAAACAGTTTTGTGCTGCACGTTCTGCTGGCAGAGAGGAGACATTTTGAAGATGTGTCTGCAGACACAAGGAGTGTCAGCTTTGTCCTGCACCCTCTAGGAACACACAGATGTAAAAGTCAGCAATGGAAAACCTGTCCCAGATCTCTGGCACCTGGCTGGGGAAAGCTAAAGGTGGCAGTTTCCATGGACGTATCTTTGTTTCAGCCGTGCCCTGACTCCCCACCTCCTCCAGGGGAATGAGCAGCACCAAGGCTGACTCCCTGCACACAGAACAGCCACAACAGGCTTCCCTTTCTGGAGCCTCAGCCCTGGGCATGAGCAGGAACACATCACATCCCACACCCACACAGCCTCTGTGCTCCTGAAAGGGGACACTCTGCACAGCTGGCCCCTGGCTGGCACTGACCACATCTCTGGCCCCAAAAAATTCCAAGTGGCCCTCTAAATCCCAGGGACAAGTGTTGAACAGGCTTCAGGGAGCACGGGGCCAGCCTGAAGGCACTGCATGGCAGGAGGATGCCAATGGATCAGCATCCACTGCTAGCTCCAGATCCTCCAGAGGATCAACCAGACTGAGCTCAGACATTCCAGGCTAGCCCTGGACACCAGCTCCCTACTTCAAACACACTCCTGGGACACAGCTGCAGCTGGATCCCTCCAGGAAGCCCTGAGCAGAACTGCAGGATCCTCTGAAGGATCACACAGATATCACACACACCCAGGAGTGAGTGGGACTCCCTCTGTTCAAGGGCAGGTGAACACTGCTGGGAAAGACAGAGAGGATGCAACAGGTTCCTCCCTCACCTTCAGGCAGGTAGAGATTCAGAGCTGACACAAACATACCAACATCCCAACAGAGCAGGGAGGAGGGAAAGCGACACACAGGATTGTTGAGCCCACTGAAATTCTCAGGATGGGATAAAACCCCCCAGAAAGCAGCTCCTTCTGCCTGTGCCTGCTGGCAGAGGTCAGGTGCTTAATTCACTTCATACCCTTCATTTTGAAGTGCCTAAAATGTAGTGAGATTGATGGAGTCCTGTGGAAACAGGCCCTGAGTGCAGAGGCAGGGAGTGCAGTTAAACCTGGGAGAGGGGAGAGCTGAACAGCCTGGCCCTGCCATCTGGGAAACTCTGCAGGGCCCCGAGCCCCAGCCGGTGACAGCTGGAACCAGGCAACTCACTGCACTCCAGCAAGCACTAAACTGACTCAATTTCTTTTTAAAGGCTGGATCTTCAAATGCCTCTTTTCCTCCCATTGATGCAGGTGTGTGTGATGTGTGTAAGAGATCTAACTGAGGGTGCTGCAGCCTAGAGTTGATAGGATCAATGCTTCATTTTCTGCAGAGCCCCCTTTATTCAGGAGAATAATTCAACAAGAGCCTGTTTTCCTTTATCTCCCATTGTCAGGCAGGCACTCCTGGAAACACAGCTTGCCATGGAGTACAGGCACCCCAGGTGCTGAGAGTGGCTGAGAACAAAGCTGCTCGATGGGGAAGGGCACTCACAGCACACAGCCCCAACTCCAGGGAAACAAAGCCCTCAGGGACAGGCACGGAGCAGAGCGGGCTGGGAGCCTGTCTGCAGCAGGCAAGGAGCTGCAGCCCCTGCCATTAATGGGCTTGGGGCAGCAGGGGAGAAAATCTGCCTCTGGAGTGGGGGGAAAAAACCAGAGCCACTTGAGCAGTGAAGCTGTAAGTTTTCTTTGTAACAGGCCCAGTTATTCCTCCTGTCCCCACAGCTGGGATTTCCAGCAGGAGATCTCGCTCCCAGCCTGGAAAATCAGCAGCCAAGCTCCTGAGGCTCAGTGCTCCCCAGAACTCACACAGTGCTGGGGCTGGCTGGAATTCAGGGCATTCTGAGCCAGGTATTTTGGACCTTCCAGCCCTGGTTCCCCTCACAGCCCTCAGAGGGTGGGAGAAGGCGTCGCCCGGGATTGACCGCGGGCCTGCAGCCTCTATGGAAAGCTGCTCTCCTGCCTCGACCCACAGCACCCCAGGGCTCCACGAGCAGCCCCAGCTCCCCCCTGAGGGCTCTGAGGGCTCTGAGGGCGGAGGTGCAGGACCCACCTTGTTGAGGGCCCCACAGCCGGTGAGGATGATGTGGGAGTTCTCCACCTGGATGGTTCTCTGGCCCAGCCGCACGATGTAGGCCCCGATCCCGATTGCCCGACACGTCACCTGGGAAAAAAGGGAAAAGAAAGGGAAAAAAAAAAAAAAAAGTAACAGCATTGATTTCTGTCTCTCCACACAGCCCCAACCTATTGATTCAAACACTGAGACAGAACTAGGTGCGTTTGGAGTACAAGGCCATGAAATCTACTCTCGCTGGAAAATTCCAGAACCCGCTGCTTTGTAAAACACAGGATCTGAACATTAATGTGTTTTATTAAAAATTAAAAAAAAAAAAAAAAGAAAGAGAAGCAGCAATTTTCAGACTGAGCGAACAGGAGGCCAAATGCCTGAAGTGTTTTAGATTGAGTGTGGAGGGGACCCAGCCCTGCACTGTGCCAGGAGCGTTGCTCAAAGCCCACAGGAGCCCATTTCCATCAGCCAGAAGGCTGATCCCAGATGGATGCCTGGGATATCATCACAGGATTTTTAGCTGAAACAGACAATACATTTGAAGAATAGAAAGCAGTGGGGGATTACCAAGCTGATGGTGATAACACTATCATAGGCTAAAGATGATTCTCCAGCAATCATGCCAGATGCTCTGAGGTTCTCCACTCCAAGCCCGTCCTCCTTGCCGATAATATCCGTTATCTTGTACCTGAGGGAGACACAGACAGCCTCTGAGTCACAAGGTCCAGTGATTTGCTGAATCAGTTTGCTACAAAGAAAATGAAAAGTGACTAAATATCATTAAGGTTCCAAGGAGAAATGTGCAGAAAGCCCAGGCCCATCCTGCAGCACCATGGAACCTTCCCACAGGAGTAGCACTGCAAGGGGAAAGGCCAAGGGAGAGAAAGGCCTGGGAAAAGTGTCCTGTCATTCCCACAGGACCTGAGGAGCAGGCTGACTAATAGGAAAAAGGGAAAGAAAGGAAGGGAATGCAGACAAAGGGAAAGAGGAAAAGAACAAGGATTACGACGAGGCTCTCACCTTTTCTTCACTTCCTTCTTCCATGCTCCATCCCCTGTCCCTAGGGAATGACCCAGCTGAGGACAAGGACATGCCATGCATGCCCCAAGCATGAACAGAAAGCTTTCCATTCCTACCTGGACTCTCCATTTTCCTCCACGTGTTCACAGTGAACAGAGTTCAGGGCACTGACTTTCTTATAGTCTTGAGGAGTCAGGTACAGGTACTTGTATCCCTGCAGGGAAGAACACCTCATGTTGTATTTGCAGGGACCTCGTGGCAGGAAGGAATGATGAACCTGACTCCATCAGAAGGCTAATTTATTATTTTATGATACTATATTATAATAAAGAATACTATACATACTAACTAAAGAATACAGAAAGGATACTCACACAATGCTAAAAAGATAAACACGAAAACTCGTGATAATCATGAAGACTCACAACTTTCAAGAGTCTTGACACAGCTTGGCACTGATTGGCCAAGGAGTCAAAATAACTCACACCAGAAACAATCACCTGTGGGTAAACAGTCTCCAAACACATTCCAAAGGAGCAAAACCCAGGAGAAGCAAACGAGATAAGAATTGTTTTCCTTTTTCTCTGAGGCTTCTCAGCTACCCAGGAGAAAAATCCCAGGCGAAGGGATTTTTCAGACAACGTGAATGCCACACACCCCCACCTCTGCTAGAAGAGGTGCTGTCAGAACAAGCCTGCTGTGGGCTGCTGCAGCATTTCCCCCTGTGGCTCCTGCTCCCCCTCACCTTGTAGGGGTTGTCGGGGTCCTCCCAGGCCACGTGGAACATGTGGCGGATCTCCTCGGCCAGCCCGATGCGGGCCCCGCTGTTGGCAGCCACGTAGACGCGGGGGATGCCCTGAGCCCGGGCCAGCTCGGAGGCCCTGAGGAACAGCACGTCCTCCTGGGGCCCGAAGGAGCCGATTTTGTAGGTGATGTCATTGCCTATGACAATGATATCCCGGCCCTCCGGGTACTCGGGTGTCTTCAGGGTCATCTTCCAGGCCACCATCCCGATCTGCAGCCCAAGAGCAGAGAACGGCACAAAATAAATGTTGTGTCTTCAAGGTGTGAGAGAAAGGAGTCACACGGGGATCATTTCTCTTGTTTAAAGAACTCTCTTGGACTTGGCATTATTTTCCTGGGGTTGACAGCAGCTCTGATGGGCTCTGCCAGTGCACAGCACAGCTGGAAGCACATGATCCTTCCCACATTCCTTGGAGCATGTTCTGCACTGCTCTCACCCCACCAGGACACTCACACTGGTTCTCCCTCTCCCTGTTCAGGGGTTTGGCACAGGGGCAACACCTGCTCAGCCTTCCCAGGTATCACCCCACACCCTCATCCTCCTCACCCAACCCTCATTTTAACCCCCTTTTTATTTGATTGCTATCTCAAATATCCTTCCATTTCTTCCTCTCTTCCCTTTTCCCTTCCCCAGCTTCACAGCAGCTCCATCCCAAACCCGCCTGGCTAAGCAACGTCTTTTGCCACACATTTTTCTTTCCCAAAAAATCAGGGGCTGATCTCTGCTGGCCCATCTCCTGGAGGATGAGCAGCATCCCTCCCTCCCTCCCCTGCCTGCCCCATCCCTCAGCTCTCTGCTGGCCCATCTCCTGGAGGATGAGCAGCATCCCTCCCTCCCTCCCCTGCCCTGCCCAATCCCCTCAGCTCTCTCTGCTGGCCCATCTCCTGGAGGATCAGCAGCATCCCTCCCTCCTCCCCTGCCTGCCCCATCCCTCAGCTCTCTGCTGGCCCATCTCCTGGAGGATCAGCAGCATCCCTCCCTCCCTCCCCTGCCTGCCCCATCCCTCAGGCAGCGCTCGGGGCTCGGAATGCCATTAACAGATGGGAACAGCAGCGTCCCTTGAAAGCCACATGCATCACCCAGTCCCCGCTTGCCCAAGGATCATAAGCCCTGAGTACACATTCCTCAAGCCGATTGCACATCCTCTGCAATCAGCAGGGCTGAGACTCTCATTGTGGAGCCTCGGAATTCTGAGCATGATGAACTAAAGCGGGAGGGGGAGAGGCAGCAGATAGATCTGTGCCATTTAATCCACATCCAAATGGCACAATACACAGCCCAGATCCAATCAGCATCTGCAATAAGATATGCCATAATAGGCTCATTAAAAAAAATAAAGAGGCAGAGGAATTAATCAAAGGGTCATTGGAAGTAAAGCAGGCAGCAATCCAAAAATATTACAGCCAGCTACTGGCAGATCCTTCCTTACAGCTCCCCTTCCAAGAGCTGAGATTGCAAGTTACAGAGTGTTTCAGTTCACCTTCTCCTTGGATTCCTCCACTCCTACTCAGACAAGTCGGAAAAGAATAATTCTTTTGCCTCTGAACATTTGCAGACCTACAGTTCCACCTCAGCATCCAACTGCAGGGTTTGGAACAGAGAGATGCTGCAGCAGCTTCAAAGAAGGGAGCAAAAAATCCCTGAAAGTTGTTTCCTTACAGCCACACTGACCCCATCAGCCAGGGCTGAGGGACCAGTGATGGATGAGGGAGTCCCCAGGGCTGGTCCCACACTCCATCCCACCCACAAGGATATAAGAGATTTTCCTCACTTTCAGCAGCTTGATGATTTTTGACAGCACATTAACAGGCCAATTTAAGGCATTTCTTATTTAGAAAATTCAGATTGTAACAGAGGTGTTGAAATAGTTTCCTAACCCAAGGTCATGGGTCCTCTACACCCGCAAAGTCCCTTTTGCCAGTGCTCACCAGTAGAACAGAAACAACCTAGCCAGGGCACAAACTCCTGAAAACAGTTTACAGTTGACAAATATGGAGCAACCCTATATAGTTTAGGAAAAAAAAATTAAAAGTGCACCAGTATTAGCTTGGGTGTCTTTTGCCTCCCCAATTCATCACATGTTTTGTGCCATTTATCCAGTAATAAAAGCCACGGGGATCTGCACAACTAAGGATTTTTTTTTGCTATGAATTTGCTAGATTCAGTTGAGATTTATGGGCAGTGGAGAATGGCTTTCTATTCCACAAAAGAAAAAAAAAAAGAAAAAAAAAGAAGGAATAACAAGATTTTTAAGTTAACGGCAGCACTCCAAAAACCGGCAGCACTCCAAAAACCGGAGAGTTCCCAGGTTAATTAGCCAGGATGAGCTAATCACCTAAGAGCACCGGCAATAGTAGGTGATGGTGAGCAGCCCTGGCTTTGGAACAGGCTCTTTTGAAGAGGCAGCACAGTTTGGAAGTGCTGCTCCTGCCATGGCTCCATTCCCAGCACACCCAGGAGTGAAGAAGAGGCGGAGGAAAAATAAAAGCAGGAACCGTCTTATTTAACTGTTTTTATGTTGGCAAAATGATTTGTGCCCTGGTATTTCCATAAGAAGTGGGACCATTATTCTCCTGTAGGAACACATTTGGTTAGAAAAGTATCAGTGGGCAGCACGTGAAAATCAAAGGGGATGAATTATTCACAAGCCCCGATCAGAAGTGATCATTATTTCCGATGCTCCAAACTGTGATTAGGATTCAGTGCTCAGCTGTCATTTGCACCCTGAACGGCCCCAGCCCCGCAGACACGCGGAGATGACACCCAAGTTTCAGATGTATAATTTTACACACACCTTCTCCCACTCCATCTTGGCCTTAATGGAAGCATTAAGAGCCAGTAAAACGGGCGCGCTAACGAACGGCGCTTCCCCGGCGCTCGTAAACGCCGCTCGTTTGACACCCAGTGTCAACACTAATCATGGCCTAAAATTAACACCAAAATTGACTTCAACATTAATTGCACTATCGATGGGAACAGTAATACACACACTGATGCAGTTCCAAATTGACTGCTGGTGGCAGGCAGAGCTGTTGACAGCAGGCACCGAGGGGAACGGGGAAGGAGCCGATCCCAGGCTCCCTCCGGGCAGCACGGCAGGCTCCCGAGCAGAGGGGAGCCAATGGCAGCTGGTGCTGGGGACAGGGAGCTTTGCAGCCTCTTTCTGGCAGGTTCTGTAATTCCTGGAGAAGCACAGCCAACTGAATCACAGAATATCCTGAGCTGGAAGGGATCATCCAGTCCAGCTCACAGCTCTGCACAGACATCCTGACAATCCCACCCTGTGCATCCCCGAGAGAACTGTCCAAACACTCCTGGAGCTCTGCCAGCCTTGACCACTCCCTGGGGAGCTTGTTCAGTGCTCCACCACCCTCTGGGGGAAGAACCTTTCCCTGATATCCAACCTAAACCTTCCCCTGGCACAGCTCCAGCTGTTCCCTCAGGTCCTGTCACTGGGCACCAGAGAGAAGAGATCAGTGCTGGTTTATTCTACTTCCCTCACTACAGGATGGTGCTGAGCCTGGGGACTGAAGACCAGGCTGCTTCATTTTATCCATTCACACCCAAATTCGGAAAGCTGAATGTGGGCGTTTACTTGGTGCAGATGCAGAAATTTTGGCATTTCATCATTTGAATCTGCTGCCTGGAACTTCAGCCCTCAAAGAGTGACACTCTGCACTTACACTGCACAGAGCTTTTACATTTTTATCTGGAGCAAGAACCAGCTCCCAGGAAAAGGGCAGAGTGCACATGGCTTGCCAGAGGCATTCCAGCTCTGTGCCTTGTCAAGGGTGGAGTGCCAAAACCCAGGATTCCTTCTTGGCTCTGGAAAAGGTGTCCCTCAGCAATCCAAGCGTGGTGGTGGCAGCCCAGCCAAGCATGCTGGCACGATCTGAGCAATGGGAGGGAACAGCTCCAGCAAGACACCAAGAGCTCAGGGAAAGGTGGCACAGAATCCCAGAACCACCCAGGTTTGGAAAGGACCTCCAAGATCATCAAATCCAACCTGTGACCCATGCCCACTCATCACCCAGACCTGGGTGCCGCATCCAGTCATTCCCTGGGCACCTCCAGGGATGGGGACTCCAAACCCCCCTGGGCAGCCCCTTCCAGTGCCTGACCACCCTTTCCATGGAGAAATTCCTCCTGAATTTACAGATGTAAAGAGACATTACAGAGAGCAACAGACAACCTTCATCAGGGGCTTTCCTGTGGGCAAGAACATTCCTGTATCCATGTGACCCACATCCACCTGTTCAAACATCTGTATGAGCATAGAGAATAAAACTGTGCTACCTCTTCCATCCCTGTTCCTGGAAGGCTTGGATTTGGGGATTTGAAAACCCTCCAAGAAATCTGCAGCTCTCACTGCTGTTTTAATTCCCTGTGCCTGCCATAAAATGCAGGAACAGGGGGTGACAAAGCAGAACATGCAGCTCAGTGATGAAGCTGTGCTCGTATAAAATGCATTAGCTACACCTTTCCGACTCTGGCAATCCAGGAAGCCACCAGAGCAGCATTCCAGGAGCCCTCTGCCATCCTGAATTTCCCCTGGCCAACCCTTCCCAGCTAGCCAGGAAAGGTGCAGCAGCCACAGCTCCAGCCAGCAGCAGTGATTGTGGATTATTTCTGATTCTCATGCTGCTGAGGAGGAAAAACTGTGACATCTAGTGCCAGTGGGGAAAATGACATTTTCCATGGGCACCAGCAGAGGGATGAAGGGGGATGTGGGGTGTTGCTGCAGGCCCTCCTTACATCACTTTCTCCTTGTCCTTGAAGATTAGTTGGGTCTTATCAGCAGCTGGTGCTTTCCTGGTGCCAGAGGATCAGGGGAAATTGTAGTCAAAATACATAAAGTGCTATAGAAAAGCATCCCAATGCCCGGCTCAGGACTGACAAGGAATATATTGAGTTCTGCAAGGGGCTGAGGGAATTACCTTTTCACACTGAGATTTGTGCTAATATGCTAATCTGGGGAACAAAGCCCTGGGCTTTGAAGGGGGTGTCACTGTGCTCCAGGTCTTGTCTCCAGCACGGTGATTTACACAGTGGTGGAGACACTCCTGAACTGCTCTCTGCTCACCAATTCCCAGCTCTTCCAGAGAATTCCCCATTTTAGCACAGCCCCACAGCAGGGATGGAACAGGATGAGGTTTAAGGTCCTTCCAACCCAAACCAGTCTGGCATTCTGTGACAAAGTGGAACAAGAGGTGTCCTCTGGATGGTCAGAGGCTGGGAAAAGGCTCTGTTAGTGATGGTGCTGTGCCACAAGGGCAGGGCAGGGCCAGCAGCACAAGGACTGGAACCCTCTGCTCTGGAGCAGCCAGAGCAGACTAGGAATAAAGAGCAACTTGTATTTTCACAGTCCATTAATTCCTTGGCTTCTTTGTTGAGACCACAGCAAAGAGCTAATTACTGCAATGGTGTGGTGGGCAAGGGGAGTGGTCCTGAGCGACCAGAAAAACCTCTGGGATTGGGAGAAGCCTTGAGACCTCAAGATTGCCCTGAAAACACAGACAGATTTTTGCCCAAAATGCTGCTTGCGAGCTCTGGCTGAACACACTGCCCACAAATCTCCTGATTTTATGCTGGTTTCTCAATTCCCCCCATCAGCTCAGACACTCGGGGCACTCAGCTCAGCTGAATGCTGCAACAGCCAGAGTGTCCTGACCCCTTTTCACACGGAGGAAATGCAACTGTCAGGAAGGCCAAGCCCTGGTCCCCCAGTGCCAGGCTCCCACTGGAAGTGTGGGAATGGCTCTGAGCCTCTGATCCACAACAAGGAGAGCAGGAACCTGAATGCACCCAACAACAACAACAACCTTTACCACAGACAGCAATTCCCAGCAGGTATCTCCTCTTTACTAGAAAACACAACGGGCAATCTCTCCAATGACTTTGAATTCAGAGAATCGGCACCTTTTGCTGGCAAGAAAGAAAAATAATCATAAAAATCTCACACGTCCCTGAGAAGTCCCTATTTCACCTGTCAGCCAGTTCACTGGGACCAGCTCTGGATCTCTGGGGCACAGACTCAGAGTGGGAGGGAGCTCAGTGCCCATCCAGTGCCACCCTTGCCATGGCAGGGACACCTTCCACTGTCCCAGGCTGCTCCAAGCCCATCCAGCCTGGCCTGGGACACTGCCAGGGATGGGGAGCCCACAACCTCTACAACCCCTCTGGGCAAGAAGTCATTTGACAGATCACATCAGATCAGATGAATTTAAATACCAACACCCCACACACCACAACAGCCATGTGATTTCTTTACGGACCGAGCACAACCAAGTCTACCAAGGGTTAAAAAAAAATCTCCTAATTTTTTTTTTGGTGGTCTTTGGGTACAGAATCTCTTATAATAAGACTATTTGTATTCATACTGGCAGAGTAAACACTACATGTTCATGCCCAGGCAGCTCTGTGCTTGTAATTTCAGCAAGAACAGAGCGACGTCCCTGAGGGACTTTGCTATTTCCCCAGCCACCATCCACTCCAACGCTGAATGAGAGCAGGGAAAGAGAGAAAGATGATGGCACAAGGCTCCCCAGCAGGCTCAGCCTGCACTGGGAACGCAGGGAATAGCTCATTCCAGCTTTAATCAGACCAGTTCAAACATTTCTCCTCAAGTCCAGCAGAAGACAAGGCCGCAGACACCACACAGACACCATCAGGGGTAATTTGCAAAAATCCTATTCCAAACCTTCCCCTGACAAGATCCATGCAGGAAATGCTGAGGAAAATTTCTGTTTCCTTGCATCCCTACCCTGATGGGATTAACAGTGCCTTTGCAAACCTTAAGCTGTGTATTTAGGAAAATACAGTTCAACGACACTGAGAAAAAATAAATGATACCATCACTTAAAGCTGTTCAAATTTAAATTACTTTAGAACATTCACTTACTAATTCCCACAAAAATAACCACCACATCTTCTAGTGGTTCTCTTCACTCTGCAGTCATTTCAAAGCTGTAATTTTTTTGCACCCACCATGACAGCAAAGGCTCCTCCTGCTCGAGCTCCAGGAGTGACTCTGCCACCCCCAGCATCAGCTCGTTGTAACTCCTGAGTAAATCCTGCTCTAGAGTGGGAGGTTCCACACACCTTGATACAAACCGTGTGGGGAGCATGGAAATGGAAGCATAAAACACAGTTTTCTGTGGTTAGGGTTTTTCTCAGCAAATGAAAATATTTCTATTTAGTCTTGTAAAACACATTTTGCTCAAATACAAACCCCAGTTACCTGGAACAGCTGAATGAGCATTTTTTAATTATGAAAGAAGCCCAGCATAGGCACAGGTTTGAAATGGAATCATCATTTACTAGGGAAGTTAAAATACCCATTGTAGGGAAGGTATTAATTTTTAATGAAACAAAAATCTCATTTTCAAGAGTGAGATTTCATCTGTGAAAGGCTGAAGGAATAGATTTCGTGCCCGGCCGGTAAATTCCCATTCCAACCACCAAACCCAGCCCAAAGCAGAGGTCCTGCGGGGCAGGGAGGGAAGGGGCACTTGCCTCGTTTCCTCCTGGCAGCCTGTTCATGTGCACCAGCTGGCCCTGGTCGTCCAGCACCAGCTCGGTGTAGGTCAGGATGTCGGAGGGCAGCGGCGCCGGCGGCAGGAAGGCGTGCTCGTTCATGGAGCTCCACAGCTTGATCAGAGACTGGGGGGCAAGAAATCCTCGTCAGCAATGCCACCTGCAAATGCTGATGGTCAATCTGCTCCAGTGTGGCACTCCCAGCAGGATTTGGGGTCATTCCCAACTCAGGGCACCCTGACATATCCCTCCTGCCAGCGTGACTGACAGTATTCCAGGGGTAGCACCTGGGATTTGAGTCGTGGAACAGGTTCCCCCAAAGTGAAATGTGAATGAGGTGGCTCAGGATAGAACCCAGCAAATCAGAAACACCACCTAGGAAGGGCAGATGACAAGGTGGGCAAACAAACAGCAAGCAAGAGAGGGGAGATGGTTTATGTTTCACCCTCTACTGTCTGACTCACTGATGGAACTCCAGCAGCAGTTTGTCCTAATTTCATTCAAAGTAGACTCAATCCATAGCTGATCCTCCCTGGGGACCACTGGCAGCCACTCCAGGCCCCTGGTTCCCCAGACAATCAGGGTGGCAAAGACACAAGCAACAAGGAGAGCCCAAGGGATACTCACCTGCCTGAACATCTCAGGAATGTCATAGACATAGGATGTCCCTAAAGTCTGTGCCTGGAACCTCTTGGACTGCAGCAGGTCTTTGGTCACGTAGGGAGTGTTGATCAGCATCCCGTGGAGTGGTCCCTGCTTGTCTCCATAGGCCTGGAACATGATCTGCAGGACAAACCAGGGGTTCTGTACACTGGGCTGACCCAGCCCTTACCAAAGCCCCCCAGGCTGCTCCAGGCTCTGCAAGGCTGCCCATGCTGGCACAGCCAGGCTCCATCACTCACTGCTGCCCTTTGGGGACACCTCAGGAACGTCACTGCACAATCCCGGACTCACTGCCCCATCCCAGGGGAGCCCAGAGCACACAGGGCCACATCCCCAGCACAAACTGGGCCCTGAGAGGAGCTCCCAGTCCCCAGCAGCTCCCCTGACCCCAGTCTGTGCCCATGGATGCTGACAGCAGCCAGGAGAGCTCCGTTATTTATGGAGCGGGATCCGCGGCTGCGCCCGCCAGCCGGGTCGAGACTTGCATATGTCATGGGGCTTGAAGTTCTGATATTGTAAGTTTAAAAGATTTTCCCAGAGTAGCAACATGAATTATCAACTGCCGTGCTTCTTGGCACTATATATTCTGGGCAGGCAGGACTTGGAAGGGAAGCTTTTCAAGGGAGAAACAGGAGGAGATAAAAACGGGATAAAAACGCTTTAAACGGCCCAAACGCTGTTCAACAGGGACACACCTGGCAAGAGGGACATGGGCAGGAGGTGTTTAACACAGAATTTAGCTAATTGAAGAGGAATTAATTAAAGAATTACACAAAATTCAGTAAAGCCTATTTTTATTTTTAGATAAAACCAGCAGTTTATGCTCTCTTCAGGCTGCACAAACATTGGTTTGGGAGGCAGCTTCTTTAATGGGAGAAGCATTTGTTCAGGGTAATGGGTGTTTGTGACAATGTCTGTCTGTCAGGAACTGCACTTGGAAATTCTCCTTAAAGCTCTGGAAAGTTCCACAGCAGCTCTGAAGGGAACTGGAGAAGTTCTGTGCTGAGCATCACCACTTATCACTACTGAGAAACAAGAGATCAGGGTCATTCTCTCACCATGCAGCCATCCTCCAGTTCTTCAGAAGTCATGAAAGAACCCAGCACATCAGTAATATCTGATTTTTTTTTTTTGAAAGATTTCTCTAAGTTTAAAAGAACCCTCTGAAAACACAGGAAAAATTCCCAGATCTGAACTCGTCCTATAAACCTCCACCATGAGGGGAAAGCTTCCTAAAAATATCAATATATTTTTTTACTAAAATGTGGTTAATATTCTGGAAAACAAATCAAATGTAATACTGGAAAAGTTGCTAAAGCCTCACACCCCCAGACAAGCCCATTCCCCAAGCTTTAAATAACAAAGCTCATCAGTTCAGAGTTCACTTGTGACCTTCACAAGCAACTGACCCAACTCAAGGGTTAAGCTGAGCTGCTGGAGATTATTAAAATGTTCTTTTCTTTCCTCATCTCCCCTCAAAGGCAGGAATGAGGTAAAGCACACTGACACTATCTGCTCTGGGATCTCAGAGCTGGATGGACTCCATGGCCAGCAGCTCGCTGGAAAAATTAAATGGAAAAAGGGGGAGAAAGGTGACTCAGCACTTTGTGTTCTACATTCACAGTGCCCAAGTGATTTATTCTGCTGCTTCTCCTGCCTGGCAGAGAGATGATTACAGAGGGAGATGTAAACATTTCTCTATTTAAATATTTTCCATGCTTCCCATGCTCCATGGATTTTAGCGTATGTAGGTATTTCAGTTAACCACACTGTTCCCACACCATGGAAAAGAGAAATACCACAACAGCCACAACCATTCCAATAAGCCCATAACGCTTCAGAAAAATGATATAAAAGCACCTTCCATCATTTTACATCTTCCTACCCAGGTCATCCCTTCTATCTCTAGAATTTAAAGGACATGTTCACAGGTTTTCTTCTAGCTACTCAGAAAAATGTATAATTAATAATATTTTTTATTACAACCTACAGGATGAGCATCAGCAGTGATTCCTCTCCTAGTACTTTTTTGAGCACTGTGAGGAAAACTGTTTGGGGAAACAGCTGCCCAAATGACTGAGGGCATGTACAGAACAACCAGAAATCCTGACTGATTTAATTGCTCACTTTCTCACATCTGCTGCTGCAAGTTTATCTTTACATTCTCCTTCCTTTGGCTAAGCTGAATGGCAATTTTGTGTTAAATTAAAATGTATTAAGGGGCTTGAAGCAACCAGGTCTAGTGGAAGATGTCTGTGTGAGGATGTGCCACTTCATCACTGCATTGCCTTCGTTTCTCTGCGCCCTTCAGCACAGAAAGTTTAAATTTCCCAGCACCCAGCACTCCAACATCCATGCCCAGGGCAGAGGGCTGGAATGGGAGGAGCTCCAAGGTGCCTCCCAACCCAAACCATTCTGTGATTCCCTGGAAACACCACAGCCCACCGAGGAGCTCCACCAGGTGCAACACATCCCCTTCCCAACGTTCCCAGCCGGCCCTGCATCCTCAGGGACGTACCTGTCCCGTCCTGGAGTCTGTCACCTCCTTGTAGAGGCTGATGTCCAGGTAGTAGCCCGACTCGTTGGTGAGGAAGAGGCGGATGGGGATGGCCTTCCCCGTGGGCGTCAGGCGGATGTTGATCTTCAGCTCGGCCTGCAGCACGCGCAGCTTCCACAGGCGGCTGCCGTAGCGCATCACCATGGAGCGCACCGACTCCTCGATCTGCACGGGGCAAAGGGGAAAGCCTTCCTCAGCAGGGCTGAGAGTGGCCCTGCCTGTGCCAGGAGTGCAGCTAGATGGGCTCTAAGGTCCCTTCCAACCCAAACCATCCTGGGATTCTTCCAGAGGCGGCCCCCATAGCGCATCACCATGGAGCGCACCAACTCCTCGATCTGCATGGGGCAAAGGGGAAAGCTTTCCTCAGCAGGGCTGAGAGTGGCCCTGCCTGTGCCAGGAGTGCAGCTAGATGGGTTCTTAAGTCCCTTCCAACCCAAACCATCCTGGGATTCTTCCAGAGGCAGCCCCCATAGCGCATCACCATGGAGCGCACCGACTCCTTGATGTGCACGCAGGGGATGGAAAAGCCTTCCTCAGCAGGCATCAGGCTACCCAGGCTCTGGGAGGTGGCCCTGCCTGCACCAGGGGTGCAGTGAGATGGGCCCTAAGGTCCCCTCCAACCCAAACCATCCTGGGATTCTTCCTGGAGGTGGCTCCCGCAGCGCATCACCATGGAGCGCACCGACTGCTCAATCTGCACACAGCGGAGGGAAAAGCCTTCCTCAGCAGGGCTGGGAGGGAAAAGGGGAAAAGCTTTCCTCAGCAGGGCTGAGAGGTGGCCCTGCCTGTGCCAGGGCTGCAGGGAGATGGGCTCTAAGGTCCCTTCCAACCCAAACCACTCTGGGATTCTTCCTGGATCCATCACTGCTCTGCATCTCTCCCATCCCACGGCTCCAAGGTGGTGAAGAAGAACCACACATCAGCAGAGTGTGCCCAGTGCAGTGACAGGACCTTGGTGACCTGTCCCTCCTCATTCTGAGCCTTGAGGCAGGCAGGAACTCCACCTGGGGACTGATGTAGTGGGACAGTGCTGGATTCACACCCCTACTTCCTCATGGCACACGGAATCATTAAGATGGAAAAGACCTTGGTGATCACCAAGCCCAACCAGCACACCCCAGCCCAGCACAGGGACCCCCTGCCTCCCCTGCACAGGCTCTGCTCACACCTGGGAACTACAGGATCCAGGGAAGCCAAATCCTTGGCAAGCAGTTTTGTAGCCCTTGTATGCACAATAATCACATTTCACTGCCTGCACGGAGCTTTAAATCAACAAAGCAATTACCACTTGGAGCTGGGCCTTCTGCTCTTCTATTAAACTTTATAAAATACCACTGTGGGCAAAGCACATATTAAAAGAAGGCAATTTATAGGCTGGGTTAAGCATTTTTCCCAAAAAATGTCTCTTTTGCACAGCAGCTCAAGGAAAAGCCATGGTTTGTATCTGAGGGCAGCCCAACTTCCAGGGATGAATATCCAGCTTCTTCTGAACTTCCTGGGAACCAACGGCTCTGGATGCACCAGGAAAGGTCCATCCAAAAGGGATTTAAGCCACCAATTTTTAATCATGATTTAAAAGTCAGCAAGCAAGAGAGAGTTATTTTGATATCCAATTCATCTTTCTAACTTTCGGCTGCTCTCGTCAGGAAAGGTCAGCTCTCATCTTTGGGTACCCATGAACTGAATGCTGATTTCCAGCTAAATTCAGCCTGGGCTTGGGACTTGCTTTGTGGTGATTCTGCTGGGCAAAACTTCCTTTATACCTGAACACCTTCATTTGTGCACCTACAAAGCTTAACGTTCATTTATTTGTAATGTTCATCACTGTGGGTTTGTACCAGAGACTGAAAATGAGGCACTTTTGTAGCTGAATTTACAGATTCTTTTTAAGCTCCTAATTTATCTCATGTTTTATTTGGATGGAATCTGAACTTTTCCAACAAACAGAAGATCTGCTTCCTTATTAAAACTGCTTACCTCAAACACACAATGAGAAAATGGGTTTAGTTTCAAACACAAAACACATTTCTAATAATTGTCCCTCAGTTTAGGCAGAATTGAGCCGCTCAACAAAATGGTTTTAAAGTGCCAGAGGGCAGGGTTGGATGGGATATTGGGAAGAAATTCCTGACTATGAGGGTGGGGAGGCCCTGGCAAAGGCTGGAAGTGTCCAAGGCCAGGCTGGATGGGGCTTGGAACAGCCTGGGACAGTGGAAGGTGCCAGGGTTGGAACAGGATGAGCTTTAAGGTCCCTTCCACCCCAAACCACTCCATGGCTCTGTGACTCTATGAACAGAAAACCTTTTAGTTCTGCCAAGTGAAGCCCTGGAAGGACAAGCAGCCCCGAGCTGGGGGGAGCTCCCACCTTGGAGGGGTCCATGATGACGGTGGGCACGAAGTTGAGGAAGATGTGGTTGCAGTCCGTGCGCACGTTGGTGTTGTTGAAGGCCACCTCCAGCTCATCCATGGCCTCCAGCAGCAAGCGCTCACCCTCGTTCTGCAGGTACTCAAAGGAGGCTTCCTGCCAACAAGTGCCAACAAACCACTGAGTTCTGACTCACACATCACTGCCCCACAAGGCAGGGTCTGGAGGGGAAAAGCCCCACGTGCAGCCCTGGAGCAGATCCACCCCCAGCACAGAGCCATGCTCCCAGTGCCTGGATCCCACCCCTGCCTGCCTCGTGCCCTCCTTTAGCTCAGAGTAAATCTGAAACCACACAGGACAAGCCACTGGTGCCTCAAGATCCAAGGATTTATGATTCTCATCTCGGGCCCCTGGAAAATCTCCCTGGAGCACAGGACTACCAGGACTCCAAAGGGATGGCTCTGAGAGCAGCACCAGCGAGGAGAGGGCACCACCCCAGCCCTCCATACAGGGAATGGTCACTTCTGGGTCCTGCAGCTCCCTAGGGTGACCCTGGCTTTCCCTGACAGCCTGGCACAGGGACAAACCCACCTTGGTCACCAGGTCCGAGTGCCTTATGATGGCCCTGACGAAGAACCTGTAGTCTGTGACCTCTGTGCCCACCTCCACCTTGGCAGCCCCCAGGTAGAGGTGCATCTTGTGGTTGGCACAGGGGATGGCCGTCAGGTCAAAGTTCCTCATGCGGTTCAGCTCCAGCTGGAAGGCCAGGGCGGGCTCCAGGTGCCGGTAGATCCTGTCCTCCTCAAACTGCAGGGCATGGGCACAGCACAGCGTGGGAAAGAGGGCATTGGAAAGGTCAAACACCCAGGGGAGAGCTCCACAACTTCCACATTTAATTCAAACCCTAAAAATTCCAACAAATCCAACCCAGACGCTTCTATCTCGCGCAGAACTGGGAGCTGGGAAATTGCTGGATAATACAAATTGCAGGGCAGCAAGTTCTCAAGCCCACCCCCCCCCAAAAAAAACCCTCTTTTCACAGAAACCACAAGGATTTGTCCTGATTCTGAGTAGTGAATCACTGCATGAAGGAAGGGTAAAGCCAACACTTGGAGAGAAGTATTAAAAATATCCAGCTCACCTTATCGCGGGCACGGAAGGTGAAGAACTTTGGGAATTCCCTCTGTTTGAAAATGAAAACGGCAGTGTTAGTGCTCCCAAAGCAAGCACTGACATCCCCAGAGTGCTCTCAGGCCACTCCTGGGGCAGCACCACAGCACAGGAGGTGACACAAGTTGTCCCCAGCTACTTCCTCAACATCACAAAGGTGGTGGAGAATCAAGTCACCCTCAAGACAGCAGAGGCAGCTCAAACCTGCCCTCACTAATGCAAGAGGCTGCTTGATTGGCTTTTGATTATTATTGTCAGTCATTAACAGATAACACAGAAGTGTCCAGAAATAGAGGGAAACTTTTTCTAGATCTGTTATGATTAAAATTCCAGTGGAAACGTCTGGAGTGACATGAACACTCTGCTATGGATGCAGATGTACACAGAACAATGATCTTATTCTACAGCTCTCTGCATACCATTACTGCCAGAAATACTCTCTTCCCAAGGAAAACTGGGAGTTGCAATTTTATTCTCCTGCATGGAGCAGCAAAAAATTACAAAAATTCCCCCACATACCACTCAGTTTTCTGGTTTTCTGCTGCACAGATAAAACCCTGGCAGAGCCTTGAGAGTGTTTTGAAATACTGTACAAATCTCAGATGAAGAGAGGAGGCCTAGACAGCATCCTGTCCCTCCAGTTCCAGCCAGGCTGATCCACCTCCCCTGGAACTGGAGTTTTACTGGGCAGGGCTTTGGTCAGTGCTCTGCACCACGTGGGAACTCTGCTGCCTGTGCTGAAGGTGACCTGAGGGGACACACACCACTCACCAGAACTGGCTCACTAAGCAAAAACCAGGGAATCTGACCTGCAGCCACTGAATTCCTGGCTCCCATTCCGTTACCCATGAAACATGAACAACCCCAGCTGGAGGGAGTGCGACAGCCAGTGACACTGCACGAGCCACCACTGAGCAGCACAGATTTTAAGGCTAAAAGGACTATTCTAGTCAGTCATCTTCCTTCCCTCCTAGCTGAAACAGCCCCCAGACCTCCCCTGATGACTCTCAGTTGAGCAAAACAACTGGTGTTTGCCTGGAAACTCTTCCAAAATGAGCAGTGGTACAAGAAACGCTGCCTAAAAATTCAGGTTCACTCAACATATCAATTGTCCGTGAGCCTCATCCAAGAAAAAAACCTCTTCCATGTTTCCTGACTTCTCCCAGTCCCTCCTACCTGTCCCCCTCTGCAGGCTGCCAGCTTCTCCCACCATCTCCAGGCTCATTCCACCACTAATGGAATTGCTTCCAGGGCACCTCACTGGCGTGGTGGGCAAATATCATAATTAGATGTGCACACACACAAAAATCCTCAGTGCCCTGGTACCAAAATCCAAAAGAGTGCTCCATTTCCTAGGCAGAAGAATTATACCCCTGCTGTGTTCTAATCAACCAACCATCATCAAGACAATGAAAATAATTTGCCTAAATTAGCCAATCAAGACACCCTGCAAACTGCAGAATGCAAGAAGCTGCACCAGAAATCATCAGAGTTGATTATTATACTAATAATCACGTTAAAAACCTAATGAGATGAGGAAATTGGAAGCTTGCTGGAGCAACTCTCTATTACCTCAACATGCTGGGAACTAATTATATAGACTGTAATTAAAACAAAAACAAACCCGAGCCCAGGCCTGGCTAAGTTAATAGTTGGTCCAGTAATGAAGGGGCTGGGACAGCAGACAGTGACACAGACTGGCACAGCAGCTCCCAAGTGCTCCACAAACTTTGCAGCCAGATGAGGCCACACTGAGGGTGCAGGCAGAGCCTGGGGATGGCTCCTTCTGTTCTGAGCCTCCTTTCTGACCTCTGCCACCTCCCACAGCACTTACTCAGCACCTCTCATCTTTCAATGCCCATTCTGTTCTCCAAAACTTCCTTTTACAAACCTGGATTTTCTTGCTAAATGTCCCCAAAGACTCTCCACAAAATCCACTTTCCTAAGCTGTTGCCTGACACCTCTGCACCTGTACTGTGAGCAGCAATTCCCACGTGGTGACAGGTTCAAGCACTGTTTCTGCTGATTTGTAAACCAGTTTTCCCCTCATAAGCCTTCCCAGACCAGCTGTGTTGAGCACAGGGGGAATTTCTTGCACTTCCAAAGGCTCCTGACAACTTCCAGAATTGCAAAGTAGATACCCAAGAGACAGAAATCTGGTTTATGCCTTACACTGCCACCTAAACCAGACCTCACTGATGCCCAATCCCTGGGGAAAGAAGTAATTCTCAGCAGTGAGAGCATCAAACATTTCCCACACCACAAAACCACTCTGCAAAATGTAACCACTGAGTTATTTGAAAATCAGTAAGAAGCCACAGGAAATCACCACACTACAGAGGGAATACAAAGGTTCCACTGATAGTTGCACTTTAGAACAGGAAGGGAACACAAGGAAACACTGAAACACAGGGAAATCTTGTCAGTGTGGCTTCCTGAGCTCAGCCAGGTACCCAGGGACACTCAGAGCCCCAGGGGCCCCTCTCAATGCCACGGGCACAGCCTGGGTTTGCAGCCAGATTTCCAAATAAACACTTGAACACCTCACTCTGACAGAGTGGGGGCATTAAATGCCTGCCTGAGGTCGAAATGAGAAGGGCAGAGGCCCCTGGGTGTCTCCTGGCCTCGCAGCAGGAATGCCACCGTGCTCCAGGCCCTTTTACTTACATGGAATCTCTGATCCACCTCATAGTTGACCTGTTTCCTGAAGTCCTTACAAACGAAACATACACACATAGGAAGAAAAAAAAAAAAAGCAGAAGACAGCTAGCAATTAGGATTAAAATCAAAAATTAATTAATTCAAGAATACAAGAGGCGTCAAGATTGCTTACAATTGTAAATTAATTCTCTTAAGCAAATTCATGAAAACCATCTCAAGTTTTAGAGGACAAAACAGTGAAGAGAGAACTAAATACAGTAAAATACAGCATTTAATTTGGGGGAAAACATGTCAGATGCCAATGGTACAATGAGCTGGACACCAGGGAGGAGTGAGCACCAGGAGAGATGTGGAAATACCTTTTGTGCTACAAGGAACGTCAGCCTCCGAATGCCATGCTCAATCAGGACTGATTTCTGCAAAAACAAGGGTGGGAACAGGTGAAAAGAGCAGATCAAGCCAGGCTGGAGCCCTCTGGGAAGGGAAAAGGCTCTGCAGATCCTTCGGAGTCCCTGCTCCCCTTCAGCCTCCTCGGAGGGAGGATTTCCCCCCTGCTGCTCCTTTAGCAGCACAAACAGCCAGATCCTTCCCCCTGAGCAGGGAATTGAGTCACAGAGCAGTGAGCTCAGGGTGAGCCTGGCCAGGCAGGGATGCAGGAGAGCCACCCCCAAATGGTGCAGGACACACCCTTGTTCACTTGCCAGGATTGCCTTTTGAGGGAGCACGCTGCAGGTGGGGTAAGGTCCTGGAAGATGATGGAAAAGGAGCTCTAAAGGAGCTAGCCCATGGAAGATGTGGCTCACACCTGCCTTTGGCACAGTGAGCTCGTGGATAACCCAGAGCACAGCACACAGCCAGGCTCTCAGCCTGGAGCAGGCTTTGGGGGGCTCCCTGTCACCTCCTAGTCCTTCAATGGCATTAAAACAGAAGGGAGAGGAACTCTTAGTATGGGCAGAGAGGAACATGACAAGAATTGCATGGACAAGGGTTAGGTGGGGCCTTGAGGTCCCTTCCAACCCAATCCATCCCGAGACTCCAAGATTCCACATTGCAAAGGTGCTACAAGTCAGAAGTCAGTGATTTCTTCCAAGCAGATCACAGCCTATCCCTGCTGCTGCCTCTCCCTCATACCCCCCTCTCAGAGGAGTGCTGCCACAAGGATTTGCCACAGCACTGATCCTCTGAAGTGCTAAGATCTCATCATTCTCCTTTTCTTCCAACTTTTCTCCTTCCTCCTCCCTCTTCCAATTTAAAAGCAAGGAGCACAAGAAGGAACAACAGCTCAGCTGAAGCAGGAGCAACCCAGCCCCTCTCTGCACAGACTGTGATGTTTCACTAAGGTTAAGCCCTTTGAAAATGAGCAGCAGTGACTATATTCATGGGAAGAGGAAGAAAATAACTTTAATAATGCCATGATTTAAAAAGCAAAAATTGTTATTGCTTTTAAAATTCCACAAGTGGCAGACAATAACAGCGGAGCAACAGGATTCTGATTACATGGTAATAATGTGGGTCTCCCAGCAAGGCCACAGCTATTAGAGAGCGATTAGCCATCAGCACCTGGAGAAACTCCATTTCCACTGACTGCCTCAATCTCCTCCACAAGTCATTTACAAGTATATGATCCTAATTTCTATTAAAAAAACCACACACAACATGCTGGGACTGGAAGATTATTTGGACAATTTGGATCAACCTATTTGATAGTTTAATGTGGTTTTGGATTTTTTTTTTTTTTTAATATATTTTATTTCTTTCCTTTTTATCCCCTCCCATAAAGCGCCTGGAGCATGATCAAGCAGATGAAAAGCAGAACTAGTTTTAATTCTTGGATTTGATTGTTTTCCTTGTTTAAAGAGACAGGAGGCTGCTGAAGCCAGTCCCATTTTGGAATCCCTGATTTCTGCAGGGTGAGAAGCTGGAGCTGCTCTTCCAGTGCAGCAGCAGGATCCCAGCTCCTGGGGGGATTTTCAGCCCCACAAACCAGTGCAGCTCTCCACTCCACACAAAAGCAGGGGCAGGCAGAGCCCAGAGGGGACACAAGGAGGCTGTTCCCAGCCCAGGTGTCCCACAGCTGACCCAGCACTGACATTTGGGACTCTGAAGTGAATCCCCCACTAGGAAAGCAGCGACAGAACATGCCAAATAATTCCTCCTCGTGCCAGGATTGCTGTGGAAGGTGGATGCTCCAGCACCCCAACAAGGGCAATAAACTTTAATTGCATTAGGACTGTGGGGCTGCACAAACACAGGACATTCTAATGCCATTTCACAGGGTTCTGTGGCCCACCCAACAACTTTATCACCAGGGAAAGGGACAGAACACATTTTTCAGAGCGTGCGGAGACAGTGACTGAAGATTGACCTGATGTGTTTAAAACCTTCCAAGCCTTTGATCCCACCAAAAATTAAAGGGAAGAAGTCCTGAGCTGACAGACTAGAAGGAGAAACAATGACCTGGTGCCCTCAGGAAGGTGCAGCTACACCCAAGGCTCCAGAGGGGAAGAGTGAAGGCTGTGACTGCAGAGTGTTTGCTCTGAAGCCAAACCAAGCCACCCCAAAGCTGGGGAGCACAGAGCCAGCTCTCCCCAGGCTGTCCTGCAGACCCCAGAGAGGCAGAGGGGGGCAGGGGCTCACCTTGCTCTGGGTGAACTCCCTGAACATGGCAGCCAGGCCGTCGTCGTCCACGTCGCCGTCGGTCTTGATGGCCACGTTGAGGATGTGGATGGGCTCCTCCCTGGCACTCTGCAAGGACAGGGCAAGGTTCCCCACGGGTCAGGAAATAACAGCTGAGCTCCTCAGAACAGGCTCCCCAACTCCAGCTTTAGAGATGCTCTGGGGGAAAGGAGCTCGGAGGAGCAGAGGGAAAACCGAGGGAAATCCTGGAGCAAACAGCCTCAGGAATCTGCAATTTCACAGAAGGCAAGGTCCACAAACATCAAACAGGAGCCTCCTTGGGAGAATTCAAGTCTGAGGATGACACAGGGCACGGGGTCAGGGCCTCTCTTTACCAGATGCAGCACAAGGACACCAGAGGACTTTGGCTTCAAGGAAAGTAATTAAATTAATCAAAGTGTAGGGGCAAAACAGTGTGAGTTTCCCTATCTACAACAACATGAAATAACGTGGAGACATCAGTTCCATTTGAGCTCCAAGGAATTACAAATTCAGCCTCCAGGAGCCTGTGATTAACTGGGAAAAACTGAGACTGGACAGGAAATTACCTTGGTGAGGTGAGGGGGATGCAGAGAGAGGGATCTGAGGACATTAAGGTTGACAGTAATATTCTGGAAAAGGCTACAGTGCTTCCACACATCAGGATCAATGGATCAGTGGGAAACAAAGGCCTGTTCTGGACACAGGCTATATTCCAGCAGAGCCTCCCCCTCTTGTGGAGCAGCTACCTGTGTCTCTGAGGGAAACTGGACTTCTATCCCTATGGATTAGGGACCACCTGCCTCCTCTGCACCTGTTCTCACATCCCTGCAGAAACTGAGCGGCTCCACTCAGCTTTTCCTCCCAGAAACAGTTCCAAGAGTGAGAACAGAGGGAAGAGTCAGGATTTAAGGGGACTGGGAAGGGGGTGAGACAGGAAACACAGCAAGTCAGACGTAGGACAAAGACAGCTGAAGATGCAGTTCAACATCCTGATGCAGAGAGAGGCTCTGGAGACTTAATGGTGGGTTTAAACTCTGTTATGGTGCCATGGATCCAGGGATTGTGCTGATGCTAAAGGCCATAAACTAAATTTACATGGAGAGCAAGAGCTGAGCTGTAGCTTTAGAACAGAGCTGCAAGCGGCCGCCCACGCCGAGTCACCTGCTGTGGGACAAGCAGGCAAATCACAGCCATAAATACACACAGCTCCCAACTCCTGCTGCCAGCACTCAGCTAGGGAGGAGCATCCAGCCTCAGAGTACCTTCCAGAAAAAAAAAACCAACCCCTACCTTGTCTTCATCATACAGGGAAGCGTGGCCAGCCTCGGGGAACGTGGGGCTCTGCGGGGGAGAGTCGCAGAAGCATCCCATGACTTCATCAAAGATCCTGGAACACAGCAGGAAGGAGCAGTGACCCCACAGCCCTGCCAGCACTCAGAGCACCCAGCACTGAGCCCTCCAGGGCTGGCCTCAAAGATCAGGAGGCAGTTCCTCAGACCAGGGGCTGCACTGTCCAGCACTGCTCTGAGAGCTCCTGGGGGCAGGCTGGGGGCTCTGCTGGGGCTTTGCCTGTGCCCAAAGGTTGGAAGCACAAAGAACTGCCCCCCCCCACATCCACAGAGCATCAGGAGACACCAGCAGGTTCCCAGCCAGCAGAACCCGGGGTGCTGATCCCTCTGAGTGCTCCTCCTGCAGCCCGACACTGCACGGGGCCACACGCAGGGATCCCAGCAGGGAAACACACCCAGGACCAGCCTAAACCTGACTCCAGGCCTGGCAAAGCCTCCCCCCAGCTCTGCCAGGGCCCAGGCAGGGCGGTGGCACCAGGAGCAAGGCCAGGGTGGGCACCCACCTGACGAAGTCCTCGAAGGTGCGGAAGGAGACCATGCCCCCCATGCGCTGGCACGGCGGCGTGAAGGAGTTGTCCAGCAGCACATCACTCACACTGGCCACGTGAGCCATCCCATAGTGATTGAGGTTGGAGGAGAAGGACATCCTGCAGAGCAAGGCACCAGGAGCACAGTCAGCAGGGCCAGGGCAGGGGGCACAGCACTGGCGGCAGGTTTGGGCAGCGCTCTGAGCGCCTGCAGCGTGGCTGGGCACTCCCTGCTGGGTTCTTCAGCCTGCCCAGAGCCCTGCCATGCCCCTGGTGCCACCCTCCCTGGCTGGGCACTCCCTGCTGGGTTCTTCAGCCTGCCCAGAGCCCTGCCATGCCCCTGGTGCCACCCTCCCTGGCTGGGCACTCCCTGCTGGGTTCTTCAGCCTGCCCAGAGCCCTGCCATGCCCCTGGTGCCACCCTCCCTGGCTGGGCACTCCCTGCTGGGTTCTTCAGCCTGCCCAGAGCCCTGCCATGTCCTGGTGCCACCCTCCCTGGCTGGGCACTCCCTGCTGGGTTCTTCAGCCTGCCCAGAGCCCTGCCATGTCCTGGTGCCACCCTCCCTGGCTGGGCACTCCCTGCTGGGTTCTTCAGCCTGCCCAGAGCCCTGCCATGCCCCTGGTGCCACCCTCCCTGGCTGGGCACTCCCTGCTGGGTTCTTCAGCCTGCCCAGAGCCCTGCCATGCCCCGGTGCCCTCCCTGGCTTCCTCTGGTGAGCACAGCTGGGGCCTGCCTTCCCTGCAGGAATTATCAGCCATTCCTGAGCTGTACTACAGACTCATCTTCATGCAGACTCCCCTCAGGAGCTGCCTGCCAGGTGGTGGCACTGCTGAAGAGACCCAAGCAGGGAGCTGGCCCAGGAGCTCACTCGCTCTCCCTGGGCTTGGGGACACATTAATTCTGCTGCCAGCACTGGAGGAGATGGGGAGGAAAGGCAGGGAATGATTCCCCAGCAGAGCTGTGAAGTGCAGGGAAGGCAGGACCTGGCTGAGCCCTCCTGCCACAGCCACCCCCAGCTTTGCTGGGATCTCCTCCTTCCACACACCAAACCCACTGTGATCCAGCCCTGAGCACAGTGCTAACAACCCAAAGTACCATCAGGGTGATTAATAGCTCTCCATGCCTAAAGTCACTCTCTGTTTCTGCAATTTATCTCTGATTAAGAGCCGTGAGACTTCCAAGCCCATTTTTACCATTTGTCCCTAAATAGGCTTGTAAGCAGTAATAAATAACTGGGATTCACGTTTTGAAAGAGGGGAATTTTTCAGGACATGCCTTGGTGTACATTCTTACAACTAATACAAAAACTATCACAGAACAGGAACTGAACAAAAAGACAGCAGACATTTTTCATGTATTATTTAAAACAAGAAATACTTCTCAACTGAGACACGGCAGGAAAAATTAGTGTCCAAACCACAACAAAACATGCTGTCAGCTGTTTGAGATGTAGATTCATCTGTGCTGTGAGGGAGGTGAAACAGCCCTGACAAATTCCAAGCCATGCACAAGAAACCAGGGTAGCACCAGGGTGGGCTGGGAGGAGCTGCTGGGGTCACTGGGACAGCCTGGCCAGAGGGTCAATCCTCTGGGACCCAAAGCTGGGAATCCAGAGCCAAAAAAGCCCCTAGGACAGCACCCTGCTGGGTAACACACTGCAGATGAGCTGAGGCACCCAGCAAATTTAATTCCAGACATTGCTGCCTGCAAAGATTATTTTTTTTTTTTACAAGAAAAGCTGAAAACATGTTTTAGACCAAGGGAGAGGAAAAGGGGAGGTGAAAGAGGAGTTATGGTTGAGAGTTTGCCAAGTAAAGAGAAGGGCACTACAACAAAGCATGCTAAACCATTCAGGATTAGTGTGATTCCTTTCTAGTGTGGCTTTGGAATTTGAGAAGATGGTGGGTACTGTACCTGTTCAGGGTGGGGATGTTCCCTCTGAAATCAAACAAGCACAGTTAATCAGACTGGTTAGTGAGAGCCATCACAAAGAACCATCATCAAACTGAGCACACAACCAGCCTCACCTTCCCAAGGGACTGCCCCAAATCTGCCAGCTGCCAGGGAGAGCTGCCTGCCAGCAGCCTGACCCACCAGGGCACAGCCAGGCCATGCAAACCCTGCCACTGGCATTTGCCAGGGACCCACAGTCCTGCCCACCTTCCGTGGTCCCCTCCCAGCCCTCTGCACACACCAAGGGCTGAGCGAGAGCTGGCGCTCCCTGACAGAGCAGCAAACAGCAGAGATGCAAAAAAAAAAAGTAAACTAAATCAGCATCTCACTCAGGAACATTGCAACAGGTTCAGGAAAACAAGCCAAAGGCTCAGTGCCAAAGCTCCAGGCTGAGCAGCAGCCCACGCACAGGCTCCCAGCATGCAGGGACAGAGCAACACACAGCGCCGTGGAACACAGGGGTGCTCAGCCTGGGGGCTGAAAGGACAGCCTGGGGGCTGAAAGGACAGCCTGGGGGGCTAAAGAGAACAACCTGGGGGCTGAAAGGACAACCTGGGGGCTGAAAGGACAACCTGGGGGCTGAAAGGACAGCCTGGGGGCTGAAAGGACAGCCTGGGGGTAAAAGGACAGCCTGGGGGGTAAAAGGACAGCCTGGAGGGTGAAAGGACAGCCTGGAGGGTGAAAGGACAGCCTGGAGGGTAAAAGGACAGCCTGGAGGGTGAAAGGACAGCCTGGAGGGTGAAAGGACAGCCTGGGGGTGAAAGGACAGCCTGGGGGCTGAAAGGACAGCCTGGAGGGTGAAAGGACAGCCTGGAGGGTGAAAGGACAGCCTGGGGGTGAAAGGACAGCCTGGGGGCTGAAAGGACAGCCTGGGGGCTGAAAGGACAGCCTGGGGGCTAAAAGGACAGCCTGGAAGCTACAAAAAACAGCCTGGAGGCTACAAAGAACAGCCTAGAGGCTAATCTGAGGAAAACTTTCCCAATTCTTTTCCAACCCCAGCCCAGCTCTCCCCTGTTTGAGTGCAGCTCAGGGATGAGGCAGAGGAGTGAGGGACACATGTTCACAGCCCAGCCCACAGCAGGAACTGCCAGGAGAGTGCTCCATGCAAGATGGACAAATGGCTGGGATCTGCCATGCAAAGCAGCACAGATTAAACTTAAAAAAAAGTCCTTGCACACAGGGGGCTTGTGCAAAGGGATTAGGAAGAATTAAAAGATGGAAGGGAGAGCTTTGAGGAACATGGGAGTGGACATCCACCCCCTTCCCTTCAGGAGGTCAAACCACAAACCTCTGAGACACCCTGGCCCATGGGCAGGACCCCAAGGGGCTGAGCTCCAAGTCCCAGTCCTGGTGAGCAGTGTGTCCCATGGTCACTGCCCTGCCCTGCCCTGCCCCAGACTGCTTTGGTGACAGCAGAGTCACCTCCACTGCCAGGGGATCTGCTGGGTGCATTACTGAGCAACAAAAAACTCCCATAGTCTTAAACCATGTGGGGAAAAACACCTAAAAAGATCCCTGTTATAAGTAGCACAGGTATTTAATTTAGGGGGATGGTGGGGACAGGGACAGACCCTGTGCTGCAGAGCCTGTGGTCAGGACAGAAGGGGCCTCCAGCCCTCAGGGGGTTGGGACTATTTTTTGAGCTTGGCAAGGAGTGGCAGAGCTGCATGTGATGCTCTTCAGTTGGAAAAAATAGTCTGGAGAGGACTGGCAGTTCCTACCCGCAGCAGGAACCCTCCTGTGGCTGTCCCTGGAAGGCTTTCAGGAAAGAGAGGGACAAAAAAACTGCAGAACAAATGTTCAGCTCAGCCTCAGGAAGGGCACCCTGGTGCTGTGCTCTGGGAGCTTCTCCTGCCCCTCCACACGAGCTGGAGAGGCTCAGGCAGGAGGGGAGGTTCAAAGGGGTGTCAGGGAGAAATTCCTCCCTGGGAGGGAGGTGAGGCCCTGGCACAGGTGCCCAGAGCAGCTGTGCCTGCCCCTGGATCCCTGGAATTCTCCAGGCTGGATGGGGCTTGGGGCAGCCTGGCACAGTGGAAGGTGTCCCTGCTATGGCAGGGGTGGAATAAAAGATCTCCAAGGTCCTTTCCAGCCCAAACCATGCCCTGGTTCTGTGCCAGGGCTGTGTCAGAGCCCCCAGGGCCAGGGCCAGGCTCACAGCCTGTCCTCCAGCCCTGCTCTGGTCCCTCCTCAGCTCCCAGGATGGAAATGCTCCTGACCTGGCACTGCTCCCAGCAGGGACCTGCTCCAGCCCCTGTGCCCCTGCCCCCCTGGGCACTCAGAATTCAGCTGCCCTTGCCCCCTCCTCCTTTCCTGGGAGGAAGAGGAGCTGCCCCAGGCCCTGGCCACGCAGAGCTCAGCTGTGGGCAAAGCCAGCACAGGGCTCAGCTCAGGATTGAGGCAGCAGAGCAGAACCAGCACAGCTCAATACCCCACTTGTAGTTATTAACAGCAGTGCCACAGGAGAAAGAGAACTCCACTGGCTCTGGCCAGAGCCATTCCTCTTCTGTTTCCTCGCTCCTGCACAAGATCTAACCAGGAGGCAGTGAAACATGCCTCCAACCACACATTTTGATTGGCTTTTCCCTCTCCCTCTTTCTCCCCTCATTCTCCTGCTCCCTCTGTGATTCAGCCGAGCTGAATCTGCTACACAAGTCCAATTTGCATAAAATTATCCTCGTTCCATTCACTTTGCTGCCCCTTCCACAGCCCCTCCTCTGCTCTGCTGGAAGATTTTGCCCTTTCTGAGGCAGGCAAGCCAAGGGAACAGCAGCACATTACTGCTGCCTGCTGCCTAATTAACATCACAGCCCAGCACGGGGCTGCAGGGATTTCCAGGTGTGCTGGAACCATCCTCCCCTCCTCCCTCCCCTCCAAACCAGGAGGGGACCTCAGGCTGCCTGACAGCCCCTGAGTGACCCCTCTGGGGCTCCAGGGAGGGTCAGGGCCCACAGCAGCACGGCTGGGTCACTCCTGGCACCCAGAGATTGATGCCAGAGGCTGCTCCAGCAAACAGTGAATGCTGTCACTTGGTCAGAAATTCACATTTAATGGGTAGATCATTGTAAAATGACAGCAGGGAAAAAAACCTCTGCACACTGCTCGAAATGTTAGGGTGGGGTTCTTAAAAAAGCCCTGTTTGGGATGAGGGATATTCGGGCCAGAGAGCTGCTCCTGGAGCAGGGAACCTCTCTCCTCTCCCAGCTGCCCTTGTGTGATTCAGGCTGTGCCCAGAGCAGGCAAAACTCCCTGAGCAGCAAAGGCAGGGAAGAAATGGAGGGAGGAGGAAGGGGAGAGGGAGCATTCTAAAGGGGCACTGAAAAGAGCATGCAATTATGTACAAATATCCCAGAAATGCAGGGAGCAGATGAGCCCTGCCTCACGTCCCACGTGCAGCAGGAGGGGCTGGGGCTGGCTGGGGACAGCCACTCACTTCCAGCAGAGCAGAGCCTGAAAACCATTTCATAAAAGGTCCTGATGGGCTCCCGAGGGACGAGGCCAGAGCCCCCCAAAACCGAGAGCAGGGCAGAGATGCTGGGGAACAAAGGAGGCAGGAAGGGCCCGGCACGGACCAACAGTGGCACCCGGTGGCTGCGGGGACTCACTGCGACCTCGGAGCCAGCAGGGACCAGCCCAAACAGCTCCAACGCTCCCGGGGACAGCAGGGGATGGGCTGACCCCGAGAGAGCCAGAGCAACCTGCTCCAGGGCCAGCTGCCCTTGGAGATGATGAGCTGTAAGGTCCTCCCAAGGCACAGCACCCTGATCCCATGGTGCTGTAAGCTCTGACAATCAGGTTTTCTTCTTTGAAATGAACTGGAGATGCCACCCTGCTCTACAGGAGGAGGCAGACAGGTAAGTGCCCCTGTCCAGCCCTGCTGTGTAGCCCAAACCATCACACCTTTGGTTGCTTTTGGTTGCAGCCACAAGGAATGCAAGACTGAAAATCAAACTGTGCCGACCCCACATAAATCAGAGTTTTATTTTGTATAAAACTCTGATCTTGGTCTGCTGCATCAAAGAATCTTGTGCTACAAAAGATGTCACCTTATCCAGCCAAGGCAGGAAGGAGCAGAGCCACACAAGCAGTCAGGAGGGGCTGGCAGGAGGGGGACAGACACTGTTTGACTGCTCTGTATCACAATTCTGATTAATGGATTATTCTGTCCAGAACTGCATCTTTTGGAAGGCTCTGCATTCAGCCAGAACTGAATCAGAGCTCACTTCCAACCCAAGCTGAAGCTAAAAACCCAGAAAACTCATGAAAACCATCCCACTGAAAGGAACCCCCCTTCTCCAGCAGCCTGGTGCTAGCTCCCTCTGCCAGGGCAGGAGGAGCCCCTCCCAGAGCCCCACGCAGAGGCAATCTGACCTGTTGGGGTGGGAGGTGGGCAGCATGAACTGGAACTCCACCACGCAGGTGTTGTCCTTCAGCTGGCGGTGCTGCACGCTGTTCAGCTCGTAGGCAATGTAGGCTCTCCTCACGTACACCTGGGCAGGACACAGCCCATCAGACACCTCATAGGGGCCCAGACCACACTCACCCCTGCCAGCCAGCAGCTGCAGAAACTCCAAACCAACCAGAGTTTATTCATTCTCTGAGAAAGGCCAGAACCAGCAGGGTTCGGATCCTGGGCTCTGGCAGCAGCTTCTGCCTTCAAGCACCTCAGTCCTCACACAAACATAACCTGAATTTGAAATTTCACTCAATTCTCAGTGTTAATGTTAATTCTAATCTCAGCCTTCACACAAATATAACCTGAATTTGAAATTTCACTCAATTCTCAGTGTTAATGCTGTTAATGTTAATTCTGACCTCAGTCCTCACACAAATATAACCTGAATTTGAAATTTCACTCAATTCTCAGTGTTAATGTTAATTCTAATCTCAGCCTTCACACAAATATAACCTGAATTTGAAATTTCACTCAATTCTCAGTGTTAACGTTAATTCTGACCTCAGTCCTCACACAAACATAACCTGAATTTGAAATTTCACTCAATTCTCAGTGTTAATGCTGTTAACATTAATTCTTACCTCAGTCCTCACACAAATATAACCTGAATTTGAAATTTCACTCAATTCTCAGTGTTCATGCTGTTAATGTTAATTCTAACCTCAGTCCTCACACAAATATAACCTGAATTTGAAATTTCACTCAATTCTCAGTGTTCATGCTGTTAACATTCATTCTAAGCATGCCCAATCCCACACAGCTCTCTTAGATCTTTCAGGGTTGCTCAAAACAGTTGCAGACAGTGCTCAAAATAAACCAAATCTACAGGAAAATTAAAATATGATTTTTTTTTTTTTTTAATGAGGATAAACTCACCTCCAAAGCTGCCATTCTTACCACCTGGTTACTGTGGTAAAAGAAGTTGGGAAGCACATCAAAGATGGATGTCTCAGACAAAATGAGTTTCTAGGAGAGATCACATTAAGCAGAGCTTTAGAAGAGTGTCTTGCAACCAGGATCAGGCAAAAAAAAGGAAAAGCCCCAAATCAAGCCTGGCTAGTTCTGATTAAAAGCTTTTCCTGTTGTTTATGAAGGATTATGACTTTTTTATATGAAAGCACAGAAAAGCTGAAGTTGGAAGGGATCAGAGTCCAGCTCCCTGCTCCTCACAGGACTAAAACCAGACCCATGTGAGAGGAGCTCGTCCAGGTGCCCCTGGAGCTCTGGCAGCCTTGGGGCTGTGCCCATTCCCTGGGCAGCCTGGGCAGTGCCAGCACCCTCTGCTCTGGGGAAGAACCTTTTCCTAATGCCCAGTCTGGGCTTCCCCTGCATCTCCTCGTGCCTGGTGCCCAGAGGAGGAGCCAGCACCTCTGCCCTGCTCTCCCCCGGGAGGAAGGTGCAGAACTGGCACATCCCCACACTGGCACAGGGACAAAACTCAAAGTCAGGGCAAAGCTGGACCCAGACTGGGAGCCACAGGGACGTGAAGGTCAGTGAGAAAGGAGCCAAGGAGGGGGGGCTGGGGGTACCTGCAGGTTCTCAATGCAGAACTGGTGGCCGTACATGTCGATGGCAGACAGGAAGATGGACTCCACCTGGTTGTGGCGCAGCTCGTAGGAGGGCAGGTGGGAGGCAATGAGAACCTGGGGAAACACAGGCACTGTCAGAGGAAGGAGCCATGCAGGGCCAGCAGCAGCAGCAGCCTGCTCCATCCCTGGGGAGGCAGCCAGACCTGCCATGCCCTCTCCAGCCTCGTTTGTGTGTCTGCTCCGTTGGTGTTACTGGCAAATCCCCAGGGAGCCAGGGAACAGCTCCAACCAAGTTCCATCAGTGCATGTGATCAGCAGGGCAGGGCTGCCAGGGCTGGGGGCTGCCTGCCCAGCTGCTCCTGGGGAGGCAGAGCTGGCAGGGAGCAGCTGTGGGGAGACCCACGGCAGAGCCACGCTCTGCTCCTGGGCAGGGGAGGGAACAGCCACCAGTGCCAGGCATCAGATGCCCAAGGTGAAGGATGCAGAGGTAGGAAATGGAAGCAGCTGGCAGGGAAAATGAAGTGGAATAGCAGCACAAGGACTGCAGCACCATCCCCAGTTGCTGGAGAGGTTCAGTAGCAGAACAGTTCAAGGACACAAACACAATCCTGGAGGAAACAGAAGGTCACTGAGCAGCTTCAAACACCCTGCTCATCTTCAACTGCCAAGCTTTGAACTAAAAGGAGAGGACCCCCCCCCCAAGTGTGAGCTTTCCCGCTTCAGGCTGGAGATGGGGACTGTGCAGAGGGAGCAGTGATCACATCTGGGGTCAGCGCTGTCAGGAAACCTCTCACCCCTTCCTGGCAACAGAGGGAGGGTCAATGAACTGCTCAAGAGGAAGCTCACAACAATATCTGGGTGCCTATGTGACATTCAAATCAGTTCTGCAGCAGGCTCTTGGAATTTACAGCACCCAGAGTTTTTCCAATTATTTCCAGGTTAGAACAGAACTGACAAAGCACAACTCAAAGATGGAAGAAGCCCTGCAAAAGGGCAGCATTAATTCTTTGTGGTAATTCCTTAGGAGCTGCAAAGAACAGCTGCTTCTTGTGCAAAAGGCTCTCCCTGTTCTCTGCACACACAACTGTAAGGCAGGGGAGGAACCAGGAGTTCCAGCTCCAGCCAAGGAGCCCATCCCTCCACGTTGGTCCTGCACAATCCAGGCAGCCTGGGCTGGTCAGGTCTGCAGATGACAAAACCACCAAAAACCCACAGTGGCCACACATTTCCACTTCCTCCATCACACAAACCATGGGCTACTCACAGCTAACTCCAGCGGGAGCCAGACAAAACTTTTTGGAGGAGCAGGGACAAAGGAACTTTGCATGTTAAATTTAAATATGACAGTGATTGGGAATGCACCTTAATCAGTGTTAATGAGCTGCACTGCCAAAGTGCTGCTCACAGGAACCCTGTTTGCACAGTGACCAGAACAAGCAGGAGCTGTGGGTTTGCCAGGAGCAGCCTGGGCAGGGCTGTGCAGGTCCCTCACCTGCCGGGCCCTCAGGGCCACCTTGGCGTTGGTTGTCTTGCTGAGCTGGGTCAGCTCTGTCAGGATGTTGATCAGCTCGTCTGTCAGCGTGGGGTCACGGCCACAGAGCTGGTCCTGGGGACAGAGACAACAACAAGTGCTTGGAGCAGAGGGACAACATCACCTGTGCTCCCCCCACAAAGGAGTTGGAGGCTGGAATGCAAGCACACAGCCAGGGCTGGAGCACAGCATCCCCAGCAGTCCTGACCTGAATTATCCTGGAATTCTGCGCTGACAAGGACACAAACATTCAGCATTCAACAACTTTACACACATAAATAAAAGGGGAAAGAAGGGACAGGCACCATCTCCCATTCTCCTGTTTTAGCACACGTTTTGGCACCCAAACACATGAGAAATGCTGACTTCTCAGAGAGACTCAGGAAACCTTTTCCCCTTACCCAGTTTCAGGTTTGTACCAGAAGTTTCTCCTTCTGGTACACAAGTTTGCACCAATGCAAAATTCAAAGAGCTTAAATTGTAGCCAGGCACCTTGTGGAACATGTAGGGGTCAGCAAAGCTTCCCCATGGAGGGTGACCAGAGCTACACTGCCAGAGAACCTCTGACACCCACCTAAAACACACCTCAAACCTCAGAAGCCCCCACAACTCCACAACCACAAACCACCCAAGCTTTGTGCAGCTTCAGCCAACACCAGAAAAAGGATCTGTCACTCCTCTGACAAGGCTAAGCAAAGCTAACTGAACCCATGAAAATGTTCTGTATTTCCTGACTCCAAAATATTCCTTCTAACCAGAGAATCCTGGATCTGAGGAAACCCACAAGCTTACCTTTCTGGCTGGATAAAACAACAGAACTGAAGAGCACAAACTTCCAGTGTTAATGCTGTTCCAAAACTCTTCTGAATTCATCCATTCAAAAAAAAAAAATGCCAACAGTAAAGACTTCCTTCCAAAAACAGTTTCAATTCCCATGAATGATCCCACAGTCTTCAACACTTCTTGGGAGCTCCTTCCCTCCCACCCCGGAGCTGGAAAGCCTCTAGGAGCCTCTAACGTGATTCTTCCACACAGCACTTAACAGCTTGTCTTGATAAATTAATCATAGCAGGGAAATGTGAGATGGAACAGGGATTTGCCACGAGACAGAGCTGGTGCCTAAAAGTTTAAAGAGATCTTAAACACCTACAGACCAGAAGAGGCCATCTGAAGATCCAGGGAATAGAAAAGGATAAGGGGAAACCTCTGTGCAGCAGGTGGGATTGACAAAGCTGCCAGGGAAAATAAATTAAAAACCCAAGCCAAATAATACAGAAGTCCCACAGAGTGAATAACTGCAGCAGCTCGTAGTCCACGAGATTCCAAGGCTCAGCAGCTCCTCCCTCCCACTGCTCTTGATCCCCTTCTCTCCAGCCCCACTCAGGCAGCTCCAGGCATGAGGGCATGGGAGACAGACCAGAGCCAAACCACTGGGAAACACCTGAGGAAACACCTGAGCTCCTCACTCTGAGCAGACTGCTGTCCCCTCCTGGCCAGCCTGGGCCACCAAACACCAGTGGGATTGCTCCCAAAGAGAGTCCAGGGCATTTCTCCACCCCAGGGCACTGTGGGGACAGTGAGTAACTCAGGAGCTGCAGGGTTTGAAACACAAACTCCTGCTGCTGCTGTGCTGCTGCTCCAGGGGCCAGAAATCCAACAGGACAGGGGACCCTGCCATGGCAGCAGCCTCTCCATCCTCTCAGGCCAGGATGTGCATGAGCTAAGCACAGAAAATGAACACACAACAACAAATCACACCAAACTTCAACAGATGGATGAAGGATGAAGCAGCTCCCACCCTGCCTGCAGTGCCTGCTGGCTAAAAAAGGTGAGTGATGGCAGCACAACAGCATTACTGAAGGCATCCTTGGAGCCCCTGGTTAATAATGGGATCCTGGATCCATCAATAACAGCCCCACAGGCAGCCAGGCTGCCCTGACCCCAAACACAGCAACAGCCTGGGCCCCCAAAAACAGCACAGCTGCCACCATGGTCACACCAAACACACCACAGCTGCCACCATGGTCACAGCTGTCACCTTGTCACACCAAACACACCACAGCTGCCACCATGGTCACAGCTGTCACCTTGTCACACCAAACACACCACAGCTGCCACCATGGTCACAGCTGTCACCTTGTCACACCAAACACACCACAGCTGCCACCATGGTCAAAACTGTCACCTTGTCACACCAAACACACCACAACTGTCACCTTGTCACACCAAACACACCACAGCTGCTCCCTGGTCACACCAAACACACCACAGCACGTTTGGAGCCAGGAGCTGGGAGAGGAGTGATGGTCTCTTGGTTCACAGAGAGCCTGGAAGCTCAGGGACACCCAGCTGTGCTAAGGGTGACCATGGGGACCCTGCTGAGCTCCTGCTCCCACTGCAGAGGGGAAATCCCTGTGCCCACAGTGAGGTGGCACCGTGGGCTTGGATAACCAGGAGTGGCTCTTCCACCAAGGTCTCCCTGGTGCTTCTGGCTCAAGTTGGCCTTTACTTGAGCAGAACTAACTGGCAGTGATGGTGGGAAGAATGACCCAAGAGCAAGGGACAAGGGAGGCTCTCTGAGGTCTCCCCAGTGCCCCTCACTCAGCCAGCACCAAGAGGCAGCGAGGCACAGCCCGCACCAGGTGACAAAGCAGACTGAAAGTGCCAGTCCTGTTCCAGCAAGGGCTGATCAGGATGACAACAACAAGCCAAAGGCAGGGCTGGCTGTGCCTGCACTGATTGGCAAAGGCAGCAGCAAAGCCTGAGCCCAGCTCCCTGACAAGGGCTAACGCCTCGCCGGCACCCCCGTGTAATTACACACTTGAGTGACTGGACTCTGAAGAAAATTGAAGGCCTGAGCTGTGAACAGCTGCCATTTTCTCTCTCCATCACGCCAGCATGATTACTTGAGAAATGAACAGCCCCAGCTCAAAGCTACTCCAGAATTCTCAGAGGAAATATGGCTCCGTGTTCAAATAATGAGATTCTTAAGGCAAGCGTTACTTACAATCACACCACACACCAAAAAGGGAAAGGGGGGAAAAGGGGGAAAAAGGAGAGCCAGGAAGAAAGAACACCAGGATCCTTACATCTTACAAATGAGAATTTAACACACCCAGCTTTGGTCTAGGAAAACTGTGACACTTTTTCTGCTTTGGAGAGTTATTTCGTGGATGGCTACTTTGGATGTGTTTTTGGCAGCAACAGACCACACTGTGGTTGTGAAATGGACCAGCGGAAAGAGAGAGATAGAGGATTGAGTAGGCGGACAGAGAGGGAGTAATGAGAGGGCTAGACAGAGCGGGAGTGCCCTGCGACGGGCGGCCCAGCTCGGGAGGAACATCGCGGCTCCATCTCAAGTATGCCCGACCGTGCGGCCGCTCTTTCTCGCAGGCCTCCGATGGCTGCCCTCTCGCTATTAGTTCCCTGCTGTCTTCCCTCCATCTGGCTTCCCCGCTCCTTTGGCCTCCCGCTCTTGTGCTTACGCTTCGGTCTTCCCTCGCGCTTTGCTTCGCGTCGCTCACTCTCTCTCTACCTCTCTCCCTCTCGCTTCCTTCTCGCTCCCCCTTCTCTCTCCCTCTCTCTCTCCCGCTCTCGTGCTAGCCTCTCCTCTCTCCGCTCTCTCTCGATCCCTCTCGCTCTCCTATCCTACTCCCTCTCTCGCTCTCCCGCTCCTACCGCCCTCTCCTCCTACCCTTCTCTCCCCCTCTCCTCCCCTCTCTCCCTCCCTCTCCTCCCTCCCTCTCTCTCCCGATCCCTTCTACTCTCCACTCCCCCGCTTCTCCTCCCCCCTCTCTCCCCTCCCCCTCGCTCCCTCCCCCTCTCTCCCCCCTCCCCCTCTCTCCCTACCCCTCTCCCTCCCCCTCTCCTCCCCCTCTCTGCCGCCCCCCTCATCTCAGCTCACCCCGTCCTCCCCTCCCCCTCGCTCCCGCCCCCCTCGCGCCCTACTGCGCTCCCCCCTCGCTCTACTCGAGATAGGATGGAAACGAGAGAGGCAGCAAGGCAGCAGCAGCAGGCACTCACAATGAGCATGGTAACCAGCAGGTTCTTCTTGGTGACCTGGGCGTGGGAGAAGATGTAGTTCAGCACGGCGTTCATGTCACTCTTGTTCTCCTCCCGAAGGGTGAAGACACACTTGTCATAGTGACCTGCAGCAGAAATGCACATTGCTTCCCCAGTCCTCACACCTCCGTGGCAAGGACTGCAAGTTACTGGATGTGTCTGTATTTTTCTAAGTGTGTTTTTTGGCTTGAAGGGAGCTGACAATGGAGAGAGACTATTTACAAGGGATGGAGTGACAGGACAAGTGGGAATGGCTTCACACTGACAGGGAGCAGGGTTAGGTTGGGCATTAGAAAAAAATTCCTGCCTGGAGGGTGGGGAAGCCCTGGAACAGTGTGCCCCTGCATCCCTGGAAGTGTCCAAGGCCAGGCTGTACAGGGCTTGGAGCAGCCTGGGATTGTGGAAGTTGTCCCTGCTCATGGCAGGGGTGGGATGAGATGGGCTTTCAAGTCCCTTCCAACCCAGATCATTCTGTGCTTCTCTATGGTCCACACAATCAATTTGGGAGGGAATCATTCTCCCCATCACCTACTGCAAACTTTAATTCTAACATCCCACTCTTAATAAACAGCTCCAACACCAAATGCCTCCTTTGTGAGCAATTCTGAGAGAGGAATAGGGAGCTCAGACTTTCATTCAAATGACAACCAAAATGAAATAACAGCCAAGCGCCTTGCACCATCCTCTGCTGCCAGCAAATTGAAGTGGAAATGAATCTGCAGTACCATTAGGCCAGGGCAGGTAATGGAGCAGGACAAAAGCAGAGTGGAATCTGAGCTACCTGTAAGAGCCAGAGCCTCAGAATTAACCAGGGCTCCATTGCCATCTTGTGCCTGGATCCAGCAGTGCAAGGCACTGATTTCACCTCTCAGCTTCAGCTGAGCTTTGGGGACACAACCTCCTCTCCAAACCCAGGGTCCCACTGCAGACCCTGAAAAACAATCCTGTGCACCTCACCTCAGCCCAAAGCGAGAGCAAACCTTCTCCAAAGGGCCCACATGGACTTCCCAGGACCAAACACAAATCCTTGGTGTGCCCAGGAACTCACCATGCTGGAACTGAGTCTCCACCTTCAGGTACTGCCGGAGCAGATCCATCACCACGGCCTTCATGTGGCCCCGGATGCCACTGCGGTACCTGCAGAGGCACCAAGGCAGCCCTGAGCCAGGCTGAAGGCACAGCCAGCCCCTGCCACGCCTGCTGGGGGGTTCCTGCTCTGCAGGACAGCCTGGCAGGGCTCACCTCTGCACCAGCTGCACGATGCTCTGCGTGTTCATGAAGAAAACCTCGCGCTCCGACTTGCGGTTCAGGGTGGCCGCGTGGCTGTCCAGGATGTTGGCAATCTGAGAGGGAAAGAAACAGAAAAAAAACCACAGGGAAAACCCTCAGTGGGCTGGAGAGCCAGCAGAGACACCCCAGAGCCCCGGCAGACTCCAGCAAAGGAAGATCAAGACCTGCCAGTGATACAAAAACCAATGCACTGTGTCATACCCTGGAGAAATCAGCTTCCAGCACCTCCTCACCCCACCCAGCCTCCCTTGGCAAATCACCCTATCCTCCTCCACAACCATCCTTATTTTGAGGTTCCACTGGCACTACAGACTGCACTGCAGCACAAAATAAATGCCCCCAGGGCCACTGATAAGATTAAAGTGTTCCCAGCAGTTCCGTGTGCCTGGTTAAAGCCACGCTGAGCAGGGAGCACGGACCCTGCAGCCCAGCTAGAGACAAGCCTGGAAGGGACACAGGTGAGCATCTCCCACCATCCACCCCTGTTCACACACACCTCTCAGGTTCAGTTAACCTCCACACCACGTAAAGGAGCCTTCTCTCTCTCTCTGCCCCGACCCAACCCATGGCTGCTCACCTGCTGGCTGGGGAACTGGCAGAGCACCGAGGTGATGTTGCTGGCATACTGGGCCATCTCCTTCTTGATGGACTTCTCCACATTGGGTGGGATCCTCCCAGAAACACTGGTCATGATGTCCTGAAGCTCCAGCAGGGGCAGAGATGGATCCCTCAGGGTCTTCATCAACCGCTCAACCCAGCCCTTCACCTAGAGACAGACAAGGCAGCGAAGGCAAGAATGAAAAAGAGAAAAAACAACAACAAGAGGAAAAAGCAGAGGGGTGATGTCCAACATCCCATCCCCTGTGGCAGGAAAATGGCCCAGCCCTTGCCTGAGCTGCAAGAAGGCCCTGTTTGGGTCTGGAAGGGAGGCCCCCAGTACCTTGCTGCTGAAGAAGGGCTCTGGCAGGCAGTAGCCATTCATCACGTTGACCAGGTTGTCCAGCACGTAGTGGAAGATGCGATGGAGCTTCTCACCCCGCAGTGCTGTGCTCTGGATCTGGGGCAGGGTGCCTGTGTGCAGCTCAGCCTGCAACAGGGAACAGCCTCACTGAGCCTCTGTGGGCCACCAGCCTTGGGGACAGCCTCACTGAGCTCCTGTGGGCCACCAGCCTTGGGGACAGCCTCACTGAGCCTCTGTGGGCCACCAGCCTTGGGGACAGCCTCACTGAGCTCCTGTGGGCCACCAGCCTTGGGGACAGCCTCACTGAGCCTCTGTGGGCCACCAGCCTTGGGGACAGCCAGTCACCCTCAGCTGGAGCCTAGGGTTAACCTGCAAGGATTGCCAGAGTGGGAAATGCACATCCCCACGACAGCACTGAGGTAAGCAGAGAGCAGGAATGGTAGGGAAGTTTAGCCTGAATCAGAGAGGGAGAGCAAAGTCCCAGCCCTCACCTGAGACAAATACACGGTGAAGTGACAATTCCAGTACAATGCACAAGTGGGAAACTGGAACATCCTGTACTACTCCCAACATTACTCCCTCATTAAAACCCCACAAAATCTGTGCCTTCTGCAACTCCTCACCTGCTGAACCCTGCTGGGATCATCCAGCTGCAGCTTGGCAATCACACAGCCTGGATCCAGGACTGCCCCTGGGCGTTTGACATAGTGGATGCAGCCTGATTCTCCTGCTGTTATGGTCATCACCATTTTCATCACCTGTAGCAAGGAAAGCAGGTTACACACCCAGCTCCCTGTGCCCCAAAATGGCTCTAGTTTTGGGAGGCAGCAGGCAGTGTCCCACCCCAGACAGACCTTCAGGAGCACCTCTGGCATTCAGGTGTTCCCAAAACTTACAAGCACAGATGATGGGAACAAAACCCAGACACTGTAAAGGGACTGGGAGAACAAAATAATTGGCCACGAAATAGTGCAGCAGGAACCTGAGGAATGGCACTGCTCACACTGCCTGAACCAACAGGGGACTCAGGAAGGTCAGCACAATGAACAAAGCAGACAATCTTCTGCTGCATTCCAAAGGTTCCTCTCAAAGGCTGCAGCCACATCTTCACTTCAAGCAGAGGGAACCAGGATCACTTTCTAGAGCTCTCAGACAGCTCTTCCCAGACTGAAATGCTTCCTTAAATCAAGAGCTGCTGCCTTTGGAGCAGAAGGGCTGGGCATGGGAGAGCCAGCTTGGTTTTACCCTCGCTCTGCCCTACACCACTGGGAGCCACAGGGATCGTGTGGGTGGTGCCTTCTCAGCCATGACTTGTTGCAGTGCAAAAGCACTTACATAAAATAGCTGGATCTCTGTCTTGATGTTCTTCTCCTACACATTGTCCCCAACTGGTTTAATTGCCCCTCTGTCATCACACACCTTCCCCTCCCTCAAATCTGTTTTGAGCCACACACTCCTACACAACCCCCTGTGCTTTCCTCATCGTGATGCAGAAACTGCTCATCCTCCTCCTCCTCCTCAGTAAGAGTTAAGTAACTTCCTAGGGAGAAGGGAGGAGTGACACTCATTAACTTCTGGGATCAACCTGAGAAATGATCAGCTAACCAGGATGAAGTTTGTTACCTCATCCTGGCAGATATTCTGTGTCAGTAGTACAAGGAGAAGGCCTTCTCCACCTCAGCTGGGAATGGATCCCACCTCCCCTTGGAATCTCAGGAAGGTGAAAATCTCAGGATTTCTGGGAAATTTTGCTCATCACTTGGTGTACAGTCATTAACACTCAAATTTCTGCTGTTAAATTTCTTCCCCACCCCACCACTCTCACTGATGATTCCCGCTGTAGTTCAGGTTAAAATTTGTAAATGAAACACTGTGAATGACCCCTCATGCTCAGCTCCCAGTCCCAAAGCACCCACCAGCCCTCCCCTGAGCTCTGTCCTGGGCAGCCAGAGCAGCTCTGTGAGAGTTTTACCTCGATCTCTGCAAAGCACTGGCCTGCAAACACGTGTCCCCCATCCTCCACCACGTACTGGATCAGCTTCCCCGCGGAGGGAGAGCGCAGGATGGAGGGGTCGTTCTCCTTCTCAAACACACAGGTCTTGTTCCCAATGGTGATGCGGTACCTGGGGGACAGCAGGACTCATCAGCAGGACAGAATTCCCTGGGGGAGCCATGGGAAAGGGAAATCCAGCCTGCCTTTCCCTACTCTACCTCGAAACAAAACTACAGGAGAACACCTCAGCCTGCAGAGAGGTGGAGACTCCAGCCCAGCCAGCTACCCAAATTCTCTGTCCTCCTAAGCAGATCCATCACTTTTCCCAGAAGATAACACAGCAGAGGGGGCAGAGTTCACATTCCAGACCTGGGGATGCCCTTTGCTGCCCTTACTGCTAAGATCCTTGCAGGGAATTTTGAGGGGATGCACTGAAACAGCACAACTTGTCCTAATTTCTGAAACAGCCCTGGAATTTCAAGAATTGTAAAGATTTTCACGTTCTGGTTTTTTGGTTTCTATAATCCCAAAAGTCACTTTTAAGGACCAAGCAGAGGAATATGGACTCCACATGGACCACAGCCAGATCCTTCTTCTAACAGTAGCCAAGATCTGCTCTGTCTCAAACTCACAGCACACCCAGTAAACTCCTTCTAGGAGAGAATTCCCCTGCCAGCTGACCTTTGGGAAGCACGACGTTACAAATACACCTGGTTTTGGCTGTGTCAATGCTAAACATGGAGCTGCTCAGGTTGCTACCTGTCCACTTCTTCCTTCATGTAGGTGGTGTAGCTGCTGCCGTCGTAGGAGAGCAGCAGCCCGCCGTCGCTCAGGCGGTGCACGTCGACCTCCACACAGGAGCTGTTCATGATCACCACGTAGCAGTTGGGAGACTGCCTGGTCACCTGCCAAGCCACAAGGATGGGAATTACAGCACTGAGGGTCTTGGCTGCCACAACACAGAGTTTTCCAAGTGCTGCAATGGGGGGAATTAATGAGGAGGAACGGAGGTGTTTGATGGCGTGTCAAAGAATTGGGGTCACGAAGGCGAGCAGCAAGCTGGCCAGAGGGATGGAGCAGCTCTCCTGTGAGGAAAGGCTGAGAGAACTGGGATTGTTCAGCCTGGAGAACAGAAATTCTGGGGTGATTTAAATGTGGCCTTCCAGTGCCTGAAGGGAGCCCACAAGAAAAACGAGAGAGGTTTTTTACAAGGGCCAACCCAAACCAGTCTGGGATTCTGTGACACAGCAGTCAAGAGATGCCAGAACTAGTGCTGTCCATGAATGCTGATTTAATCCTCTCACACTTCTGCACTGAGGGCTGAGGTTGGATTGTGCAATCACAATTTGTTCACCCCCATCTCCTCACAAGGCACAGCTGTGTACTTACACTGCATAATGGAGGAGATAATCTGGGGGGAAAATGAGATTGCCCCACAGGGAAAGCAACACGTGCTGTCCCTGAGAAGGGGATCCTATCCCAGTCCCTGCCCAAGAGCTGCAATTTGAAGCTGGGTAAATCCTTTAAAGAACACTTCAGCTGCTGCTCAACGCTTCTATTCCTCATTAAAGATAAATCCAGGGAGGTGCAGAATTCTCACTGCTGCAAAAACCAGCCTGTGGTCTTGCCATTAAAAACTTCACCACCACAAATTTGCCCCAGGAAGCCCACGAGGATTGCACAGGCAACCTTAAGTCTACTGTTTCATAACCTTCATATGTTTGGTTTTGCAACATGGGGCTTTTGCATGCAGCAGAAAAGCAACACCATGGGGAAAAATTGCTGCAAATTCTGTCACACTGGTGTGTCAAAACCCCAGCAGAGCAGACCTACACATTCAGAAAAATCAGCAGGAAGTTTTGGTCAACCTGTAGTAGTTTCTGCCTGTAACAAAGCAAATTTCAGCCAGCTCAGAGCAAGAGGCTGAAATGTTTACAGGGACACTGCAGTGGAGCCAGGCGAGGGGTGTTGCCCTGCTGATTTCTTCACCCACTAAAGCAGAGAAAATCAGCCCTGCTCAGACAGAATCCCTGCACAGATCTGTGCAAAGAGGAGGCCAGGGCAGCACAGGTGGCCCTGTCCAGGCCAGGGCAGCAGGGTGGGTCCCCCTCTGTACCTTCAGCACGTACTTCCGTCCCTCGTAGATGAGCTCCACGTCCACCGTGTTGAGCAGAGTGTGAGCAGGGAGGACTTGGCCCCTGGAAAGGGAAGGACAGAACAAAACTGATCTTCCACAAGCCACCAAAGGACTACCAGGGGTCCAAAGAGCTTCACAGATGCATGCAAGGCTTTAGGAAACACTAGCAGAGAGATGGGAGTAGGTTTTTATAGAGTCTCCTCTTAGGAGAGACACGAATCAGTTTGACCAAGTCAAACAAAGTCCCTCCAGCCACACAGGCCAGCTCTGCTCTCCTTTCCATTCACTCCTGGGTGATTCAAGACTCCCTAATGCTGCCCTAGCAGCAGACAGAGCAAGAACTCTGTTTCTGAGCCATTTCCTGGAGCTGCTGCTGGAAACCAAAGCAATCTGTGCAGCCAGCAGGGGATGTTTGGAGATGCAGATACCTGCCAGTTTTCTCAGCAGATAAAGAGCTCCCTGGGGCCAGGCAACACTCAGCAGATAACAGCCCCTGAGCATTCCTGGGCTGGATTGAACAGAGCTGGTGCAGCAGCAGTAATTCCTAGAGAGCAGCTTGGCCTCTTACCTTTCCAGGGAGTGCAGGAAGTTGGAGACGCTGTTTCGGAAGCTGACGTCAGCCACGTGCAGGGCCCCACACACCACCCCCAGCATGGTGTCAGGCCTCTCAGCCTGAAAAAGGGACAGGCACAGTCACACCTCCTCCAGCCTCAGCCCCATCTGAACACCCAGCTACAGGAATCAGCAGTCTCAGCTCCATTTTTGGTGCGCGGCCAACGCTCTTTAAAATCAAGTCAGTGTGGCAGCCACGTGAACCCTGCACAGAAGCCATTATTTCTGTAACCCCTTAAAACTACATTCTCCTCTGCCTGGATCAAATCTCGAGGTTCCAACAACATTTCCACTGTCATCTGTCCCAGACTCCAAACATAACAATGGTCTCAATGCTTTTCTGGACAACTTTAGGACCAACAGGGACAACCTAGGATTTTGATATATGTAAGAAGCAACACCACTGAAAATGTTCATGCATTAAGTGGCCACTGACCATTCCTACACCCTCTAGCAGCAGCAGGCACCAGCCCTGCCCCCTGCCAGGTGTGTCCCTGCCAGGGGAAGCAGCTGCACCTGCACTTTCTCGGCGATGAGCCGGTCCAGCCAGCCCGTGTCGATGCGGTTCTGCTGGAAGCTCTCTGTCTCCAGCAGCTTGATCAAGTATTCCACAGTGGTCCTGAAGTCCCCTCGGATGGACAGCTCCTTCAGGGCCACCACCATGTTCCTGAAAGGGGGAAGAAGCCCTGTTATCTGCCCCATCCTAATGGCAGCTGCAGACAGGAAAGCACCTGGAGGTCAGAGCAGAGGAGCACAGGCACTGGGTGGAGCAGGGTCCTGAAGGAATGGCTGGGAATGGGAGAATACTGATTGCCCTGCTGCTGGGGTGAAGAGCAGCTCAGTGGGATCAGGAGCTCCCCTCTGCTATCATCACCCAGAGCCCTGCCACCTGTCAGGGGTGTACAACAGACAGACAGATGTGGTGTCCACCCCAGCCAGAGCGGAACTGGGAAAGGCTCTGGATAAAAAACGTGGATGACAGGTCAGACAGGTCTGCCTTAGGATCAGGTGGTTTAAAATCCCACACCACAGAGGACACTCCGTGGCTCACAAACCATCCTGAAGCATTGGTCAGTCTGGTTAGCAATGTTTTTCCTGTTAGAAGCCTTCACCTGGATGCTTTAAAGAGGGACTTTCACCCTGTGGCAGCTGTGTCCCAGCCCAGCAGCAGGTATACAAGGCAGGGATGAAACAGAAAGGAAGAAAAAGAAAGAAAATTAAGCAAAAAGTGTAGAAATGTAGGTGCAACATAATGGAATTACAAAGCAAGACAGGATGAGAAGCTTGGCCACAAAAATGGAAAACAAGATGAAGCCAGGGAAATTGCTCTTGAAACTCCTAGAAGTTAGGAGCCGTGTTTTCCCTGGATCAAAGAGGACAAAGCCCAGCCCTTCCTGAGGCCTCCCACACCCCTGACTCACGAGATGGCTTCCTCACGGTTCTCCCCCCAGGAGAAGCAGTGACCAAACTGGGAATCAGCAAACTCGTGGAGCCCTCCTGCAGCAGCCACGCTAAAATAGCCCCAGACGTTCTTATTGCTGCGGAAATTCAGCTCCTGAACTGTGCCAGAGCTGGGCTTAAACCCCTGCAAAGACAGACAGACAGACGTTGCTCTACACCCTAAAGAAGAGGTGAATGACCCAGAAGCAGGGCTCTGAGAACAGCTGCAAGGCGGTACAACAAGTCCAGGCTGTGTCTAAGTGAGGTCAGGGAAGAATCCCTTAGATTTGCTGCCAGGAGGTTCAGCAGGGGCAGGGGCAGGGGCTGGGGCAGGGGCTGGGGCTGGGGCTGGGGCTGGGGCTGGGGCTGGGGCAGGGGCAGGTGCTGGGCTGGGGCTGGGGCTGGGGCTGGGCTGGGGCAGGGGCAGGGGCATGGGCTGGGGCAGGGGCTGGGGCAGGGGCAGGGCAGGGGCAGGGGCAGGGGCAGGGGCAGGGGCTGGGGCTGGGGCTGGGGCTGGGGCTGGGGCTGGGCTGGGCAGGGGCAGGGGCAGGGGCTGGGGCTGGGGCTGGGGCAGGGGCTGGGGCTGGGGCAGGGGCAGGGGCAGGGGCAGGGGCAGGGGCTGGGGCTGGGGCTGGGGCAGGGGCTGGTGCTGGGCAGGGGCTGGGGCTGGGGCTGGGGCTGGGGCTGGGGCAGGGGCTGATGCTGGGGCAGGGGCAGGGGCAGGGGCAGGGGCTGGGGCTGGGGCTGGGGCTGGGGCTGGGGCAGGGGCTGGGGCAGGGGCAGGGGCTGGGGCTGGGGCAGGGGCAGGGGCTGGGGCTGGGGCTGGGGCTGGGGCAGGCCCTGGGAAGCCCAGGGTGAGCAGCAGACCCAGCAGGGAAGCCTCACCTCGTCAGGGTTCTCGCTGGTGATGCGGGCGGCGATGACGTGCCCGCGGGGGCTGGGCACGTGGGCTGAGTTCTCAAAGTCAATGGTGGTGTCCCCCCAGGGAGAAACCCCATACATCACCCTGATGTCCTTGATCCTGTGCAGGGGATCCCCATGGCAATCTAAGGGGGAAAACGGGAGTAAATAAATGAATAAACCCCAGCAGGGAGTTTGTCTCCACCTCCCAGGACAGCTCAGCTCAGTGGCACATCCACCTTAAGCCCTCCAGCCAGCATTTTCCATTGAGTGATTAAAAGGCTCCAGGGAAAGCTGGCAGTGCCAGGTCAGCTGAGGATGGGCATGCATTAGGCCTGTTAAAAATATACTGAGGTGCCAGTGAGGCAGAAGGGCCCTCATTAGTTATAGGAAACTGGAATTTTGCAATTATAAACTGTGGGGAGAGTAACCTGCAGAACCAGCTGCTGGCTGCATCCTGGTGGAGCAAAATCCCATTTTCCCTGTTCATTGGCTGGGGTTTTTTAATAGACACAGTTCAGAAAAGAAGGAGAAAACCATGCAGAGCCTTACTGAGGTGTGAGGGGACTGTGGCATCCACCCACTGCAGGAAAGTTGGGGATCAGGAGCTTGGGGGACACACAAGGGACAGACAAGCCACAGCACACCAACAGGCTCTCTGAGGGATCCCCTGGTGCCTTTGGGGAGCATCAAACAACCGCAGACCTTGCTGAAAGGTGAGGAATCCCCTTTGTGTGCTCACCTGGAGCTGTGCTGCTGGCAGGTTGACATCTGCCACCATCTCGGTGCAAGGATGCTCCACCTGCAGGCGTGGGTTCAGCTCCAGGAAGTAGAAGCTGCCATCCTGGCTGTACAGGTACTCCACAGTGCCTGCACTCACGTACCCCACCATCTTGGCAAGCTTCACTGCACACTGGGACACAGAAAACAAGAATATTGCACTGCTCTGGTCACCCAGCACGCCCACTGCAGAGTTCTGCTGGCATTCTGAAACACCCCAACTCTCATAACAGGCCCAAGACCTGCCCAGAGAAAAGCTCGTGGCACAGCAGTTTTGATTTCTGACTTATTTCATCTACCATTCACAGAAGGCAGAGCTTGAAGCAAATATTGGCAACACTCAACATCAGGCAATTCCTGCAGCTCCTGAAACTTGCTTTTAATATGATAACACATTTAAAACACACTTCCCTCCCCTTTCTGGGGGGCGTTTATCTTTGAAAGGAGCTGCTGGTGAGACTTAGTGTGGAAATGTGAGTGCCTGCCCACAGCTGGAGACACACAACCCTGCTCCTTTAAAACACTCAACAATGCAGAACTCCGGGCGATGTAAAACAGAAATACAAAGTCCTGGCAGGGCAGGACAAGCTGCAGAGGCACTCTCACCTGCTCCATGTGCTCAAACACTGCAGAGGTGGCAATGGAGGCTGGAGCCTCCTCGATGATCTTCTGGTGGCGGCGCTGCACGGAGCAGTCGCGGCCGAAGAGGGAGATGGCATTGCCGTACTGGTCTGCCAGGATCTGCACCTCCAGGTGCCTGGACTGCTTGGCCAGCCTCATCACAAAGATGGGAGAGCCTGGCACCTCTGTTTGAACCTGCAGCAGGGGCAGAGTGGGGCAGAGCAGCCCGTGTGAGAGGCGCCCTCAGCGCTGGGCTCTCAGCGAGCACCCAGAGGCAGGCAGCCCAGGGCAGGGGGAGCATCACCTGTCTGAACAGGTTGGGGAAGTCATCTGCACTGTTCACTTTCCTGATGCCTTTTCCTCCTCCTCCTTCAGAGGCCTTGATCATGACAGGGTAGCCAACCTCCTCAGCAGCCTGGCAGGAGGGGCAGAACAGCAGGGTAAGGACAGAAAGGCAGCAGAGCCCAGTGAAAAGAGCATTATTTCCCTTTTGGTTCACATCCACATCTGACTATTTAGCAACCAAAGAAACCAAATATTCCATTGGCAAGAGCGTCTGCAGCTGGAAAAATCAGCAGGGATTTTGTGATTACAGAGAACTCTGACCTCTGCAAGTGACCACAAAACCTTTTGTCAGTGCTTCACTGCCACTAAACCTACGAATTCACAGAAAAGCTTTTGTGTAATACAGAAAATCATTTCCAAATCTGAGTAACTTGAAAAAAATCACACACTCCACCCCCACTCTTCACAAAGGAAAACTCCAAATCCTGTCTTGTGCCAGGAATATCTCTGATTCTAAAACTCCTCCTCAAGGAAAAACTCCAAAGATGAAGTGAAGTGTGTGGTTGTGGGCTTGTACTAAAAACAAAAACTCCATGACAGCTTTCAATGCAACGCAGCCTTGTTCCTATATTTTGCCTCTGCCTGCTAACCCTCACCCAGCCGTGCAGGCTGGGGCCAAAGTTTGTGCATGATCACATCCCAGCCTGCAGGAGCCACCTCTGGGGCTGCAACCTGGTCCCACCCAGGGTGTGCTGCCATGAGGAGACAGCTGTGTGTGACCTGGGAGCCCCTAGAGCCACCCTGGGAGCCCCTAGAGCCACCCTGGGAGCCCCCACATGCACCTGCAGGGCCCCCAGACCCACCTGCAGACCCCCCCCAGCCCCACCCTGGGAGCCCCAGCCCCACCCTGGGAGCCCCCAAGCCCCACCTGCAGACCCCCCAGCCCCCCCAGGAGCCCCAGCCCCACCTGCAGAGCCCCCAGACCCCCCCAGGAGCCCCAGCCCCACCTGCAGACCCCCAGCCCCACCCTGGCAGCCCCCAGCCCCACCCTGAGGCCATCATCAGCGTCCCTGACGTAGCCCTTCTCGTAGAGCTCCTGGGGAACGCTCAGGATGCGCTTCTGGAGGTCGTTCTCCTGCCAGTCCACTCGGAGCCCTGGAGCACAAACTGACTTAAAACCAGAGCACAAACTGACCAGGGCAGACTGAAGTCTGTATTTCCAGCTCAGGTCTGATAAAGCCCCTCTAAATGAACCCATCTGTCTCCTCTGTCTATCCAATAATGCACAGGGATCAAGTCCAAACTGGGGCAGAGGAACCCCCAGGTTGGTCTAGCCAGGGTTAAAGTGTGCACAACCTACACAAATCCCACCTTTAAACACCAGAAATGTCCCCAGCACCCTCTGAGCTCCCTGTGCTGCCAGGCTGGGAGAAGGCCCTGCAGGACACAGTGACAGTCCCAGCTGCCTGAGCAAGGGCTGGGAGCCCTCACAAAAGGAGTGTGCAGAATGCAAACAGCCTTTCCTGACCTCTGGGGAGCAAGGGTTCCTACCCAACCCATTCTATCCCCCATTTATCTGTGAGAATTCACAGTGTTTTGGAGCTGCAGAGGAATTCCATGGCAGCAGAGTAAGGGCTCCAAAAGTACAGAGAATCATGGGGTGCTTTGGGCTGGAAGGGACTTCAACAATCACCTTGTTCCAGGGCAGGGACACCTTCCATCAGACCAGGGGTCTCCAAGCCCTGGGTGTAGCAGGTGAGCCTGTGAGCATCAGCTGCACTCCAGGAAAGAACCTCTCCCATGTTTGCTCACTTCTCCTCCCTGCCCTGCTCTGCACCCTGCCAGCTTCTCCCAGCACCTCAGCTCATCCCACCCCTCACTCAGCTCATCCAGGGCACCTCACTGCTGTGCTGGGCAAACAGCACCAGAGGGAAACCCTCAACACATGGAACATCTTCTGGAACACACTTGTGAGCACAGAGCTTCTTAAAATTAGACATGCTGGAGGAATAAAAGTTCAGGATGCTCTTGATAAACACAGGACAATTCCTTCTTACCACTGCCACTCCAAGGAAGAGTTGGAATGCCAGCAGTCTGAGCCACGATGGAAGAAGCAATTTTGTCTCCTAAGGCCCACATGGCTTGGCTGGGAGGACCTGCAGAGAGCAAAGACACAGGGGGTGCAGACATCAGGGCAAGGGCCAGAAGTCTGGTTTAGGAAAAACTCCACTCCTCCCATAAAACTGAGTCCTCTTTAAAATGAGAGCAGGGACAATCTGGCTTATCAGGAATCTTTTCTGATTTTTGAACTCGACATTAAAGGATGTTTTGGAAAATCTTCCCCTTCTTCCACACAAGAACTGCTGCAAAGAACATTTCATCCATCCTGCACTGCAGACCATTCCTCATGTGCTCTCCTGGACTCAGGGCTCCCATCTCCCTAAACCTCCCCAACTCCAAGCAAGGCCTGCACATCAGAAGAGCAGTCCATCTCCTCACCCATGAAAGCAATCCCGTTTTTGTGGAGAAGTTCTGGCAGCTTGGGGTTCTCTGATGCATGGCCCCAGCCAGCCCACACAGCCTGCAGGAGAAAACAGACAATTTGCTCTTTGTTTGAATAAAGCAAGTGAGCAGAAACAGACACATGCAAACCCTCCCAGTCTTTCTTTTCCTCGTGGAAAACAGCCTCAGAACAGCCAGGAGCCTCTGAGCCACAGGGTGTACTGAATTTAAAGGATGGCTTGCACCTTGCAGAAAGTGCAAGAAGCAGGCTGAGGAGGAGCTGGGTGCAGGGAAGTGCAGAGGAACCTCCCTCTCCTGCAGCTATTCCTGCTGGGACAGCCACTGCCCTGTCCCACAGGCTGCCTTTGGGTGCCCTCTGGTTTGGAATTCCAGCTCCTTTGTCCTGCCTTGCCCCCAGGCACAGCTCCTTCCTGAAGGACAGGAGACTGCTCAGTGTCTGTGACACCTCTCACCTGCACTGGGATCCTCTTGGCAATGTCCAGGATGAGCTCCACGTTTGCATAGTTGTTGTTGTTGGGTCCTCCTGGCACGGGCACGTAGTGATCTGCCATCTTAATGTACTCTGCAAACACAGGGGCTCCGTTCAGGCTGCAAATCTAACAGCAGCACTCACTCTCAAATCCTGGTCTTTTTAGAGCAGCACTCACTCTCAAATCCTGCTTCTCCCCAGGCTGAGCCCTCCCAGCAGCTCTGGGAAGCACTGACCAGCTCAGAACACCCCACTGCTGGCACAGCAGGAGGACATTCCCCCTCTGCATGCCCAGGGCTGTGCAAGGAGAAGGCTGGGACCCTCCCCAGCTCCCCAGCTCACCTGCATTGGCTTTCAGGTCCTCGGGGGTGACCATGACCACGAACCTGATGGCCCTCTCGTTCCTGAACATCTCGTAGGACCAGCGCCGGATGGACCTCATGCACTTCACTGCTGCAATGCCATTGTTGGCTATCAGCACCTGGGGGCATCAGAAGCTGGATGAAATAGAGTCTAAACAGCACAAAACAATCAAATCAACAATCATGAAAGAAGTTGTTTTTTTTTTTCCCCCCCAGATTCTTTGCCCATTTTGGGGCTGTGCAGCTTTTGAGCCAGCATCCAGCTCATGGCCCATCTGTCAGTTCAGAGAGCAGCTCTTGTCTCAACATAAAATTTTAATGTGTTATGCCTTGGCTGGATTAAAGAGCAGAAGGACTCAATCAAATTATTAAGCATTTTAAAACACATTTCTTAATGTTTTTCCAGTCTATTTTTGGTTTTTCTGTCTATAAATCCTTCAGTATCACCAGAAGTGCTCTGGCTCACTCACATCTTTTTCCTTATTACTCTAACCCAAAATAATCAGATGTTTGTTTAGCACAGAGAAAAAGGAAGCACAACGATTCCAGGCAGAAGCACAACTCCCAAGCTCAGAACACCAGCAATTTGATACCTGCAATGTACAGCCTTAGAGAGAGACAAGTCAGAGCTGCAGGGAGGAGCTGGAGTAGGCTGAAGCAGGTCAGGCAGTTACCTTCTCAATAACCTTGTTGCCTCCAAAGCGAGTGACAAACTCTGCTGGAGAAGCCACGGTGAAATCTCGCTGCACATCCACCTTCTTCCTGTCCCGGCCCTGCTTGACAAGGTGCAAACCAGACATGCTGGGCCTGGGGAGAGGGACAGACAGAAACAACCTGTCAGGACAGCTGGACAGCAGCAAAACAAAGTGTGTGAATAATGGGGAAGGTCTCTTTGGGCACACTGCCCAGGCAGACAAGCAGAATCTGTCCCTGCCTCCAGACCCTCGTGGCCTGGTGCTCACAGGGACATCACATCCTTTACAGGGATAACTCCTTTTAAACTACTTCTCTGTTATTTCCAAAAGTTTCAGGTTATCTGGAAAAATCCCGGCTATGCCAAAATATAAACAGGTAAATTTACATCTGCTGTATGTTGCTGTCCAACACAGAACAATGCTGCACCAGATTGCCTTCAATCCATCCAGAGAAGCTGGAAACAACAGTGATTCCTGGCTTTGGCAAAACAAGCTGCAAAGATCAGGTGCTGTAAGGAAATCCTCTTGGAAAGCACAGCAAATGTATCTCCAGGTGCAAATGAGAGACCCAGACTGGCTATGGAAATCATTTCCAGGAGTTCTCCACTACCCAGTCTTTAATATCCTCCTCAAAAGCTCTGGGAGCCAGAGGACAAATTAATCACATTACTCCTACTACAAACACAGAAAGCCAATTTTGTGCCTGCCAAGACCAAGCCTGTGCCCTGCCACAGCTCGTGTGTGTGGGAATGGCACAGCCACTTCCCCTCCCTCTGCTCCAGCTTCCACAGCAACAGCACAGGAACAGATCCCCTTTGGCTTTGGTTTGCCAGGGTTTACAGAGCTGAGTCTGGGAGAGGAAATTCCAGGGGAGAGCACAGAGCTGCTCCTCACACCGAGTGTCTGCAGCACCACTGGAGATCAGGAGTTAATGAGACACTTTCCATGTCACAGGCACTGAAGCTTCCCCTCTCAGCTCAGCCCACAGGTCACTTGGCTTTACTGGGCTTTCCCTAAGAGTTTCCCTCCCCAGGAGCTCAGCTCAGAGTGAGGAACTCAGAATCCTCAGGCATGAGGATTGGGAAGCTCAGCTCAGAGCTTTGGGAAGCCCCAGCAGCACCAAGGGTGGGTGCTGGTCACTGGCAGATCTGTGCCCAGGAGCCCTCTGGATGGAACCTCTGCCCTAATCAGCTGCTCCATTGAGCAATCCCACTGGGAATGGCACGGGATGCAGGGAGAGCTGCTGGGGGAGGGCACAAAGGGAAAAGCAACACCAGGAGAAGCCAAGGCACAGGTTTCCTTCTGCCATCACAGCCACCAAGGCCAGGGAGCCCCAGAGCTGCTCCTGGGCAGGGCTGGAACATCCCTGCTGGGATCAGCTGCTGCTCCAGGGGCCACAGCCTGACAGGGAATTCCCTGACATTCCCTCAGAAACCCCTTATGGGCATGAAGGTTCCCCCACATGGGGCACAGAGCCTCCTCAGCACTTCTCCAGGAGCACAGGGACACCACAGACCAAGGCTGTCCCTCCCAGTGACACCCTGGGACCCGTGCTGGGTCAGAACCACTCCAGCCACCCGAGTATCTTATCTCAGAGAGGAGCTGACAGCCAGAGGAAGGCCAAGAACGAGCTCTGTGTGCACAGGTTCAGCCTCTCACACTTTCCCTTCTTCCACCCAGCTGCACTTCCAGGCGTTGTCACCAAACTTAGAGCTGTCCCCAAAAGTTCTCACACTCCTGTGAGCTCAGCCTGGGAACACAAGGACAGGAGCCAACAGGCAAGAAAGAGAGCAAAGGTGCAGTTAAGGTTGAATTTCTACTAAATGTATGCATTTAGGGGGTCAGAGTCTTCCTGGCAAGGAAGGAGCACAGTCCAAGGAGCCAGAGAGGTTTATGCACTACAGGTTTATTGAGAGCAGTCTCAACAAAAATGAGAAGAGATAAAAAATCCCAAGGTGAGAATCTGTGAACATGTTTAAATATGAACTGTCCCACCAAGAAATTACTAAGCACAAAGTTACTGCTCCAGGCAAAATGTCAACAGAGCCTGAGGTTCATAATTCAGGATGCAACAAACATTTGGACATAAACAACTACAGTTTGAGTTGTGAGCATGCCAGGAGTGCCAAGTTTATCTATCAATGATCACAGGCTGCACGCTGTAATCAAAACAGAAGAGTTGGGGTTTTTTTGCAGGATAAGATGAGGTAGAAGCTGGACAGAAAGGAAGGAAGCACAGAGCTCTAAGCAAACAGAATAAATGCTGAGTTAGTGACTGCCATCCCTGTTAATCACCTGCTCACAACTGCCATGTTTCGTGATGGAGGAATTTTCAAAATGCTTTTCTCCCTTTTATTTGTATATATGTAGCAAACCTCTGTGTTTGGATACATACCTCTATATGTGTATTGATAGTACAAGTATATTTATAAAATATACCCCTATGTGTGTCTAGCTAATGTAAGTGCATTTCTGTGTATGTCATAGCCTCTATATTTATATATATTCACCTCCATAGTTGTATTTATCCAAAGTTTACATTTCTGTATGTGAAATATCCCAGTGTGCAGTGCACAGCCTTGTGCATTTCACTCACAGCACTGAAATCCAGAGGCCCCTGTGAGGAGATCCCTGAGAAAGTCCCTGTGTAATTTCGCCCCAGACAATGCTGAAATTCATTTAAATGTGAACGAGGACACGGGGGTAGAGGCTGGGCAGAACCTCCAACCTGAGGAACCATGATCCCCCAGCTGAGCTGCACCCTGGCACCTCTGCCACAGCTGCACGCACGGAGAGCCCAGAGGGTAAAAGGAACCCCCGGAGCTGAGAGAGCCCCTGGGCAGAGCCCAGGCAGGGGGGGCGGGCAGGTGTGCCATCCTTACCTCTGCAGCATGTGGTACCTCATCTCCTGACCCTGCTCTGCAGAATCCTCCATGCCGAGCGAGCGAGGAACCCCCGGGCTCACAGCTCCTCCCTGCAGCTCCCTCCTGCCGGCTCTGCAGCTCAAGGAGACGCTGCCAGGAGCCTCGCTCGCCTTCTCCTCCGAGCAGGGCCCATCGCGACCGCCCCGAACCGCACCGCCTCTGTCCCGGCTGCCCCCGGCCGTGCCACCCGCGCGGGGACCGTGAGGCAGCGGAGGGGACCGGAGGGGACCGGCCTCCCTCCCTCCCTCCCTCCTGCCGTCACCGGAGCAGCTGATCGGGGCAGGGACAGCACGGCCAGCGTTACGTAAGGAGCGAGGGAATGAGCGATGGAAGGAGTAACGGAACGAGCAACGGGCCCAGCGCGGCTGCTCCGAGCCACCGGAGCCCCGGGCGAGCTCCCGCAGCGCCGGCACACCGGGAACGGGCGGCAAAGCCCCCTCGGGAGGAAGGGAGGGAGGCAGCAGCCACGGGGATGCAGCGCCCGAGGGAGGGATGCAGCACCCAGGGGAGAGGGGGGGGATGCAGCAGCACCCAGGGGGAGGGAGGGATGCAGCAGCACCCAACGGGAAGGGAGGGATGCAGCAGCACCCAGGGGAGAGGGGGGATGCAGCAGCACCCAGGGAGGGAGGGCGCATCACCCGGGAGGGGGGATGCAGCAGCACCCAGGGGAGGGATGGGGGGGATGCAGCAGCACCCAGGGGAGGGGGGGGATGCAGCAGCACCCAGGGAAGGGAGGGATGCAGCAGCACCCAGGGGAAGGGAGGGATGCAGCAGCACCCAGGGGAGAGGGAGGGATGCAGCAGCACCCAGGGGAAGGGAGGGATGCAGCAGCACCCAGGGGAAGGGAGGGATGCAGCAGCACCCAGGGGAAGGGAGGGATGCAGCAGCACCCAGGGGAAGGGAGGGATGCAGCAGCACCCAGGGGAGAGGGAGGGATGCAGCAGCACCCAGGGGAAGGGAGGGATGCAGCACCCAGGGAGGGGGGATGCAGCAACCACTGGGCATCCTGCCCAGGTGAGCACACCCCCAGCTGCTGCAGGCTCTGGGACCCCAGGGGTTCAGTGCACTTGTAGGATTTAATGTGGGATTGTCAGGAGGGGTGGGGAGGTGACAGGGACAGCTCTCCAGGGCTGCAGAGAGGAATGCCAGAGGCAGCTTGTGCAGGCACACGGACACAGTGTGACACAGCTCCTGGAGGTGAAGCCCTGGTTGTGACCTACAGGTCAAAACAAACAAAACTTGACTCAGTTCTGACGTGAACTGAGCCTCAGGATTTCAGGGAATTAAATAAAGGATGCAGCACAGAACAGAACCAGCCCTCTCTGCACTGCCTGGCAAATAACTTCCCTGCCCTGCTAACACAGCATGCCAGCATCAGCCCAGGCAGGTCTTTGGCCTAAAGCTGGAATTTTTACAGAGCCCAAATGGGTACAAGCTGCCAGGATTCCTCCCAAATAACCAAGTGCCAACAGCTTGCCAGAAGTTCCTTTCCTAGCCACACACCTGGCTGTTTCCCTGCCAGGTGCATTTGGAACAGAACCATTCCCAGGACACAGAGCCCAAAGCACTGGGCTTCCTTGCAACACCCTGACACTCACAACATCCACTGAATCCCAACATCAATCCAGATAAACAGCCAAGATTAAACCAAATCAATATCCATACTCCAGCTCCCAAACCTACAGAGTACCAACAGAGCTTTACTTTCCATCCTCATGAAGTATAAAACCCCACATGATCCCAGAGCAGCAAACAGCCCAAAGCTCTCCAGGTCAAGCCCTGGCACCAAGATAAAAGTGAACAACAACAACAACAACAACAGCAGCAGCAGAGAGTTGTGCAGCAGAGTGAGAGGAGCTGGAGTCCCTGGCAGGGAGCCCTCCTGTGCTCCTTGGCAGAGCTCAGGTGTTGGACAGATCTGATCTGCAGAACACCAGAATGAGCCCTTTTACACCAGGCAGGGCAGGTGGGGGAGTCTCCCATTAATTCAGCACAGCAAGATTGGTTATCTGTCAGTCAGAAGGATTAGATAAGTGAGCACGTGGCTGTCACACTGGGGTGCCTCAGCCAGGGAATCTCCACAGAACCTCCCAACAAACGACTGAATTTAGAGAGGACATTTCTGTGAACTGAGCCTAAAGGGAGGAAAATAACACCAAAATAAGAATACAGCTTCTGAGAGGCAAGCAGAGCTACACAGTGAGCTTGTTCAGGGAGCAGAGCAGCTTCCAGGGAAGGAAGGAGCTGCAATTCCCACGTGTAATTCCCACCTTATCAGCACAAGCAGGCACAGCTACCAGGCCAAACCACCTCCTTCTCTTTCAACAGAGAGAGGAGGAAGTCAACTTTTCACTCCAGGTGGATGAAGTTCATGGCCTTAAGCTGAAGTAGGGCAGGTTCAGATTAGAAATTGAGCAGAAATTCCTCCCTGTGAGGGTGGGGAGGGCTTGGCACAGGGTGCTCAGAGAGCTGGGGCTGCCCCATCCCTGGAAGCATCCACGGCCAGGCTGGGATAGAGGAAGGTGTTCCCTCCTCAGAAATCAGCCCACAGAGAAGCTCCAGCACCAGCTGACAGCACAGAGCCAGAGGGGGATCAGGACTGCAGACAGGCTGGAACAGCAAGGATTGCTCCCTGCAGCAGAGGAGAAATCCCTGTGCAGCAGCCCCACAGAGCCCAGAGCACATTTGTGCCTCCCTGCCCACAGCTGGCCAAAACCACAGCAGCCCCAACAGCTCCACAGCATCACTGCTCCTCAGTGCAGCCTCCCAGCCACAACCTGCTGGGCTGCAAAGGAATTTTTTCAATTCAGAAGAGGCTCAAAAGGATCTTTCATTGCATTCAGGGCTCTGTGCAGTCACTCTAAGCAGGCACCTCGTCCCAGTGCCAGGCTGGGCACGCTCAACCCCTGCTGCCCAGGCTAAAACTGAGGCATTTGGCCAAATTTCCTTTAGCAGATGATTAGTTCTGCTTAAGCATCCCCATCATTTCTTGAGACACTGAGAAGCCCAACCAGTGTTAGGAGCAGCGTGCTAAACTCTGTGGGCTTCATATGAGGTAAGAGCTGAACTCCTTCCAAAAATTTGCCTTTCAGCTGATACAAGTGGATTGTCAGGTGACTCTGTGCACCCAGAAACCAGAGCCCTGATGTACAAATACCAGAAGACATCCAGGTTTTGTTCTATTTTAAACAAGAATTTGATACAAGATACCGTCTCGGAAACTAGAAATTAAATTTAGCAATAATCAACAGCAATTTATTAAACACAACAGATGGGCCCAAAGTACTTTCCAAGGGGCATTTATGGAGGAGTTTGCTTAATTTGCCACTAAAACCTCAGAAAGGAGCACAGCAACTCTGTAACAGGTCACTTCCAGGAAAACTGTATCCCAGCAGGCCTGGTTGGAAGCGCTGATGGAAACTTCTGAACTCAGAGACAACACAGGCAGAAAAAGGGAATAAAAAAATTTGGCAGGCTTGGTTTTATTATGGGATGGTGGAAAATGCAACAGAGACCCCCCTGAACACTCAGTCTGGGTGGTCACTGTCCCCACACAGCAATTTTTGGGCGCTGATGACCCACACAGCAACGTGAAGTTCATTTTTAACCCTCCAGAGCAGCAGCCAGCTGGCACACCTGAAGGTCTCCCTGGATCTCCAGGGGCAGGTGAGCCCAGAGTGCACAACCTGTCCCAGCAGGAGTGATCCAGCACAAACACTGCACAGGATCAGTAAGGTCACACAAACCTGCCCTCACAGAGCCTCTGGCAGCTGAGTAAATCCTGCATTTCAATTGGAATTGCTCCCTGAGGACTGCTCTGCAGCACAGCCCCTCACCCCAAACACAGCCATCTCCATTTTAATCCTGCTGGAAAATCACCAGCAAAGGCAAAGGGTTTTGGCAGCTTCTTCCAAAAGACATGCTCCCCTGGACCTGCACCTTGCGTGCAAGTGTACAGAACTGCCTGTGAAATTTCCTTTATCCCCTGCACTGTGTGGTACCTTTGTGAGCACCAAAGGGAAGCTGGAAAGCCAGAGCACCTCTGTTCCATGAACTGACACAAAGTGACTCCAGGCAAGCTGTTGAACTTGTCTTTGCTGTTGTCTTTGTCTCAGTTTCCCCATCTGTAAACACGATTTAGAAATCTCCTGATGAAAGAGACGACCATCCTGAAAAGTATTTCAACTCACCTGAGTTTATCTTAGAAAAACAGCCCATAATGCTGTAACTTTTCTGTTTGAATTGGCATTTCTCTCCAATTTAACTCAAAAGTCAAGTGCTCCCCAAAGGCACTGCCAAAGTAAGCAGGTTACAACAGAGGTGCCCAAGGTTGCTCACCTATTGCACTCTGGGCCCAGACACTGTCCTGGAAGCTTCTTCCTCTGGCATTTCCATTTGCACACTTGTGGCTAGGTGCTCACCCAACTTCTTCTGTTCCTAAGCTGTATATAGTTACGGTTTCCTGCTTCAAAATTCCCTTTCGTGCTGCCAGATCAGGCTGTGGAAAGGCAAGCCTCTGTAAATTTGCTTTAAAAGGTTTTGCATCAGTTGTGCAAGTGCCAGCTGGCTGAACATGCCCAGCAGCCTGAGCAGGACAGCTCTGTCAGGCACTGAGCAATGTCCCCCCTCTGGCCCAGCCTGGCCTTTGGGACTCTGTGATCCCAGGGGCTTCTCCCTGAACTGGGAAGGGAAACACCAAGAAAAGGAGAGATTGCAATTCCTTAGCCTGCACAAGCAAAGAAAGCAGTAAAACACATGAAGAAGGATTAGCTGTAAATGTCTAGCACTGGTCAGGAAGCCTTGCTGGAATCAACACTCCTTCAAAAGCAGCACAGCAAAGGCAGTGAGGGGCTGTCCAGTAAAACCTGGAGTGGGATCCACACTGTCCTGGGTGTTCCTGGGCTGGGAAGGCACAGGCAGAAAGAGCAGACCTCCTGGAATATGGCAAAGCAATGAAGGATCCATGGGAGAGTGAAGCCAGACTGCCCAGGCACTGGGAAACTGATCTGGGCATGAGAAGGGCCCAGAGCCCAACAAGGACAGTCCCACAGGCACATCCCTCTCCTGGACTGCACATCAGCAACACCTGAAAGTAAAGGGGCCTTTGGACAAGGAACCAGCATCAGCACCAGCCCAAAAGCCAGCTCATGGCTCACTCACAGAGAACCAGCAGTGGGGCAGCCCTGAGAGCAGCCCTGAGCTCAGGCAGCAGCCACCACTTAAATCTTGGTTAATCAGCACACTGCAGGACCCCAGGCTTCACTACAACCAGCACAACTTCCCCAATCCTAACCAAAAAACCTCCAGTATGGAGCCACTGATCCTACCCACTGCCAGTTCTGTGGCTACACTGAAAGCAGCAAACCCCATGCAAAGACAAAACAGCCAAATATTGTCCTTGCTCTCGACAAACAGAGCCCAGGAAAACCACACACAAGAGCACACTTGAAATATCTCAGTGAAGACACTTCCATTTTCCAGGACAAGACAGGCAAGGTGCTTAAGGAATTTAGGCACAAATATTTCACTAAAAGCAAAGGAAAACCAAAGGGTTGATACAGACAAACATACAATAAGTCATTTAGAAACAGAATGCCAGAAGGACACTCGAAGCTAAACACGGGTATAAAGCTGAACCTTTGGATCATCTTTGGAACTGACAGGGTAAAAAGACTGGAGAACTTTAATTAACTACTTTATTTAATGGAGAACTTTGATTTAACTGTGTATCCATACCTCATGTGAGAACTTTGACATAACTGTGTATCCGTACCTCACGTGGCTTAACTATTTCATTAAATGGAGAACTTTGATTTAACTGTGTGTCCATACTTCATGTGGTTTAACTATTTCATTAAATGGAGAACTCTGATTTAACTCTGCATCCATACCTGATGTGAGACCTTTGATTTAACTCTGTATCCATACCTCACATGGCTTAAGTATTTTATTTAATGGAGACCTTTGATTTAACTCTGTATCCATACCTCACCTGGCTTAACTATTTTATTTAACTGACACCTTTGATTTAACTCTGCATCCATACCTCACGTGGCTTAAGTATTTAATTTAATTGACGCCTTTGATTGAACTCTGTATCCATACCTCACGTGGCTTAACTATTTTATTTCATTGACACCTTTGATTTAATTCTGCATCCATACCTCATGTGAGACCTTTGATTGAACTCTGTATCCATACCTCACCTGGCTTAAGTATTTTATTTCACTGAGACCTTTGATTGACCTCTGTGTCCGTACCTCATGTGGCTGGCCGGGCCATCCTGGGCATTGGGGAGCCCCAGGTCCGAGAGGGAGTCGGAGCAGACGGAGGCAGGGGACAGGGACCTCTCCTTCTCCTCCAGCAGGTCCAGCTTCACCAGGGAGCTGGTCTCATCCTCCGAGTTGTCCTCGGACACGGAGCCGATGATGAAGCGCGAGTGCGCGCTGGCGTCCGCGCCCTTGCTGGCCTCGGAGGGCTCCTCCATGGCTCCCCCAAACTGGGCTCTCAGCACTGCAGGAGACAGCACAAAACCAAACCCCAGGTGAGTAGCCACCCCTGGAGGGCAAACAAGGGGCACCGATGGGAAATGCAAGGTTAAAAGGGCAGAGCTGGAGATCTAGCTCTGCTCCAAGCGCTGGTGTCCCTGCTTGCACAAGGACTCTGAGATTCACAAGGGGCAGAACCTCCCACCCCAGACAAAGCTGCAGGAGGCACTTAAAGGGAAAAAAAAAAAATCCACCAAAATTACCCCCCACACCAGACCCAAAACCTACAGACAAAGGCAGGGGACTCCAAGTATCAAAAATCACAGGATCAGAGAACCCCTGACTGGTTTGGGTTGGAAGGGACCTCAAATCTCATCCATCCCACCCCCTGCTATGGGCAGGGACACCTTCCACCAGCCCAGGCTGCTCCTGGCCTTGGACACTTCCAGGATGGGTCTGTTCCAGTATTCCAGCAGGAAATGAAAGCATTTTCTTAAAAGTCAAAAGAATAATCTCAACTGAGAAAGGAAAACAAAGGAACACCCCACAGCACAAAGGTGGGACGGGGAATAAACATTTGATACCCCCTGCTCTGGCTGACATTGCTGCACTTCCATGACAGCTCCAGCCAGCTGCAAACACACCACTAGGAACTGAGGAGTGCACTCACCTCTTGATATCCGTGCAATCTGCTCAGTGAGCCACTTCCAAAACGAACTGGAAAAGGAAAGAACCAGGAAGCAAACATTAGGGTTATAATGAAGCATGTCCCGTGTGTGCTTTCCTGTTTACACCATCAAAACCATCCCAAAAAAACCAGGGGCACACCACAGGCTGGCTGGCTTGCTCCAGGTACAGACTAACCCAGGAGCTAAACCTGCAGTGCCCAAGCCCAGCCCTGGCACCTCCTGCTGGTCCATCCTTCTGGAATCTTCTGAGAGACCTGACCGTCCTAGCTGCCAGGTACAGCGGGGTGTGCCAGCACTGTCTACTGGTACCAAACCTTTTCTGTCACCTGCTGGCTGGTTCCAGCTGAATCCCAGGGAGGGAAAGCCTCACCAGCCCTGCTAATTTCAGCCCCGTTACCCAAGGATGCAGCACCACAACCTGCCCGTGGTGTCACACCAATGGTGGTGTCACACCAGTGGGACATGATGGGGCCTCAAAGAGGGCCCAGAGAGGCATTTGTAGCCAGAGCAATCCCTAAATACCCACTGCTGCTCTCCATCAGTGACTGAGAGCTAAGAACTCATCCAACTGGCTCATGCACTTCTGCCATGAAGGTGCTTGACTGAATTATTTAGATCAAATCCCCTGTTGACATCACTCCTCCCACAAACTCCACTTGCCCTGTGGCCACGGGCACTTCATTTGGCAGAGGCATCATTAACCATTTTATAACTGAAAAGACACAAATATCTGTCTGACATGGACATTAGGAGCACTAAAAAAAAATCTTTTTTGAGGGTAGAGATGAGAAGAAGGGGAAGCATGACCAGAGAGTTTCCCTGTGCACCTGTGATGTGGGAGCTAAAGCAGGCAGGGAGACTCCTTTAGCTGAGGTGCTCAGACAGCACAAATCCAATGCTGTTTGTGCATACAAAGATGCAGACAGTGTTTATGTGGATATTTATCCTGGCACCAGATCTCTCCTCAAGTTTTTCATCCAGACAGATTTACTGTTGGCACAACCACCAGCGCCGAAGAGGCTGGGATGCAGCCAAACTAACTTCAGCCCCACTTCATTGAAGAAAACCTTTTCTAATTTCAATAACTGATACATTAATAAGCAAGTTTCAAGGATTTGGGGTTTTTTAGAAGCAGAGGGGCAGGAAGGGAGGTGTTTCACTCAAATATTCCATGAGAAACCATCCACCCAAGGCCAGGCAGTGCCACGCTCACCCAAGCTCACTCCAGCACCTTGTTTGTCCAACTCAGCTCCCAAAATCCCAGCTGCCATCCACGAAACCCCACTCAGGTCCATTTCCCAAGGCACTTCCAAGGCCTGGGAGCCAGTCCCACAGCCAGCAGTTCCGCTGGGGTTGTGCAATCAGCCTTGTGCTGGAGTGATAAGCTTGGCTTGCTCTCAGCACACCGAGAGTCCTCGTTCACATTTAAATTAATTTCAGCATTGTCTGGGGCGAAATTACACAGGGACTTTCTCAGGGATCTCCTCACAGGAGCCTGTGGATTTCAGTGCTGTGAGTGAAATGCACAAGGCTGTGCACTGCACACTGGGATATTTCACATACAGAAATGTAAACTTTAGATAAATACAACTATGGAGGTGAACACATATAAATATAGAGGTGTAAAACATACACACAAATACATTAGCTAGACACACATAGGGGTATATTTTATAAATACACTTGTACTATCTATACACATATAGAGGTATGTATACAAGCACAGAGGTATGTACATACACACAAATAAAGGGGTATGCTATATAAATAAAGGGGTATATTTATGCCCTTCTGCACATTGTATTGGCTCTCTGAAATGCAACTGCCACAGCTCCATTTTTACACAAGCACCTCCAATTCAGCTGAGCACCAAGATGAATCTGCGCACCACCAAATCAAACTGTGCAACCCTAACCCAGAAAGTGCCAGTCTGGTTTTGCCTGATGTAAAACCAGCCCCACTTCACTCCTCCACAGCTCTGCTGCTACCATTAGTCACATCTTTGGCTTGACCCCGAAATGCACTTGTAAGAATACCAGACTTTGGAAGTTTTATAGCAGCTTCACATTAAAATCACTTTTAATTCTGTAAAAATATACCCAGGCGTGAAACTTGGGTAACAACAGGTGGAAATTAAAGTTTTCTTTATTTCTCTAAACCATCCCATTCCAAAGGCAAACCCACAGCTGAAGAGAACATCAGTATTTCAGTGGGCTCTTTCAAAAATCAGAGTAACACTTCTACCATGTTGATGCGGCATAGGAAAAGGAAATTAATAACACTAGCTGTGTTCAAATGCCTCCTGATTAAAGCTGTGGCATTGCTGATCAACGTGAATCACTTAAAAGTGACAAAATGGATTTGTGCTCTCACCTGGAGAAACACGGAAAAGAACAGAGCAAAAAAAAAAAAAAAAAGGTAAAACCAAATTAAAAGAGAGTAAAAATCAGCAGGTGCTCACCTGTACCAGGGCTGGGGGGGGAGTTCCAGCTCGGGAGAGATGGGAGCTTCCTGCAGCAGAGGGTGCCCAGCTCTGAGCAGCCCTGGTGCTCCCCTGGCCACGCTGCTTTAACGCCCCCACGGCTGCCCCACCTGAGCCTGCCCCACCTGAGCCTGCCTCCTGGTTAATCATTGGGCATTGCCTCATCCCCGGCCCAAAACACAACCAAACACAACCAAACTGTGCTCCAGGGGCTCCCCACAACCTCCCTGGGCACTGCCCGCAGCTCAGAAAGAGCCAAAGCTGATGGAGGGTGCCCAGAGCATGGGGAAGGGTCTGGAGGGGGCTCAGGAGCAGAGCTGAGGTTTGTCCAGCTGGAGCAGGCTGAGGGGACACTCACCAGGGCTGCAGCTCCCACTCCTGCTCCCTGTGACCCGAAGGAACAGCTGGAGCTGGGCCAGGGCAGGGCTAACCTGGGTATCAGGAGAAAAACAACTACCTAGAACTTTCCACCTGTGGATGTAGAATGACAGAATCGTGGAACATCCTGAGCTGGAAGGGACCCACAGGATCATGCAGGGCAGCTCCCAGCCCTGCACACACCCCAAAATCCCACCCTGGGCATCCCTGGAGCTCCGGCAGCCTCGGGGCCATGCCCTGGGGAGCCTGGGCAGTGCCAGCACCCTCCAGGGAAGAACTGTTTCCCGTTATCCTGCCTAACCCTGCAGAGACCAAAAGAAGAGACTGTATTTACAGCTATCCCAGTTTGCTAAAACACTCGAGACTGTCTGAATCCCACTGTCTTGGAGAGATTTTGGCATCACTCAAACACTTTGCTGAATATTTCCTGCCTGCTAAACTGGAACAGCCTCCACTCACGCTTCAGATACTTTCAAACGCAGTACTTCTCATTTTAAACTTCTTCAAGAATATTTAGGAGAATGGAAGGGCAAGAACAAATATTGGTTAGCCGATCTGCTTTTAAAACTTGACTGGTTTTGAGCATCTCGGGGCCGCTCTCAGCCCCTCGGCGCTCCCCAGGATCCCGAAATGCCCAGGGACAGCAGCAGGATGAGACGGAGGAGGGATGCGCGGGCCCAGCCCCGGCCCGGCCCCGGCCCGCTCGCTGCCGGACTCTCCGCCGCCCACGTGCTGCTCCTTGCAGGCTACGGGAGACCGGCGAGGCCACGCGAGCGACGGCAACGGCTCAGCGCGGCCCGGACGGAGCGCGTGGAACCGGGAGGAACCGGGAGGAGCCGGGCGGCGGCTGCTGCGGCGGGCAGAGGCGGCTCCGGCCCGGGAGACCCCCGCCCGTCCCGGCTCGGCTCAGCTCGGCCCGGCGCTGCCGGGCTCAGCCCGAGCTGGCTCGGCCCGGCATGCCGCCATCTCCCGCTCGGCACGGCACGGCACGGCACGGCATGGCATGGCCCGGCCGCCTCCCGCCGGCGCGGCGCCCGGCCAGGTCCCGCCCGCCCGGCACGGCATGGCATGGCCCGGCCATCTCCCGCGGCACGGCCCGGCCCGGCCCCGCCCAGCCCCGCGCGCCGCCGCCCGCCGGTGCCGCGAGCCCCCCGCGCTCCCCCCGCGCTCCCGGCGCGCCCCCCGGCGCGGCCCCGCCCTCACCTCACGGTGCCGGTGCAGCGGAGGCGCCGCGGGCCCCCGGCCTGGCGCTCCCCGCGCGGCCCCGCCCCGGCTCCGCCCCGCGCCCGCCAAAGCTCCGCCCCCGCCCCGCCTCCCGGTGGTGTGATCGGGGTTACCTCGGGTCAGGCCCCGCGCGCCCCGCCCCGCGCGGGCCACGCCCCGCCCCGCTCCCATTGGCTGTCGCCCGGGCGGCGGCGGGGGGCGTGACCAATGGGGAGGTGCCGCGGGGGCGGGGCCCGTGGGGCGATGCCCGTGGCCTGAGCGCCGGGCGGGGCCGCGCCCGGACTCGAACCCGCGACCCCCGGGACAGCCGCGACCCCCGGGACAGCCGGGACCCCCGGGACAGCGGGACAGCCGCGACCCCCGGGACAGCCGCGACCCCCGGGACAGCGGGACAGCCGCGACCCCCGGGACAGCCGGGGCAGCGGGAGCATTGCTCCTGGAAGGGAAGGCCGAGAGGGCTGGCCTGCTCAACCTCGACTCGAGGTGACCGAAGGGACCTCGCCAGTGCCCATCGGTACCCATGGTGGGGGGGCCAGGCTGGAGCAGGTTCCTCTCGGTGGAGCCCAGCAACAGCACAAAGGAAAACAGGCAGGGACTGATGCACACAAAGCTCTACCTGAACACGAGTTAGAACTTTCCTGTGCAGGTGACGGTGTGCAGGAACAGAGACCGGGCAGGCTGTGGAGTGTCCTGACTGCAGCGCGGTCTGGAGCAGCCGGGTGCCGTGTGCTCTGCCGTGACCCTCGTTCAGCAGGGAGGGACCAGGGGCCCCCGTGAGGAGCAGCAGTCCCCAGGCCAGTTCCTGTGCACGAGGGGCCCGCGTGGCTCAGGGACACCTTGGCACAGGCAGGGGGGACAAGGCTGATAACAGGTGCTGAGGACACGGCCAAGCAGGGCCAGGCACTGCCAGCGCCTCTCCTGAAGGCTCTGACCTTCAGCTGCTTGTTCTGCCCACAGACAACGGTTTAAAGAACTACCACTCTTCTTTTTTTTTTTTCCACATTTTGTGTTTTATTTGAGGTCTGCGCCATTACAGGGTTGCTGAAATTCAAATGGAACAAGTAACACAAGTTAAAATGCTAATGCTGCTGGATCTGGTGAGCTGTGCAGGCTGATCCTGCTGGAGGTGCTAGGCACCCCGAGGATCTGCACAGAAGTGGGATCCAAGTTCCCAAATACAGATCATTTCCACCAAGGATGTGGTTAGCAGGTGTGAGACTGAAGGAAATTGCACGTGGTGGGATGGGTGCCCACTGCAGGCAAGAAATACCCAGAAAATCCAATGTGGGGGCTTGTAGTTAATAAAATTATTGGGGGTACAGAGCATATTCTCACATCCATTGGACTAAATCTGGGAAATCTGGGCAAGGACACTTTTATTTATACCTCTGTAGACATAAATTCATAGCATAGATGTGTCTTTCACACAAAGAATGCTCCTCTCAGTAAGTATTTCATGGAGGAGCTGAAGAGAAGGGTTTGGTGTTGGTCAATCCTCTCCAGTGGTTAATCCCAAATGCTGCAGGAGTGAGGGGGAGTGCTTGGCTTGCTGAGGGGCTGGTCCCAAATCACTGATAATAACTACATACAGAACTTACCAAACCAGGAGATTACAACAGGCTGAGTTCATCCTGGCTGCTGCTCCCAGAGCTCCAGGCCTGCTAAAACCTGCACCTGCACTCTGCCTGCCCAGCCCAGCACATCCCTCCAGCTCCAAACACTGTCCAAACACTGCTGGGGAGGGATTGCTTCACACTCTGAAATCCTGCAGCAACTCCTCCATTCAAGGGCACACAGAGGCATGAGCACGTGGAAAAGAGAGAGTTAAAGACATTAACCTTAAAAACCCAGCGTGGATTTGGATTTGGAAGGAGCTTTTTTGGGCTATGAAGATGGTGCAGGGTCTGGAGGGGAAGGCATGTGAGGAGAGGCTGAGGGCACGTGGAATGATCAGCTGGAGGACAGTGAGGCTGATCCCTGTGGGGGTCCCTTCCAACTCAGGAGATTCCATGAAATTAAACTGGGACAGTGGTGGGTCCCCCATGCCTGGAGCTGTCCAAGGAAAGCCTGGATGTGGCACTCAGTGCTCTGGGCTGGGTGACAAGCCAGGCTGGACTCAGTGGTCTGGGAGGTCTTTTCCAACACAATGATCCTAGGATGCAAGTCCGGGCAGGAATAATCTGTTTTAATTGTTTCACAGGGTTCAGACACACTTTGCAATGGGTTTCTTTTAAATGTTTGAATCATAACCACGTTCTGCTTTGGAGGAGGGCTGGTAAATGCACCTGACATCCTCTCCCTGTCCTGCTCCAAAACTGGGCACAGTTATTTACTCTCATTCCGTGACTTCCAAGCATGTGCACTGTGAACTCATGCCACTCTGCTCTCTCAAAAAAAGGAAGTTTAGTCTGAGTTAACAAACTCCAAAACACACAGGGGAAATGTTTTTACCTCTCGTGACGCCAAGTGCTGGTTCCACCTCTCCTGACCAGGCTCTGGTGACACCCCCAGTGCAAACACAGCCCAGATCACCCGGGTGAGGGGGCTGGTGACGCTGCCAGCCTGGCACCACGCGTCTCCTGGCAGCCAAGGGACAGACAGAAAGGTCAGATCACACTTTAAAGCCAAACACCAGCCCATGAGACTCCCCTGGCTCTTGTTTTAAACACAAACACCTCAATTCAAACAATATCAATGCTTATGAGAAAGCGTTCTGGGTTCTCTGGAGCCTCTGCCAATTGAAATCTCAGCGGTGATTTGGGATGGAACAGAAATATTTCACCCTTCCATGCTGGGGGACAGGCACGTGTGGTTACCGAGCACTCCAACGCCCGAAGCTCTGCAGGAAAAGGTGATTTCCATCGCCACCGTGTGTCCGAGGCAGAAAACGCCACAAAAACTCCACCCAACAGCGCCGAGAAATCCCACCGAGAGCAGGGAGAGAGGCCTGATAATGCTCCCCCTGATTTCTGGGTGTGCAGCCTCCAGGTTTGCTGGCACAGCTGCCCCAAAGCTGCTGTGGTTCCCCGGGGGCTCAGCCTGCACTCCTGCACCGGGCTGCAGGGCAGCAGAAATATCAGCAAATAATTTCAAATAGTGAATGAAAGTGACCTCACTCACTGAAACCTGAGTAGCAGCGTGTGAGCACTGAAATCATTCCAGAGGATGCACCTGGATCTTCCTGGGGTGCAGCTGGAGTGACAAAGGGGCTGGGAGTTGGGCTGAGACCCTCTGGAGCTGTTTCACACGTGCCTTGGAGCAGCCACGGGGTGGAGGCACCTTCAGGGCTCTGCTGAGCTGGAAACCACTGGAGCAGATTTCAGAGAAAAAGACTTTTCCTGTCACTGCTCCCTCCAGGAGCCATCGGGGGCCTGTGGCTTCAGCTCAGGTCAGCCAGGAGACGTCGTGTCACTGAAATGCTGGTCTGAAAAACCTCTAAGACTCCACAGATTTTTAATGTTCCTTATGAATATTTTTTTCATTCCCATGACAGAGGCATAACAGGAAGACCCTCAACACTGAAATATCTCAAGTTCACAGAAAGCTGCAGGCTTCAGGAGAGCATGTTTCCCTTGCAGATGCATCACCTTTCCTGGGAACAGCAGGAACCAGATCCCCACAAGCTGATTCCTTCCCTTAACCACCCAGAGTCCTAACTCCCAGATGCAGGAAAAACCTGCTAGCAGAAGCAATAAATATTTCATTGACATTCCACACTTTGCCTCTCCCAAGTTCTACATTTTTTCCCATAATTTTTCACATGCAAAAAGGAAAAGGAAATAGAGGCCAGCATTTTCAATCTGGTCAATAGTTCAGACAAGGAGCAGAGATGGACAGGGAGGAATGGCTCCAGACTGCCAGAGGGCAGGGTTAGATGGAATATTGGGAAGGAGCTCTGCCCTGTGAGGGAGGGGGGCCCTGGCACAGGATCCACATCCCTGGCAGCGTCCCAGGCCAGGCCGGACAGGTTTGGAGCACCTGGGACAGTGGAAGGTGTCCGTGCCATGGCAGGGGTGGCACAGGATGATGCTGAAGGTTCCTTACCCAAACCACTCCGGGATTCTCTCTGCTCTATCTGCTCTAATCCCTCACAGGGCCAGCTCCTCCCGTACCTGCTTCACAAGGCCATCCGCAGTGCCAAGTGAGCCCTCTCCTATGAAATCACCCTTTCGCCACCTCAAGAGCTGCCGGGATGCCCCCGAAGGCCGAACGCCGCCCGCTGACGGCGGGAGGAGCGCGGGGCTCTCCCGGGCGGTCAGAGGGGCCCAGGGCTGTTCCCCGCGGGACACAGGTTAGAGGTTTTTCACACCCGCCTGTGCCGGTGCCCCGGTGTGACCCCGCTCCCGCTGGCCCGGCCGGGCCCGGCGCCCTCAGGCCCCGCGAGGGGCGGGGCGGGGCCTGCGGCGCGCGCCGGGCCCGCCAGGGGGCGCGCGCCCCGCCCCGGCGCGTGCGCACGGCCGGGCACGCGCGCGGGCCCGACCCGCCGCCCCGAGCGAGGTGAGAGGCGGCCCCGGCGGCTCCGGCTCCCCCCGCCAACCCCGGCGGGGCGCACCGGGACCGGGCCGGGCCGGACCGGGGGGGAGCGCGGAGAGCGCGGTTCGGGCGGGGGGGGCGCGGGGAGCGCGGCGCCGGGAGCGCGCGCGCTTCTCACGGAGCCTCGCGGGCCGCGGCGGGACCGGAGGGGGCGGGGCCGCGGTGGGGGCGGGGTCGGGCGGGGGCGCCGCCTGGCGGTGATGGGGAGAGGGGGCAGGCGGGAATGGGGATATGGGAATGGGGACTTGGGAATATGGGAATGGGGATATGGGAATATGGGAATGGGGATATGGGGATAGGGGAATGGGGATATGGGGATGGGGACTTGGGAATATGGGAATGGGGATATGGGAATGGGGACTTGGGAATATGGGGATATGGGAATGGGGATATGGGAATGGGGACTTGGGAATATGGGAATGGGGACATGGGAATGGGGATATGGGAATATGGGGATATGGGAATATGGGAATGGGGATATGGGAATATGGGAATGGGGATATGGGAATGGGGATATGGGGATTGGGACATGGGGATATGGGAATGGGGATGGGGTTATGGGGCATTGGGAATTGGGATATGGGAATGGGAATTGGGATGTGGGAATTGGGATATGGGGGAGTGGAATATGGGGGAGCGGGAATTGGGATATGGGGAGAGGGGACTGAGATATGGGGAATGGGAATTAGGATGTGGGGAAGCAAGGACTGGGATATGGGGAGTTGGGATTGGAATATGGGGGAGCGGGAATTGGGATTTGGGAGAGTGGGATGTGGGGAGTGGGGATTGGGATGTGGGGGACTGAGAACTGGGATAGGGGCAGTGGGATATGGGAAGTCCTGGGAGGTGCAGAGCACCTCCTTGCATAACTCTCCTGAACCCTCACTTTGGGGTTGCATCCCCACCACCCCACATCTGTGTGTTGGATTTCTCCCCACAGGCAGAGAGGATCCGTGTGGAATGGGGTCTGAAGGCTGCTGAAGCCCTTCTGCCTGCTGCTCAGGACATCCTGGGAGGGTCCCACCAGGAGGGCTGGGGGAGAGGCAGCATTCCCTTGGGATTCCCAGTCTGGGACCAGGTTTCACCCCAGGGAGCACAGCCAGCAGCAGGGCAGGGATGGAGCGCCTGGCCTCCTTCAGCAGTAAGTGCCAGCACATCAGTCTGCTCAGGAAAAACCTGATGGCACAAGGATTTCTTGGAGCAGTGGGGTTTTGGAGTCGCCATCCCTGGAGGTGCTCAAAAAGTGTGTGAATGTGGCACTTTGGGGACGTGCTTTAGAGCTCACACAGGCGATTCTGTGTGAGTTTTGTCTGGTTTTTCTCTACTTACAATTGAGCTGGAGCTGGTTCAAATGCATTTCCTTGGGAAATGTCAGAATCATGGAACCACAGGCTGGTTTGGGTTGGAAGAAACCTTAAAGCCCATCCAATTACATGCTCTGCCACCGTCCCAGGCTGCTCCAAGCCCAACCAGGCTGGCCTTGGACACTACCAGGGTCCAGGGGCAGCCACATCTGCTCTGGGCACCTGTGCCAGGGCCTGCCCACCCTGCCAGGGAAGGATTTCTTCCCACTTCTTCAATCTAACCCTGCTCTCTTTGAGTTTGAAGCCATTATAACCTGACAGTCCTATTTATTGATGATCCATAGGACCATCCTGAGCTGGGATGAGCCATCAGCTGCAGGGGCTGGGCCCAGGGGGGCTGAGGGGCTGCCCAGGCAGTGCTGTGCCTGTGTGACAGGAGATCCCCTCTGCTCTCCCCAGGTGACCCTTTTGACAAGCCCCCGTGCCGGGGCTGCTCCTCGTACCTGACGGAGCCCTACGTGAAGTGTGCTGAGTGTGGGCCCCCTCCCTTCCTGCTGTGCCTGCAGGTGAGTGCCAGAGCAGGGCACAGCTGGCACTGCTCTGACAGAGCCACCAGGGGCTGGCCCTGCCATCCCTGCCATCCCTGCACCCCTGCTTGCTCAGAGACACAGGGGGCTGGAGGGTGGAGCACTGAGACAAGGGCAGGTGGGCAGAGAATGGGAGTTTAAGAAGGGAAAATCTTCTCAGGGCAGAAGTAACACAGCTCTGGTCTTTTGTTCTGCAGTGTTTCACCCGAGGATTTGAGTACAAGAAGCACCAAAGTGATCACACTTATGAGATCATGGTAAATATTCCTTTTGCACAGCCCTGCTCAGTCTGGGCTCTCACAGCTCCCCTTGCTTACTCACATCACACTGCAAGAAGATGCAATTCTTTGATTCAGAGGTTTTAAACTATTAAAAAAAAGAGAAATATCCACCTGGAACAGAGTGGAGTCGTGGAGTCACTTAGAGCTGCATCTCTTTGTTGTGCCTGGGTGGCACAGTGCTCCTCACTAGACTGACAGTCCTTAAACCAGGCACATTGGCTGCTGATTCTCTAGGCTGTTCCTTCTTCCTCCAAATCAATAATTCTTAAAGTCTGCAGTGATTTTTTCTGTGTTTCATGGTGCAGCATTGTGCAATTACAGCTGGGAGACACAACATGTTCCAGTATTTGCTGTGGTTGATGCCCTAAGTAATCCAGTAATTATTCAGCCAGGTTTTGTGGAAGTTTAAAGCTACCAGAATTACCTCTTGTGTCACCCTGTGGTTCAGAACTTCTCTGCCCTTTCTGAGGTGGGCTGGACCACAGGATCACAGTTTGTTCTTTTTTCTTCTCCAGACATCTGACTTCCCTGTGCTGGACCCCAACTGGACAGCTCAGGAGGAGATGTCTCTCCTGGAAGCTGTGATGGACTGTGGATTTGGGAACTGGTGAGGGTTCTGTGGTTCAGCCAATTCCAGTCAACAACGGGCAGGTTTTCCTTTCTTTCCCCTGGATCTCACTGTGGAATTCATCAGTGGCTGTTCAATGACACTAATTCAGCAGCTAAAGGCAGGCTGGAGTATCAGATCCTGTTTTCATGAGCTATCTGTCTCCTCCTTTGTTAAAAATAGTTGTGTTAAAATTCAGAGCCCCAGAACTCACAGAAGCAGAGCTGGGAGTTCTTGGGTGCACGTTGCAGTCAGAAGTAGGGTTGATAACTGGTCAAAGAGTTTGCCAGAGCCAGTAAAATGTGTTAAAAGCTCTCAGATAACATCAGTAAATCCCAAGCCTGTTAAAGATGTGGCACATCCCATCAGCCAGAGGGTTTCCCATATGGAAACAGTGAATGGCATTGTTCATGGGCACCCAGAACTGTTCCCTGGCACCAACAAGTGAGTGTTGGTGCTGAGAGAGTGAGTTCAGGCACCATCACAGGCCACTTCTCTGCACACAGCCAATCTCTTGTCCAAAACTACCTTGTCCCACTGGAGAAATCTGAGAAACCCCAACATTTCTGAGTTGTTCACACCATGCCTCCCCGTGTCCCCACTCCAGGCAGGACGTGGCCAACCAGATGTGCACCAAATCCAAGGAGGAGTGTGAGAAGCACTACATGAAGCACTTCATCAACAACCCCCTGTTTGCCTCCACGCTGCTGAAGCTGAAGCAGGCAGAGGAGGCTCAGCACCACGAGACAGCCATTCCCTTCCACTGTGAGTATCCAGCCCTGCCAGGACAGGACAGGCAGCACAGATCTGGGTGCCTGCATTCCCAGAGGGATAACCTGGGCTGGAATGTGCCCTGGGGGGTGTCAGGAGCTGGGTTCTCTTCACACTGGATGGGTTCCTGGGGGTACCAGATACACAAGGCTGCCAGCTCCACGGGCAAGGCAGGAAACGAGGTCTGACCCAAACATCAGGGTCTCAAAAGCAGAACAGAAATCCTCCACAACCCAGCAATCAGCCCAGCAGAAGTTTGGGATGTTTTATGCCACCCCAAAGCTCCTTCAGGTGTGTCCCTCAGGACAGATCCAGTGTGCTGCACAGCAAAGGGAGCTGAGCAGGGATTTCTGCCTTCAGGCATTCCCTCTGCTCCTGAGCACATTTCTGTGTTCACACCGTGTCCCAGGCCTGACTGCTGATTTAATGTGTCAGAAAATCACTCCTTTCAGCTATGCTGATTTCACACCTCTCCCTTGAAAGCTGCCTGTTAAAAAAGTCTGCAGCAAGTTCACAAATTCTCAGTTTTCCTTGCATTTCACATCTTTAGCATTCCCCCAGTCTGGCAGCTGCTCACTGCAGAGCTCCCCAGCCTCCCTGGGCCAGGCTGGAGCTTTACATTTCCCACTGAAGTGGTTAGAGCTAAACAGTAGGAACTGGGCAATTTTGGTTCTGTCCCTGGCTGCTATTGATATTTTTATGTGCCCTGGGCCAAGACAAACTCCCTGTGCCTCAGCCTGCTTTATCTGTGCCGTGGGACACACAAAGCTCAGCTCCTGCACTGAGAGCCTCAGACTGCTGCTGTCTGTGAAACACCCAGCTCCTCAGCTGGGAAGGGCTGTAAAACCTAGGAGTTCTCTGCCTGTAATTGCAGCCCTGCCAACGGCCCCCAGAAGAAGGCAGATTTACCACTCCTGGTGCTATTAACTAAAGGAACCTGCACGCTGAGCCCCAGGGAGATTCAGAGGTTTGCAGGGGGATGCTGAGCTCCAAAATGCAAAGTTTACATTTTATTACCTGTTTATTACCTTGAATTTGTGTTTGACTCTGGAGAATACTACGAAGATCTCAGATTGCAGGGTTTTCCTCTGGATGAACTCTGTCTTTTCTGGCTATAACACTGAATAAAAAGCCCAATCAGGGTATTTTTCTTCCACTAATTATTCCCACTTTTCCTGCAAAATAAACACTTATTTACAGATCCTTAAAAGAAGATCTCAAGCCCCACTCAACAGCTGAAAACCTTTGTATTTTGCAGCTGCTGATGATCCCCCACGGCCCACCTTTGACTCCTTGCTCTCCAGGGACATGGCTGGCTACATGCCAGCCAGAGCTGACTTTGTTGAGGTAAGAAACACTCTCCTCCCGTTTAATCTTAAATTTATTTCATCCTCCCATGTATTTTAAATTGGCTGCTGGGTGCAAGCCCAGCTCACCCAGCCCTGTTGGCCCTGCCTGTCCTTGCTGTTGATGTGAAAGCCCCAGAGGAGGGCACAGGCAGAGGGATGCTCTCAGTCCTGGGCTTGGGGTGAGGAGCTGGGAGCTGCCATCTGATCCTCCCTCCCAGGTGAGAAATTGGTGATTAAAGCTCTGGGTTAATGAGGTGGCACTGGTGGCCTGCAGAGGCAGGGCAGGAGCAGGGGCTGCAGGAGCTGCTGCTGCCACCAGCTGTCCTGCTGTCCCACTGTCCATCTGTCCAGCTGTCCGGCCGGGGTGGCCCTGCTGGGCCAAAGGATCAGCTCCAGCACTGTCACCTGCCTGAGGGGAGCACACACCCTGCTCCACATCCCCTGGGGGAACCTGCATTGCCTTCCATGCTTTGGGCATGGAACAGGCCCCAGCTCCTGCTCCTGTCCTGTCCAGCCCCCCAGGGCCTGGGTTTGTACCTCTGAGCAGAATCAGCACCCAAAATCCCACCCAAGGCTCTCAGCACATGGGGGTGTCCTGAGCCAGGCCAGGAGTTGGGCTTGGGGATGTCTGAGTCCCTTCCAGCTCAGGACATCCTGATTTCAATGTTTCAGTGCTCATTAGTGACCATGTGTTAATCACCTCTGAACAGGAGTTTGACAACTATGCTGAGTGGGATTTGAGAGATATTGATTTTGTAGAAGATGATTCAGACATTTTGCATGGTAAGTGCCATATTTCTGTACCCAGTCTGAAAACTGTTTCAGGTGCCTGTGCAGCTTTTCATTTCATTTCTTTCTCCATTCACTTTTAATGGCTGGGGTTTCATGTTTGGGTTTTTAATGCATTAAATCTATCGGGGTGGGTGTCACTGCAGGCAGCAGGGAGGTGTGCAGTGTATGTGAAACACGTTAAAAGTGTTGGACTCAAAGCTGGGATTTTCCTGTGTTCAGCATGCCCTGAGTTAGAGTAGCATCAGCTGTGTGTGACAACTTCCTTTTTATTGTGGAGATGATTTTATGAGCCCAGTTCCTGCTCTGGGTTTCTGTGAACATGCTGCCTTAATCACACGAAATAGCAGGAATTACTGAAGTGACATTTTAATCCCCAGAGAGGAGCAGATCCTGCTTTTCCCCACATTTGTAAGTGCACACAGGGTTTAGGAGTCCTGTGTTTGTGCCTCAGAATGCTGCCATCTGTGTCAGGCAGTTCTGAGCTAAAGCCTTTGCATCCCCTGGAGACAGACAAATCCCTGTTACGTACAGACAGGCTTGGCAACGTTAAAAAAGCCAGTCTGAAGTGGAGCAGTGCATGCAGGAGCTTTAGGAATGCAAACTGCCCTGGCTCAGGGCAGGTCCTGAGTCCCCTTTCAGCTTTTATTGAGGGGGGACTGGCTTGAGGCCATGGCAGGGACTGCTCCTGCCAGCTCTCTGCTGGCTCCTGGTGAACTGAAAAAGCAAAATAATCTCCTGCTTCTGCACATTAATGACAGACCCAGGTCCAGCACTCCCTTACACCTGCCCTCCTGCCAGCCCCCATCCTCCAGGAGCTCTGCTAGCTCCTGCTGGAGCTGGATCTGCCTGTGCTGCTGCACATCCTGCAGCAGGGACTTCCACAATCCAATCAGGAGTTCACAATTTAATTATGTGTTGGGTGAAATGTCTGTCCAATGTTTTTACCCTGTAATTTCATTGGGTGCTCTCTGCTCCATCCCTCAGCTGTCTCCAGTGCTTGGGAGGAGTTGTCAGGCATTTGCTGTCTCAAAGTGCCTGGCAGAGCTGCTGGAGCGTGGCCAGCTGCAGGTTGGGTCTCTTAGCCCAGGAACATCTGCCTCCTCACAGCTGTCCACATCTGCCCACATCTGGGAGGGAAAGCCTGACAGAAATCCAGCCAGCTTCTTTGCTTTTCCCTGGGGAGAGCAGGAATTCTTTCCTAAAGAATTTGGGGTGAGGTCTTTCACTCCTGCCATTTAACACAAAGAAAGGCAGGAGCCACATCCTCCCTGTGCTGCAGTTTTGACTCTGCCCACTTTGCCTGAGAGGATTTGCACAGGGCTCTTGAGAGCAGGGCTGGTTTAAGGAGCTTTGTGCTTGGGGATGGGCAGAGGGGCTGTGGGACAGCCTGGGTGAAAGTGAACATGGGACAGAAATGGGACAAAAATGGGACACAGGGCTTGAACAATTTCATAGCCCAGAGAAACCCAAATGGGGCCTCCCAGCCAGGACTGAGGTTCAGGTGGGGAAGAAAATCCTCAGTTTGTTTTCCTTCCACATGTTAAATCTCACTGGGTTCAGGATTAACTTTTGAAAATGACTTTTATATTGCATTTTCTGCAAGTCACTCAGGCTGGGGCCTGGGACACCCCAGTACAATTTCTGTGGTCTCTCTTTCCTGCTCTTGGTGCACCAGAGCTCAGTGCTGCACATCCCACAGCAATATTTGTGCTTCCACTGGAGTGGAATTTCCCCTTCTCCCCTTTCTCCCACACTGTTTTCCATAATATTTTGTAAAAATATTTTTTAAGTAGTTTTAGATCTGAGCTGCTTGACCTCTGTTTTCTGATGTATATCTTTTATGTGATTTTTATATTTAAATCTTTATCTCATGTATTTTACCTGTCAGATTTTCCCTGTGTCACTCTGAACAAGTTCTTGGTATTCCCACAAGGAAATGCTATTTATTGCAAGGTGGGAAGGCTCCCAGGCAGCTTTTGTGAGGATCACAGAACCTGTGCCTGTACCAGCTCTCCCCACCTCACAGGAGGTCACAGACATCATTCTGCCACTTCTTGGTATCACTGAGGTGGCAAAATTGGTATGAAATCTCTCCCATTTCAGTTCAATTCTGGAATTGTTCTCTTTTGCTCAGTGCTGGCAGCACAGCAAGGACATGCAAATACATATTGCAGTTACACAAAAACATAATGGACAGATCAAAAGCACCAACCAGTTACAAGCCTAATTCAGCCCACAGTGCTTGAATATTTCATGAACTGCAAGTTTTCATCAGGCTGAATTAGAACGTTGGTAATTTATCTTTTTCCCAGCTTTTTCCCCCCCCTTCTCATGTAAATGATTTTTCACTTCTAACACTGCAAAGTAATTGCTGAAACCACAGATGTAGAAGTGAGAGGAACTAGAATGCAACTGGCAGGGAGATGTGAAGTTGAGCTGCAGGGCAGTCAGTCCATGTCCCTCCTGACAGAGCAGTGGGAGCTCTGCCGTGCTCCAGAGGCTGATGGGTCCTGCTGTGCTCCAGGGTGCCTGAGTTTGGGCTGCAGCCCTCCAGCTGGTCCCACAGGCTGTTCACTGGGATTACTTTGCTTTCTTCCCATTACCTGGGCCTCTCCTGCCAAGGCAGGTTCTCTCCCTGGAACAAAGCTCTCACTCATGAGTGCTCCACAAACCTTCCTGCACACCAAGTCAGCCTGGAGAGGAATGGAAAGCAAAGAAACTGTTTGGGACACACTCTGCAGAAACCAAAATATTTGTTGTTTTTTGGTTTTTTTGGAGTGAAGGAAGGAGCCTTGAATTGCTGGCTATCAGTGGGGCCTTCAGAGCCTTATCAGAGCCTTATCAGAGCCTTATCAGAGCCCTGTCAGAGCCTTATCAGAGCCCAGAGTGGACTCTGAGCACGGGGTGAGCCTGGAGGATCTGACACAGCAGCACAAGCAGCTGGCTCCCTGCAGAGCCCAGGGGGGAAGGCCAGGCAGATCCTTGCCATTCCCCCAGCATCTCCTCTCCCATTCCATGCTCCTGCAGCAGTCAGAGGTGTTCATGCATTCCAGAGCTGGCAGTGCCTGTCCTGCCTCACTCTGCCTGGTACAAACTAAAGTGTGGCAGAAATGCTCATGGCTCTGGGAGCAGAAGCTCTGTTTTTTCCCTTCATTTGTTCCTTCCTCTCCCCAGCTGATCATCATTTCTTTGGAATATTGTGCACCCAGGTGAAAGCATCAAAACTCCGTGGTTAGAGGTGCATAATTACTTGTGATATTTATAGAGGTTCTCCAGTGCAGTTTCTGCATGTACTTATTAAGTTCTGCCCACACAAACCCCAGAAAATAACAAGTTGGCTGAGCTTGCAGAGGGTTTCAAAACTACAAAAATATTTTCTGTAAATTGGCTCCAATTCCAGCCCTTCCTAATGGATTTCATTCATGTTTAACTTGCTGCATTCCCAATTTCCTGTCCCCACATTTTAGCACGAAGGAGAATTTGCTGTCTCTGCTTGTTCTTAAATTAGGAAACTCAAATCCCTCACTGTGAAAATACACAATGATGCTGGAAAATGCAAGAAATTTGGAAAAACAAGGAGGAATATTGCAGCACCCCTCCTAGCTCATACAGAATCCTTTACTCCCAGATTAATGTCAGAGCAACTTGGGACAAACTGAAGGGGTTTTATTGGGATCAAGCTCCTGAATCCCCACAGCCTCTGGGCTTTGTCCCTGTTTGTGTGAAATTTGATTACCCAGAGGGATGCAGGGATGCATTTCCCAGAGGCTGGGGCTTTCTGGTGTTTACACCTGCACACAGAACCACACTTTTTAATTGCATTATTAATTATTAATCTGAGAGTGCAATCAGTGAACTGCCACTATCAGTTTTGCTCTTTTTGTGTAACTACAGAGAGAAATGGATCCTGGGTTCTGTCCCCCTTGGGCCACCCCAGTTCCACTTTTTCCAAAATCTGGTGGTTGTGTCACAGCCTCCAAACCACTGCCAACCCTTGAGCCTCTTCCTTCTGAGAGCACATGGAAATTTTTAACATAAATTAAAAAAAAAAAATTGAAGATCAGCCACCTCTAGACTCTTTAATAACCTAGAATTTGTGTTATCCAACAGAGTAAGGGAAGGGAAGGTGATAGGTGTCTCTTTGTCTTGTCTTTCAAGAATTTACCCCCAAAATAAGTTTATTAAGCTAATGGCTGCAGGAAAAAGGAGCTGCAGGCTGTGTGAGAGGCTCAGCCAGGCTGCAGACAGGTTGGATTTGGGGAAGGATGTGACTTCTAATGAGCATGGCTTTTTCCTGGGCTTCTTCACATTGTCCTGAACTATTCTTTGTTCTCTGGCAGACAGATCCGTTTGGAAGTTAACAAGCTGGAATCTTCCAGGTGTCTTTAACAACTGTAGCAAAGGTGACTTTGAGTCCTCACAGTCCGAGCTGTGTCTGCCTTTTGGAGTTCCCTGTTCTGGGCAAACATCTTTGCCCAAAGGTGGCACCTCAGGAGAAGGAATACTTGGCTATTGCATGTGTGAGGGAACAATATTTGCAGGTAGCAGAACAGTCCAAGAAGGAGGAGGAGAGGAGTTCTCAGGACCTGCCCAGGTTCTTGTTGACAGGAGTGATGGATTTGGCAGGAGGGAGCAAAGGAAACCTTCCCCAGGTGGCGAGGGCTGCACTGAGCTGATGGCCCTGTCAAATTGCCTGAGGATTTTTAAACCATTTCAGCCTAGTGTTAACACAAAAGCTTGGAATTCAGCCTCCTGCAGTGATTGCTTATGAATTCTTTCATCTTTGTGTTTTGCAGCCCTGAAGATTGCAGTTGTAGATATCTATCATTCCAGGTTAAAGGAGAGACAGAGACGGAAAAAGTGAGTTTGGAGCAGTCACTGTGCTTTTCCTTCCCTGTGCAATGCAATCATTCACTTCCTGCTTCAAATAAATCCTGCCAGACTGTGACTGATTGCTGGACCCCCTCTTTTCCCCCAGAAATATTTGCATCATTATTTTTAAATCCTAGTGGTCCCTAAGTTAGTTTTCCACACTGAAGATAACTCGATTGCTGACGTGGGCTTGAATAATTTGTTCAACTCATTTGACAGCGTTCTAGAATGACTCAATCTGTTAATTAAATTAAGTTTTATTATAACTTTGAAGTACATTGTTCAATATTTAAAATTATATCTTGCTGGATTACTCCATACTGGAAGGATTAGTGATTTGAAGTGAGGCTGCTCCAGTCCTTCTCATAAAACTGCACAGTTCTGCTGAGTGACAGGAAGGATTGACCTGGATCTTTATAATCCATAAATAAAAAGTATTTATGTGGTGTAATTTCCATGATGATCAGTCTTGTCATACTAAAGAAAAGTGCTGCAGGGCTCTCCATAACTCTTGTGGTTACACCAGTGTCAGGTTTTGTGGAGTTTCAACAGCAGGATGGGACAGAAATCTGGCAAATGCCACAAAAGTCAGTGATGTCACTGTCAGAAAGGTGACTCTGCAGGGACAGGAAGGTTTTGTGCTCAGCAGAGGAAATGTCATGGAATTCACAGAGCAAGTTCTGGGCTGACCTTGCCAGCCCAGCTCTGTGCTCTCTTGTTTGCCAGTGGAGTCACCCCAGAGCAAGGAGCGTGTGGCACTGCTCACCCTGGTGACAAAGGGACCTGGCAGGCACCTGCCTTCCCTCTGCTCCTTCCCTGATCCCAGCAGGAGCACTCCAAGCCCAGAGTTACCTCCCTCACCTCTGTAAAACCCAGGCTGCCATGGAAAAATGCCTTTCTCCTGTGCCAGTGGTGGCATTTCCAGTCCAGCTCTACCCTGTGCTTTAGCAGAGGGAAGTTTGTCTTTCTCTGAAGCTGGAAATGATGTCCATGAGACATTCATTACCTCTGATTTTGGAGGGACAAGTTATAAGATGCTGTAGATGTGAAATGTGTGCCTAAAGAAGCAATTTCCAACCTTTAAAGTGATTGCAGCTCCCTTTGTGCTCAGTGCCAACGCACACCACTGTCCAAGATTTACCCTGATTAAAGACACACTGCATCATGTTTCCATTCCAGCCAGCCCAGGGCTTATGGAAATTTCATTCATGTTTAGTTTTAGATTCCTCTGATGGTCTAAATCAAAGTTTCTTCTGAAGCCTTTGTGTTTGTGAGGCAATGCAGGAGTAATGGCCTTTATTAATATAATTTTCTTTCATTTCCAGAATTATAAGAGATCACGGCCTGATCAACCTCAGAAAATTTCAGAGTGAGTATCAGGTGTAACTGCTTGACTTCACAGTGGCAAAACTTCACACATTCACCACTTCCAGGTCACCAGTGTGGTTTGTTCATACTGGAACATATTCAGATGTTCTAAATTCCAGCAGATTTCCTGCCCCAGCTGTCTCCAGCTGTCTGGTTCTAACTACTCCCAGCCCAGTGTTTTAGTTCTTGCCTCAAAATTGCTCTTCAGAAGCATTTGGGCTCTGCTGAGTGGGGAAAAGGGGGAAGGTGTAACCCAGGCCTTGTGAGTGCACCTCACTCTTGTGAGAAATGACTGAGCAACATTTAAATATCACCCTTTGTGCCTTAAGGACTTTAAGGGCTGTAACTTCTGTTGCTTTTTACTCAGCAGTTTGTAGCTGTGGCACCAGAAAGGCCCAAATGTGGAGTTTTGGGCAGTGCCGAGGCTGGGGCTCACAGCAGCCCCCAGAGAGGCGTTTTCCCTGGCAGCAGGGCTGGTGACATGTGGCACTTTGCCCCTGCAGTTCTGGAGAGGCGTTACCCCAAGGAGGTGCAGGAGCTGTACGAGACCATGAGGAGGTTTGCCCGGATCCTGGGGCCCCTGGAGCACGACAAGTTCATCGAGAGCCACGCGCGTGAGTCGGGGAGGGCTGCAGCCCTGCTCCCCACACAGCCCTCTCCTGGGGGCAGGAGGTGCTTTTCCTCCTCCTCCCCCATCTAACCACCTCAGGAAAACAAATACATTTGTGGTCTGATGTGTTGAATGAGCAGCCAGTGGGTTTTTTCCACTAAACTGTGTCCGAGCTCTTTGTTTGAGTTCGCAGCTGACTGAACATTCTGGTCACATGTTAGAGGTAATATTTTTTATCTAAAGAGCACTTTTTATTTACTGGGACTCTGTATCAGGGGAAGAATAAAATCCCTATGTTATGTCTGTGTGGAGAGATTGGGAGCTGGCAGCAAAGTGAATTCTTTGAAAGACACACGGTAAAGTACTTAATGTCACATAATTACATAGTGCAGTGGTCATTATGTCCTTACCTTAGGGGAGAGGCATTGTTCCATCCCTGAATCATCCCACAGCCTGCATTTAGGCAGATTCCAGCCCGAGTCACCACATCCTGCTTCATTCTGTGACTTAAACTGGGACAGTTGTTGCTCATTAGAAAGAACAAAGCATTTAGGAAGTTGTGCCCGTGTTTTCAGGACACCCGGCGTGAAATACCAAAAGCATGATCCTGCAAAGTCATGAGTCCTGCATGGGAGTGCTGCTCCTGGAACCTGCTTTTGTTGTTGTAGTGGCTGCAGATCCTCAGGTGAACCTGGCAGGTACAGGCACTACACAGGTCTCCTGAGCAGCAGCAGGAATTAAATTCCCAAGGAAACTTGCTCCCTGTAAAACTGAGCAGTGCTGGAAGGCAGCTGATGAAAGCAACAGACAGGAAATATCTCTGAGCAAAAGAAACATTTCGTAATTTCATCTTCCTGACTGCAGGAAAAAAATTGTCTGCAAGGAAACATTTTGGAAGGTCCAGCTAGGAAAATCATAGTTCCAAGAAAATATTTGATGTATAAGGAGCCTGGCTGGAGCAGTTCCTCAAAGCTGTTGAAATGCCTTCTAGAAATCCACATTATTGTTATTTGCCTTGTCTAGGGTATGGCAAAGGGACTGTCAAAGCATGAAGAGAAAATGCCTTTTCAGAGCACAGAAATTCTAGAGACCAGCTGAAATCTGTGACCAAGGAGCACGGGGACAGAGAGATACTGAGATCTTGTGGAGGGAGGTTAACTCTGGCTGTGGTTTGTGTGTTCAGAGCTGAGCTGTGCAGGCAGATAACAAAGAGCCACATTCCCAGTCCACCCCACTGACCCACTTTTGCTTTTTTGGTTTTCCCTCCTGCCACCTCGTGGGGTCCAACAGTGGAATTTGAGCTGCGCAGGGAAATAAAGAGACTCCAGGAATACAGAGCAGCAGGAATCACCAATTTCTGCAGTAAGTACCTGATGCATTATTCAGCCCACTCCCATCCATCAAGGAAGGGAAGGATGATTTTACAACATTCAGGATGTGTTGAATAAAAAGGCACTTAGCTCAGAGAGGCTCTGGAGCTGAGCAAGGCTTCAGCAATGATGCACAGTCCAGCTGGGCTGGTTTAGAGCTGATCTGAGCCATCAGCCTGGAGATCACAGGGTCTAACATAGCTCTGCTCTGGGCAGCACTTTGCAAAAGCTTCATTAAAACATGTTTATGTCATGGCACAGTGGTCTCAGGGCTTTATCTTGGGACACTTGCACTGCCTGTCGACACCTGTGATATCTGGAGAGAGGCCTAAGACCTCCACATAACAAAATGGCTTGGTTTATCCTGGAATTGGATCATGGAAGCCTTTTCTGTTTGATTTGGGCCTGAAATTAACAGGGGGAAGGGTGCAGGGTGGAATCTGATCCCTTCTGGTGCCAAGTGGTGACCACCAGGGAGAACAGCAGAGGCTGGGCCGGGAGCAGAGACCTTCCCAAAATCTCCTGAAGCAGGGACAAGGCTTGTGCTTTGGGAGTGGCAGGCTCCTGACCTTCCCAAAATCTCCTGAAGCAGGGACAAGGCAGCCTGGAGTGTTTTGGGGAGGCAGGTGGTGAGGGCAGGCTGTGTGTGTGCCACAGGTGCCCGGACCTACGAGCACCTGAAGAAGAGCCGGGACGAGGAGCGGCTGAAGCGCACGATGCTCTCGGAGGTGCTGCAGTACATCCAGGACAGCAGCGCCTGCCAGCAGTGGCTCAGCCGCCAGGCTGACATGTAAGCACTGCCACGGGGTGCCCAGGGAGCCTGGCCCAGCCTGGCACTGCCCCATCCAGCTGCCAGGGCCTTTGGGGCAGCCTGCTCCACTGGGAGGTGTCCCTGCCCCTCGAGGTCCCTTCCACCCCAGACCTTCCTGGGATTCTGTGGTTCACTTTGCATCCAACTCATTTTCCTGCCTGATAGTAACAAATCCATTCCCAGTTTATCAAAGTGGGAGCAGCCTGCAGAATTGAGAAGGGCAGAAGAGTGGGTGACAGCAATAGTGCTTGTTGAGTGCAGGCAAAGGAGGGACTCAAACCACACAGGTTTCTCAAATTTATATTTCAGGAACTGAGCTGCTGTTCATAAAGTCACGGAGGGAAATGAGCTCTTTATGGATATTAATGAGGGCACAGCTGATGCCTGAAATATTTCAGATGATTTTAGATGTAGCAGCATTATTAATGTGTCATCACCCTGCACGAGCACTTGGATTTAAGGAGCAAACATAAAGGAAGTGCATCCTGTGTGCAGGAGATGGTTTGGAACTTCCTCACTCAATCTCCACTGGATTTTTAATTGTGTGCCCCTCCACATTTCTTTAACAGGTTTCAGACATATTTTTCAATGTGGGAACACTAAATATTTATAAATCCTGTTGATTCCTAGTCAGGGCCTGGGTTATGCAAGTTGAATTGTATAATTATTGCAAGTTGTGGAAGAAGCACTTTCAGGGCCAACACATGCAGTTATTCCTAAAAAAACATGAAGGCAATTTGAAAATTTCCTTTCTTTTCAGTGATTCTGGCCTGACTCCCACGGTACCAGTTCCTTCAACTACAGGTAAGTGTTAGATGATATCTGCCAAAACCCAGTAGTATTTCTCTGGCAGCTTTTTTCTGACTTTTTCTCATGTGCCAAAGTGTCAGTCCTCAAGCCTCTCGGTGAAGCACTGCTCAAGTCAACATCACATCAATCTGCAAGTCATTGCACTCACATATCCTGCAGGATTTTTTGCTGAATTTCTAGATTTTTCTGACTAGAGGTCAAAATCCATCCTAAAGCTACATTAGCAAGGCAGGAAACAAAAGCATATGTATATATATGTATTTATGTAAGCATAAATCAGGTTTTTTTCCACCAAGAGGACCCCATCCTCTTTCGGTGCCCAGTCAGGACACATTCAGGGGTCAGTCAAGGTCCTCATGAACAAGACTTAAATAAATTCCCATCCCATTTGTTGAGGTCATGGGGTGACTGAGGCTGGGATAAAGTTTTACTGTAAGGTTGTTAAATGTTGCCAGGCAAAATGGCTTTGGCTCTGTCCCCACACCCAGTTTTTGTGTGGATGCTGTTAAACCACTTGAATCAAACCTCTCAGAGGTGGACACTGGGTTAATATGTTCTTCCTCATTTCTTCCTGGTAAATTTGGGTCAGGATCCCAAGCAGTGAGTCAGGGCACTACAGACTGTTCTCAACCTGTCTGGTGACTGCTAAGATCTGGTATTTTGGAGTAAAAAACAGCACTGTGTATCTCAGAGTCTGTGAAGGGAGGACAGTGTCTTCCAGCTGAAGGTCTGGAATGAGGGATGAACTTCCTTGTTTGTCAAGGATCCAGTGTCCCATGGAGGGGATTGTGTTGCCTGTGGAGCTGTGATAGCTCACAGTGTTTACAAGCAGCATCACATGTGGAACAAAACCCAAACAGAATACCACAGAGTTGCTAATTAAGCAAACATCCTGCCCAGGGATGCTGGGGAAGAGCTGCCACGTGGCTCTAATTAAAGGCTGCATCACTCTGAATATACAAGAGGGCAAATTAATGCTTCACTTCTAGATTCTAAGCTCTTGACTTTGCAGCCTTGATATGTTTTATTTAGTGTAGTTTGTGTGTGTGTGGTATTTTCTGGGTTTATAAAAGAGTAAAACTGAATTCTGTCATGTCCCTCCTAGCACAGTGGCCCCATGCCATGGGAAGGGGGAGCAGTGCTGAGAAATAACTTCCTTTACACCTCCCACAGACTCACACTCCAGCTTCTCCCCAGTCCCCCAGCTCCCTCTGCTCAGCTCCTCACACCCAGCCAGATCCCTTCTGTTCCTGCAGATGCCCAGGAGACACAGAGACTTCCCAGTGCCAGGGGCAGGACCTGGCCAGGGCAGGATCCTTGGGAAAAACAAATGTTTTTTGCACATTTCCCAAGGTCTCATCACTTCACCAAATTTGGGGAGTTATCCTGGGATAGACACCTATCTCTAGCACTGCTAAATATGCAGCCCACAGCTCAGGGTGAGAGACTTTTTTCAGTGTGAATAAATAACCCAAACTTTGTCCTGAGCTCTGCAAGTTGCAAAAAAAAAAAACAAAAAAAAACCAAAAACAAAACCCAAAACAACTATTAGGAAAAAAAAAAGCTGTCTGCAAGCAGAGAGCCCTTGTGAAAGTTTAGGCTATGCCAGGTAACAGCAAAGTAAACAGGAACTTATAACTGTTGTTTATATAATGATATAGAAACAATAGTGAAAGTGATAAACACCAGATGAGCTTGTGATAAATATTCCTTCAGAACTGTTCATCCTAACAGACAAAAAATCAATCCCCAAACTGCATTTGCCTTGCAATACCTGAATGGTATTTAAAGGCATTTGAAGAGAACTCTGCCTCATGAAGCTGTCAGTAATGCCAGAGAGAAATTGGCTTAATCACAGCAATAAAAAGTCTCATCATCCTTACAAGGTGCTGGTTTCAGCACACCTGGCACACCCTCCCTGCAGCTGGGACAGTCAGGAGGCTCAGCCCAGCTGAGCCATGCCTCATGCCACTCTGACACAAAGCTTTTGTCGTGCAGTTCCTCCCAAAAACCAACAGCTCACGAGTCTCATGCAACATTCACAGAGCTTCCAATTGCAAAACCAAACCTTTTGTGGCATCAGCAGAGCTTTCTGCTGAGCCCTGGATAGCCCTGTCTGTAAACACTTGGCTCCAACTGGGCTGAACTGCCTCCCTGGCATGGCCCAGGAGCAGCCACCCCACACTGCTGTGGTTCTGACAGAGCTTTTCCTCCTGATGCCCCACACTGCTGTGGTTCTGACAGAGCTTTTCCTCCTGGTGCCCCACATTGCTGTGGTTCTGACAGAGCTTTTCCTCCTGGTGCCCCACACTGCTGTGGTTCTGACAGAGCTTTTCTGACAGAGCTTTTCCTCCTGATGTCCCACACTGCTGTGGTTCTGACAGAGCTTTTCTGACAGAGCTTTTCCTCCTGATGCCCCACACTGCTGTGGTTCTGACAGAGCTTTCCTGATGGAGCTTTTCCTCCTGATGCCCCACACTGCTGTGGTTCTGACAGAGCTTTTCTGACAGAGCTTTTCCTCCTGATGTCCCACACTGCTGTGGTTCTGACAGAGCTTTTCTGACAGAGCTTTTCCTCCTGGTGCCCCACACTGCTGTGGTTCTGACAGAGCTTTTCCTCCTGGTGCCCCACATTGCTGTGGTTCTGACAGAGCTTTTCCTCCTGGTGCCCCACACTGCTGTGGTTCTGACAGAGCTTTTCTGATGGAGCTTTTCCTCCTGATGCCCCACACTGCTGTGGTTCTGACAGAGCTTTTCTGACAGAGCTTTTCCTCCTGATGTCCCACACTGCTGTGGTTCTGACAGAGCTTTCCTGATGGAGCTTTTCCTCCTGATGTCCCACACTGCTGTGGTTCTGACAGAGCTTTTCTGACAGAGCTTTTCCTCCTGATGTCCCACACTGCTGTGGTTCTGACAGAGCTTTTCTGACAGAGCTTTTCCTCCTGATGCCCCACACTGCTGTGGTTCTGACAGAGCTTTCCTGACGGAGCTTTTCCTCCTGATGCCCCACACTGCTGTGGTTCTGACAGAGCTTTCCTGATGGAGCTTTTCCTCCTGATGCCCCACACTGCTGTGGTCCTGATGGAGCTTTTCCTCCTGGTGCCCCACACTGCTGTGGTTCTGACAGAGCTTTTCCTCCTGATGTCCCACACTGCTGTGGTTCTGACAGAGCTTTTCCTCCTGATGTCCCACACTGCTGTGGTTCTGACAGAGCTTTCCTGATGGAGCTTTTCCTCCTGATGCCCCACACTGCTGTGGTTCTGACAGAGCTTTTCCTCCTCACCCCAGGCAGACGGAGTGCCCCTCCACTGAACCTCACGGGCCTGCCAGGCACCGAGAAGCTCAACGAGAAGGAGAAAGAGGTGAGGAGAGGATGGAAGGATCATCTCCACAGGCTGTGTCTCCACAGCACAGGAATGCCCACACTACGCCTGGGGAGCTGTGAATGTCACCTCAGTCACAGGCCCTGACTGCTCTTCCTTTCTCACAGAAATCATTCAGGTTTTCCAGCTGGCCTCTTAGTCTCCTGTGCTACACATACAGCACAAAGTGGCTGATTTAGCAAGGAAAGGAGCAGAGCACCAGGGTGTTCTTTGGTGCTGTTACCTCATCCATCTCCCTGCCTGCTCTGTGAGGCTGGGCTGAGCACAGGGGTTAATTTTTCTTAATGAATACTGGTTGTTTTTCAGCCCAGTGCAGGCCTGTCCTCTAACTCAGTGAACAATATTGAAATAAGAGATTATTATTTCTTAATAGAAATCCTGAGGTGTCCTTAGGCTGCCCCAGGCAGGTTGCAGTGCCCATGAAGCACAGCTGTACCTCAGCCTCCCCTCTGTGCATGTTTCCCTTGGCTGGAGCACTGGGAATCAGCTCCTGGCTTTGGTGGAACTGGCATTTCTGCTCCATTCAGCACAGGAATAATGGTGGCAGGACATCAGTGTGTGTGTGGAATCTGATTTCCTGGTCAGCTGAGACAGAAAGTCTGAGGGCTGAGGAATTCTGCAATTTCCTATCCGTGAGGAATGAGCATGAAGCATTTCCTTATTAAAGGGAGGAGACAGACAGTTTCTCCAGCAGGAGCAATGCCATGCTCCTGGAAGGCAGCTGGAATTTGGGAGCTGAGCAGGAGCTGTGCAGCCAAACAGCTCAGGGGCTGTGCAGAGCCATTCCTTACCAAACTTCCAACCACAGAATGCCTTCCCTGCACAGCTTCCATGCCAGACTTGTGGAGGGGGAGCTGCTTTTGTAGAAGGTATTAGAGCCTGAGTCTGCAGGGGATTAGCAGCCAGATGCCCTCCCTGGCTCCTGGCCAGCCAGCCCAGTTGCTGCTTCCAAGTGTGGCATGTGTGTTTCCCGGGCTTGGGAAGGAGCAACGCCCACACAGGACACACTCAGAGCTGTGCTCCTGCCAGCCCAGGGCTTGATTTCATCCTCCTCCTTGATTTTCCCATCAGGAATGTTTGTGAATGCAGCAGCCAGCAGGCTCCTCCCCTCCCTACCTGTGGATCCAAACAGCATTCCCATGTGCCTGCCCTGTGCAAGGAAACACTGGAAGTGTTCTCAGGAAAATATTCCCCGTGCTCCTCCCCCAGCAGGGCTCTGGGAATGGAAGGACATGACAAGTGTTGGTGTTTATTAACTTCACCTTTTGTCTTGCAGCTCTGTCAGATGGTGAGGCTGGTCCCTGGAGCCTATTTGGAATATAAAGCTGCTTTAGTGAACGAGTGCAACAAACAGGGAGGCCTGAGACTGGCGCAGGCTCGAGCCCTCATCAAGATTGATGTGAACAAAACCAGGAAAATCTATGACTTCCTGATCAGAGAAGGGTACATCACAAAGGCCTGAGGACAGGCAGCAGTGCTTGGCTGGAGCAGGCAGATGTGGAGAAGCTTTGAAGTCGCTTTGACAGCGCTGAAAGATTTCACCAGTGTTGAATGAAGGACATTTCCTTTTGTTTAAAACCTTTCGGGGCTTTTTTTTTTTCCTTTTTTTTTTTCCTTTTTTTTTTTTGTAAAAACAAGTAGGGAGCTTGGTTAAATTGCATGAATGCTGACATCTGTCTGGGTTCCTTTTGACTCTGCTGTTGTCAGGATTCCTCTGCCTCGCAGCGCTGGGAAGGATCATGTGCCATAGAAGCTGATGTTAAACGTGAATGGGCATTCATTCCTCACACCTCCTGTGGCTGCAGAGAGCATCACGGTACCTCTGTGCTGCTGGTGACAAAGAATAAGGACACAGCCACACTTTTTGCGGCACAGGGTAAAGAAATGCAGTCCCTCCCTCCTCGTGTTCCTTCCTAAATCAGCAACAGCTCTCAGAGGCGACAGCACGTGCCCAAGGGTGTAAAAATAGAGCTTGCAGTGGTCCAGTCTTTTTAACTTAATTGTGAAAAGAAAGGGAAAGGACATGGCAGGGAAGCTCCTCAACAGTTGTTACTTTTATGAGGTATTAGCACATATCCCAGCAGTTGGGCTGTGTACTAACCAAGGAGCTTGGATCCTCCTCCACCCCTGATTTGGGGGTGTCAGGTTAAATATAATCCCTCCATTTCAGTCTTCTGCTCCTTGGGAATGTTGGAAGCTACAGCCACTGCAGCTTTTGGGAACAGGAATAAAAAGGTTCTCGGGACCCTGATGTTCTCCCACAAAAAAGGAGTGAAGAAGCTCCTGTTTGTGAGGTTTTATTCCCTCGGCATTACCAGTGACATGCCTGAGGAGGTGCCACAAGTCACTGCTCAAACACAGCCCCCGTGACATCAGCTGATCCAGGAGCTTCAGCACCAAACGTTGGGATTTGGCAGTCAGTTGGATCATGAAGATTGTTCTCTGCAGGTGCAGCTTGTGTGTTTATTGAACAGTGAATTATTTGTCAGACAGCTTCCTGCTAAGGTGTAATGCTGGAATAATGTCCCACAGGAAAGCTGGGAGCCAGAACAGGGGGGGCGTTGGATCCTCCCAAGTTTGGGATCTCTTGGAACGGCCTAACTGAGCTACAGCTGCACCAGTACCTGTCTTAGGTGTTGAGGTTTGGGTTGTTGTTTGTTCCCCAAGAGTAATTATCCTGTGGACATGAGGTGCCATTGAATGTGAAGTATTTTGGTTTGTAATAAAATCAAAATGACTTGAAACCATCTTCCATCCACGTCCCCAGACTCGGAGTGAGACTGTAAAGGTCACACAGCTGCCTGGATCTATATCCATCAGCTCCTCACCAGGAGGGAGGAGATAAACCCCAGCAGCGGCCGTAGGGATGCAGCCACTGCATCTCCCAGCAAATATTACTGTTTAAAGAAAAGCAGCAGTAATAAACGACGTGTTGGAGATTAAAGTCCAGAAACTGAGACTGGGGATGCCAAGGCAAAGGGCACAGTAAGCTGTAAAACCTTGGGAATGTTTTTCCCACTTGTCTTTTAACAATGAACAGCCAAACTGCCTTTCCTTTGCCCAGCCCTTCAGGTGACTGGCACCCAAAGGCATTAAAGGAGCCGAGGGCACTGGAACCATCCTGGGGTTGGTTTTGGTGGGCTGAGGAACACCAGCCCTCACTGCACTCCAGACTCACAGCTGGGGGATGCAGATCCTTAATTACAGGTGGACATGGAACATTAACTATGGAACCAGGCTGGAGATGGGCACTTTGGGCTGGTGGGACCTGCATGGTTGGTGACACCAGGGCCGGGGTGACGCGGGGAGGCTGCGGCTGCTCCAGCTTAGTCACAGCGCTGAGGTATGCACGGAATGAGTCCTCCCGGGGCTGTGTTATCCGCCTGTCATTAAAGCATCAGTGCTGGGGGCTTTTTTTGGGACTCACAGCTGCCATCACCCCAGCAGCAAACGCGCTGGGCCCGCTGTGACTCAGCCCGGGGGGTGGGGGCTGCCTGGAGCAGATCCCGGGGGCTCCTCCCGCCCCAGCAGCGGCTCCTGCTCCCCACCGAGAAGATAACGCCGATAACAGCGGCACACAAGGAGCCCTAGTTTTAGTGCCTGCTCAAATTCCCATCAGGAGGGGCCTGTGAAACCTAAACCACCTCCTTGGGAGAAAACACCACGCTGGAGCGGCAGCTTTTGAGCTGTGGTTAGAGAAACCCCAGGCTGCCATCCTGGTGAGAAGGGAAAAGGGAAAAATACCCAAACCACTTGGTGATGCCCCATAGCGATCTCTGGCCTTCCAGCAAACTGGCTGGGTGACCTTCCAGGAAAAGGCAGCATGGATTTATTAGTGACTGTGGAGAAAGCACACAAAGTGGCACAGGCAAAGCACATTCCCACAGCCCTCCCTGTGACTGGAGCCCATGGACAGTGCTGGGACTGAGCCCATCAGCAGCACCAGGCACACTGGGCCTCTTCCCACCTGGCTGCTGCCAGGGAGCTGAACACACTTCCAGAGGGGAACCATGGCCAGGCCACACATCCCAGCTGTGTGCTATCACACATCCCAGCTGTGTGCTGTCACACATCCCAGCTGTGTGCTGTCACACCTGGGAGAGCTGGGTTTGGACCATGTAGAACCCTACAAGGAGTAGGAAGAGCATGGGGAGCACAGAGATGGGGTCAAGCAGAGTGGGAGCTGTTGGGCAATGCCTGCCCCACCGCAGGCTCTCCATGGCCACAAGCAAGGATTGTGAGAGCCTTTGCTCCAGGGAACACCCCCTGGAATCTCCTGAGCTCTCCATACAATCACCAACATCTCATTTCTTTTGCAAAGCCTGTCTGGAAAGTCAATGTTTTATGAACCAGGCGCCAGCACTCCCCAATGGCAGTGAAATGGGAAGGGATGGGAGCTCAGAGCACCTCATGCAGAGCTGGAGGGGCAGGCACTGCCAGAGCACCTCTGGGCCCAGCTGCCAGGGCATGTCTGGGGTCCCTGGGACGGGCCAGCCCAGCTCAGCTGCCCAGGAGGCAGGTGGTGCTGTGCAGGCTGCCATGGGGAGGGAGCAGAGAGTGCCCTGGGGAGGCTGAGCTGCCAGGCCATGTCAGTGCCCCAGCCCTTGCTCCTAGCCCAGCCACAGAGCCCAGCCCTGGGCTGCGGAGAGGGGGTCAGGGCAGGACACGGAGCATCCAGAGCACGGCCCTGGCTCACGTGGCTGCTCAGCCCCTGACTCAGCAGGTGAGCACCCGATGAAACTCACCCCACCCTCCCGGGACAAACCAGCACCCTGGCACCCTGGCATCTCACCCAGGGAGCTGCCAAAACACAGCCCATGCCATGGGGTCCCTGCTCCAACAGCATCCCTCTGCCCAGCGAGGGGCCAGTCAATGCAACAAGGGCACCCCAGCTGCAACCAACACAAACAAATGGCAGCAGAGCTGCTCCTCCTGACCCTCTAGAGCCCATAGTCAGCCCATCAGAGGGAAAAATCAGAGGGGGACAGCACTTTCCTGCATGAGGCACCAGGGTGGCCAGGGACAGGCAGGGCAGGGCACAGGGATTGCCCTGGTGGTGACCAAACTTGTGGCACAAATGTGGCTCCCCACAGCCCAACACACCCAGGCTGTGGAAACACCTCCCATTTCACCCACCGGCCCCACAGACCAGAGCACCCTGTGGATTTGGGAAGGGTGACACACCCTCATGGCCACATCCTGGGAGCCCCTCAGCCAAAACCCTGCTGCCCAGGGAGCTCGGATTGGAACACGCTCCCCTTCTGCTCCTTGTGCCGCTGGAAAGCCAAAGCTGTGCTGCGCCTGCCCTGCCGTGCTTGACATCCCTGCGGAGCTGTGACATCCCTGAGGAACTGTGACATCCCTGCCTCCTCAGCAAGGCCTCTGCTGACCCACATTCAGCCACCAAAGCCCTACGTGCTGACCCAAGCCCAGGCTTTGTTCTCACCCATTAAGGAGCTGCAGCCCAGCGCCCGCTCGGGGATCTGCCTCCCCAGGGCTGGGGGTCCCACAGAGGCCCTGCTGTCCCCCCATGACAGGGCAGAGAGTCAGCAGCTGTCCCAGAAAGCACCCGGTGCCTGACACCTCCCCTGTGCTCAGGAGCAAACCCTCACAGTCCCACCTGCCCCTCAAACATCCATCCTGGACAAAACAGCAGAGGACAGCAGCCCCCAGCAGCCCCCAGCCACCCACTGAGTTCCCCAGCTCTTGTGAGTGAGCCCGTGGCCAGGGCTGAGTGTGGGAAGGAGCTGACATTTCATTTTAGCTTTGTTCCCTGCTGTGTCCCTGGGTCCAAGGCCCCCCAGGTTCCCCTCTCTGCATCCTCTGTCCCACACCAAACACACATAAAGCTCCTGGCAGGGCACAGGTTAGAAGGACCAGCATTAGAAACACCTTTGCAGTTGTGTGAGTAGTTAAAAACTGCCCAGGATGAGCAACTGGAGCTGTGCAAGAGCCTTTTCCTCATTCAGTGGTGGTGAGGGGGAATGAGGGGTTTAGATGCTTGCGTAGGGAATCCCACAGGCTGCCACTCAAAACCCATCCTCGGCTCTCCCTGCGCCGCCCGTGGCCAATAAACATCCCCAGGCTTGCCCTGCCGGGCTCCGAGCCCCCAGCCCGGGGAGCCCGGCTCCGGGGGGACACCCCGGGGGCTCAGCCGTCTCTCATCGTCTCACAGACTGTGATCACCCTGCATCTCCCGGGGATTGCCTCTGCCCCTGAGATGGTGCAGCTCCAAGGAAGGCAGCAGAACTGATGCAACACGGAGGCAAAGCAAACCTCGAGCTTGGAGAGCCAAAACCCTCACATTTTCATTTTTTTGGCCTTTTGAGGTTTTCTTAATTTGTCTATTTTTGTTCCTCGCCCACCTCCGCGCGGAGTGTGACGCGAGCCCTCGCTGGAGAGGCAGGGTTTTAAGGGAGAGCTCTGGCTGCTATAAAGCAGCGAGGTTCTTGGAAAAACAGCCTCTGGAGCAATAAACAGATTTGGAGCTGAGGGCTGTGAGGGACGGCTCCATCTGGGCTGCTGAGTCATGAAACCTGCCCGAGCGAGATACCAGCCGAGGGCTCGGGATGGGGGAAGCTTCCTATGAGGGATTTGGGCTATTTCAGTCGGAGCGTGCGACAACAAAACCAGAAAGCGAACAAAAGCGGGCTGGGGTGGCCACGCTTCGCTCCAGCAGCCGCGGGGTTAAGGCAGAGGCTGCCCTCCTCCTCCACCTCCTCCTCCTCCTCCCACCTCCTCCTCCTGTGCCAGTGCCAGCCTGGTCCCATCCCTGCCATGGTGGTGAGGCACTGGGAGCAGAGCCTTCACCTCAATCCCACAGTTTGCAGACGAAGACAAACTCTCTGTCCCCTGTGCTGTGTGGATCCCCTAACCCACGGCATCCCTTCTTGGGGATCCCCATCCCTTCTTGGGGATCCCCATCCCTTCTTGGGGATCCCCATCCCTTCTTGGGGATCCCCATCCCTCCTTGGGGATCCCAGCCCATAGCAGCTCTTCACAGGGACCTGAGCCCACCCTGCCCCGGGCCAGGGTCCAGCCTGGCCCCCAGGAGGGTGCCACAAGAAGCCCTGGGAGCCTCAGGACCACCTGACATTGTTTCACTGTGCTCCCAGCATGGGGAGGATTGTGGCTTGGGATGTCCTGAGTCCCAGAAATCAGGTTCCTCTCTCTTTCTCTCTCAGGGCTGGCCCCCTCCCCAGTGAGCACCCATGGAGCCGAGGGATTCTGGCACATCCCCATCCCCTAAGGGACCCCACCTTGTCCCCACACACGCTGACACGGTCTCTGCAGGGACATGGCAGGTCCCATCCCTAACAAGGGATGTCCTGGATGTTCTGCCACGTCCCCACACGCTGTTCTGTCCTCCCTGGGCCCTGCCACATCCCTGTGCCCACAGCGACCACCTCTCCATGCCACGTCCCTTCACTGACTTCAACACATCCCATCCCCACAGCGATCCCGTCATGTCCCCACTGGGATCCTCATTGCCTCCATCCCCACAGTGATCCCGTCATGTCCCCACTGGGATCCTCATTGCCTCCATCCCCACAGTGATCCCGTCATGTCCCCACCAAAACCTTCACTTGTTTCCATCCCCACAGGGACCTCACTCGTCCCCACACAGAGTCACATCCCCACCAGGCCCTGAGTGCCCCACAGAACACCCCATTTTCCCCTTCCCCACAGGGACCCCGTGTTTTCTCCACAGTGACACCCAGCTGTCCCCATCCCCACAGGGACCCCGTGTTTTCTCCACAGTGACACTCAGCTGTCCCCATCCCCACCGGGACCCCGTCATGTCCCCTTTTCCCGTCCCTCTCCCACAGGCCGCGCGGGCCCGGCGGCGGCGGCGGCGCCTTTAAGCGGGGCCGGTCTCCCGGAGCCCCCGCCCGGGGGCCGGGCCGGGCCGCCCCCCGTAGCCTGGTAACGGCGGCTCTGCGGGCGGGGGCGGCCCCGGCAGCCGCGGTCAGGTGGCACCGCCGAGACGGAGCCGGCCGAGCACGATAAAAGTCCCGGCCCGCCGCCGCCACGGCCGCGAGGGAGCGCGGAGCCGCCGCCAGGGAGCCATGGTAGGGACGGGACGGGCCGGGACGGGACGGGCCGGGCCGGGCCGGGCCGGGCTGGGGCGCTCGGGATGGGGGGGGCCCCGCCGTTCCCCTCTGTGTTCGCTGTGCCCGCTGTGCCCAGCCCGCCCCGCTCGCCTACGGCGCCTCCGGAGGGGCCCCCGGCAGGCGGGACGGGACGCGGAGAGGTTCCGATCCCCGGCGGGCTCGGCGTGTCGGGGCTGTGCCGTGGGACAGCGGGACGGGGCGGCGGCGGCGCTGCCGGGGCGCCCCAGGATCGGGACGAGGCAAAGATCGCGGCGGGAGAGCGGGGGGCACCTCCGAGCTGCACCGGAGCAGCCGCGGGCACGGCTCCGGGGGTTCCTCGACGTGGAACCAGCACCACCACGGGCTGTGCCGTGATAGGGCTCCATCCCCGCATCCTGGCTCAGCACCCACCTCTGGCTCCTGCCCTCGGCACCCCAGCTCAGCATCCATCCCTGAATCCTCCTCTTGAGCTCCTGCTGTGGGCTCCCATCCCTGGCTCCTGCCCATCAGCCTGCTGGAGTGGAGTGCCCATCCCTGGCTCCTGCCCTCGCTCCCATCCCTGGCTCCTGCCCTTTCACTCCTGCTCTGGGCATCCATCCCTGGCTCTGCCCATCATCAGTCTGCTGGAGTGGAGTACCCATCCCTGGCTTCTGCCCTCGCTGCCATCCCTGGCTCCTGCCCTCCACACCCCCGGTTCCCAGGGCATCCCGGTGGGTGCCTGCAGCTGCCCGGCCTCACATCCAGCCCGGCTGCGTGCACGGCCCTTGACTCAGCTCCGGAGCAGCTCCTTTGAGCAACACCGGTAATCAATGAGTGGCATTTGGCTGTAGGGAGATGGGGCAGGATTCTAACCTGTTCGACTGGGCAGCAAATGAGCCTTTTATTCTGGAGGTTTGAGTGTTGGCAGATGCCTTAATATCATGTTGCAAGTTCAGTTTATCCCTAATGCCCCTGCCTCAGGAATGGTGGAGGATTAGCACTGGCAAAACACTGTTTTCCCTTATGATACACCGGATCAGCTGCCCTTCTCTGGCAGGGAGTGCATTCCTCCCCCAGGCCTCGCTGTAAACCTTGGTGTTTGCTGTGTTCCCGGTGGTTGGGACAGGCTCTGTGGCACTCTGGTTCCCAAGGAATGAGAAGGAAGGATCCCTAATCTGGGGGACACGTGCTGTTCCCCGCTGGCAGAGAGATCTGATGCCACGACTCGGCTGACGTGACCCTGGTGAACGTCAGGGGAGCAGTAATGCAGCAGGTTTTAATCAATTTGTGCCTGGAAGGTGTGAACGTGCAGCTCTGCCTGTCCTTCCTGCCCCCGAGGGCTCACCTGGGTCCTGGACAGGGACACAGATCCCGGTTTCCTGCAGGAACAAAGGTGAAATCCCGGGGATTTCATCTGAGCCCTCGCTGCGGGGTCTGCTCTGGGCTCTGGCACTGCTTCCTCGTTGGCCAGGGCAAGATTGAAATTTGCATGGCTTAATTCAATACCTGATCCCAGCTGGAATCTCGGAGCTGGAAAGCCAGAGAGCTCATGCTGCTCTAGTGCTAGAAACGTACAGGGTGTTGGGGGAGATCTTCTGCCTGAGCCAGGCTCCATGGGAGGGAGGAAAGGGATGCAGAGCTGCCACAAAAAGGTCTCAGGTCTCTGCTCTGGGAGCCAGAACCAGCTTTGTCCCACAGAACCGCCCACCTGCACGCCTGGGCATGCAGGAAAAGGCTGGGAATGAGGAGTGGGGAAAAGGCACCTGGGCAGGGCAGTGGGGCCTGGGAGCACCATGTGCCGACCCCACCAGAGCCATCTACCACAGGCTGTTCACCAGAGAAGCCTTCCAGGCTTCCTGCCACTGCTGTAGGACTTTTCTTCCAGGGTGGTTTTCCCTAGAAGGGAGGGGTGACACCTCAAATCAGGCACAGGAGCTTCTCCCAGCCCCTCCTCTCCAGGTACACAGCACACACACACCCATTTATGGCTCCAAAAAGGACTCTGAGCAGCCATAGCATGCAGAGAGGGCTCTGGCATTCGGAAATAGCTGAGGAATCTCTGAACGGGAGCCCCAGCTCCCTGGATGCTTGGGAATAAAGCCAGGAACTGGGAGGCAAAGGCTCTGCCCACCCTTCCCAGGGCACCTGTGGTGCAGGCAGTGCGTGGGCTCAGCTCACACAGCTACTCCCCTGCTTTAAAAATAGTATAAAATTATAATGATCAGGCAGGCTTGGGGTTCCCAGCAGGAAGGATCAACAGGTGCTGCCACAGTCACCCCTAGGCCAGGTGGGTCAGGGTTCCCAGGCCAGTGAGAATTAATTCTCATTTATTTTCACAATCCTACCCTGCAGTGTGGGGGGGGTCTGCAGGTCCCTCCCTTCAGGGGCAGGAATCCTTCATGGAGGAAATGTGAATTGGCACAGCATCCCTGGAAAAGGGAATATCCCCCAACCTGGAGCAGCCAGAGGGACCTCCTGGGAGCCAAGGGGTGCTGCTCACAGGGGAGGAGGCTCCACGTGTAAACTCCATCTCCCCCAACTGATTAAAATGGGCCTCTCTTCCTGTTCTCCAGCACAAACCCACGGGTGTGCTCAGAGCTGACCTCATTCCTTCCAGCTGCTGCGGGCACATCCCTCTGCCCAGCCAGCCCCTGCCCAGCCTTGGGGAGCCTGGGGAAGGCTGGGCAGCCCCTGCCTGCCAGGAACGCCTCCGGAGGGGAAGGTGCCACCATCAGGGTGCCAGCTTTGAGCCCCTCTGGGAAGCCAGGCAGCTGAGAGCACGCAGCAGTTGGCACTGGCCCTGGAAAAGGCCCGGGTGAGGCCAGCACGGAGGCACCGGACCGTTTCCAGGACACGTTGCAGTGAATTTGCAGCTGCCTTCAATTTCATGGGCTCTGGGGTGGGCTGGGGCAGAGCCCCAGGAGCAGCAGGCACAGCCCTGGGCCCGGCAGGGTCACACACGAGCAAACACACCGGGTCCCTGTGTTTTGTTCTGCTAACAGGGAAGAGATTGTGTCCCTCCTGTCAGCTGTGACTGCGCAGGGCACGGCTCCGGAAAAAACAAGGCTCCATCTTGCAGCACCCCGGGAGCCAGAGCCAGGCGTGGGTCTGCTCCCTGAATGTGCCCTCCCTGCTCTCCATCCACATCCCCCAGGGTCACACTTGGACACAGGGAGCAGGGGATGAAGCTTTCCTAAACTCCACCTGCAATCCAGATGCCATCAGCTGGCGCTGGGATAATCTGTGGTGCTCCAGAAGAGGCGGTGTCGCCACTCGGGGCTGGAAAACAGCCCTCAGTGCTCAGCCCAGTAAGGAACCGATGCTGCACGCAACTGTCGGAGCCCTTCGTGCCTCCTCACAGCTTGGCTCTGGATTTTAAAACATTTCACGTGCCTCCCAGGAGTTCTGAAGCAGGATGCAGGTGGCCACGCCACTGCCCTGTGCTGGGGGAGCCCCGTGCCCCCGCTGCGCTCTCCCAGCCAGCAGCACACGGAGCCCGTGGCTCTGAAAGCACAGACGTGGCGTTTCAATGAAAGATGGTTTGTTTTTCTTGCATCAAATCCTCTCGCTGCTTGCCGAGGGAGGCTTGTCCTCAGAGCAGAGCGAGGGTTTATAAACACCAGCGTGCCCCAGGTTGTGCCCGCTGCCCGTCTCGCTCCGTCCCTGTGGCCAGAGGTTTGGCTGGCAGCTGGCAGGATCCAGCTGGAGAGGGAGCAGTGCCTGTTCCTGCTGTGGAGGGGGTGGCTGCACGGCAGGATCACAGCAGGGTGGCAGGGATCACAGCGTGGCCGTGGGCAGCACCACTGTCACAGGAGTTGGTGGCAGCGGGAGTGCAGAGGCTGCCGAGCTGCTGCCCTGCCTGGCAGCCTGGGACCCTGCCCATGGTGCCAAGTGGCATCCTCAGATGAGTCCTTGCAAAACCCTCACCGCCCATTTTTCCTGCTGGGAGCATGGCAGTCGGGGAGTGATTTTGCTGGCAGAGCACTCAGACACTGCTCAGCTGGGCACTTTGGGCTGGGTTAGAGTCACCACCCCTGAGCCTGGTGCCAGCCCAAGGCTCGGTGCTGCCATGTGGGAGCAGGGCCTGGCTGTGGAGCGAGGGTGGCTCATGCTCAGCAGAGGCAGGAGGCAGTGGGTGAGCCTTGCCAAGCCCTGGGACACAGGAGTGTCAGCTGTCACCCCTCTGAAGGCAGCAGGCTGGGATTGCCAGCAGGCTGGGATTGCCAGCGGGCTGGGACAGGCTCCTGAGGGACTGCCAGCCCTGCAGCCCGGGGAGCTGCCTTGGCTCTGGGAGCAGGCACGGGGGGCAGGCAGGACTCTGTGCTTGCAGACCAGCCTACTTGCTCTGGGGTCGTTGAGCTTCCCAGGAGAGCCCTGGACTGGTTGCAGGGTGTCTTGTTGTGCGTTTTGGGCACGATTCCCCTGTTTTGTGGATCCTCCGGGAAGTTACTGGTGTGTTCTGGCAAGCACAGGGACCCAGCTGTGCTGGGAGCTGCACAAGCAGCCAGGCCTGCTCAGAGCTCCGGGCAGACAGATTATTATCTTGATTTAACATCTGACAGCTCCCATCCTGCTCCGAGAGGCCAGCCCAGGCTGCCAGCAGAATCAGTCGGGGGTTGGTCACAGCATCCTCTGTCTCAGCCCAGATCACCCCGCCTGCTCCCCTTCCTTCTTTCCCATTCCAAACCCGAGCCACTCGACCTTTCCATTGTGAGGATGTGCTGATGGCTCTGACCCACACGAGAAGAGCCTGTAATGGCTCCAGGAGCACAACCAAGGGCAGGAGAGCAGAGCCAAGGGCTGGGAAGAGGAGCCGGCGGCTCCCACTCATTCTCTCCCCTCCCGGCTCTGCTTTGGGCTCCCTTGGACTCAGCACAAGCAAGCCCTGACCCCAGAATGGCTGCAGTTTGTGCTGTCTGCTGAAATTTATTTGAAATGCCACTCTCCAGGACCATTTCTGAAGCAATTTGCTGTTCAGCCTGGCTGGGAAGAGCCCTGAGCAGGCTCGTTCATTCAGCGCCTGCGATATTGACTCTTCTCTTTACTGCAGGATTAGAGATCATTTGTCATCTCCAAAATGAATAACTTTTCCTCTCCTGGGAGGGGGGAGAAGCCTTGCCTCAGTACTGACATTTTGCACACCCAGCCCAGAAATCTTCTCCAAATCCCAGATGATGATCTGGGAATTAAACCAGGGACTTCAGTATCTCTGTTCCTTGAGCAGAGCAGGGCCCACCCTGCACTAAACCCACTCTCCAGAGGGAGAGAGGCCTGGGGAGCTCTCACCTGTCCAGGTACCAGCCCCTGGTTGTGTTCCTGCCACACAACCCGACAGAAACTCAAGTGCCCCAGGGACGAGCCACAGCCTCAGCTCTCAAGACAGAGGAGCTGCATTAAAAAACAAACAAACAAAAAAACCCTTAAAATCAGAGCAAACCACCCGGCAGCACCAGAATAAGAAGGAAGAAGCTCAGACTTGCCAACTCATTGTCTAGAGCCCGACCAGTTCTCCCTCCTGTCCTGGAGATCACAGCACTCAACTCACAAACTCACCCTGTTTGTCATTTGAGCTTCCAGAGGTGTTTTCAAGTCTTTCTCAGGAGGTCCAGGAGCCAGCAATGCTTTCCCGTGGGAATTTCAGCCTTTGTTAACAGGACTGCCTTCCCAGGAATGAAAGCAAGAGAAACAAACTCCAGCTGTTGCAAGATTTGGAGGAGCAGAGCCACGAGCGTTGCCGGCAGCAACCTTTCCAAGGGGCTGCACCACCAAAACACCAAGCACGGCATCGGCATTGCTGCATTGCTTTGGAAATCCTCTCACCTGCAAAGGAGCTGCTCTGGGGCCAGGAGATCCAGCCCAGGTGGGATACAGCCAGCCTTCCATGGGAGCAGCTACCTGGGCTAGGCACCTGCCTCTCCTCCTGAGACCTGGGAAGCACGAAGCTCAGCCTGGAGTGCAGCAGGAGGTACACCCGAGAGCTGGAGATCTGGGTGCAGGCTGAGATCCAGGTGGATCGGGCGGGAGAAGTGTCCCCTCGCCATAAACCCGAGGATGGCGCTGGCCAGGAGCGCTGGGAAAGGACCTGGAGGCTTTGAAGAGCAGAGTGTTCTCCAGGCTGTAATTAGCCACTGGCTTCCCCCACCCCTGATTATGCAGAGGAGGGAAATGGCAGAACCCACCAGTCTGCCGGGGAGGGAGGAGGCTGCTCCAGTCCTGCCCCTGCCACCCCAGGGACCCCCTGCCACCCCAGGGTCCCAGCCCTCCCTCTGGGCACTGTCTGGGCTCTGCACGTGGGCAAGACCAAGGCACAGTCTGGAAAGGGATTTACTGTGGGTCAGGGCTGCTGTGAGATTAATTAATTCATTAACTGGAGCCAGCCCAAGAAAAGGAGGATGTGATGGCAGGAACACCTGGATGCTACCAGCCCTGTGTTCTCCTGAAGGACCATCTGCACCCTCTGGGGATGTCAGGCCTTTTCAGGAAACCCCAGTGACATTCCAGCTCCTTTGGAGGGCACTTCCAGTGCTGCTTTAAGGACAGTCCTGGCTCCAGCACCCCGGGGCACCAGCTTTGGGCTGCTGTGACTGCTCAGCCTATGCCAGCACTCAGAAACCCCAACCGAGGAGCAGTGGGAGAAGAGGTGGGGTTTTTATTTCCCATGAGGTGCTGCACCCTGGCTGTACCTGGCAGTGCAGAGGCTCAGGGGCAGCCGGTGCCCTTCCCTGTGCGCTGCCAGGAGCCTCTTGTGCCATCAGCCTTCCCAGGCACAGCCACGCCGGGCTGTGTGAGTGCTTTGTTCCATCTTCAGCGATTTGCTCCTTTTTTTTTTCTGCACTCAGCAACGGCTGGGAAGAGGCTTTTCATTCCTTTTCCCTTGGTCTGCCCCAGCACAATGAGGGGAATGGCTGCGTGAAGAGCGGCGGTGTTGGATTACAGGGGGTGCGGTGGGAAAGGCTGAGGGGCTCTCCTGGAGCACAGCAGGGCACTCGGGCCGGGCAGGAGGGATGCGGGGTGCAGCCCTGGGGACAGAGGGGCTGTCCTGGAGCACAGCAGGGCACTCGGGCCGGGCAGGAGGGATGCGGGGTGCAGCCCTGGGGACAGAGGGGCTCTCCTGGAGCACAGCAGTGCACTCGGGCCGGGCAGGAGGGATGCGGGGTGCAGCCCTGGGACAGAGGGGCTCTCCTGGAGCACAGCAGGGCACTCGGGCCGGGCAGGAGGGTGCGGGGTGCAGCCCTGGGGACAAAGAGGGGCTGTCCTGGAGCACAGCAGGGCACTCGGGCCGGGCAGGAGGGATGCGGGGTGCAGCCCTGGGGACAGAGGGGCTGTCCTGGAGCACAGCAGGGCACTCGGGCCGGGCAGGAGGGATGCGGGGTGCAGCCCTGGGGACAGAGGGGCTCTCCTGGAGCACAGCAGGGCACTCGGGCCGGGCAGGAGGGATGCGGGGTGCAGCCCTGGGGACAGGTGAAGGCTCACACCTGCGAGCCGGGGGGAGCCGGAGCTGCTGGCAGCCCAACCCCTTCCATTCCCAGCTCCCCGTACGGCAGCAGCTGCTCAGCCGGGTGTGTGTGGGCAGCAGCGTGGCTCTGTCACATGCCTGAGCCAGCGCGTCGCAGCCGGTGGCACCGCAGCCAGCTCCGCTGCACGGGAGGGACTCGGCGCCCGCCCCGCTGTGCCCAGCGCCGGGCACCCCCAGGCACAGCAGCCTTATCTCTCGCTGCAATAATGAGATTCTCCTCCAAATGTCCCGTCCTCCTGCCTGAGAGGTGGTCTGGCTCGGGGGAGAGCCGTGTCGGCCATTCCGAGCCCCGGGGATGTCGTGTGTGTGTGTGTGTGTGTGTGTGTGTGTGCCTGGGATGTAACAGGTTGGACAGAGCGGCTGTGGCTGCTCCTGGGTCCCTGGGGGTGTCCAGGGCCAGGCTGGATGGGGCTTGGAGCCACCTGGGATGGGATGGGATGGGATGGGATGGGATGGGATGGGATGGGATGGGATGGGATGGGATGGGATGGGATGGGATGGGATGGGATGGGATGGGATGGGATGGGATGGGATGGGATGAGCAGGTGTTTGCCGCTGGCCTGGCAGCCCCAGTTTGCAGAGCCAGCCCAGCCTGTCACATGCAAATCCCTGGATAAGTTCCTGCCTGCAAACAGGAACCACTTTATGGAAAGCAGCAGAGCCCTTCCCAAACTGCTCCAGCTCCCCCGGGAGCAGCTGGAGGCTCTGCCCTCATCCAGCAGCATTTCCCAGGGGATTCACCTCCACTCTGGGGGCTTCTGGGGAAGGAGGGGGATGTTGGGAATGGGATGTTGGCCCCATTCTCAGCTTGTTGGGAGCACAGTGTTGTGGCTCTAGCATCAGCTCTGCCCCTTCCCATTCACAGGAACAGGGGGTCCCCAGTGGGTGGCTTGGGCACCATCAGAAGGACACAGACCTGCCCCAGCTGTCTGGGCCTGGGCAGATGCTAAAGGAGACATTAGAGTAAATCAATTACTTAAATGACTTAATTTTTTTTTGAGCCATGACTTCTGTGCCAGCCTCAGATTCCTCAGGGCTCACCGTGATTCTGAGTGCCATGTTGGCAGGAACTGGTGACATTATGGTGTTGGCAGCAAGTGCCACCCTGAGTCCTCATCTCTCTGTGGGGAAGCCGTGGTCCTCCCTCCCAGCTCTTGGGCACCCCCTCATCAGTGTCCAGCACAGATCCCAGTACAATCCCTGCTCTTTTGTCTCCCCAGCTCAGCGTTGGACACACTCCCTGAGCCACCCCAGCCCCAGCAGCCCAGAGCTCTGCGGTGCCGCTCCGTGACTTAGAGCAGGACTTTGTCACCAACTGTAAGTGCCCAAATCCTTTGCACTGTCCATAAGAGCTGCTTGAGAGCAGGGATTTCGCTACTCAAAGAACTTTATTCCTCTGAAAAAACACACCTTTCCTTGCTGCTCCAGCTGGGTGGCTGCAGTGGGGGGAAGCTGAGCACTCGTAGCTGCAGCAAAAGCCTTGTGGGGGCAGGAACTTTTGCAGCTTTAGTCCACAGCTTCAGGAGCTGCTCAGGTAGCTGCCAGCAGGGAAGAGCCATGGAGGAGGCCACGTTATGCTCATCAAGTTTCTGTACCACAGAGCCAAAAATCCACTGGCAGCACCACCAGCCACTGCTGGGACCTGCTGGTGCTTCCCAGAGCATGACATGAGGGCAGACAGCTGAGGGCTGGGGAAGCCACAGCCCTTTAAAGGACCCTCTTAACATAATTTGGAATTTCTGGAGGGATAGATCCCTCTCCCCAAGGCCCTGAGCATCCCCCATAGTCCCCTCAGCTCTGCCAGTGCCACCAGGGTGGGCTCAGAGGTACCTGGGCAGGGACTCCCCAGCCTGCACAGGCTGGAGCCTGTCCCGTGCCCTTCTCCAGACAGAAAACACACTGACTGGCAAATTATTGATACTCCAGGGCTCATCCTCTTGCCTTCAGCTTCTCCCTGTCTTTGGAGGTGCCCCAAAGGAGCAGGGGGAGTCAGATGAGGGACCCTCATGGCCCGTGTGGCTCTCAGGAGCAATCCCAGGCCTCTGCCAAGCATTAGTCAGGCATAAAAGCAGGACTAGAGCCTCCCCTGTCCCAGGCTCTGCTCTTGGGTTTTACTCCCAGCTTCTGACATAACCAGGTCACTCTTTCCACACTTCCCCTGCCTCCGTGAGAGCCGATGACTGATGGGGATGGACGTGACTCACCGCCTTTCCTAATGAGCGACTTTCCTCTGTTTATGTGCTTTGGCGGGGCCTTTCCTACACCTAAAAAGGAGAAGGGTGGCACTGGGGAGAGGGCAGCGTGCTGGAAATTGCTGGCATCTGCTGTTCCTCACCATCCCTTTGAACCGTGGCCAGCTGTGAAGCTGCTGTGTTTAAGCATGGAAAAGGTGTAGCTCATCTTCCACGTGCTGGTCCGGGTGAGATGCTGTCCGGGCCCACAGGTAAACCCTTGGCGAGTAATTGGACTTAATTAGGCTGAAGATTTTTTTTGTTACTATCTGTCCAGGCAGCGCCTGGGGGACTGCAGTAATGAGCACTGTGAGCCCAGCCCCACATTCCCCACGGAGCCTTGCCAGGCCACAGCAGGGCGAGCTGGGCTTTCCTGTTCCCTGGCACAGACACGGGTCAGGGACAGCTCCCCGCTCACGGCCTCACTTGTGTTTTGCAGTGACTAAGCAGCGGGAGCTCTCGCTGTCCTGCCGCCACCAGGCCAGACAATCCCTCCCTTGGCTGCAGATCCCCTTGGCTCTCTTCCCATAATGGAAGCCTGAGTGCCAGGATCCTCCATGACCTCCAGAAGCCACAACTCCCTGCCGAGAACTCTGATGGCTCCGCGCATGCTCTCGGAAGGCGCCCTGGGGGGCATCGCCCAGATCACGCCCTCGCTGTACCTGAGCCGGGGCAGCGTGGCCTCCAACCGGCACCTGCTGCTGTCCCGGGGCATCACCTGCATCATCAACGCCACCATCGAGATCCCCAACTTCAACTGGCCCCAGTTTGAGTACGTCAAAGTGCCTTTGGCCGACATGCCCAACGCGCCCATCTCGCTGTACTTCGACAGCGTGGCCGACAAGATCCAGAGCGTGGCGCGGAAGCACGGGGCCGCGCTGGTGCACTGCGCCGCCGGCGTCAGCAGGTCGGCCACGCTCTGCATCGCCTTCCTCATGAAGTACCACAAGGTCTCCCTCTTCGACGCCTACAACTGGGTGAAGGCGCGGCGCCCCGTGATCCGGCCCAACGTGGGCTTCTGGAGGCAGCTGATAGACTACGAGAGGAAGCTCTTTGGGAAGACCACGGTTAAAATGGTACAGACGCCCTACGGCATCATCCCGGACGTTTACGAGAGAGAGAGGAGACCCCTGATGCCTTACTGGGGAATTTAATGGGACTGCAGATGGGAAGCAGACTGGAGATGTTCCCTTCTCCTTCTACAGCCAACTTTGGTTCTCTACCACACAGCAGAACCTCAATTCTCACCTCGCTAACCTGCAAGGCCAACGATTCCCTTCAAAGCATTTTTCTCTATGGGGATTTCCCATCTGCATCTCTGATTTAGTAAAAACCAGGTCTCATTATAAGTTTATTCCTTCCATAAAGCCTCCATCTTTTTTCCTTTTTTTTAGTCAGTTTATTAGGATCCTCCAGGGAAGGGCCTGAGAGGCATTGGGCAGAGTGGATGGCCCAAGTATACTTCCTGCCACAGTAGTAGCCTGGATATTTTGTTATAGCTTGTTTGCTTCCTTGCAAAACCCTGTAGTGGCTCGGGAGCAGCATTGGCGAGGCCCTGCTCCACAGCAGCAGGTTTTCCAAGCACCAGGGAGGCAGGAGTGCAGGGGCTGTGGTGCTGGTGCTGGTGTTTTCTTTAACATCCGTAGTGACTCTCAGTATATAGTGTTTGAGATCTTTAGTCAGCTCTTAATCATATTCAAAGTTAGGGGGGGAAAAGGGAAAAAACAAACAAACCAACAAAAAGATTGAATCAGCCCATGTCGGCCACAAGTAAAATAAAAATTGAGCAATTCAAATCAAATAAATACAAGATCCTTTTTCACTCATTCCATGCCAGGGCAATAGTCCTGGAATACACTTCAACCACTGGAAAATGCTGGTGTGTTTTGTGGGTGGAAAGTTGACAGATCTTGTCCAGCTGTGGCTCAAGGCAGAAGCAGGAGGGCTGAATCTGCTGGGCAGCCAAAGAGACGCTCAGGAATGTGTGCATGGCCCTGCCAGGGCTGGGGGGGTGTGCCAGCAGCCAGCCCAGCCCAGGAGGGGGTCAATCCCCTCAGTTCCTGGGCCGGGGGGGTGCCAGCAGCCAGCCCAGCCCAGGAGGGGGTCAATCCCCAGTTCTGGGAGGGGGTGTGAGCAAGGTACCAGCTCAGTGGGGTCAGTCCTGGGTGCAGGGGGGGGAATGTGCCAGCAGCCAGCCCAGCCCAGGAGGGGGTCAATCCCCTCAGTTCCTGGGCCGGGGGTGTGCCAGCAGCCAGCCCAGCCCCTGGGCTCCTCAGCTCCAGCTCCCCTCAGGACCTGCCTTAGCCCACTCCTGCCTCTCTCCATTCCGTCCTCTCCTCAAGGTTATGCTGCATTCCAGGGCTGCTCCTCTCTGTCCCCAGGGTGGTGACAGAGGCCTGGCCTCGCTCAGAGTGTGCCAGGAGTGACTCCAGCCCAGCCCTTCCCTGGAGAAGCCTTGCCGTGGCTCCAGGGGCAGGGACTGGCTCCTTGGAGTGAGACTGGAGCCCGGGAGAGCCCCTGGTGCTCCTGAGAAGGCACCAGGGAGTTTCTGTTGCCTCTGGAGGAGGAGCAGGCAGAGTGCTGCGATCGCTGTCTGATTTCAATGAGATTCTATACTTGTAAAAAAAAATCAATAAAGATTAAACCAGAACATGTGTTGGTTTCCTGTTCCAAACTGTGCTAGTGGAGCTCCAGCAGCAGCCCAAGGCCCAGCAGTGCCTTTGAACAGTGGTGGCTGAAGGATGCTTTCTCCTGCTTTTCCCAATGAGTTTTGCCCCACTGAAGGAAAGGTGAGTTTGCCACCAGCTGCTCCCAGCTCAGGTTCCGTGGCTGGATCCCAGTTCCAGTGGCAGGCAGACACAGAGACTCATCTTCCAAATTTATCAGAGTTAAACTTCAGCCAGGGAAATGGTAAGTGAGGAACTGGAGAGTGAAAATCAAGATTAATCACTGGTCTGGAGATGTTCCAACACATGACATTTGAAAAGGAAAAAAATGCTAAAAACTGAAATCTGCTCACAAAATTAAACTTTACCTAAAAATGGGCAAAGTAGGATTTAACAGCATTTCTGGTATAAAAAAATGGAAGGATAAAAATTCTCCACTTGGAATTATTCTTTAGACTTTATGCACACACTGCCCAAGGAGTGAGGGGAGAGGGAGATGCTGATGTTCAGCCAAAGGCTGGCTTTAAACACAAGGGAAAGTTAGACCTATAAAAAGTGAAATTGCCTAATAAAACACATGAGAAAACAATTCACCTGAAATCCCCATTCAAGGTTATATTACAGCCTTAGTGCTTGTGGGGATTTCACTGCAAAAGCTCTTCTTGTATTCACCACAGCAAAAGATTTTTCACAAGTGTTTTCCCCCTCAAAATCCAGTTTTTTCTCCATTCTCAAATCTACAGAAACCAAAGAAAAGAGAGCCCTGGTATAGCTTGGATTGCTCTGAGCACACCCCTCCTCCTGCTCCCCACTGGCTTTTCCAAGTGGATCTAAATTGTCTGAAAAATATTTTATATCTTCCAGTATTTGGTGAGACACCTTCCCCATCCCAGCCACAGAGCAGGTTTCACCTACATTATGATATAAATATTTCAGCTTCCCAGGCTGGTCAGATATGAAACGAGCTTTTTATTGAACACCAGGTTTGAATCTCAACACAGGATTTATAAATCATTGCAGGAATTAAGGGAGTAAACAAGGTACTAAAGTCAATTAATAACACTTATTCTCACTGGATTTAAAATATCAGCAGCAACTCCAGCACAGCACAAACCCAAACAGCTCCAACTAATAATCACAAAACCACTTCTGGAAGAAAAATAACATTTGCCCAGAGGGCAGGAGAAGAATCACAATAGAAAGAGAAGTTTTCTGATTGCTCTCCTTCATAAAATTATGACATTCCTATTTGAACACTGAGAACTGGAATTAAATACAGGTGCAGAATTAAAAGTAAACCCAAAGCAGCAGTTTGTACAATAGCAGCTTTTATTGGGAAGGCAGGTTTTGTTTCAAGTTTAGGACTCCTGGTGCAGCTGCCAGGACTCAGAGCAGTCCATGGGTGTCCAGGAGCTCCTGCTCAGCCTGGGGCTGAACCTCACCCTCACCCCACTGCAGGAATCTCAGGGCAGGAGCTGCTCCCACCAAACCCAGCCAGGAGCAGCTGCTGCCAGGGAGGAAAAGGCTTGGAGTGAATGGTGAGCGCAGGAGGTGACAATGCCAGGGCACAGGTGACATCCCGGGGGCTGCAGGGACTCACGGCCAAACACCAGCAGGGAGGGGCAGGGGAGAGGCTGGAGCAGCCCCCAGCAGCAGGGGGAGGCTGCCAGGGCAGGGGACCACCAGGAACACAACGGGGCTGAGCCATAAATACATTAAATAACCGAGCAAATAAATCCTCAGAACTGCAAATGTACACCAAGAGACAGAAACCCCACTTGCCACAGGTCACGCCAAGGCAGCCCCTTTTGTCTATGTAAAAAACCAAAGGAAACCTCATTTCTCTTCTGCAGTGAGAGAATCCATGCAGGAAAAGGAGTTCCAGGTCTGGAATTGGGCAGGAGCAGAGGGAAGGCAGCGTGTCCTGCAGCAGAGGCAGCGGGGGAAGGTGGGCTGTGACGATCCTGTCACCTTGGATACAGCTTGGAAGGACACTGGGCTTTGGCTGGCAACAACATCCGAGCATGCTGAATGCTCCAGTGAGTCATTGGAATGGCTGGGAGCTGCAGCTGATCCTTCTGTGTGTGCCTTCATCCAGGGGATCTCCAGGCACAGCCTCCCTGCCTGCCCACGGCCGCAGCCCCACAAGGACAGGGATGGTGCCTGCTCCTCTCCCTGCTGTGGGAGCAGGAGAGCAGCAGTGTCACCCTCCAGGGAGCTCTGCTGCAGCTGGAATTGTAAATGTCCATCCCTTTTCTTCTGGGCCAAAGGACAGGCTGGCTGCAGCTCAGAGAGGGGCTGGGACCTGGTAACAGGTACAGAAAAACCAGCATGGAAATGCTCCTGGGACAATGCAGCCGGTGCTTTAAATTTAACACCATGGCCTCTTATTTGGGGCACTTTCTTTCAATTAAGGGGGGAAAATTCCTCTCTAGCAAAGTGTTGGGGAGCTGTGGTGGCTGTCAGTAAATCCCTTTTTCCAACACAGCATTCCCTCAGCACCAGCCTCTCCCAGTGGCTCCCTGTCCCCAGACTCCTGAGGGAACTGGTGAGGGGCACAGCAGCCTCACTGTGCTGGAAAACGAGGGCTGTGGACACATGCTGTGCTGCTGGAGCTCCTTCCCACCTCATAAATGACAGGGAGAGAAGCAAGGAGTTGTTTCCCTGCTTTTTTGGAAATTGCTGGGCAGGATGTGTGAAGCAGAGCACGGGAAATCTGCCTCTGGATCAGCTGGAGCTGCAGGCTTTATTTCATGAATGAGCTAATTTGAGGCAGCAAGGAGATTTATTGTAATTGGTGTAAGGAAGGAGCCAGACACCTCTGAGCCAAGATTCTTTCATTTGGGCTAATTAATAGTTTCGTGTAACTAAGCCTGTTTGTTTTTTAAATACAAAGCATCGTTTTCCTCATTGTAATTTCTGTTTCAGCAAATAGCCACAGGTCAGTGTCAGGTACCTGTAATGGGGGCAGGATTAACCTGGAGAAGCTGGAGGAAAGGAACAGATGTGAGAGGCTAAGCCAAAGAATTAAGGAGAAAGTGGATTTACATCCCACTTCATTCCCTGCAGCCCTAGACAGGGTCGTGGGATGTCTCTTGTGACACCAGGAGGCTCCCCCAGGTTTAAAATCCTGTAACCAGCACTCCATTGCCGGCACTGTCCTCTGGATGCTGGATCTGAAGGAGGAACCAGGTACTTCAGATGCACAGGTAACATTTATGAGAGCCTGTGACACAAACCTGTCCAGAGAGGCACCTACAAAAGCCACAAAGCAGCAGGGACACAATGCCTGCTCCAAACACAGCTTGCTGAGACCACCAAATTCCAGGGTTAATTGCCTTGGCTGTTCAATCCCACTCCCTGCTGCAGGAGCCAGGGGCCACCTTGTGCTGCCAGCTCTGAGTCACAGGAACACGTTGCTACAGGTAGCAGCAGACTGCAGGCTCACACACAGCCATCCCATCCCATCCCATCCCATCCCATCAGGAACAGCATCTCCACAGCCAAAAAAGGGAAAGAATCTCCACAGCAGCAGATGTGCTGCATCAGCAGAGTCCAGCTTTCAGCAGTGCTGCAGCCACACAGCTCCCAAAAGGTCAGGAGACACAAAACCCTGCCTGGAGCTCAGGACAAATCCAGGGAAGTTTATCTGTATTTACAACAAAGACTGTGAGTTTTAAACTCCAGCTGCCTGCACTACAGCATCCACACAGCACAGGGAAAATCCCAGCAGTTTTCCAGTCCTCACCTTCCAGCACCAACCAGCTCTGCATCCAGCTCAACTTCCAGCACAGAGCAGTGGAAGCACAAACACCCAGCAGCTTCTCCTCCTGAGTCAATAATTCATTCTGCCTGGATGCTGCTGTGACTCATGTGCTGTGATATCACAGCAGCAAATACTTAAAGAACATCAAGGTCTGTGTCCCAAAAACGTTAAGGAAAAGATTTCCTTGCAAATACAGACTTCAAGTATTTAAGTGGTTGTTTCTATGCAAATCAGCCCAGCACTCCAGGGTCTCAGGGAAGCTCCATGCTGGCCTCTCCCAGGCACAGGTTTATGCACATGGTTCCCAGGCTGCTTTTGCACAGGATAACGTTTTCATCTTCAGAAAGACTGAAATGCCACTCTTTTTTTTTTTTTTTTTTTGCCACACTATATATTATCCAGTTATTCCTGAAACCTTGGCCATTACAAGTGAATTCTTCACCATCTGTAACAGTGGCTTTAATCCGTTGATTTTTGGACCAAAAATCAACCCCAAAGGTTTCAGACCCTGGCCCCAGCTGCAGCCTCCAGCAGAGCAGTTACCCCAGGTCCTGCAGGATGAGACCAAGGCTCCACCTGCAGTGCAGCAGCTCTCAGAGCAGGTCTGGCAGGATGAGACCTGGGGGTTTGGGCTCCACGCAGTTGATCCAGAAGTTGGCACAGCTGGCGTGGTACTGGTGCCCTCCATATGCCAGCTTGAAGTTATCTGTCTCTGAATTGAAGGCCTGCAAGAAGAATTGAAACAAATGTGACAGTCTGATCCCCTCCAGGGTCTAACCTAGAGTGGGAAACAGCCCAGGGCTCTGCCCTGAGCACTGCACCCCATCAACTCCATTTGATCTCAGTTGCAGGAGGACAAAACCTTCAGCCATCACACCTGAGCCAACCTGCACCTGCAGGAGGGAGCCCTGGCCCGAGCCCTGGCAGCTAACTCACCTTCTTCCCTGCACCTTCTGCTTCTGTTCCACCTCCCTACCAAAGGGGAAGCTTGTCCTGCTTGCCAGCAGACAGCTCCTGCATTTATTTCCCTGGCTCCAGCCTGGCTGTGGGTTAGGCAGGTGCAATTCTTGCTATTAGTGTTATTTCAGGTTGAATTTCATCCCCTTCCTCCTGTTAATTGAAGCTGCTTTACAACAGGAGCCTCTGAGAGTGTGAAGCCATGAACAGGCTGAAACCACCTCGCTGTTTGTTGCTAGGAGATATTTTCCAATGCCTCACAGCTCCCTATTTAAAAAAAAAAAAATATCCCAGCCCTGCTCTCCACACCCTGGATTTCCTGCAGAGATTTCTAAAAATGCCACTGCCTGGCAGACAAAGGCAAGAGTCAATATTTCCAGCAGAAAGGCCCTGCAATCCCCCCTCTCTGGCTACAGACCCCCAGGCAGCACACAGCCAGGCAGTCAGGGGTTTTCTGGCACACGACAGAAGGAGCACAAGCCCAAGAGCTGGGCACGAGGCACAGGCATGCAGACACACAGGGCAGCTCTGGAGCAGGTTAGTGGATCAGATCAAGAGTTAACAGCCACAAAACACGACTGGAGGAGAGGATTAATGATTGGTACAACTGAGATGACAGCTGAGAGCCCAGCAGCAGCTCAGCCTTCCACACTCAAGAAGAATGAGTCTAGAAAGAATGCTTTTTTTACAGGTTCATACTTTTTTGGGAAGTTCTTCCACAGGTTTCTCTTCTTTCTGAAATAATGTTGAAACCAAAAAAAGTCAGGAAAAGTGCCTCTAGGTTTAACTGCCTGGCACAGCTCTGCACATGTCCTGGGAGGCCCTCCCAGCTCTGCTCATGGCAACAGTCCCTCTGGTGAGCCATTTCATGAAGAAAAGTCATTAGAAGGTTTTTATTTGTTAAAAAATATGTATCTTTTTTTAAATCTTAGTATGCCAGTTTCTTGCCCATCAAACTCAGCCCTTTCTCCACAGCTGTGTCACACCAAAGCCCAAGGAACTCTGGACATTCCATTATAGGATTTTATTGAGACCCATCCACAGGTCAGAGTCTACAAACTACAACCAGGAAAACCTTTTCCATTGCACCCATCCCTGGCAGTGCCCAAGGGCAGGCTGGACAGCCTGGGGCAGTGGGAGGTGTCCCTGCCCATGGCAGGGGTGGCACTGGATGGCCTTTAAGGTCCCTTCCAACCCAAACCAGCCTGGGGTTCTACAGATGGAAGGCCAGCTGTGAATTCAGAAGGAGTCCCAGCAGCACACACTTACTTTGCTCCTGGAATCCACGTTCAGGAGACACACTCCACAGGCAAGGTCCTGGGCATTCTTAATCCCTGGGCGCAGCATACAGGAAGAGAAATCCAGGGAGTTTTCATCTGGCTGAAGAGAGCACACAGGAACTTTGAGGCATTTTCTGAGAAAGTTTCAGACATCACAATAAAAATGAGTGAGCACCAAGAGCCAGCAGGCCACGTGGCACGGCAGGGTGACAGCCACCAGAGCTGTCAGGATGGAGCTGCCATCTCCACCTGCACCCATTTATAACCCTCACAGTCTTCAAAAAGGCCTCAGCTGCAAAGGAAGGAATTCTTGAGCTGCACATTCCCCCATCCAGAGGGGAAGGAGCACTGGGAGCTGGGGGAAGGCAGACAGAGCATCTGCAGGTGTTTGTGCAGCTGTGGGCAGGGAGCTCTCCCTGCCAGCCCTGGGGAGGTGGCTGCAGCAGGCTTCACTCTCCTGGACTCCCTGGTACTGCCTCAGCAAAAAAGGGCACCTGGTTTTCTCTTCTGGGGTTTGTTCTGAACCTACAAAATGGCAGAGCAGTACAAAATGGGATATTAAGGTTAACCAAGCCATGGAATTCAGGCCACCAGCCACACACAGGCTCAGGTTAAAGACAGGCAAAGGGTGGGAGAATAAACCTGCAAATAATAAATTACTGTGGTCACTTTCCCAGTACTTATCCTCACATTTCAGCCACAGGATAAATGATCAATTAAAGCACTGCACAAAGATGATGTAAAACTGTTCAAATTTTGCATTGAATAGTATGCAAATAAAAGCAGTGACTAGAAATGCAAGAAGCTTAAAAAAGGTTGTGATCCCAGGCCATGTGTGTCTCAATCCACACTGTGGGTCTGCTGCTCACACTGCCCTGCTGAATGGCTGGAGAGGAACTGGACTCCTGAATAAAAACACCCTTTAATCTCTGAGTAGATCAATCCAATTAATAAAGGCACTCTAATATTTGTTTACCAAATGCATGAGTGAAGCAAATGAGAAGGTCATCCTGCAATTTGCTGTGAAAAACCACAAGGCTGTGCATAAAATTACCTTGTAACAAAATCCTTTAAAAGATAAAATTAACCTTTCCAAGAGCATGCCTGGGAGCTGGAATCCTTCTCTGCAGTTAATTGGCACTTCTGCATCACTCAGGATCCTGTAGCAGCAGAGGGGGGGGTTCCACCCTCCCAGTGAACCCCGTGGGGAGGAGAGGCAAGATCAGGGGGGATTTGGGGATTTAGGGAGCCCCTGGTTTGTGCTAAGTTCAGGGGGACTCTGGTGCAGGTGAGAAGTCACTGCCTGCAGCTCCTGCTGTGCTTCAGCTGCAGCCACGAGCCAGGAGCTGCTGTGGCTCAGAGGACACAGGGCCAAGCTCTGCACTTCCAGTAATCCCTGTAATCTTCCAAGGAAAAGCACTTTAGCAACTGCATTCTAATCCACCTGTTCAAAGGAGGAAAAGATGCTGGTAGCTCTTGGGGCTGTTCCTATCAGCAATGCCAGAGCTCCAACAGGTGAACCCAGGTCTATCAACTTCCTCTGCCAGGCAGGAAAATGCTGAGGAAAGAGATTTCCTGGGATGGCAGGCTCTGTGCATCACCAGAATACCTGGGGAGGTTTAAAACATGCAAAAGGTGTGTGGAAAGGGACAGCTCACTCATAAACTCCTGCCTTGCAGGGAATGACAGTGAGCTGGAGATGGGCACTGCAAGCAGAAAGCAAAAACTCCAAGCCTTACTTCTAAATGGGTGTTTATTGGGAAGGAAAAGCCTTTTGTGGGCACAGCTGCAGTGCAGGGAGGAAGGCACAAATTAAAGAGCTCAGAGGAAACCTCCCCATGGTAATGATGTGCTCAGTGTGCTTGGTGGGGTGTGCTGACCCTGAAGGCTCCTTGGATGTGCACTGAGTCAAAGGGATCCACTCTATCTCTCAAAATAAAGCACCCAAAAAGGGGTGATTCCCTAAAATGATGAGGCTTTCCATGGTTAAAGGTTTTTCCATGGTTGAAGAAGTGATTTTGCACATTCTATCTCCTGCAACACAAACCCCACATGGTATTTAATTTAATGGCAGGGTGGTTCTCCTGCCTTCTCTCTGGGTCTGTTCTGGGCACCCCTCACACCACCCCTGCCTGTCCCCCTCACCCAGCAATGCCCAAAGCTCTCCAGATCCCACCAGCCTCTCTGGGAGCTTTTCCTGGCAGTGCAGAGCAGGAAAAGCTGAACCAAAACACACTCAGGCATTTCCAGATGCAGAGAGAAGGGAAAACAGTTCAGTTGTTCCTGTGTTGCTCCACTGTGTGCTGTGGAATTGTGAGCATTAAAGCCAATTGCAGGCACATTAAAAAACAAGACATGCCCATGCCATTCTGGCCTATTTGGATTTAGTTAAATTTGCCTTACTGGAGATGTCCACAGGCACCCAGGATAGCACCCAAATCACTGAGGCACCAAGTAAGACAGCATCATGTTTGTGCATAAAGGACAGTTCTCTTAGAGGGTTTTAAACTGGCTCTCACAAATAAGTTCATTTCCATTTTCCAAGACAAGAAACACAAACAGTCAACTCAGCACACCCTGCAAAGCCTCTTTAAATGAAATGATGAGATTTGTTTTAGCAACCAGGCAGCTAATTTGGGCCTTACCGTCAGAGCAGCCAGGGACATGAAGCTGATCAGGTTGTTCCACACTTTATCAATATCCTTCAGCAGCTGCTGCAGCTTCTCACTGCAAACTGCAGTTGCTTTGATGCCCAGCTCCACCCTCTTTGTGACTCTGTAGACTTCAACAACCCCTGTGGATGGAAGAGAGGGGAGGATTGCAGAGAATGCACTGCAGCCCCAGCCTTGAACCCAGAAATGGCAAAAGCAGAGTGGGTGGCCATGGAGGGTCAGCTCAAAGCTGGAGTTACATTTATTTGGCAGAGGAGTTCTTCTTTATTCAGATGCAGGCAAAGATTAGGATTAAAAATAATCCCATTTGGGGAAGAGTGACTCTATCTTCCTGGTTTTTAGGGAAGAACTTTCATTGTAAAGCACATGGGAAATGAAAACATACCCTGTAAATATTCCATGCCTTGGGCAGACTGGATAACTTCAGTGCAAACAGATGAACTGCTGATTCCATTTAAGGTGTCATTGGCTTTCTTTATGACCTGATGGGAATGAATTCCATAAAATGATGGGGTTTCTATCTTTAAATAATCATTACAAACAAGATTACCCCCAGCAGAAGCTGTTCTTCAGAAAAGGAGGCAAATTAAACAAGAAATGATTGCCACACTCCATCCCATGTTTTATACACTCCTGCTAAAGTAGATCAGGGGAGAGTGTGAACATTTAAAACCTTAATGTATTCCCCCAAGAGTTTCATTACCAAAGTAAGAGTTTTAAGAGCATGCATGCCCTGCTGTCTAATTTAATAAGAGCATTCACAATTTGGGCTCTCTAACACTCAAATGCAAAGAAGAAATGTTCAGGAGCACTGATCTGGCTGTGAAATATCCCCCAGCAGCAGGTGAATGGTGCCTGGGCACAGCACACCCTCAGGGACAGTTCTGTCCCTCCCTCTGGCCCTGAGGAGCCAGGCACTGGTGCCAGTGCCCTGAGCACACAACTGGGGAGCACCCCCCTAACCAGAGAGCTGGAAAATTTAGGGAAAAGCCAAACTAATCCCCAGGCACAGGGAGATTAGTGTGGGGTGCTCAGCTGAGGAGGTGGCAGCTTTTGGTTTAAAAACTGCAATTCCCAGGGCTGATTCCCACACTTTGTCAAACACTGAGTGAGGCAGGTCCTGAGGGAGGAGGGAAGGGTCTGGAGGAGGAGGAGGAGCCACACTCACCTGCAGGGCACTCTCCAGGCACCTCTGCCACTCGTAGGCATACCTCTCACTCTCCTAGAGCAAAGAGAAGGACAGGCTCAGGCTTGTTCCTACACACATTTCTCTCCCTCTCCCCTACACAACAGACACACAGCAGACAGGGATTGCAAAGGACTGTTTGCAGATCAGCTGTGTGAACTTTTAACAGATCTGTTCCTAACTTCTCCCCATTCTTTCAAGATTCTCTATGCACCTGAACTCTAAAATTTGATTTCTGGGAGTGGGAATGAGTTTCAAAAGGAGAATGTATAGGGGTGGGTAAAAGGTTTCATTGCACACAGCTTCTCCTGACACATTTGTTCCAGTCTGCTGTTCTAGCAATGGGGATTAGCAGAATTTAATCTGAGTCCTTTCCCCATCTCTTCTCAGGATGAGCAAGAGAAATAACTACCACACAGCCAGAAAGCCAAAGCAAACTGTCTCTGCCAAAGCTGGGATTAGATTTAAACTGTAACTAATTTCCAGTCATAAACTTGGGCTGCAAGGTCAAGTGGTTCTGTGTTTCAGACAACATTCTGTGTTTTCCCACCTCCCTTTAAAGCCGTGAGAGAAGAACCTTCCAGACTGCACTGACAACATCCACACACCCATACTCCAACAGGCAAAGCCCCAAAGAGTGGGATACAGAGGCCCTTGGTGTCAGTGCCAGCTCAGGAGTGTCCCAGAGGGCTCCTCACCTCCACCTCCCCAGTGAGGTCCTTGTACTTGTCCCTGATCACGGGCAGGGCTGGCTTCTCGCTCAGCGTGTTCGAGCGGTCCCTGAACGGCTGCTCCAGGGCTGGCAGGGGGGAGGAGCGACTGATTTCTCTGTCCCCCAGGCTCAGGCTCCTCTTGTGAGACCCTAAAAAGTCAGGTTGTAAAAAGTTATTGCTGCACTCTGAAGACCCAGGCTATTTAAAATGAATGAAGTGGCAGCAAGGGCGGTCCCGTTCCTCCAGAAGAGCAAATATTTCTCTTTACTCAGAGACTGCTGCAGATCTCCCCAAGTCCCTCAATTCTTACAGGTTTTTGGCACAACAAATATTTCCCTTGCAGAAAACGACCTGCTCCAAATGCCACGGAGATCAATGAGAAGATTCAGGTCGTTTCCAGCAGCCTTTGGAACAATCCCCATTAGCTAATTTATAATTCCATTAGGAAAATCGGCCTTTGATGAGCACATGCACCATGAGGTTCCTCCACCACGGGCAGGCTTACCTTGCACAGACAGGTCAAAGGTGGCCAGCTCACTCTTGATCATCTCCTCACTGGATTTCACCTTGCCTTGGGAAGTTGCCACCAAGAAGTCGAACTTGCTGATTTTTGGTTTTTCGCTTTGGAACTCTCCAAAGTCATCCGTGGCCTCTCTCCGCAGCTCAGAGGAGGCTCCAGCGAGGAAATCAGTGCCCAGGGCTGTGTCAGCTGCTGCTGCATCCTGAGCTTCCGAGGGAAGCCTGGCAAAATCCCCAAAGTCCCCGAGGTCGTCGTCGCCGGGGCCGCCGCAGACCGGCCCCGAGTCCTTAAAGTTGGCAAAGGCCGCGAAGGAAACGTCCTGCAGAGCATCCTCGCTGGAGAAGGTGGTCACTTTGGAAACTGTTGTCATGGTGATGTTTTCTGAGCTGCCAAAGAAGGTCTCCTTCTTCTGGAGGACAGCGGTGGCGGCGGAGGAGCCGCTCCCCGGGGGCTGGGCGGAGCAGGGGAGCCTCCTGCCCTGCTGGTCCCGGTCGGAGCCGGAGCAGTCGGAGCTCGCCAGGCTGCTGAGTGCAGAGCTGCTGGGACAGCTTCCAAACGGGCCTCCCTTAAAGTCATCCACATCTGAAACAAAGCCCCACAATTAGGAGCTGCAGTTCAAACCCTGCACTCTCCACGCCGCCCAAGAAGGACCTGCCGAGAGCCTGGAGGAAGCGCAAGGACAAACACGGAATTGTTGTCTCGCTGGGCTTGGGGTGTGCACAAGAATAACCTGGAAAATACCTGAGCATTTCATACAGAAATTTCTCTGTTCAATGAATCTAAGCCTTGACCTTTGAATGCTGTCCTACATTTTAAGCTGAAAGTCACCATACCACTATGGCAGTGAGGAAACACTAAAAAAAAATTAAGTTTCTGGCCAGTCCAGGCTGCACAGATCACCAGTTGAGTTTTCTGGCTGCAGAATCTACAATCAAAATATAAATGTTACAACTCAAACACCTTTAATGCGTTATTTCATCTTATCGAATCCAACCACACAGAAGACTGGGTGACTTTTCCATTCCTCTGATAAAGTATTAATACACTTTAATTTTATATTCATGCTTTGATACAAATAACATGTAAAAATGTGCTGCAAGGATCTAAAAAAGCCTAGAAATCCTGTTTGAGCTTATCAGGGCTCCTGCAGTGCTGCACGGCCGACTCGTCAAACTTCCAGGTGCCAGCACTGACAGGGATATTGCAGAGATGATGTTTTAACAGAATAAATAGTTTGTAAAAGCTAAGTCTGGAGAAAATCCAATTATTTTGCAGAAAGCTCCAAACATTTGTACCCACCTGGTGATTACATGGCCCAATAGGTCCTTCTCCCTGCCAGGGGCAGCTGTGAGATCAGAGGGGGCTGTGGCTGCTCCCACCCCCTTGATCTTTCACCTCCAGACTGACACTGATCCCTGAAGGCACAGGGAGCCAGAGCTGGGCAGTCTGCATTAAAGCATGAGCCCCCCTCCCCAGCAAACCAGCCCTCCTACCCTACTTTTGGCATTATAATCCAGCAGGAACTGTCAGTTTGGATTGCTCAGGGTCTGGTGGCTGCAGGGACAGCAAACCCAGCCCACAGAGTTTTCCCTGAGCCTCGCTGGGGCTGAGATGCTGGTGCTGAACACCAAGGGCAGAGCAGGCTGGCACACTGGGCTCCCACAGAGCCATAGGGGACAAGCTGAACTCCCAGCTGTGCTCTTCCTTCACTCCAGCCACCAGCCCGAGGATAAAACCATCCTAACAAACCATTTCTGCCTTGCTTTATTCATCTCCCTGCAGGGGGAGAGCAGGCCAGGCTCCAGGCTGCTTCCCAGGCATGACCCACATCCATGGCTAATGAAAAACCTGACCAACACATGGCACAGTCCAGTGGCCACTGCCACGGGTCAGCGAGGCACAGTGAGCCATCCATCAGCCACCTGGTCCTGCCAGCATCCCAAACCCAGAGCTGAGCCCCTGCACACAGAGCCCAAGTGCCCCTGGCACTGTGGATGTGCAGAGCAGCAGCCTGCAGAGGGTGAACAGAGAGATGGAATCACCTGGGTGAAGGAGCCCAGAGGGGTTGGTGATTTATCACCACACAGCACACCCTGTGCTCTCAAGGTCTTGTTTGAAGAAGGGAAAGGAAAGCTTTGCATGAAAGAGAGAGCCAGAACCACCTCCAACACTTGAGCCAGCTGTAATTAATCCTGGGATCCTGCAAGTACCACCAGCTTCCCTGGACTGTGCTGGCTCCAAAGCCCAGCACAGACCTGAGCCTGGCCGTGGTTCTGGGGAGAGGGAGGAGTGCTGATCCCACCCGAGCATCTGCACACTCCCATCCTGCTGGAACCACTCCTTTGAGAGCTGCTATTCTGAGCTGCAAACACATCCTGAAGGCCCAGGTCAGGGCACTGCTGATCCAGCCCTGGCTCAGGCTCAGGCAGGATCAGCAGCAGGCTCCAGGGGGAATCCTGAGCTGACCTGCAATCAATAGGGCAGGGCAGGAGGAACAATAGTTTAATTATTCACAAAGCAAGAGTCAGGATTCTCTGTCTGTGAATACAGGCAGACACAAAACCTCTGAAGAGGTGCAAGGGCTCAGGTGAAATGTAATGGTTCAATCCTGTACATTTGATTTTCTTTTTTTTATAATTCCAGAAGGATCACTCCAGTGAATAAACTTTTTTCTAGGAATATTATATAACTGGAAAAACACTGCACTCAGAGGCAGTGTTAACAGCTCAAGCAGTCCTAACACAATTTAGTGAGAAGTATGAAAAATAAGAATGTGGAACCCAAAGTCCAGGGTGCCTGACCATCACCTGAGACCAGGTGCACCTGCAAGAGCCAGCCAAGGCAAAGCACTGGCTGCAAGGAATGCACAGCAGGATGAGATACAGTTAAAAACACTGTTTCCCAGTCCTATCTAAAGAAAAGCTTCCCACCCTGATTTGAGCCAACTACAATAATTTATTTCAACTACCAAGGATTAAGTTATGGCTGGAGGCAAATTACGAGCTGGAGCCTTCAATGTCAACAGTTTAATCATTTAAGGAAAACCCTGGGCAGTATTAGTGACTGTCTGAAAAAAACTAAGAAAGACAACTCAGGGACATTGGAATAAATTTAGGGATTTCAGCCAGCATAGGAGACTTTCAGGTTTTTGTATTTCAGTGGCTATCAGAGTCTGATGAATAAACCTAGCTCTGGTGCCACGTTTTGGTTGTTAGGGTGACACAGGTGGCAGCTGTGGAGCTCTGCTCCCAGCAGAGCAGCATCAGTGGTTACCCTGGGAACATCCCCTGCAGCCTGAGCAGCATCAATCAGTGCTGCTACCCTGAACATTCCCTGCTCCAGCAGGGCACCAGTGCTGCTACCCTGAACATCCCCTGCTCCAGCAGAGCACCAGTGCTGCTACCCTGAACATCCCCTGCTCCAGGAGAGAACCAGTGCTGCTACCCTGAACATTCCCTGCTCCAGCAGAGCACCAGTGCTGCTACCCTGAACATCCCCTGCTCCAGCAGAGCACCAGTGCTGCTACCCTGAACATCCCCTGCTCCAGCAGAGCACCAGTGCTGCTACCCTGAACATCCCCTGCTCCAGGAGAGCACCAGTGCTGCTACCCTGAACATCCCCTGCTCCAGCAGAGCACCAGTGCTGCTACCCTGAACATCCCCTGCTCCAGGAGAGCACCAGTGCTGCTACCCTGAACATCCCCTGCTCCAGGAGAGCACCAGTGCTGCTACCCTGAACATCCCCTGCTCCAGCAGAGCACCAGTGCTGCTACCCTGGAACATCCCCTGCTCCAGCAGAGCACCAGTGCTGCTACCCTGAACATCCCCTGCTCCAGCAGGGCACCAGTGCTGCTGCCCTGAACATCCCCTGCTCCAGCAGGGCACCAGTGCTGCTACCCTGGAACATCCCCTGCTCCAGCAGAGCACCAGTGCTGCTACCCTGGAACATCCCCTGCTCCAGCAGAGCACCAGTGCTGCTACCCTGAACATTCCCTGCTCCAGCAGAGCACCAGTGCTGCTACCCTGAACATCCCCTGCTCCAGCAGAGCACCAGTGCTGCTGCCCTGAACATCCCCTGCTCCAGCAGAGCACCAGTGCTGCTGCCCTGAACATCCCCTGCTCCAGCAGAGCACCAGTGCTGCTACCCTGGAACATCCCCTGCTCCAGCAGGGCACCAGTGCTGCTACCCTGAACATCCCCTGCTCCAGCAGAGCACCAGTGCTGCTACCCTGAACATCCCCTGCTCCAGCAGAGCACCAGTGCTGCTACCCTGAACATCCCCTGCTCCAGCAGAGCACCAGTGCTGCTACCCTGAACATCCCCTGCTCCAGCAGAGCACCAGTGCTGCTACCCTGAACATCCCCTGCTCCAGCAGAGCACCAGTGCTGCTACCCTGAACATCCCCTGCTCCAGCAGAGCACCAGTGCTGCTACCTGAACATCCCTGCCAGAGGCACAGTGCTGCCCTGAACACCCTGCTCCAGCAGAGCACCAGTGCTGCTACCCTGGAACATCCCCTGCTCCAGCAGAGCACCAGTGCTGCTACCTGAACATCCCCTGCTCCAGCAGGCACCAGTGCTGCTACCCTGAACATTCCCTGCTCCAGCAGGGCACCAGTGCTGCTGCCCTGAACATCCCCTGCTCCAGCAGAGCACCAGTGCTGCTACCCTGAACATCCCCTGCTCCAGCAGAGCACCAGTGCTGCTGCCCTGAACATCCCCTGCTCCAGCAGAGCACCAGTGCTGCTGCCCTGAACATCCCCTGCTCCAGCAGAGCACCAGTGCTGCGCCTGCTCCCGCCCACAGCACCGTGCTGCCTAACATCCCTGCTCCAGCAGAGCACCAGTGCTGCTGCCCTGAACATCCCCTGCTCCAGCAGAGCACCAGTGCTGCTGCCCTGAACATCCCCTGCAGCCAGAGCACAGCCCAGGGCCAGGCTGCAGCTGCTCCCTGCTCCCCCAGGAAGGGACAGGAGGCTGCAGAACACACAGTTTCATGCACTGCTGCTAGCAGGGCTGTGCCTGTCACAACCTGAACATTCCCAAGCCTGTTTCTCAGCTGGGGAAGCCTGGAACAGTTAACAACAAGGAATTATTCCTATTTGCTTTCACTAAGCTAAGATGGAAACCATCAAGAATGCTGACTGTACTAAATGAACATGAAGGGAACAGGAGAGAAAAGGCTCCAAACCTTGTGGAATTACAGCATTTGCTAATTATTTTGGAATGGTTGTGATAAACAACGTTTCACAGCAGAATAAAACCCCAGAGCTGACCCTGGGAGCTCAGTCCACAGAGGCCCTTGGGAAGGCCATGGCAAACACATCCCTGTCAGAGCCTTCCTGGATAAACCAGGGTGGGTAAGCTCTTCTGTGTGCAGAATTAACCCAAATGAGGGCAAGGGAGACAATCTGACTGTCCACTCTGGACAAAACATCATAAATACAGTCATGAAGGTTCCTCTGCCTCCTCCAGGCATTGGCTGAACAAACACAAACTGCACCTGCCCTGCAGAATTAGGTCTCAGCTTTATACTCAAACCTTTAGGGCTGGGCACAACTCACTGATCTGCAGAACCAAGGAGGGGTGTTATGTTTTCCTCCCTTTTTCTTTTTTTCCCTTTTAAAGCCTCTCCAGCTTGGTGTAAAGAAGAAAAGCCACATTCTGCTTCCTGGGCTGGTTTCTGCTCTCGTGGCAACTCCAAAACCCCAAAACAACACTCTAACTACTCTACATCTCAATTATTTTTAGCTTCTTTCCTTGTCTGCTAATTTGATGCTAATCCCAAGCTGTCAGTGGCTCAGGAGCTGGAGGAATGTGAAGTGACATAATTGCATGCCAAAAATTTGCAGCTGTCATTCATGTTCGAAAGTTTCAATATTTAAAAGGTAGAACTTCCCAAATGGAAAATTTACTTTGGGGTTCTGGTTAACTCACGCTGGATTAGGTAAATAAATATCAGAATATTACTGAGTGGGCTTCTACTCTTAAAAGTCTAGACAGCAACACAGTTTCAGTGCCAACTCACAGAAACAACCCTGCCACCACACATTTCCTCCACTCCATCCCCCTCAAACACAGATATTTGGAAAAATATTATTGAGGTTGATATGTAAAGGTTCAGGAGGTCACAGGGAGCGAGGTGAAAGCGTTGGAAGAGGAGAGGGAAGCTCACCCACACCCTGCTCTGCGAGAGAAAGGCACCCAGCAGCTTAAGGGGATACTAGAACCTTCACCTCTGTATTTCTGAGGAAGAAGAGATACATTGCTAGTTTGCAACAAATCACACACACCCCCACGTTTTCAAAATATGCCAAGATAATATTTATTAACACAGCAGGACTTACAGATCACAAAAGATAGTGATACAGAGGAGCTCGGGAGGGCGGTATCAGAGAAAAGCATGCAGGTCAATACTGGCAGAAGAGAGATATCAAAGCAGATCTGAAAAGGCACATTCACACAGGAAATGTTTAGTTGAAATCAGACATTAGAAAAAGCAGCAAAAAAACCTGAAGTTGATTAAAATATACAGAGAATCTCCAGCAATGCCAAAGAAAAAGGTACTTTACAGGTGTGTCAGTGCAGCAGATAACCCTTTGAGGGTGCCTGGGGCAGGGCTCCTCTGGCTGCAACCTTTGGCAGGAAGAACAAATCAGGCTCACCCAACAGGAGCAGGTGCCCATTCAAATGCTCTCAGCTCGGAGTGAAAGGGAAATTTGGTGTAAAAGAAGCAGCCTGGTTCAAACTAACAGCATGCAGCCAGAGCTCAAAGGGTTATAGCAGGAAATGCAGGAGAAATCAGGCAACATTAGTATCATCTACCTTCCACACAGAGAGTTAGGAGCCGAGTTTAAAGAGACCGCATCCCCTCTGCAGAGAGAAAATCTGGAAACCTTTCACCCCTCAAGAGAGCACAGGGCCCTGGCATGGGGAAGCAAGGCAAGGATCTCTCCCTGATTCCCAGCATAAGCACCTACCTGCCCATACCTGGAAGCTACAAATGGCAAACCTCAGAGCCCAGGGACAAACACCTCTGTGTGGGCACGTCACCAAGTGAAACCATCTCTCTGCACCTCTGTCCTGCTGCTGCTCCCCTGGAGATGGGACACAGGGCTTGCACACGGGCAGCTCCCCAGGACACTCTCCCATCTCCCAGCAGGGAGGTGACAAAGGGATTCTGTCCCTCTCTGACATTACATTTACAGATCGAAGGAAACGGTGAGGAAAAAAGAAAAAAATCTGCTTTTTAACTTCATGTAAACTGAAAAAGAGAAAAAAAAAACAAAGGACTTGACCATCAGCAGTTCACAGCTTGAAATGCATCAAACACACAGAAAGGAACAGGTGAGCACAAAAATGTTTGTAGCAGAGTGTCCAGAGCACCTCCTGCTACCAAATCCAGTTAAATGGAGCTAAACTCTCCCTTTTGGAATAACATCTAACTTGGCACCATAGGAGAATACAGACTTGTTTAAGTTTAATAAAAATAGCTTCTAATTAATACTTCAGAGTTCAAAAGTTTAGCAACAAGCACATGAAGGGCTAACCCCTTTAAACAAACCAAAAAAAAAGAGGCTTTCCTGCCACAAACAGCAATTATTCACCACGGATTGCTGTGGCAAAATCACACGTCCTGTAAAGAGCTACAGAAGTCAAACTACCACCAAAAGAGGCTAGAAAAATATTAGGAAAAAGTGCTTTCAAACCCAAAGTAAACATTCAAGAATACACTGTTGGTGCTACGTTTTGCCAGCTCATTCAACTTGGAGTTTTCCCAAGCAGTAATATGAAAATTCAATGTCTTTGCTAATAAATTATTCCTGATATTTTGTACCCTGTTAGAGAGTATCTTCCACATCGAAGTTGCTGACTTAATTCTCTCCCCTACTTAAAAATATCACATAATGCAAAATTACAGTACTGTATATCTTTTCTCTACCCATATCTGCAAAAAATGGAAGGAATATTTCATGTGGAAATAACCAATTCTTGCAGTAAGAGCTTTTACCTTTACGGTTTGTATGTTCCCCCCGTTCAGAAAAGCCTTTGACTGCATAAAACTTGTCCTAGAACACAGTAATGGTTCCCGTGTTGTTGAAGGCCACAGAACATTTAACTACAGCTTATCTCCTATGTATATATGAAAAGAAAATGCAGGACACTTGGGAAATTTGTTTTATGATATGTGATCAGGTCAGAGATGGTCAGTTCACTCCCTCAGGAATGTTGTCATAAAGGGAAATTAAAGAAGGTGGAAACCTGATAAAGTGGAAGTCTCATGGTTTAAATTTAGGTCCAAGAGCTCCCAATCATGAGACCAGCACTTGCAGCCCCTTGGCACAATGATTTCCACGAGGGATTTAACAGTGGAAGGTGTGTGAAATACTCTAAACTGCAGTCCTGCAAAATCCTGCCTACCCAGGCTGAGCCCCACTGTAAGGGGAATACACTGCTGTAGGTGATTAGTCAGCTTCTCATTAACAGCCCCAATTAGTGACCCTTGGGAAGCGCCGATGGGGAGGTCCCCGAGCCAAATGCTTTGTGGAACTCAAGAGATAAAAGTGAGACTCTGCCATCATCTCGCTGATATACATGGAATGACTCTGTTTGCACTGGAATATTTTCCACTCGAGTCCCTTAAGTGCCAAGAGCGAACAGGTACCAGTATGATGATGTTAAATCTCAAAAATAAACTGGCCTGGAGTTCAAACTGTTCCAGCTAGTTATATTTATAGTCTTCTAAGACAAAAACTAAAGAGTGCCCTGCTGAGGGGCCGTGGCTGGCGGGGACACACACTGAGGAGTCTTCCACTACTGAAAGACGAGTGCATAATACTGTAATTGAGCACAGAGAACACGGAATCTGCACCACCTACGTTACCAGAGCAATCTAACCAGTTCCTCACCTGCTGCTGGTGGATGCTGGCCACTAACTGTTGGCAAATCCAAAGAGCTATCAGACATGACATGCTTAAGATCTCCTCCCACATCAGCCAGTTTCATGTCAAACTGAACAGACAGCGCGTCTTCGGAGTCCTCCTTGCCCACGCTGCTGCCGCCGATGGAAGGCAGATCCAGGGATTTCACCGAAGCAGAGTCTTCTTTGGCCTGCTTGAAAGCTGCCACTTTGTCCACCAGCGACTTCTCGGCGCCGCTGGAGGAAAACTTGGAGTGGAAGTCAGCAAAGTCATCGTCGCTCTTCACCGAGGAGAGCGCGCTGTCCTTGGCCTCCTCGAAGGCCGTCCCGGAGCCCTCCAGGGACAGCTGCTTGAAGATGTCATACTTGGTGGGCGTAGCAGTGGTGGCAGAGCTCTGCCCACCCTTCACCCCCGAGGAGCCAGCCTGAGCACCAGGGCTGGCCTCCAGCTTGAGCGCATTGTATTTGTCGTCGGGTTTTTGTTCGGAAAACCCCCCGCTGTTGTTGAAAGCCATAAAATCTGCAAAGTCATCTTGTCCACTGGCTGATGTGCCGTTAGAAAATTCCCCAAAGAGGTTGAACTCTCCAAAGTCATCAGCTAAGCTTGAAGTTTTGCTGGGTGCTGGCTGGGCAGAGGCTGATGGAAGGGGTGGGGGGGGAAAGGAGCCCTGCTTTGAGGCGTTGAATGCAGGTGGGAAGGATGGCTGCTTGTTTTCTCCAGGAGAGGAAAAGAGCTCCAAGTCTGCCAGATTCAAAGGGGTCTTGGCTTGAGTTGGCTGTTTTGGCTGAGCAGGCAGAGGAGGGAAGGGTGCAGGGAAGGTTTTGTCTTTCGAGGGTGGCTCTAACGGGGAGATGCTGTCAGCGGTTTTGAAATCTGTGAAACCGTCGTCGGCTCCTGTGGGCTTGAACTCTGCAAGGTTCTCTCCTGGGAATGAAAACAGGGAGAAAACAACAATTAAACCCTGCACAACAAACACAGCACATTCACACCATGCAAGCAAGCACATTATTCCATGCAGTGCCAGAAGGTTTTAGGCAAACTGTTTAAATGGAAGACCTCGGGGTGCACACGGAACTGCAAACTCAACTTCCATGAGCCACACAAGTGTCAAGGGCAGTGATTCTACTTTTCACTCCAGCAAACACCTAATTCTCCCAAATAGCCTCAAAGTCATTTTAAACTCCCTTTACACTGAGTTAATATCAAAACACACCATGACAAATGGATTCAAAAGGAGATCAATACTGCCTTATTTGGCTTCCATGCAAGTTGTTCTCCCCACCTCACCCTCTTCATGTTTGCCAAACAATGAATGTAATTTTGAATTTCACTTATACCAATACAGTATTTGCTTTTTATGGAAGCAATTCTTCCCTTCCTCCCTCTGAAATACTGCAGCTTTTTCAGGGGGGATCACCAGATGGCTGAGACAAAACCAAGATGAGGTAAGAATGTTTTTATTGAATTTACATTCAATATTTTGGTGTGCTAATTTTATAACTTTCTTCTTTTGAACATAAAAACATTGTTTAACCCATTCACCAGCATGTACATACTTGGACTACTTGTAATTTTAAAGTATTGATGATTACTTTAAACAAGCTGCAATAAATAGATTTTTTTCTGTTTTAGAAACACACCACTAGCATTTAATTATTAAGCTACCACAGTGTCACACTCTAAATCAGTTTAACCAAGATTTAAAAGAATACCCTTAGCAATGGCAGTAAAGGACCACAACTACACCTGACCTTTTATTCCGTTCTCCCTCCCCTTCAAACCAATTCATGGCTCAGCAACAATATAAATATTCCTGAACTTGCTACTCATTGATCAAAACTGCAACAGCACAGCAAACTAAACTTACTGAAGAATTGCAAACTTTTCCATTAGAAATGTAAGCTGGTGAAAGGGTTAAGAGTGGTCAGACCTTGACAGCAGGCAAATACAGCAACTTTCTATATTTTAGAACATGTACAGAAAGAGATCAAATGTTATTTCATTTTACTGCAAGCATTTAATCCTGAAGAGGTTCCAAGCACGAGAAGCTCACAAAACACCACAGGGACTTCATAAATGAATGACTCCTTACTTAAAACAAATTCCAACCACATGATTATTTCAAAATAAAGCTCAGGAGCACCCAGAAGAGACGCCAACCTTCCAGAAATACCATCAGCACATTGTTCCAGCAGGATATCGCCCTGCTCTTTCAAGATACTTCCTACCAAGTTTTTCAGAGAAGCAGCAGCAGCATTATTTTAGAATTGCAGAGATGGAAATTCTGCAGCTCAAAGAGAAATGCTACAGATGATAATGAAAGCCCAATAAAGCCCCAGTGCTTACCCAAGTATTTGCTTTCTGCTGGTTGCTCTAATTCCCGGAAAGCGCTGTACTTGTCCCCTCCATCTAGAGAAGAGGAGAAAAGAAATACATTGACACAGAGAAATGATGAATTCATGCAGCAAAATGATGAATTCATACAGCAAACGTTATATTAATTGCTCTGATTTTTTAAAGATGAATATCTTATCAATGCCAAGAAGAAGATATATGAAATTGTACAATAAATTGCTCATAGTGGTTGTGGATTTGTCCTTTTACCTCCAAAAGCAGCTGCACTCTCAGAAGGCTTCTCAGCTGCCATTCCTTTAAACACAGCATATTTGTCAGCTGCTGAAAGTGGCTTAGTACCTGGGAGTGGCATTAGTAAAGAAGGAACACTAAAAACAAAAGAGATAAAAGCAAAGTTCCTTAATTTATCCGTAAGAAATCTGCATTTCCATGTTTATTTAAAAGAGGTTCTTATTATGCCTTCACAAGTTGGTTCCTAAACCTAAGCTTATGCCTTAATGAGTGTTTAATCCAGCCCCTGATGTAAGTGACCTCAGCTGGGTAAATTCCCACTTTATCTCACCTAATCATATTCCTTTGGTTCAAAGTCAACTTGCACCATTCTTGATTTTAATTTCTATCAAAACCATGAACAAAACACTCCAGAACTTTATACCAAGGAATTCGTAGCCCAGGAGAGAGCAAGCACACAGACACACCCCAGGAATCACTCCTGCTTAATGAAAATTCCCCCTGATAGAACCAGATACAGTGAAGAGTTAAAACTGCACAAGATTTTAACAGCTCCATTCTTTCAGCTTATCTAATTCTGATTATATCTCATTACATATTGTAAAATTAAGATAATAAAGTGGGATCACTGTTCAAAGGAAGGAAAACAATAACTCTGAATTTCTGTCAGTGCCAATCACCGAGTTTAGGCAGGTATCTAGTCAGCAAAATAAGGATTAGTGCACAGTTACACAAGCAAGTCTTTTTGCATAAACACACTCTATTTTATCCAGTAAAACTGCCACAACAACCTAACACCTTGTTAGCAAAGGCTGGAAGATTTAGGAGAGAGCTTTGCTTGCCCTCCACACAAGCCCCGTTATCAGACCTTGGCAGCTCCACACAACAACGTCCTTTACATATGAATGATGCATTCTACCTCAGCTTGTGTCATTCACATTGGAAACCTGAATGAATTTCTATTGCATGGAGCAAGAATCTTTCCAGAGCCATTTAAATCTCCTTATCATCAGCCTACAAGCAACACACAAACCAAGCACTTGCACACATGTGCTGATGCTGGTCTGTGCTGCTTGCAGGCAGACAGTGCAACGGCAAAAAAATAGAGCTTATGGTAATATAATTAAATTTCCCATCCCTGCAAAGCAGGCTATTAGATATGCAATCTTGGCAAATGGAATGGTTAATCAGCTGTACTCCACAGATGGCTTTTTTTAAAATAAAGCTCCATAAGCAATTAGATTATAGCTCATTGTAACATTTTGTTCAAAACCGAACGCTTTCACAACTGAATAAAGAGAACTGCTGCAGTGAAAAAGAAACACCATTTTCTGAAATATTTCTTCATGATCCTCTACTTCCCATTGTGCAATTAACAAACAGTTTTCTGTCAAAACTTTCAGTAACAGATTAGCTTCAGCTGCAAAACGACACCTAACACAAGATATACTTAAATCAGCATCTTCAGACCCATGTGGCATTCACTGACACCCCTGGGAGTGTCCAAGGCCAGGCTGGACAGGGCTTGGAGCAATTTGGTCTAATGGAAGGTGTCTCTGGCCCATGGCAGGGGGTGAAACCGGTTAGCTTTAATGTCCTTTCCAAACCAAAACATTCCGGACTTATATTTAAAATTACATAAAATAGAAAATTCTGTTTCTTACACAGAAGCCATTTGCCATAGCATAAGAAAACAACTGGGTTGAGCATCCCCCTTAGATGTCACTGCTGAGGAAGCACCTGGTAATCAGGGCTCACATGGAATTCAGAGCTCTGTTTGCCACTAAGAACAGCCAGGTCCTACCCAGAAAATGTGTCTGTCTACAATTAGACACCTGGGAGGTGCATAAAGAGGAAAGAAGGCTGAAATTTTGTAGTCTTTGTAGACCTTGAAAGGTCGATTGTAAATATCAAAGGGAGGAAACATGTTTATTTATTTTGTTATACAAAACCTGCCTGATCAGGAGATTACATCTTGTCTCCCAAAGCAAAAGCCATGATTGCTGGAGTCTGAATGATGTTTCAATTGAGATTTATAAACAGGTATCAAAAGTTCAGGCACTGGCCAGAGAAATGACAGAAACACCAAGACCTGGTACCTGCTCGGGTGCTGTGAGCTGGCTGCTTTGGCTGCCTCCCCCTGGAAATCAGTGAAGGAGTCATCCAGGGAGCCAGACTTTGAGGCATCCTGAAACTCCTGGAAGTCATCATCTTCTGGTTTTACTACCTGAGTTACAAACAACACATGAATTGCTATGCTGCTGGCTCTTCAAGCTGTCACACAGCAAGAAAGCAGCTTGGAGCAGTGTGATTAAGAGGGAAAAAAAAGAAGGAAAAGAACCTTTCAACACCAGCATCACCAGCATTTCCACTTTGTCTGCACCTCACCCTACTCAAACACACACAGGATTACAGGGAGCAAAAGTGAACAACAGCTCATTATTTCACAATAAATGTCTTATTGATCGTAGTCATGTCATCTTTTAATACAGGACAAATATTAATAATTTAAATCAACGAATAATTTAAAATTAATAGCACCACAAAAAATATTTTCTTAAGGATGAAGCACGTCTGCAAACAGAAAATTTATCCCCCACATGATTTACCTTTGTAAACTGAAGGTTTCCAGTGTTCTCAGCTGCTCCTGAAACTCCTATTTTACCTGCTATTACAGTCTGCTGTGCAGTTTAACCTAAAATTCCATTTTATGTGCATTACAAAATCCTAACTACAATTAAAATCCTCTCTGGAATACAGAACACTTTTGTACCTCTTCTAATGCCACCAGAAAGAACTGCAAAAATAAAAGAACGCCCTTAGTGGCACTTCACATTTTCAGACGTCACATGCTGGATTTCAGCTCTGGGTCTTTTGTGCCATTTACTTAAAACCTGTTCTCACCATGTCGGTTTGGAAGTGGCAGGCTAATCTCCCTTGCAGGGAAGGGGGTTTTGCAGGCAGGGAGGAGCTCACCTGGCCGGGCGGGTAGGAGGGCAGGAAGGCTCCGGAAGGCTGTGCGGGAGCTCCTCCCGCTGGAGCCTGGGCTGGAGCCGGGGCCGGGGCCGGGGCAGGGCCGGGGATGCTCATGCCCATCACGGAGGGCCCGATGCCCAGCCCCACGGAGGCCGGGGGAGCCGCGGGCAGCAGCGGGGGCTGGCTCACCCCGCCGGGCATTGGCACCGGGAAGCCGGACAGGGTGGGGACGGGCGCGGCTGGGAACTGGTTCAGCACGTCAGGGCTCACGGCAGGGATCCCTCTCTGCAGAGACAACAAGCACAGTTATTACAGGTGCAGTGCTGAACAAAGGGTGCAGTGTGCTCTCAGCTCCAGTCTGCAGCTCCTTGGGCTGAAGCCAACAACGAGCAGGGCACTGGTTAAGCTCCCAGTAAAGCTCCCACATCCAAAGATGCCATCAAGGTCCATGTAAGGGAATTATATTCAACACAGAATTAATGAGGTAGGAAAAGGCCTCCAAGGCCATTCAGTTAATCCTGCGACCCACCATGTCACCCTGCCCAGAGCAATGTCCTTCCTTGGACACCTCCACCACCTCCCTGGGCAGCCCCTTCCAGTGCTTAGTAACAATAACCCTTTCCATGAATAAATTCTTCCTCATGTTCCAGCTGAAACTCTCCTGGCACAGCATGAGGCCATGTATTCTTGTCCTGTCACTTGTTGCATTTGATATTAAATATATATATACACATGTGTTTTGTACCTATATCTAAGAACTTCAGTTGACACTAAAGAGGAACTGACATGCATGCGATGAAATTGCTAAGATGATAACCCCACTGAAGTCACAAGGGCAGCTTCTCCTCTGGAGCTGAAGAGAAGCAGTGTTTTCCAGGAGGTGTGCAGTGCCAGGAGGGAGCCTACCTGGGTCACTGCTATCATGGCCAGCACACAGTAGAGCTCCTCCTTGGTGAGCTTCCCGGGCGTGGTGCGGTTGGCCAAGGCCCAGATCTGCCCCAGCGTCTCCCTGGGCAGCCCCGAGGACATCAGGATGGGGTAGAGCTTGGCTGTGTCAATCCCAGCAGGAGTCAGAGTGGTTTCTAAGATCTTCTTATACAGCTCTGTTGTGAGGGAGGCAGTGTTAGACAGTGACAACTGCACTTATCAAACATTATTGCTTTTTTATGTTGTCTCAAGCTCATGATATCAAATCAGAGCACTCAGTGTAAGGTAAGGCAAGGCAAGAGCATTCTGGCACTGTATTGTATCACCATGTTTCATCTAAATGTGTTATTGGATGGTCTTTACAGACAAGTTTAACTTAAGCTGAGAAATATTTTATATCAAATACACTTAGTGCTGCATTTAAAACCACATTTCTTTAATGAAATTGCAGGATAACCCATATAAAAAGATAGTTCTAAGAGCCTCATGCACTTAAACCTCAGTGTAATCAATATTTACTACAGCAATTCATTTCCTATTCACTGTGTTATTTACACACAGAAGACAAATAGCCTTCTGTGAAATGAGCCTGTCTAATTACAAGACATGCCAAAAACCAGAATACCCATGAAGGCAGCATTATCAGCAATGCATCCTCTGCTGGGATAAGCTGCTGCCATAAATGTTTAATCTGGAATTTGTTAACATGCTCGAATAAAACCCCTGTTTTCAAATATCTTCAAATGCAGATAAGACACCATAAATATGTAACACATCAAAGATCCAGGAATCTTTTGATGAGGGAATGAAGCTTTGATCAATAAATGGCCATACAAGCACAGGTACATTCACACCTTGCACTGCCCACCTGGCCAAATGCCCACTGGTTGCTTTACCTGGGACCAAGCTGTCGTTGTAAATCCAGGGAGGCATAATTTGCTGGATGGGGTCCTGGGGAGGGAACACTCCAACTCCTAAAGGTATTCCATTCAGTAAGAAAAACAGGTGTATTAGGACACAGAGCACAATGATCTGAAGAGACTACACCGCAGCTGGTCAGCATCATTCAGCATTTCAGGCAAAGATTTCAGATAGGAATCACTGTGCTCAGAGGAAAAACAGATACTGCAGGAATATGAAATAATAACTAGAATGATGTGGCAGTAATAGATTATAGTTATATGTAATGAAATAAGGAGCTCCTCACGTGCCTCCCTCCTAAAGTCCAGATGTACAGAACCTGAAGTCTCCCTGTCTTCAAGTTTCACAGCAGTTCTGTCAGAACAAATTCAGCTTCCCATCAGCTCCCTGCTATGAGGGCTATTTGTGGAATAAATAAATCCATACCTACCATAAACCCCACAATGTTCCCCCAGAACATCCTCCCCTGGGAAATGCACCAACAGCCCAGGGACTGAACCTCATATAACCTGTATCCACTGCTCCCAGTCTGCAGCTCCAGGGGACACCACAGCCACCTTCACTCCTGCAGGCTTTTGTAACATCATCTGCCACACTTCACTCCCCAAAAATCGGGTATTTCCTTCTCCACTATGGGGACTCTTCCCCTCAGTCTCCCTCAGCAGATTTTATGCTCAACTTGGATGGAGCTCTGACCAAAATCAGCATCATTTCAGATTTCATTGTCTTTCTCAGTACCCTTGCATCTCCTCATCTTCCACATGGATTCCCTCTTGACTGCAATCTAATTTCTAATTATCCCACAACTCCAAGCACATTCTAATACAAGCAATTCCTTCCATTTCACCAACCAAGTAAAATAAATTTGCCACTTCCTCAGATCTTGTTTTAATTTTCAGTTTTAACCCCTCTTCCATACTCAGTCAACAGTTTTAACAAAATCCAAATTGGATCAAATCCCTGTTTAAAGTTTTCCTCTAGACCATCTTTTGAATATTCAGGTAGTTTTACACATAATGTGTATGAGCAGCAAATACTTGAGAAGCAAGTATTAACTAGCTAAGAGTTTTAACCTGTCAAGATTTTATCCCCTCAAGGTTAAAAGATTAAAACCCACCATGGCATTGACCATCTTTAGTGGTAAGTTTCCCTAAGCAGTTTTTTTTTAAATATCTTCAGACAGCACAACTTCTTTCTCCCCAAAACAGGACAGAATATTTTAAAACAGCGAACCTGATCGAACAAACATGTTAAAGGTGATTACAACAATAAACTCACATGGAGAAAGTTCAGAGCAAAATCATGGCAGTTACACTTTGAGCAAGGAGCAGGAGGCACTGACATATTATTCAAGCAGGCGTTCAGAGCAAAATTACGCAGGGTTGGCCTTGGAATTAGTGAAGAGAGCGTTAGCACCAAGCAGCATCTCATTAGACTGAAATTCTGTCAAACGTTTTGATTGCTCACCACACTCTTCAACTGCTCTGTTTTGTTCTGAAGCCTTGTGCACCTCTGCAGCAGCAGTGGGACCACTTTCATGTCCACCTACAACATCCCAGTCACTGCTGGTGAGACTGGGATGGGCTTGGCTTGCAGCTGAGGCTTTGTGCCCAACTTCAGACGTTTTAAGTTTGGTTTGCTCTTGTTCAGATTCATCTGAGCCATTAGCTAAGGCTTTCTCCTCCAAGGAAGAGCCTGAATAAACAGCAGGAGGAATTATTTATACTTTGTTATGAACTGCCCAGACTGCACTGCCACACTTTTGGTACCACTGATGAGTTAGAGATGATCAGCCCCAGCTCAGACCAACAGCACCACCCTCTCTGGACACTTTCAGAGCCTAGTTCTGCCCTTTACTTACCACAAACACAACAAACTCAACAAGCAAAAAGCAAGTAAGAGGAGGAAGACACAAAACTACTTCCTGTGTTAGGATTATTGTTGCATAATCATCCAAGCATCAGGAGCAGAAGTGCCCAGTATCTACTTACATCTCCAAAATTCATGTTCATCTCACCAACATCCCTTCAGCTTCCAAGGGAGGAAGCACACAAGTGCTCCACAGCAGCATAATCATTATTTCATATACCACCATCTCAACTGTGTCTTTTTCTACCCCAGAGATTTAGGATGATGCTAAAACACAAGATTTAATTCACCTAAGATCAGGCATGTGTATATTTAGCAGTATTTGGATCCACACATGACTTGCTCTTACAGGCAGTTCTAAGGGAAGCAAGAAGGGGACTTAAATAATCTTTTTCCATGGATCAGCAGGTTTCTGCTTAATTGCCTAAATTATTTTTTCCAGCCAGACTGAAAAAAAAACCCCAACAAATTAAGCAAAGACTTTGTGTAGCTCAGAGGGTGACATGTAAAAGAAGACACTTTAGAGTTACCTGTTTTATGGGTATTGGATGGAGATGCAGAGGTAGGAAAATAAGGAACCTGCCCAGTTGTACCATGCGGGGTGGATAGCACTGGAGCCTGGGCTGGAGGGACAGGTTGGAGCACAGCCCTCTCTGAAAGCAGCTGCCCAGCCTCAGTGGCAGGATGGAAAGGCTGAGAGGTGGATTGAGGCACCAGTTTGGGGGTTTCAACAGGCCCTTGTATAAAGTCACTAAATTCTTCATCATCGAGAAAAGCAGAATGGGAAACAGATACAGCACAATGGGATGGTGTGGGATGATCTGCAAATGGAATGAACACACAAGGCAAAGTGATGAGGAACAGGGGTCACGGGTGGGAATGTGGGAAAAGTGGCAAACACTGGGAACACACAGCACACGGGCAAGGAGGAGCAGCGTGGAGTCGGTGTGCTGACACGTGAAGGGTGTCACTGGCACAAGGTAAAACTGAGCAGCCCCTTCCAACCACGCATCTTCTCTCCCAGGATTTTAGGATGTGAACACTGAAACCTGGTTCTTAACACTGGCTGTGAAAGTATTCTGTCCCTCTTAAGCAGACAGGGTTAAAAGAAATCCAGAGGTAATATTTCAAACTGGACATAATGGGGTCTGTCAGGGGGACATTCTCCCTCAAAGGAATGTTTTATCCACGGAAACTCAGCAATGTATCAGAAAGTACAAAAGGAATGTCTGCTGATGTAGACAATTTTCTGCTTGATCCCTTCCAGTGTTACCCATTTCAACAGAACTGGTGAAGGACAGGCAAAGCTACAGACAGAGGGAAGTTGTCAGAGACCACCTGTAACTGCAAACTTACCAAGCAAACTGACCCACAGCAAACACACCAATTTTATATAGGAAAAAGCTGGCCTAGGTAAGCTTTGTTTCAGGCTAGACAGTAAAAAATCTACACTACAGACCATAAGAAGTCTCAAGTGGCAATTGTTGCCATATAATTACTGAGAACAGAGGCTTGGTTTGACCATGCCCAACAACACATCAGCCAGCTGTGACACTCCACTCAAGCCTTTATATATGGTTTTGATCATTCTTAGCACTTAAATACCACTACTCATCTTCAAAAGCACTCTGCAAAACATTAATTAATGCTTTGACTAGAAAAGAACAAACGCTTTATCAATTTCCTTGATGTTTCACATTTAGCACAGCACATGAGGCTTTCTGTTAAAGACTTCAAGTCTTTTAATAAAGGCTGGTATCTAATATTTCACCCTCATACCCTGACCTAGCAAACAGTTGCCACAATGACACTTGATTTTACAAAACTGTTAATCCACTCATTTTGTATGACCAAATAAAAATACTTGTTGGAATTAGTCTCCCTGCTGAGGATTTAAATGCTGGAGTTTTATCTTCATTTGGAAAAGGAGGAAAATTACAAACCTGGCTTTTTTGGATGTGTTGCTGGTGTTGGGTGCATTTTAGCATCTCTAGAAAAGCCATCTAAGTTCCCTTTAATGGCTTCCAAAGCATCATCTCTGCTTTTTTCACCTGTCTGAAAGAGCACAGAAAAAGTTTTGAAGAATTGACAGAACAGCTCAGTTTTCCTCCAATACCCACACTTCTTCAGTACCAGAATTAGCAATACCTGCTGCTGGCAGAGTGTGTAAAGAACTGACTCTTCCAGAGGTTTTTCAAGCCATAATCTGGCATCTCATGCAATTCCCACTGATTGCTTGTTGAAAAGAAACCCTCCCATTAAAAACTATTTAAAAAAAAAACTGAAGAAAGAAACATTGTCAGGCCATACCTTGGGTTTCACACTGCTCAGTAGTCTCAGCTTTTGTTTCTGCTCTTCAAACTGCCGTCGTTTTCTTTCTTCCTCTAAGAACTTCTGCTGGTGTTCAAACCTCTTCCTAAAGGAGAATGATTTTAAAAAAATTATATTTATCTATAGATATTTTTATGAGACTTGTCACTTCAGGTTTTGCTTGATTTCTCCATTTCTACTGTCTCAAATTCAGATGGTCTGGTGCACACACTCCTGCTTCTCCTCAGACCTGGACAAGCACCACAAACTTCAGAGGCAACGGAATGTGCAGCAATATTCTAGAGCCCCAAACAGTGCTGCTCCAGAGAAAGCACATCTCCCCCTGACAGAAGGACTGCCCAAGAGCAGTGCAGGGTCACTTACTGCTGCTCCTCTGCAAACTGCTTCTGCATGTCGGGGCTGTACTGCGGGCCGGCCGGGCGCATTCCCAGGAAGGAGGCCTGTCCCATGTAGGGCATTCCAGCTGCTGGCATCGGCCCCAGGGCCATGCCACCCTGCAACCAAACACAGCACACAGCTCCAGGGCACTGGTTTTCTGCTCCAGTGTATTTTTTTCCCCCTGTAGAAAAAGCCAGAGCACTGGCAGTGCCAGCACGGTGGAGCCTGTAGAATGCGGTGCCAGGGAGTGCTGGAGGAGCAGTGCCCTCAGTAGATGGCACTCTTCCTCTCCACAAGCACTCAGACTCACAGCTTTTGGGAAAACTGGCAAAAATCAGCTCTTCAAATCCAACCTGCCCCAAGAGCAGCAAGGCTACAGCCATCCTACACCGTTCAGTATGGGTTTCCTTGGGATTTCTGGTTCCTATTCTAAGGGATTTCATAGTATTTTTATATTCCCTCCTACCAACCACAGATGCTGGAAAACATGGTCTAGGCATTTCCCAGACAATATATAACAGCCAAGAGGAACCTTGTCTGAATAAACTGTATCAGAAGCATTTGCTGAGAAATACATTCTGGGACATTCAGAGCAGCAAAGCTGTCTAATATAGAAGGAGCCAGAAAATAATTTACTTCTCTTACCACTCATTTTGCATTTGGTCTCAGAACACGTAGGAAGAGAACAAAAGTTGTTTATTATTTTTAGACCAGCTCTCATAAAAACATCTTCCTACTATAAATTTTGCCAGAATAACATAATAAATTGCAGCTGGGGGAGGGAAGGGAGTGCAAGGACATGGCAAAACAATAAATTCCATTTGTGACACAGCAATTTGGTTAGAAAGTCATGCAAAAACATTGAATTTCAGCAAAGTGCAACTCTGTACATTAACACATATGGTGCTACATAGAAAACAATAGATTATAAAAGAGAGAAAATATAAAATTACTGCTCATATTTCATTCTTATTCCTCAATTAGCAAGGGCAGCACTAAAGACAAAGTTACCTTAAGGAAAAAGAAAAATGATAGTGACAGGACAGAGGGAATGGTCTTAACCTGAAGGAGGGCAGGCTTAGACTGGATATTAGAGAGAAATTCTTCCCTGTGAGAGTGGTGAGGCCCTGGCACAGGGTGCCCAGAGAGGCTGTGGACTCCCCATCCCTGGAAGTGTCCAAGGCCAGGCTGGATGGAGCTTGGAGCAGCCTGGGCTGGTGAAAGGTGTCCCTGCCCATGGCAGGGGTGGAACTGGATGACCTTTAATGTCCCTTTCAACCCAAACCAGTCTGGGGCTCTGCAGTTTCAGCCCACATTTCCCTGCCACACACCTGCATGGCCATGGGTCCAGGAGGCATCTGAGAGCCATAATTCATTCCCATCATCCCTGGCATGTTGGTCTGCATGACAGGAACCATTGGAAACCCTTGCTGCTGCATAGGAATCATCCCTGCAATGAAACATTAAACAAGCCAAGTGCCAAGTTAATGTTAAAAGCTTTTTTTTCTTTCCCTTTCCTACCCTTGCCTCCGCCATTTAATTGATCTTTTTTGTTTACCAAACCAGCAAAGGAAAGTAAAAAACTCTGAGTTGTGCTGGACTGTTTAAAAATAAAAATAACATTTGCTACACTGCAGGCAGCCCCAGAATCTCCTTAGTTTAAACACTGGTCAGTCTACAGAGAAAAATATTACAGGGCTTTTCAGTAACTAAGCTGATGAATTATCCCACCATCCTAAAGATTCCCTGTGGGTTTCTTCCCATATGATTTTTAGAAGGGTCATTTCCAATTAAAAAGATTTAATTAACCAGGGTGACTGGTGCTGGTAATTCCCATTTCTCTTGAAACCAGCAGCTTCTGAAAAGAAATCTTGGGAAATAAAGTCAACCTTTCACAAAGCAACTTCACACTCTGACCTGGCTGGATAATTTGCCTGTAGGTTAATTAGCACACTTTAGGTTAATTAGCCCACTACACGTGTTAGAATGGTAACAATACTTGTCAGTAAAAGCTAAACGTGCACAAAATTGGGCAAATCAAGCTGGAATGTGTTAATTCACTGCATAAAGCAAGTGTGTTATGTTTCAGTATCTTCCTGCCTCACATTTGGCTGTCTTGGGAGACAAACACTAACATGCACTTGTTACCAGCACACCATGAGATAATTATGCAAAAACACTCCAGGAGGCCATGACACAGGCAGGAATAATCCATGAATCAGTCCCTGGGATTTTAATAAAAAACTCTCCATTTTCCCCATAAATTCTCTGCATATTTTCCACTAATTAAACAAACAGCACTGCATCAGGAATGAGAACAAAGGCAATTTAAGGCTGAGGCTCTCCCATTGTATTAATGCTTTCCACACAGGTTGTGACTCTTGTCCCGGGGTCTTGATGTGCTTTGTAAATATTTACCAGGTCTTGCAACACCCACACAGTATGGGTATACACAGCTGGGAGATGAAGCAGAGAGAGGTGAAATACCACACTCAAAATAACACCAGAATCCAAAAGGCCAGTTCAGGTTAAAATGGGAGATGTAGTTTTCCTGGACTTTTAATCCACATTCTGGTGACACAGGAGGTTTCCCAACAGAGGAGTGAGAGGGCTGAATTCAAGGGCAAAAACCAGCCATGGAGTTCAATTAATAATCACACCTCTGAACATCACTGCAGACCTGGTTTAGGTCTAATTTCCATAAACAAAGTCAAGAATTTTGTGCTCAAAATGTGAAGCTGATACATACCTTGAGGGGGGCCCAAACCGCCTGCGACGGGAAACATGAAGCTGCAGGAGGAAAACAAGAGTACATGAAATTCTGTCACTTCAGTGCAAAAGGAAAATCCACCTTGACTTCCACGTCAGGACCACCACCAGGAGCCTCCCACCTTCTAGCACTTGCAGCTGCTCCTGCAAGTCCCACAGAACCCAGCCCATCCAAGGGAAAACGCTATCCCTCAGCGGGATCCCAAAGCACCCCGGCAGTGCAGAGCCAGCAGAGATCTGATCCTCCCAGCAGCCCTGACACGGCTTTGACTCATCCACATCACCCACAAGAGACTTTCAGCACCCACACAGCTTGGGAACAGGTCAGTTTGGTGTGTGGGCTAAGCACGGAATGAATAAACATCTCCTCTTGGAAGTATCTGACTCAGCAGGACCACCAGAGAACACTTCTCAGCTGCTTAGGAACAGCTTTTCTGAAGAAAAATAAACTATCCACAAAACCCCATCACTTTTTGCCCCCTTTAGAAACATCACAAAATAATGGAGTTTCTATTTTCTCCATTATATAATTACAACAAAAAAAGAACCTTGGAGAAAACATTCATTCACATATCGAGGGTCAAGTGCACCTAAAGGAAGAACCATTAAAACTTCAACTAAAATCCTAATGGAAATTGCTAGCCCTCGCTCTCAAACAGCTGCCAAACAGCAAAAAGGGATCTAGTTTAAAATTCTCATTTGCAAGCAACTTGCAGAAACCCACGTCAGCAGCAATTTCCCAAACAAGAACCTCACTCAGTGTCCCAGGCAGTTATTACATCAAAGTGCTGTGGAAGTGAAACACACTTATAGATATTCAATGTTCAGTTTCAAGCGTGGATGTAAAAGAAACTGACGAAGAGTACAAGAGAAAATGCCATCAGAAATGGCTGCAGGAAGTCCTGAAAGCCAACCTGGTTTATAAATATAAAAGAGCCGTGTAATATGAGCACTAAGATAAAATAAGGCATTTAAATTATGCATTTATCCAGGAGCAAATTGCACCTCCCCACTGTACAGACAGCGGGTCACACGGTCACCAAGACAACCCATTTGCTTTTCACTTCATCCTCTACTCAGGATCTTCATCATCCTGAAGCTTCTTCTTCAGCCCTGAGCACTGTGTGCCGATTTCTCCTTCACAACTGTCACACACCTGTGCTTCCCAGTGGTCCAATCTTGCCATCCTCCACCCCCACCATGTGGGGTTCTCCCTCTGAAGAACTCTGCAGACTCACACAGCTCAGCCCCAAACATGTGCAGGGCTTGGTTCTCACCACAGCCAAAGTCTGTTTAACTCAACTCAGTCATTTTAATCCACTCCTTGGCATACACTATCAACATGAAAACAAACAGAATGATGAAATATTAAATGTAATTTCTGAAGATCTCCTAAGCATGCAGAAGTGTTCTAAGCTTCATGCTTCCCTTCTTGTTGGGGAACCTGATCAACAAGAATTCTCCAAACCAGCAAATGCAATGTAAACTGAACAAGCGTCGGGAGGTACCACTGCTTGTTGGGAGCAAGTAAAGGCCGAACTATTAAATATTTATCCCTTTCTACAGAGCTCCTGGTTTATTTATAAGTCTCTGCTGAAAAAAAAAATAAAAAGAAACAATCAAGCAAAAACCCTCAACTGATTAGAGGCCACTGGAAGAGGAGCTAGTCCAAAGCAAGCCCTGGCAGCACAGCCCCGTCCGTGCCGCTCAGATCCACCACGGATTCACTCCAGGATTCAGTGTGCAACTGCCAGCACCAGCCACGCTGGCACGGCCACAAACCACTCCACCAATGGGGATTTATGACTGAACTGCTTTTTTGGATGTGCAGAATTGCCCAGAGCAATCAGTGAAAGCAGCTGGTTCTCGTGGCTGAGGGAGCCAGCGAAGGGACGGTGCTGTGTGAGAGCGCCTTGGCTACGCTGCACAAACACAATGAAGGGAACAAAGTGATCACCCTGCAACAGACCTCTTAAAGCAATATTAGAAATCTGTACATTCCTAATAAACGGAGATTTTAAATATGGAGCTTAAAAAACCCACCAAGAAGCCCCAAACCAACCAAGCAACAGCTTCAGCCAATACGCAGGAGCGTGGGGAGCAGCAACTCCTTTTGTGAATGGAGATTTCACTGAAACATCTCCAAACCACACAGAGCATTTTCCCATCTACAAGTGGATTTTTAAACCCTTAATTCCCAAGCAGTACAACTCCATCGATGCAACAGACTGTGAGCGTATTTCTGAATGGCAGAAATGCACAAAAATTGAAGTGAAATCTGGCAAAGAGCCCACACAGACACAGGACAGAACTTTTCCTCTACCTCCAGACTTTGTCCTCAAAGAAACCAAAATACTATCAATGGGCAAAGGTGATTTGTAAATCCTTTTATTTCTCAGAACCTTTATTTCTGAAACTGACAACAATGACAACACTCCCAATAACACTGACAAAACCATGGGATTCAGATACCCAAGACATTCAATGAGCTTAATTGTCAAATGCAAAATTTCCTCATCCTCCCTGGAAGTAGGACAGGAGATAAATAGCAGACAAGAACCTACATTGAAAAAAACGCATTATGAGAGTCTTCAAAGGTAGTGAAATCCCGTTTTCCAACCCTTCCAGAAACACAGCAACATCTCTCTAACACTGGCTTTTTTTTTTTTTTTCTCCTGACAGGATTCCTCAGTCCTCCCTGTGGCCAAGGTGCCCTTTGTGAGAAGGAGGGAAAAAGGGAAGTCCCCAGGGAGGCTGGGTCTCAGGAGGCCACAGACAGACAGAAAGACAGACAGACCTGCCCAGCAGTGACAGAACATTTACTGTGGTGGCACCAAGCAGGGCTGGCAGAACCCCCAAATCCTTCCCACCCCAACATCTGAGATGGCAGCTGCAGAGCCTGACAGCAAGTGAGGCACAACTGCCCGAGCCTGGACACACCAGGGAAAATCAGCTGGGCCCCCAAAATGTGAATAAATCTCAGCAAAATGCAGAGCTACCGTGGCTGCATTCCCAACAACACACCTGGGACCTCGCCACCCCATCCATGACCCCACATCCTGCCTGGGCCCCTGATGTTCCCTCCGGGATCACAGGTACTACACCTGAGACCCACACAGCCCACCCAAGACCCCACAAAGCTCACCTGACAACCCACGAACCCCACCTGGGACCCCCACCCACGATCCCACGAACCTCACCTGAGACCCCCCCGTACGACACCTGCGAGCCCCACATCGCACCCAGGATGTGCCACACCTGAGACCCTACACATCCAGCCTGGGACCCCCACACGCCCGTCAGAAACCCCGCACAGCCCGGCCGGGCCCTGACCCCCCTGCCATGACATCCCACCCGCACTCCCAGCCGCCACCCCAGCCCTCTCATCGCCCCCATCTCCGCCCCTCCCCGCGTCCCCTTCATTCCCCATCATCGCCCTCCCCTCTTTGTCCGCTCCCTCTCCGCAGCCCCTCGCCCGCTGCCCCCGGTCACCACCGACCTGGCGGCCCCGGCCGCTCCGCCGCCCGCCCCGCCGGCGCCCCCCGCGCCGGGCCCGGGCCGCAGCGCCATCTTCGCGCTCGGCCCCGCCGTCTGTCAGCGGAGCGGCGGCGGCGGCTTCCGGGGCCGGCCCGGGCAGGCACCGCCTCCGGCCGCGCCGCTCCCCCGTTCTACGGCCCCTCGGTGCCTCCGGTCCACAGCCCCAGAGAATCACAGGTCCTCGTTTCCGCCGTTCCACAGAGCCACAGAGCCACGGCCCCTCGGCTCCGCCGTTCTACAGAGCCACCGCCGCACAGAGCCACGGCCCCTCGGTTCTTCCGTTCCACAGTGGCACGGCCCCTCTGTTCTTCCGTTCCACAGAGCCGCGGCCCCTCGGTTCTTCCGTTCCACAGCCCCACAGATGAAGAGCACCATAGCTCCTCCGTGTCGCAGCCACACAGAACCGCAGCCCCACATCCCCTCGGTCCCACAGCCCCACGATGCCGCGGCTGCCCGCTTCCACAGCCCCAGAGCCCCTCGGTTCCACAGCCCCACGATGCCGCAGCTGCCCGCTTCCACAGCCCCAGAGCCCCTCGGTTCCACAGCCCCACGATGCCGCAGCTGCCCGCTTCCACAGCCCCAGAGCCCCTCGGTTCCACAGCCCCACAGCCCAGCTCCATTCCTCCCTCCCACAGCCCTTCGATTCCCCTGCTCCACCGCCTCAAAGCCCTGCGGGTTCTCGGTTCCTCAGCCCCACGACCCCGGGGTAGCCTCAGGACGGCCTGGATGGGGACGAGTGGCCCCGGCTGCCCCTGAGGAACGCCGGTTTCCAGCATCCAAACCACCGCTTTTCTGTAAAAAGGAAAATAAAGTGCTGCCTTTGCGCCCGACCTCCCGCAGGGGTCACCTGGGGACATGCGACAAGAGCCTGAAAGTGACAAGACAAGGGGCAATGGATTCACAGGGGCAGAGGGAGGGTGAGATGGGATATTGGGAATAAACTCCTCCCTGAGGGTGCTGAGGCCCTGCCACAGGCTGCTGCGGCTGCCCCATCCAAACTAGATTAAACCAAGACAATCCTGCCCAGACATTCTTCCTGAAAGGATTGGAGTTGCAAAGAAGCCATTCCTGCCTGACTGGAATTCTGGTGGGCTGAGAACACGCTGGGCAGATGAAGAGAGGGAAAATGTACAGAGCTGGGCCTTTTTTGCCTGCAGACTTGTTCCACCAAGGCTGCACAAACACACAGGTCTCCAAATTAGCATTTTATGACCTTGTTTATTCTAGTTTCAGGCTCAGTTATAAAACCATACAAAATTATTGGCATATATCAGTTTATTTCAAAATAATTTTATAGAAGAAAAACAGTAGAGCAGGCTTTACTTTCACATACAAGTGGGTTTGTTTTGGCTTTTTGGAAGGTTCCAGGGAAGTCTCTGACAGTTGCATTTATCAAACCTGATGGTAAACATTCTGGTTTTTGTCACTGAATCTCCTGGAAGTGTCTAAAAAATGTATTAGGGGCGATCTTAACACAGATAGTATTTTCAAGGAGCAGTACAAAACTGTGTGAAAGTAACACAAACTGATGCTGGTTTCGAACTACTCTCAGAAATACACAGCATTCACTGCACGAGCACATGCTCCAGCTCCTATAAGAAGCATCCAGGAATTCTCTTCTGGCATTGCAGTAGAGACTTTCTAGCATGTAAACCTCCACCCTGACCCCAAAGGAAACATGAGAAATGTTCTTCTCCCTTCACCATCGCTGCCATCCTCATTCTTCTGTTCCAGCACAGACAGAGGTGTCAGCCCCAGCTCACCAGCCCGAATTCAGCTTTCTGCAACAGTCTGTAATTTACTGCCATTTTTGTCTTCTTTACCTTTCTTCTTTCCCTTAGGATTTTCCTTTGTAGTTTTCCTACAAGAAACACATTGGAGATCAAGACACCTGAACATAACCAGTGGCTTAAACTCAGGCTGCTGTCACCTGACACATGGCACCACACAAGGCAAAATGTCATTAATCCAAGTAGACAGATACTGACACTAAAACTTCATCACTAAAATCATTATGACTGGGTGGTTCATCCAAACAAGTTATCTGTTACTCTGCTTAAATGTTCTGGGCTGTTTCTGGATAAACAGCATCTCTTACCTCCTCTTCAGCAAAACCTACTTACATTTTTCTTTTGCCTTTTTTCAAGAAGCACTTTGGGGTGGTACAAATGGATTCTCTCGTCAAAGGTTTCTTAATGAATTTCTTCTTTTGTTTGCTGAGAACAACATTTAGTGAAGAAAGGTGAAATTACTAGGGTTTCTAGTTCAAGTCATTAAAAAGCACTGATTAACAGAGTGGTTAACTGCTGAAATGAACATACCTCTGCAGTTTGGGCAAATGTTTTATGTATTCTGGCACAGGACAGCCAGCCCGCTGGATAACGTTGGCAATACTGGAAAGGAGAGGAGGGAAGAGATCAACTCCAGTGCTTGGACAAGTGATAAATAATTTTTGTGGAAAACAGCAAACCAAACAAACTGGCTGGTTTGTTGTTGGTCTTTTGTTTTGTGGTGATTTCTTTTTAAAGCAAGAAATAAAGACGTTATTAATGCACGTATTACCTCCGTAATAAAGGTTTATCATCTTCTGTAAAGAAAGTGACTGCCTTCCCTCTGTGTCCTGCTCTGCCAGTACGACCTGCCAAGCACACATTTTGCAGAGTAGAGATTTTACTTTAGACATCTCCCTTTCAGCCCCAGCCTCCTGATGCATGTTCAGACCAAGAACATACCAAGCAGCCAACCCCAACATTGTTCCCAGTGAATGAAAGCACAGCTATGTCTGAAACATCTAAATAAGGTTCACAGAGTGCTGAGCATCTACATTAAAGACCTCAGAAATGAGGAAAAGAAAGGTGATTTCTGAGCCATGCCTCACCTATCCTGTGGATGTATTCCACTGCACTCGTTGGCAAATCATAATTGATGACCATGTTCACACCTTTGAAGTCCATCCCTCGAGCCAGTAATGCAGAGCAGATGAGCACCCAGATCTTCCCAGCTCTGAAACTCTGCACTACTTTGTCTCTCTAGGAAAAGAACAAATTAGATATTTGGAAGCAGTCCCAATAGCAAATTGAGAAAGGAGGTGAACTTGTTTCCTTGAAGTTGTCACGATGTTAAAGAATAAAACTAAACCTCTGAACCAAAAGCCTGCAGGAATTTGCTGCCACTGTTACCTGGAGTTACATTCCAACACTCCTGCTTTTACCTTTCTTTCTAAAGCTTTTCTTGAAAAGAAATAAAATCCTCCTACCTGTTGCTGAGTCTTGTCTGCATGGATGACATCCACATTGATGCCTTCATAAATAAGCTCATGGAAGAGCTCTTTAGCCCTCTCAATAGACTGTACAAAAACAAGGACTGGAGGAGCAAAACCCTGCAAAAGAGTAAGTTTATCTCAGGTTCCAAAGTCTTTCCTTGCAGAAACTGAGACACAGCAGATTCGGGCAATGGTTTAATGTGTGTCACAGAGAAATGTTTGACCTGGGAAATTGGGAGTCTCTGGCAGACCACAGGTCAGGTGAACAGGAAGAGGAACATGCTTAGTCTCTCCAAAATACCTTTTTAACAAGCTCTCTCATTGCTGTTAGTTTTCCTGTCTCAGATCCAACAAACAGCAGCTCTTGTTCTACTGTCTCTGCTGCAGAGTTTCTGAAACCAGAAATCCAACAGAAACACTTTAGTATTTTTTATATACATTAACAAAAACTTATATATTAATAAATATATGTACTATATATAACCCCCATGAAATTGTAACCTGGTGGATGGGAAATACTGCACAACAAAACCAGTGCACGCTCCAAAGATTGATGTTTATTTGATGATAAAGTAATTGGCAAAGGAAAATAACACTTTATTCAACACAAGAGAAGTATCTACGTGCCTACACAATTTTCTCTGGAGACAAACAACCTGCAGTGCTGACTAACAACAGCCACAAAACCAAGCAGGCTGATGATGCAGAAAAAACAATTTCCCATGAATTTTTTTAAAAAATGAAGCAGACAACACCTACCTTGCCCCAACAGACACCAGCACAAGGTTGTCCAGGTTGAGCTTACACCACTCCTCCACGTCGTGGGCAAAGGTAGCGCTGAACAGGGCCCTCCTGGCCAGGTGGGAGGTGCATGCCAGGAAGATTGTGCCCAGCTGGTCCCTGAATCCTGACTTGCCATCCTCAAACAGCTTGTCTGACTCATCCACCACCAGCCACTCCACGCTAGGAACAAGAGATTTGGTTTTCAGGAGAGTCACTTCTGAGTGGCAAAGCACACTGCAAACAGACTCTCCTACCTGCTCAAGTCTATTGCTGGAGGATCTTCTTTCAGCAGATAAATGAGTCTGTTGGGAGTAGTAACCAGTATATCTATTACAAGGTAAGAAGCAGAATGTCAAAAAAAGACACAAAATAAACCTAAACAACAGAGCCCTGAGAATCCCAGATCCAACCCAATCTGCCAGAGGTACAGTTTAGCAGAGGCCGTGTCCTCTCACTTCCCATTTCTTCCCTGCCACTTTTTAACCACCTCTTTAAAACCACACAGCCCAAAGAGAAAGGTCAGTGTCACTTTTATATTTTTCAGAAGTACTTCAGTCATTAGAACAGTTACCAAATTTCTTGGAAGACTTGGGCCCAAACTTCTTGGCTGCCTCAGCTGCCTTGTGGATCATGTGGATTCTGAAGCCTGTGCCCTCTGCCAGCTTCACCAGCTCCCGGTGGGTCTGGAAAGGCAGCAGAGATTGGATTTCCAAACTGAGCTGATGAGCTTTCCTAACCAAAAAACCTGCTGGCCATCGTGGAGTCATGGAATGCTTTGGGTTGGAAGGGACATTAAAGCTCATCCAGTTCCCCCTGCCATGGCAGGGACACCTTCCACTATCCCAGGGTGCTCCAAGCCCTGCCCAGCCTGGCCTTGGGCACTGCCAGGGATCCAGGACCAGCCACAGCTGCTCTGGGCAACCTAATCCTGAAGCTAGAGCTTCAAACCTCACCCCGATTTCAGAGTTAAGAGAAATCTCTCTGGTTTCCTTAGCAAAATAAAATGCAGCTCTTTTAACACACATTATTCACATCACTACCACATGTGGCTCCCTCTTTCACATGAATAAAAGCTGCCCAAAGGTGGCATTTTTATTTCATTTTAATAACACAGCTTTGTTATAAAGTTATCCCTTGAAATTCCAACTTTGGGACAAACAGATAAATCTCTCATAGCAATCTCAAGTAGGAAAGGAGGTTTTAAGAGCACCTGAGCATTGGGCAGTTTAAAATATGATCAAAGAATCTTGAGCCTCTAATCTAATCATTGAGATTAGACTGAGATAATAGATATGTACCTACTCCACAGAAGTCAAAAGACTTGAAAGAAACATTTAAATGAGCTTTTTCTGATATGTGAGGGCAATAAAGGAAAAAAATATTTACTAAGCAGCTATTTTGCTGATGCAGAGTGCAAACAGTGCAGCCCATCAGGGTGAGATTCCCTCAACACACACCTGGCTGGCAAGTTCTCGGGTGGGTGATATGATCAGAGCCCTGAATCCTTTGTTCCTGGGCTGTTTCAGATGTGTTAAGAGAGGGATACAAAATGCCAGTGTTTTCCCAGACCCTGTAGGAGCTGAAGCCAGAAGCTCCCGACCCTGTAAGGAAAAGAAACCAAACTTATATTTCAGCCAGGAAAATAAAGAGTACAAATTCCATTCCCACAAACATCAGTGCTGCAAACTGACCCAAAATACCTCAGGAAAGCACAGATGAGGAAAACTGAAAAAGCCAAGCTGTCAGTTAGGATGAAGCTGATGCAGCTTTGAAAGTGGCACAAGGCAGCCCCAGCCCCAGGTTCTGTAGGATCCCTGGAGCCCCAGAGAACTCACGTGCAGCATGACAGGGATTGCCTGCATCTGGATGGCTGTTGGGGCATGGAAGCCTGCAGCCTGGATGTTCTCCAGGATTTTAGGGTGGACTTTGTACTCCTCCTGAAGCTGCTCAAAGGTGGCAATGGGGTCAGGGAGATCTGTTCCCTGAATGCTGATCCTGTGCTGGTGCCTGAAGCGATTGACCTGCAAGGAAAAAGACAAACTCTTTCTTTTTAATTTACACCATAAACTCACCACGTGTGGATTCCACCCCTGGCTCTTTCCCCCACGCTCCTTCACCCTCCTCTAATGAGGAACCACCATAAATAAACCCCAATTTTGGATTGAATACCAGGCACCTCTTGTTGCACCATAATTCCCTGGTCCCACCTTTTCTCTCCTCAAGCGTTCAAGCTTCTCTGCAGTAGGCTTTTTTTCTTTTGCATCTTCAAATTTTGCTTCCAGAGAGGACATCCACTTTATTGCGTTGTTTTCTGACAGCTCTGGCATTGATACTGCTCCTGGAAGTTGCAAACAAATTGAAATTTCCTTTAGTAAAATACAGGCAGGCATTATTTGGAGACAAATAAAAAAAAAATCTCGGAACCTTTTCTCTCTCATTCTCAAGAACACTAATGAAGATTCCAGAAGGATGGCAACCACATCCCCAGCTCTCAGCACTGAATCTTAGCCCAGTTATGAGATCAGCTCTGAGCCAGACCAGCCAAGGAACCCAGAACTGGATGGTCTTTAAGGTCCCTTCCAACCCAAACCATTCTGGGATTCTCTGATGGTTCTGCCAGGGATCCACGTGTCTGTGTCTGCAGATACCTCGTGTCTTTTTCTTTTTTCTTTTCCCTTCACTGCTTTCTGCCGTTCTTTTCCTCTTTCCATCGTTTTTCCCTGCTCCATCTTTCTGCTGCTTCACCTCCTCTTCAGCCCCTGCGAGCCCCCTGCCCTCCTCGGCAGCTCCCTGAGGGGCTCCCTCCTTATTCCCGAAGAAGTCGAGGCTCTCCAGCGAGACGCTGCCGCGGTTCCCTTTAACCACCTGCGGGAGAACAGGAGGAGGGTGAGACGCCATGGCCGGGCCCCGTTTCTCAGCGCCGCGCCCGGGGGGGGACGGGGCTCCGGAGCCTGAACCGCGCACGGGCCGCTCCCCGAGCCCTCCCCTCGGTGTCCCCTCACCCCAAAGCGCCGCGCGTCGAGCCCGAAGCGCCGCACGTCAAAGCGAGCCCCGGCGCCCAAGCGGCGGAACAGCTCGTGGGTCTCCATGCTGCCGCGCTCCCAGCAGCCCCCGCGCCGCCGCCGGAAGCGGGAGCACTTCCGGCCGAGCGCCGCTGCCATGGCAACGGGCCGCGGGCGGCATGGCGGCTCGTTACCATGGCAACGGCGCGGGCAGGCTTCGCTAGGCCGCGGCGACATGGGAGCGCTGTCGCGACAGCACGGGAGTGACAAGGGAGAATTCCTTCCCCCTGTGCGCTGCCGGTGCCTCCGTGTGGCCCCGTCTGGCTCCGCCTGGAGCCTAGCACGGAGCAGAGGAGGGTGCGGGTGCTGCCCCATGCACAACCACTCCTTCTAATTCTTGATTTGGGCTCATAAAATCCCGCCTCGCAAGGTGTCCGAAAAAAGAAATGCTTGAGGCCGTGGCAGGAGCAACCTGGCAACTGGCTGAGCTCCTCAGGGCACTCAAGAAAGTTTGCCCAGATTAAGATCAGAATTTATTTAATTAATGTATTTATTCATTATGATAAGCTGTGAGATCCAATAGTGCAGGTAACTCTAGTAATCTATATCAGATCAAAGAATACAGATTTTTTTTTCCTGGTTGTTCATGAAGGAAAACAAACAGAATTTTAATTAGCAGCAACAGAAATTATTTAATGCAGTAAAAGTCTCGAGGGCTAAAGGTTTATGTTGCTGAAATCCAAGAGCTCTAAGACATACAGTCCATGGCTGTTCCTCCTGTAACATTCGCTGCTTTAATAACAAACTTTGAGATGAAAAATTGGGTAAGCCTGACCCTCCCCTCCGTCCTTCTCTGCCTGATTTATAGCACTTTTTCTTTGCCAGACTTTTAACTTCCCAGCACATGGGTGGAAGCAGACCCTGGGGCCGGGGTGCAGAGCCCCACAGCGGTGACATTTCCCTTTCTTGTGTCCCCAGCAGTGCATTTACAGTGAATAAAGACCCAGCTCTGCATCCTGGGTGCAGTTCCCAGGCTGAGGCTCCTGCTCTCTGCTGGTTGCTGCGGGAGGATGGGGAAGAATGTGGAGACATTTGTGTAACAAAGAACCATAAATCATCTCCAGTATCCATCACTCACCAAGGGATGCTGCTGGCAGATCCAAGAGTGAGGAAACGGAATATTCTCCCCATGGGTCAGCTGGGAAATCCCTCTGTGTCAGGGTGAGGAGTTCCCAGGGCAGAGAGCCCTGTGCCAGGAGCGAGGGACCGTGGAACATCCTGAGCTGGACCCACAGGGACCATCCAGACACCCCAACAATGCCACCCTGTGCACCCCGGGGAGCACTGTCCCAGAGCTCCTGGAGCTCTGGCTGCCATTCCCTGGGGAGCCTCTTCCTGTTCTGTTTAGGGAGAATGTTTTACAGAAAGAGTGACAAAGTTCTGGAATGTTCTGCCCGGGGAGGTGGTGCAATCCCCATCCCTGGAGGTGTCCAACAAAGCCTGGATGTGGCACTGGGTGCCAGGGTTTGGCTGAGCTGTTGGGGCTGGACTCAGTGGTCTTTAAGGTCTCTTCCAACCCAGTGATTCTGTGATTCTGTGAACCCTGACCACCCTCTGAGGCTCCTGTGGCTCTCATCACTCTCCTGCTCTGAGCACGGTGCCTAAAGCCTTGCAGACAAGGGCCTCCCTCGGGTGCCAGCAGCAGAAACCCCACAAGGCACAGGACACCTGCCTTTGTTCCCTGTCCCTGACCCAAATCTGCGAGGGAGAGCACAGAGCCTGCTCACAGGGGGTTCCCACTCCAGCTGCACCATGGCAGAGAGGAAACATCCTCCTGTGCCAGGCCAAGGGGCAGCCACGGGGGCCAAGAGCCTCCCTGAGCCCCCTGGCCTGCCTGGCTGTGACACCAGGGCTGGGGACAGCCATGGCAGGGCAGCAAAGCGCTGCCTGCTCCGCTGGAGCTGCTGGCAGCATGCCCATGGGATGTGGGCAGAGCCCCTGGTGTCACTGCTGTCCTTGCAGGAGCACAGCAAGGATACAGGTACAGGTGGGTGGGGAAGGGCCAGGTGCCCTCCTGTCCCTGACACAGCCCCACCCCTCCAGGGCTCAGGGATCTGGGCTGGTGCAGGGCAGCCCCAGGCACAGAGCTGAAATAAAAACCCATCAGATGGCAAAGCAGCCCAGGTGAGTGCATTTATCCCACTACGTGCACAGCCAGGTCCGAATCCCTGCAGCTGTGGGCTCCTGCAGAAATCCAGCCAGGCTCACATCTGTTGGCCTTGTAAAAAGAGGTAAAAATATTTCAATTTTCAATATTTCAATTTTCAATATTTCAATTTTCAATATTTCAATTTTCAAATATTCTCTGTGCCAGAGAAGAACATGAAATGATGAGGACCCAGCTGCTGGTGTACCTCTTCCCTGTCATACACAAGTGACCCTGGACAGACCACTTAGGCACAAGCCCTTGTGCTCTGTGGAGGAGAGTCACAGAATCAGACACCTGTGTGTCCATCTGTCCCTCAGGGGTGTGTCAGGGCTGCAGGACAGCGTGCCCCCCACGCCCTGCCCGTGCTCCATCACCCTCCCTGCATGCCCATGAGAGTCAATTAGCCGGGCTGAGCACACTGCTGACCTCTGGCCCCTGCTGTGTCCCCCATCCATTAACAGGCCCCCAGCCCTCAGCTCTCAGTATGAATTGATGTAGCATCCATTCTCTTGCAGCACAGAAACATGCGTCCTCATTCAGCTGTCCATTTCCACTTTCTGTTCCTTTGTGCTGCCCTTCTGTTCCCTGTGTTGCTAACCTGGTCACCACTTCTTGACCCCACGTCCTCGTCCCTCCCAAGGGTGTTGTAATCCCAACCACTACCAAAAAACTTTTACTTTTTCCCCCTTTACTCACATCTTGTTTAGCGAAAAATGGTTTCCAGCAGTGTGGGAGCTTTGATCCCCTATTCAAGAAATCCTTGCAATGTTTTTTTAAAGACCTTCTTTCTAAGGCAAATGAATTCTTCATAAAGGGGGAAATGGTGTGCTGGTTGGGCTCTGTTCATCTGAGGAAGACAAATGATCTGTTTTATTACTTGAAAAGCAAAACAGTTGAGTGTGTAGATTTGTGATTTATCTGTAATTAAGAATCCATTTGAGCAGCATATTAATTACAGAGAGGAGGATTAGTTTTGCTGAGTAGAAAAGTAAAATCAAAGTTCCTTGAATTAGAAGACAGAGTAAAATGCCTGAGGCTTTGGTTTTCCATGGCTCTGCATCACGCCTACACTGGGAGAGGACAACTCTAGGGCACATTTGAGTTTTTAGACTTTTAAGTTTCCTCTCTGGCTCAGGGAAATAAAGTCCAGGGGCTCAGAGACCTCTCCCTGCCGGTGCTGGTGGCTCCCCCAGCGCTCCCGTTCTGCTCGGGGCTGCAGCAGGGGAAAAGGATCTGCAGGATTCAGCGGTGCCTGGCTGCTGCGGGGAGCCAGGGCAGCGCCGGAGCTGCAGGAACGATCGCAGACCTTGGAGCAGGCAGAGCGGCTTTCTCTGGATGCTGAGCGCCTTTGAGTGTCTGTCATGGTTCAGGACAGCAAACTGTCCCAGAGCTGCTCTGCCGGGACACACCTCTGCCTGGCTCTCACCTGTGCCCCGTCAAACCTGGTCACGGACTGGGGCAGCTCTGCTGCGGGCACAGCACGGACCCCGCAGGGCAGCGGGCGATGGGAGCAGCGCCGGGCACAGGGAGCGCTCCGGCTGCGGGTCCTGCCCCGCACGGCCCAGCCCGGCACGGCACGGCACGGCACGGCACGGCCCGATCCCGCACGGTCCAGCCTGGCACGGCACGGCCCGGCCCCGCTGCCTTTCCCGCGGGCACTCCCGCCGATCCGGGCACCGGCCGGACTGGCAGAACGGGTCCGGAGCGGCCGCCTGTGTGAGCCGCGCTCTTGTGCAACCGCGCCTTCCTGCTGTGCCCGCAGCCCGGGAGAGCGTTCACAGCCGCGGAAACGGCTTCACTGCCGCTGTTCCGGTGTCCCCAGGGCCGATCCGACCCCTCCTGGCCAGCAGAGCATCGGAGGGGTGACTGGGACTGGCTGAGCAGTCCAGTGTTTGCTGCCGGCCCATGGGAGCCCAGCCAGCTCCAGCTGCTCACCTGGCAGCTGAGCCCCAGCACCGCCCTGGCACCAAGGTGGGCACAGCACCAGGCTGCTGTCACACCCCTGGGGACAGGCACAGGCACCAGGCCCCCAGACCTCAGCCCTAGACAGGTTTCCCTGGCTCCATTCCTCCCACACTGATGAAAATGCTAAAGCCTCATGGCAACCTGTGGATCCTCACGTGCCAGGGAATTCCCTTATAAGCAGCTTTGAACTGTAAAACAATCACCCAGCCCTGTAAAATTGTTTTGGTCATAAACGAACTTTGTCATGGCTCTGCTGGTTTCTTTGCCCCATAACAGCCGCACCAGACACAAACACCACGTGCCCGACAGCAACTGGAGGATAAAAGTATCTTCCAGGAGCTTCATTTGACATGACATGGCATTTTCCAGCAATTTAATGAGGCAGCCAGGGCACCTGTAGGAGCAAACACCCCACCCAAGGCTTCTCCAGGCAAGGTGAGGTCCAGGGACAGCCCCAGCCCAGCTGCTGCAGAGGCTGCTCTCAAGAGTTTTGTGTGGTATTTGCCATCCAGAAAGGTTTCCTCAGCCTGATTTTTAACTCAAACTCAGAGGAAGCTTTCTCCCCACGCAGGTATGTGCAGCACCCACAGCACCCTTAGCACCTGCCCTGCTTCCCCCCTTCCCAGGGCTGCTGCCCAGGGATGGGAAGGGACAGCTCACACTCACTGTTCAGCAGCTTCAGAAACCCACACCTCTGGGGAGAGGATCTGTTATCAGTCATTGCTTCTACTCACATTATAGACTTTATCCTGTCTGCTTCATCACACCGTGCTCGGTGGGAGTCACCTGCTCCATCTGTGCCTTCATTTGGATGCATCCTCTGCCCTCTCCCCCCTTGTTTTTTTTGGCCCTGTCCTCTCTTCCTTCACCACATCCCTCTCTTGGGGGTTAATTCTCAAAGCCTCCTTTTCCCAAGGTTTTCACTTACCTCCTCAGCAGAGCAGCACTGACCCTGGACCATTTCCAAAGGGTTCTTCACACCCCAAGCTCCATCCTTTCAGTCTGTGACTCTCTTACAGCTGGTGCAGGAATCAGTTCCCAAAAGGGCACTGCATCAGCTCAGCTGCAGCAGGTCTAGTGCCTCCTTCTCCCACCTGCTTCCCTCTGGATTGCCCATTCCTCCCCCAGCAGGGCCAATTCCACCTGGATTTGCACCAGCCAGGGAAAGTCTCACATTACTTCACATGACCATTAACTCCACAAAGGTTCCACCCTTTTCCACTGCTGTGCTCAGAGTCACTCAGCTCTGTTAGCTCTTCACAATCAAGGCCCTTCAAAAGCTCTCCAGCCCTGGAGCACACCCTGCCACCTCCCCCTGGAGCACCCCCATCCCATGGGGCTTGGCTTTGGCACTCCCCTCCTCATTTCCCAATTGCTTTGCTTAGCACTGGGCTGCTAAAGCCAGCAGGGATGAGGGAGCACTGCTGGGCCAAGGGCAGCATCATGAGGGCAGCATTGGGAGCGTGAGGACATCGGTGTCCCCACCTCCAAAAGCCTCCTGGGGTGCACCCTGGGCTGCCCACATGCAGGTAAGTATAAATGAAATGGTCATTGCAAGGGACAGCAGGACGGATGTGCCACCAGCCCATGTCCCTGGCAGCCCCCCTCTGCCAAACCACCACAGATGGTCACTGTGGAGTTCACAGACCACGCAGCAGCAAGGGCTCAGAAGAAATGGTGTTTAATTATGGTATACATTAAATTAAATGTAATTGTGAGTATTGGTCTCCAAATTCCTGATGACATTCACCAGTGGGCAGCTCCAGTGGGTCAGTCCCAGCCAGGGCGAGGGTCCTGCTGTGCAGACACTGAGTCAAAGAGCCCTTGTCAGCCCAAAGAGAGCATCCAGTGCTCTCCTTAGCATGGCTATCTGTCCATGGGCACCTCTGCTGCTTTCCACCCCTCGAAATCCCTCTCAGCAGCTGGCACATGCCACAAAGTTCATGAAAAATCAGCACAGCTGGGGAGCACTGGATCCATTTACAGAGGGGAGCAGGTACAGAGGAGCTCGTGTCTCACAGATGATGCTTTTAACAGCTTCCACAGCTTTGGGAGATTGGACCTGGGCACCCAAACTCCTCCAGGGCTCTGCTGTGTGTCCTCAGTGGGTACCTGAGGGGCTGGACATGCCCTCACCACAGAGTTGGGATCATTCACAAGCTGGAGATGTTTCTGCAGAGCTTTCCATGCAGGAGCTGGTGCCAGCTGAGACAGGGCAGCAGCTGGAGCGTTCACACCACAGCCCATACTCCATCCATCCATCTGTCCATCCATCCATCCTTCAATCCAGGGCACCAGGACCAGAGCACCCTGTGCACTGCTAAGGGTGGAGCCAACCAGGTTCATCATCAACTGCTGAAGGTGGAAAGAAGCCACCTGTACTGGCCATTCACTGGGCAGGAGATGGGGCAGAGACCGGGCACCCAACCCCTTCTGTGCCCTGAGGGAGGAAAAAAGGGAGAGTCTGTGAACCCATCCGGGGCAGATCCCATCAGAATTCCGTGTGGCCTCATTCACTCTGTGGCAGCAAATGCTCCAGGCTCACCTGGAAGCTGCTGACACTTCCCAGCAGCTGGATGTGCTCCTCACCCCACCAGAGCCCACCTCAGAGTCCCCAAAAGCAGGGCAGTCCATTGAGGTTAATTCACAGTCGCAGCTGTCCCCACATGGATCATCCAGGTCCTGCCAGGGCTCCGCTCAGCTGGCCCTGTGCCCTTCCTTCACGTGGGATGTCACCGTGCAGGGGACACTGTCTGCCTGTCCTCCTGCTCAGCAGAGCCCAGTGCTGCCTGACCAGGGTCCTTGCCAGCCCCAGGACTGGAATTAACTCATTTAAAGGAAAAAAGAGAAATACAAAACCAAAACCATCCTCAGCTCTGACCTTTACCATAAAAAAAAAAAAAAAAAAAAAAAAAAAGCAAAAAGATGATATTCAGGACCAATATATACAGATGGGGGAATTGCACTTAATTACAGTAGTTTACATCCATTGGACAAAATTTACTTCTTTTTTATATAAATCTCTGTGTATAGGAGTGGGGAGGGGGGAGGATGGAGCAGACTGTACCTATATTTACAGTTTAATTGGCTCAGTTCAACAACACATGCAGTTCCTCCCTCCAAACGCCAAGTAACAGACCCCTGTCCCTCTCAGTCCGCGTGGAGGAGTATAACTTAAACACGATCCATCTTCCCCTTCTGCCAGTTCCCAGCACAGCTCGTGCCTTGTTCCTCGGGAGAGCCTCTCGGAAGGCAAATACTTCAGCAAAACAATCCCCAAGACACGTCTTGGAAACACTGCGTGGAGGGATGGAGAGGCAGGTCCCGGCTGGGCTGCGGGCAGGAGCCGGGAGAGCCCCGGGAGAGCCCCGGGAGAGCCCCGGGAGAGCCCCGAGCCCGGCTCCGGGTCGGGCTCCTCGCTGCTGGGCTGCGCTCCGGCAGGCGGCTCCCGGGCTGTGAGCGCAGCTCGCCGGCGGGATGGTGTGGAAAAGAAGATCCCGTTGCTACGTGCGAAAGCAGCGAGGTGTGGAGCATCACCAGGCTTGCAGGGGACACTGGGGAGGGAGAGAGAGCAGCACAGTGAGCGGCGCCGGGAGGAGGAGGCAGCGCCGCAAAGCATTTGGAGGCATCACCCCCTGCATCACCTCCTGCATCACCCCCTGCATCACCTCCTGCATCACCCCCTGCATCACCTCCTGCATCACCTCCTGCATCACCCCCTGCATCTCCTCCTGCATCTCCTGCATCACCCCCTGCATCACCCCCTGCATCACCTCCTGCGCTGCTCCGTGACCACCTTGGTGCTGCCCTGTTCAGCCCCGAGCCCTCCCCGGCACCCCTGTGGGGGAGGCAGTGGGAAAATACTTTCTCAGCCGGCTATTGCCACCCCCTCCCAAAACCACCAATACTAAAAAGGGTCCTGTTAGTGCCCAGGCTGTGCCAGGCAGCCCGGGAGCAGCCAGGCATGAGGCTGAGCTCGGCTGCGGTGGGAGCGACGCCGGGGGCTCACGGCTGTCCACAGCAGCGCTCTCATCTCCCGGGACAGAGCCCCCCCGTGCCACATCCGCCCCACTGCAGAGCCCCCTTCCCCACCCCTCTCCATGCCGGGGGTCCCCCCGGTCCCCGGCGGGCGGGGGGCAGGGGCGGGGTGACCTTGCGGGCGGGAGCGCACAGCAAACATCATCGGGCGGAGATAAGGAGACGCCAGGAGCCTCCCGTGACATGTCATTAGGGACTGGCCCTGGCTATCAGGTGTTTGCCAACGTCATAAACGTGGTGCCTCGGCCTCAAGCGTTGTCAAAGGAACAGCGAGGTATTTGCCCCTTCCAGGTCTAACAGCAACATCTGATAAGGGACCCACAGCAAGCGAGGGGAGAGCTGGAGGTGAGCAGGGACCTCCCTCCAGCTCCATCCCCCTGGCAGGACCTGGAGCAGCCACCTCCACCACGGAACTGGTTTGGGGGTCTGGTGGGGACTGCCTGCCTTACGCCAAGAAAAAGTGTGGAGGAGCCAGGGCATAGCCTCTGGCAGCCCCAATCAATGATAGAAACCCAAATCACCAAAAATATTCAGGTATTTGTGTGGTGAGCAGCATTTATAGGGCCCCTATGATGCATCTGTCACACTTCATTCACCTCTGGCTAATGAAAGTGCTGAGCACCAGGAAAGAAATCCATGCCCAAAGATAAGTTTTTCCAGCAGTAGCTTGGGCACAGAATGGTTGTCAGGAAAAGAGACCCTGGGGGCTGGGAGGATTTGTGTTGGAGACAGGTCACATCCTGCCTCGGTGCTTGCAGGATGTTTTTCATGTATTGGGGGTAATGGGGGGGGTGGGTGCCCCTTCACCACAGCAGGTGAGGGGTCCTGGCCCCATATCCCCCTCCTGAGCCCTGACCCCTCCTCCGGCTTGAATTAAAGCGCAGGAAGGCGATGGAGGCAGAAAGGGCCGGGAGCCCCAGCGCTGGTCAGGGTAGGCTGATCGCAGGGCCGGCGGGCAGCGGGGATGGCCGGGCTCTATCCCCCTGCCAGGGACATTTCCTGTGTCCCGGGGCTGCCGCGGCCAGCCCGGCATCAAAGGCAGCAGAGCTCCATTAACCCGGGCAGTTCGGGCTGAGCGCGCAGCAGATGGGCCGATAACGCCGCACGGAGGAAATGGAGCTCGGGGGGCGGCCGTGCCTCAATGCTCACCCTGAGACCTGCCCACTGTGGCATCCCCGGGGGGCAGGCGTTCCTGACCCATTCCCAAGCACCCCAAACCCCCCAGGTCTCCCCTTTGCAGCCCCAGCCCCTTCCTCCACCCCCGACAAGGATCCCACGGCCATGCTGGGGGGGTCTCTCAGCAATCCCACGCTGTATTTACTCTGTGGTCATTGCAGACATTTTTTCCCTGTCCCCTGTCAAACCTCGGGAAGAAAGTTTATCTGAATGCAAGTTCAAGGCTCTCTCTTATTTATCTAGCGATCAATAAGGGCCACATATTTCCCACAGTCCCCAGAGCTGGCTCTCAGAAAGGGACTATTGTCTAAGGAAAACCTCACACACCTGATTTGAACCAGGATAAGTCTGGTCTTACACCTGCAGTGGGCAGATGATAAAGGTTTATGGGCTGGGGGAAGCTGGGGAGCCTTGGACTCCACTTGACTCCAGCCAGGGTTGATCCCCCTGGACACGGGCAGCAGATCCTGCTTGGTTCTACCTCCTCAGCCCCAGCAGGATGCTCCCACTCTCATAGGGCTGCCCCGGGGATGAGCAGGGCCTGCCTGGTACCACCAAGTGTGAGCCAAAACCACCCAAATCCCACCCCACCACCTGCAAGCAGGTGTTCTGGAACCCTCAAAAGGGCTGCAATGGGGCTCTCACCCTCAGCTCCCCACAGGAGTGCAGCACAGGCAGCAGGACGGGCTCTCTGCTACTCCCACCTCCACATCCAGAGGGGCAAAAGCTGCACTCCAGGCTCACAGCCCAGCCCGTGCCCCCCCTGCCAGCCCCCTGGACCATTACCTGCTTGCTGGAAGACATGTTGGTGAGTGTGCTGATGCTGCTGGTGTCCGTCACCACCATGGCCGAGGGGAAGCGCGAGGTGTGGGAATACTGGGGGGGCTCCTGCTTGTGTGTGTACACTGCGGACAGGAGGGACACAGGTCAGGGAAAAGCCACCCCAGCCCTCACCACGGCGCATCCGGGGATGGGAATGGGCAGCAGGGAGACGGGGATGGGATAAAACAAGCCAGGGGAAGAGCCCACCACTTCCCTCCAAGCTACTGCATCCTCAGGCAGCTGCTCACCCCCAGAAAGCCATGGGGACTGAGGGGCTGTGGCTGGACCAGAGGGAGGAAGGGATGAGGCAGGATGTGACCAGCCTGCACTGCTGGGCATGCCATGGGCTGGAACCACGAGAGAGGGACAGCAGCAAGGGCAGAGCAGGAGGAGAGCACAGGCTGATTTCCCATCTGAATTCATGCAGGGGCCCTTTGCAGCTCCCCCAGGCCTTACTGTGTGAGTTCTGCAGCTGGGTGACGGTGGCCATGAAGGGCTGCTGTGCCATGTGGCCCGGGGACTGCTGCATCAGGGGCTGCTGGTGCGGGCTGTGCAGCTGCTGGGAGAACTGCACGGGCTGCAGGGCTGCCAGGCTGCCGGCCACGCTGTTGATGACGGGGACACTCTGAGCCTGCGAGGTGTTCAGACCTGGGAGCAGGGAGAGAGCAGAGCGGGGTGTCAGCAGGGGCAGGCAGTGTCACCCCTGCCAGGGCAGGGCAGGGCAGGGAGGGGAGCTCGGGGTGCACTCACTCTGGGCGATGGCCATGACCCCCGAGAGCGGCGTCATGATGAGGTTCTGGGACTGCTGCGGGTTGTGGTGGGACAGGCTGTGGATGTTGGTCAGGGTGCTGACCGGGGGCAGCCCGCCCCCCGACACCGAGATCTGCCAGGCAGGACAGGCACAGTCAGGGCACAGCCACGGGCAGCCCCCAGCCCCCTCCTTTGCTGGCACTGGCTTCCAGCTGCACTGGAGCATGGCGCTGGAACACGGCACATCCCAAGCCTTGGCTGATCTGTACCCCGAGTCCAAGCTCCAGCCCACGGGGACAGCTGAGGGCTCTCAACACTCATTAACTTCTAACCACCCTGCTTGCAGGGGAAAGTGGGACCTCTAAACTCAGGAAAGTGAAGAAAAATGACAGAAGGCAGATTAAAAGGGCATCGTGGTGATGATCTTAGTCACCAATCTGGCAGGATACCGGTGAGACAGGGTGGGTGTGCACAGCCAGAGCCAGAGGTTTCGGGCCAAAGTTTAGACAAAGGCACTTGGCATGTGCTGCCAGCACTGGAGCTGCTCCCCAGGACATGTAAGTGCCTTATTTCTTTAATTGCTGCACCTTCCCCCAATTCCTGTTGTTAGCCCTTGTGCACTGGGTGACCCCAATCCCAGCCAAGAGCCATCCCTGCAGCCCTTCAGGTGACATTTCTGGACACCATTCCGAGCACCTTGTTTATTTTGCACATGTGAGCTGGAGATAGCAATTGAAACAAATCCATCAATAAATTCCAAAGCCCGGGAGTGACTCACATTTCCTGATCCGGTATTTTCCACTTTCAAAGTCCCTTCAAGGCCGGGTTACACCACACTCGGCTGCACAAGTCAAACAGCTCCCGGCAAGCACACGCCGCTCGCCCACAGCCCCGGCTCCTCTCACGGGCTGTTTAGCCCCAGAGCACTGCACCTGGATTGTGCATGACTGGAAAAGACCCTCCGGGCACTGGACCCTCAGGGCAGACCCTCTGGCACTGACACAGCTGAGGCTAACACGGGAGCAGGAAAGAGTGAGCCACGAGAGATTTCTGGAGCCTCAGTAACGCTCTTTCCTGAAAGATGCAGCAACTTCCTTGGCAGCTCCTTGTTTCATGTGGGGCATTAAAGGCACATGTTTACTTACTAGAAACCACAGCCTACAGCATATTTCTATTAAATCACTTGCAAGCACCAGCTAGCCCTGCCTGGAGATGAGAGATAAGCTGGCAGAGCCGCGGTCCCGCAGGGTCCCCACGGCGCTGGGCAGCGTCTGTGCCTTGGGGAGAACTCAGCAGGGCTCTTCTGCTGCACCTCACTGAGTGCCTTTTCCCAGTTTAATCTGCTCCCTTTCCTCCTCCCGTGCTGCCCAGCCCCTTCTGGGGTCTCTGCCCTGGTCCCAGGAGCTGGCAGGGGGTGCTGGCATTGCCTGGTCCTCGGGGACCCCCACCCTGGGCATGCAGTGCTGCTGCTGCTGCTGCTGCCTTTATCCCTGACTCATTTTATGGCTTCCAGGCTGAGGGTTATGAGGCTCAACACACCCTGAGGTGAGCTGGGCGTGCTGGGGCAGAGGCAGTGGGCTGGGGGGGGCTGGGGTGTCTCTCTGCAATGTCCCCCCAGCTTGGCAGGGGACGTTTGGCTCTGCAGGGTGAGCGCCAGAGCCCGAGGGGCTGCACAGAGACCCTCTCCAGCCAGGAGGAAAGGCACAAAGAAACGGTGCCATAGCTGAGGGAGGGGACAGTGAGCCCCTCCAGGGCCACCCAGCTTCACCAGGAGACAGACAGGATGGCCCAGGAGGCACAACCCTATGAAAATGGAAGTGAAAACCGGGGAAGAACCGGCTTGGCCCCGTCACCCAGTGCCATGTTTGACTTTCGATTTCAGCCGGAAAAAAGCTCCCGGAAAAGCAGCAGCTGCAGGCAAACCTCTGCCAGCCTGCTCCAGGGACGGGCTGTGCTCTGCCATCCCAACCCATCCTGGCCTGAACCCCTGCACCCCCTCTTTGCCCTGCTCCTTCACCCACCCCTCCAGGGGCTTTGCACCAGGAAGGGGCCCCCTGAGTGGCAGTGGCCCTGCCATGGCCCTGCAGCACCAGCATGGGGACATGTCCAGCACCACAGGGATGCTGATGTCCCCATCCCCACTCCTGCCAGGCTGACACTGACAGCTCTGCCCAGCCGAGCCCCAAGGACATGGCAAAGGGGAGGGGGAGAGGCAGGAGCTGTGGGGCCTGAGCCAGCATGAGCAGCTTCAATCCCCTGGGACAGGGAGGTCCCTGCTCGCTGGGAAAGCTCTTCCCAGACTTGGGAGGGCTTCAGGAAAGACTGATGAATGAGTATTTCATCGATACCATGTCACGGGCAGGGGAAAGCAAACAGAGATCCACCCAGCGCCCTCAGCCTGCGATCAATGAACCCGGGCTCTGGCAGATCCACCCCGAGCACACTCCGTGTCCCACAGCCCCGGAGGTGGGGACAGTGGCACCCTGGTCCCCCACAATGCCCCATTGTTCAGCCCGGCCGCGTGTGAAACGGGGGGGAAAGCGTGTTTGCTCTGCCCGCTGGGCCCTCTTATCTTATCAGCTCTGCCACAATGGGCCAGGTGTACTCACCATTTTACCTTCGGGAGAGAGCAAACCGTGGCCCGGGTCCAGGCTGGCCGGGGAGACCTGCTGCAGGACAGCCTGGCTGGTGGTGACCATGGCAGCGCCGCCGTGGTGGCTGATGGCCCCCGAGGACGCCGCCTCGCCGCTCGCCTGGCTGTACCGCACCCCTGCAAGACATGCCAGCCTTGGCATCACCCACGGCACCACACAGCTGTGCCAGGTGTGCCCTTGGAGCACTGCAAAACATGCCAGCCTTGGCATCACCCACAGCACCACACAGCTGTGCCAGGTGTGCCCGCAGAGCCCTGCAGAACATGCCAGCCTTGGCATCACCCACGGCACCACAGAGGTGTGCCAGGTGATGCTGAGCCCCTTGGCATCACCCACAGCACCACACAGGTGTGCCAGGTGATGCTGAGCCCCTTGGCATCACCCACGGCACCACACAGGTGTGCCAGGTGGTGCTGAGCCCGCCAGAGCCCCCCACACGTTGTGTGGCACAAGGATGCAGATGTGTGCCTGCTCCTAAGTGCCACCCATGAGTGACAAACAGGGAAAGGGTGTCCCTTCCTCCAGCAGCCTTCCCAGCCTGTCCCTGGCCCCATCTCCTGGAGTCACTGTGAGGAGTTTCTGGCTGGAGCTGCAATCCCACACCGCCCAATGCCACGGGGGGAAGGAGCCCCACACCCACCTGCTGCCCTCGAGTTTCCATTTGCACAGGTCCCAGCCATCCTGCAAACTCCTGCCGTGGCTCTTGGACACTGGCCTGGGGACCCTGCACTGTGAGGGGTCACCCTGCACCCCCCTGACCCCTCTGAGGTTCTCCCTGCTCCCCACAGCCATCCCCAGCTCCCCCATCCACAGCTCCCACTGTTTTCTCAGCCCTCCTGCATCCATTCCCCCTCGAGACCTCTCCACAGGTGTATGATTAACAGGGCACTGCAGCGAGGCACAGGGACCAGACACACTGCAACCCCCAGAGCAGACCCCAGCCTCCCCTGCCCTGGGGGAAACCTGGCCCCAGCACAGGTCTTCTCTAGAAATAGATTTAATTTGGCTAAAGCACCCCACACTGATAGCCATATGATCAGCCATGTGCCATGGAAAGGCATCCACAGATCACAAATAATTAACTGAGGAAAACCCACGGCAAACAAAAGTGGCTTTTACAGGGCTGCCCTGACAGCTACGGTGAGAAGCCATTTATTAGCAGGAGCTGTGCTCCCAGCCAGGTTTGGGGAACTGCACTGGGATGGAAGGGATGGAGGATGGACAGACAAACCACGGCTCTCCTGGGGAAAGATCCCACGGTGGCAAAGCCCACCTTGCCAGCACCCCTGGCCACTGCACAAGGACACTGGGGACAGAGTGCCCATCTCAGGGGAGCCTCAGCCCGTGAAGGATGCTCTGAGGGCAGCTCTAAAATCAATCTTTGAACCAAGGAAAAGCAAGGAAACCAGAACTGGAGTCCAGGAGCTTTCCCCCAGCTCCAAAAGCATCTGCCCGAGCCCAGACCCAGCCACAGCCTCCACCAAAACCACAACACAGTCCCTCCTAATCACCTCCGAATTTCCCCCATCAGCTGGTTAAACACGACCCACAGATAGGAATCTCCTCCCCATGTCTGGTTCCTGATGATTTCCCAGCAAACCCCTTTATCCCTGATAATAAAAGAATGTCCTCTGGCAGGTGGATATTTGCCCGAGTGGACGTCCCTGCCGTGAACAGGGTAAACATTACCCAACCCGGGCACTGTCACACGCATTCCTGCCGCGGCCCCGGCCCTGCAGAGGGTGCTTCACTCCGGGCTGGGATCCCGGCTGCTCAACAATGGCAGGGCAGATAAAACAAAGCCCTTTCTTCTGGGCGTGATCCCAGAGATAGACCAGGGCGCAGACGGCTCCTCTGGCAAAGGAAATCAGAGTTTCTGCTGTCTTCGGGCTCTTCTGGGCTCAGTAAGAACAACAAAAAAGTCCATTTTAAATGCAAAATCATGCCCCATGCAGCTGAGGGGGTGGTACCTCGTCAGCCAAGCCACCCAAAGCTGTGAAGTTGGCTTTAACACGCACAAGAGGTTAAGTGCTGGTTTTGGAGCTCTCCCTTGCAGCCCCAAGGACAAGACTTTGATTGTTTGAGGAACAATAACCAGCGCCAGGATTCCCAGATAGGCTGGGGACTGAGATTTTGGGTCTCTAGATAAAACCACTGAAGGCTCTGTGTCTTGATGAAGAGTCTTGATGAAGATTAGCTCTCCCCAGGAGAGCCAGGCTGGGCTCTGGGGCCGGTGACAGCGGTGTCACTGCTGCCCCACCAAGGCCCCTGCTCAGAAGCCACTTGCTGGGCAGGCAGAAGCCTCCTGCCATGGCTCCCATCCATCCTCACTGGGCTTTCCCCATCCCCACAGTGGGAGGGCTGTTATTATTTACGTGTCCCCAGGGCTGGGCTGCATTTGGGCAGATCAGATCGTTAATATCACCACAAGGCATTGCTGCTGCTGTCACTGCTGGAACTCACAGAGCTCCCTGGGGATGGGGGTGCCTTTCCTCTGAGCTCCCAGGGCTCCCTCAGCCACTGAACCCTGGGATGCAGCCCTGCCCTGGCAGCACAGCCTCTGGGAGCTCCCCAGAGAGGTGAAGGCTCCAGGACTGAAGGATCCTCAGGAGCTTTGGCATCCAGGCTTTATGAGCTGGGCTCAGCCAGGCAGCAGAGCCCGGCACAAGGGTTCTCCTGCTGCTCTGCTGTGCCTCCACAGCTGGAAGCAGCCCTTGTGCAAAGGGATTTATTCCCCCTCAGTCTCTTCCCTGGAGCCTGGATGGGATCACCGGGAATGGGTCTGGCCGTGGAGCCCTCCCTCCTCAAGGCTTTTTTTTAACTGGAGCTACAGCCATAATATAAAAGTCTGTTTATGGGACGGGCCATTGTGTGGCCCCTGAGCTGCACAGCCTGTGAAAGGTTTTACTGCCCTCCCCTGCCCCAGACCAGCCGCAGGGTCTGGCTCCCGTAGCCTTAACCCTGTTCCAGCCATGGACGGGGACAGCAGAGTGACAGCCCCAGGGCAGGGGGTCCTGTGCACCCACAGCACCTCCTGACTTCTCTGGGGTGCCACACTCATCCTCCTGACTCGCCTTGGGGGGCAGGGGGTGGTGGAGGGAGTGTGGGGCAAGGATCAGTCTCTTTATTTCTCATCACAGCCTTGTGCCATTTCCTCAGAACACACCAGGCCCGTGCCTTTGGCAGGCACCAGCAGGGAGGCAGTCTGGTTCTGCTTTAAGTCAAGTTTGATATTCATAAATTGTATTTTAAAAACCCTCATTGTACTTCTGTCATTCCCATGCAGCAGGAGCCCTGCTGCCACTGTGCCACAGCACATCCCAACCTCCAGTGCCTGCCCCTTCCCCCAGCTCTGCACTTCTGCCCAGACCTTCACCAACGTCCTGCACATCACCAGCAATGCCCAACCCCAAAAGAGACCCCAAAAATTCACTGGTGATCTGGTGGTGGAGAGGATGCAGCTCTGGCCCTGCCTGACCCTCCAGGATGCAGCCACCAGCATGGACCAGGGTGTGAAAACAGGGTGAGAAAAGCCAAGTGCAACTTTTGGGCTCAGTGATGCTTCGCCCATTGACACTATGGACAGCCAGGTCGCTGATGGGACAACTTCACCCTCCCAAAAGTCAGGTCCAGGCAGCACCGAAGGCACCTCTGATTTTGGGGCTGCCACTCAAATTGTCCCTAAAGTGTTAATCTTGCTCAGTTACAGAGGTGCATAGTTTATATCCATTATAAACCCGTTTATGGGGACTAGACCCTCCCATTTCGCTGCTGTCATAAAGTTCTAATTACCCCCATAAACCAGGGAAAAGCTCCTAACAGTGCACTGTACCCAGCCAGCCCCACAATGTCCCTGACAGTAAAATATTACAGCCACTGGCACGGGGTCCCAGTCAGAGAGAGCACCCCCAGACCACGGGGAAGGAGCCAGGTCCAAACCAGGGCACCCCAGAGCCAGGGGTTGCTGATGGGCTCTTCTTCCAAAGGCAAGTTAAACCCCTTTGGGTTTTAGGAAGAATCTCAGGGGTGGCACTGGGTTATTTTTATGTTTATCTCCAGCTACAGAGATATCTAAATGTATATATATAAGTACTGCACTTTAATATATATCTATATACATATCTATATGTAAATAAACGTGATTGCTCAGATATTGATCTGACGTTTGCAGAGCATGGATGGATGGATGGATGGATGGATGGATGGATGGATGGATGGATGGATGGATGGATGGAGGGATGGATCGATGGATCGATGGATCGATGGATCGATGGATCGATGGATCGATGGATCGATGGATGACACCACAGGTGTGCAGCCTCCCGGGACAGACTGCAGGGATGCTGTGCCCCCCAGAACAGGATGCAGGGATGCTGTGCCCCCCAGAACAGGCTGCAGGGATGCTGTGCCCCCCAGAACAGGATGCAGGGATGCTGTGCCTCCCGGGGCCGGCGCTCTGCAGGGAGGGCGGCCCTTTGTATGCAGGGTGGGCTCGGGGGGCGGGCGGTGCTTCCCCTAATCTCATCAATGCCCCGATTGTCTTCGGGGCTCTTGAAGATAAAAATGGCATAAGCCAGAGTCTGCCATGGCACCGAGATAAAGCCCCGAGTGACCTTCAAATCAAACAGGGAACCAAGATCGCTGATAAAACCCAGAGTAAGGGAAAAGTCCAGCCTCGGAGAGGAGCCTCCGAGATAGAAAGGCTTTAAGTATTTACCTCCAAATAGTTAAAAACTACAGCTCGAGGCTTGACAGATGGGTCCCCGAGAAGAGGCCGGAGGATGTTTGACTTTTACAGCTCTCATCCCTGCCCCGCTGTCATTCGGCCCTTTTGCAAGACCCCATTGATGTCCCAAGGAGAGGCGACCCCTCTTTGTGCACGGGCACGGGAGGGCTTTGCAGCTGCCCCGGAGCTCCAGCCCCATCGTTTCCTGCCGGGGCTGCGGCGGCCGGGGACAGGGGCAGTGTCCCGGCGCTGTCATTAAGCTGTTAAGGCATTGAGCGGCCCAGACGCCGCCACCTCGGGGCAAGGACAGTTCAAATCCCAGCATGGACAGCCACCATGGGGTCAGCCAGGCTGTGCCCCACCAGGAGGGGATCCCCAAACATCTCCAGAGGGGTTCCAGCAGAGATGCACCCGGTGGTGTTTTGGGAAGGTCCCGCACCCAGCTTGGTCCCAGCGCCCTGAAGCAACCATGGCTGAGCTCCATCCCCGCCTGCCGTCCCCAAAATCAGCCCTAAACCCCCACGGTGCCCCTTGCCATGCCCATCTTCTCCTCCTCAGGATGGATCCAAGCACCGACCGCCTAGAAATTCCCGCAGCCAAGCCCTCCTGACCCCTCCGGAGGGGCTCTCCTCCGCGGCCATCACTCCTGCCCTGCTGAAAAGCCCCTCGGGATGGGCTGTCAGCGGCCCTATAGCCACGGCCGGCCCCTGCTGGCACCGCTCCGACGGGAAAAGAAAGGCTGGGGCTTAACGGCCCTCCAGCCCCGAGATAAATGCCCGCGGTTACAGTAATTGCTGTCCCCTAATAGAAGAAAACAAAGGCTCTCGGGGGGTGCCCCATGTGCGCTGGCAGGCCGGGGGCACATCAAAGGCAGCGGGCTTCGTTCAAAGCCCCGGCTTAATTGTCAATTAAGCATGCACGGGGGACAACGCCGTGACAATGCGGGGCTGCATGCTGGTGGGGCATTGTAAAGCCCGCCGCGACACCGAAAACAGCTGATTCTGC